>NC_045595.1:91037626-91653460 GCF_009762305.2 Zalophus californianus
CCGAGCAGGGAGCCCAATGCGGGGCTTGATCCCAGGACCCGGGACCATGACCTGAGCCGAAGGCAGATGCTTAATGACTGAGCCACCCAGGCGCCCCAGGGCTAAGTTTTAAAACGCAGTTGAATAGTCATTAGAACCTCAAGCTGTTCAATAATAAAAAGGCAAATAATCCAATTTTAAAGTGGGTGAAGGATCTGAATGGATATTTCTCTAAAGAAGATGTACAAATGGCCAAAAGCACATGAAAAGATGCTCTACATCACTGTCTTCAGGAAAATGCAACTCAAAACCATGTGAAATACTACTTCACAGTCACTGTAATACAAAAGATGGAAATAACAAGTGTCGATAAGGATGTGGAGATATTGCAGGCTTGCGGGGTTCTCGTCTCACCGAGTCCAAAAACGAATCTCGCGGACGCAAACGGGTGAAATGAAGTGAAAGTTTATTAAGTGAAGGTGAGAACAGAAAGGAAAGAGAAAGCTCTCTAGAGTGAGAGGGGTCCCGAATGGCTTGCCAGTGAGGGTTTTTAAGCCAGTCTTTATTGAAAACTAGACCAGGGAGCTTGTGGCCTTGAGATTCTTGCGCCATCTTGGTCTGAGCAAGGACTATTGATAACCCCTTAATGACTGACTGACTTTGAGATTTGGTCATTTTCTGTGATTACACTGTAGCTGCCAAAGAAAAATACTCCCTAACATCCAAGGCCAGGTGGTCTGGTCTATTCCCTTATCTCTTGTTCACTCTTTCAGAGCCTACTCAAGGCCCCCCTATCTCTCCCTGCCTATACCTGAACCCTTTCCTTACTCTGAGAAATTGGAACCCTTATATGCTGCTGATGGCAATGTAAAATGGTGCAGCCACTCTGGAAAACAATTGGACAGTTCCTCAAAAAGTTGACCGTTTACCCAGTAGGACCAAACCTAGGTGTATGCCCAAACTCAATGAAAACACATGTCCAGACAAAGAGGGGCACATGAATGTTCATAGCAGCGTTAATCCTGGTAGCCACAAGTAGAAACAACCTAAATGTCCATCAACCCATGAGCCCATCAACAAAACGTGGTGTATCCAGACAGTGGAATATGTTTTGGTAGTAAAAAGGGATGAGGTACTGCTGCCTCAATGCCGAACGACCTTGAGAACCTTCTGCTACGTGACAGAACCCAGTCATGAAAGACCACATATGTATGATTCCATTTATATGAAGCGGCTATGATGGGCAAATCTGCAGAGACAGACGGTAGATTGGTGGTTGCTAGGGGCAGGGAGAGGGAGGGTTGGGGGGGAGACTAAAGGGTAAGGGGTTTCTTCTGGGGGGTTCGGAAAATGTTCCACAATAGGTTGTGTGATAGTTGCCCGACTCTGAATGTAACACCACCCAAATCTATTGAAATATACACTTTAAATGGGTGAATTATATGGTATGTGAATTATATCTTCATAAAGCTGTTACCCAAAAAAGCCTCCCTGATGGGTAGCAACGCCTAAAAAATTCAAGTTTATATTCAGAAAACATCACAGCACATAGAGCACATACATGCCAGAGTCTCATAGTTTCCACTCTACACTCACACTCAGGAGTAACAGTGGTGGTTCTCTTTAGAGAAGGGGTGACCGAGCTCTGTCTGCATAATTGCTTGTGAGTGGAGCAGTTCTGCACTGCAAGATAATGTGGGTAAGGGCTTTGCCAGGAGCTGGGCACACTGCGAGGCTCCCCCGCTTCCTCCAGCAGAGCGTGGTCTTGTGCTGCCTGCGAGGGGAGCAGTTTCCAGGATTCCTGAGGGTCCTGGCAGCAAAGTCCATAGTAATCAGCCAGGCAGAGTTTCCTGGCTAAGTATCTCGTATGGAGGGGCTGCAGGAATGCTTGGCACTAACCTTAGTGGTGAGGAGGACTGCGTACAGAACGTTTTAGAGAGCATTACAGACCAATGATAGAGAAGTGTGTGACTATGGGACTTGTGCCCTAACACTGCTTGGCAAATCCTCCAATATCTCTCCAAGCATGACTGGGAAAAATAGAGAAAGAAAAGCCAGATGCATTACATAAACCCGCTCATTTCTTCAGCTATGGAACACAGATCAGCTAAGACCATTTGACACTAGTTTGCCCAGTGCTTTCATGGAACAACCACTCCTTTGGGAGGCATCTAGCGCAGCTGAGCTAGTTGTCAGTTCCCAGAGCTGTCCTAATTCCCATGGCACTGGCTTGGGGAAGCAAGGAGGGCCTCTCTGTAGGCCATCTCTTGGATTTGTTTTGCTCCGGATGGATAGCATGAACTAAAATAACTCACCAGTCCCTGAATCTTTCTGCAATCTAGAACACATGGGTCCTCAGCCTCAAATTCCATGCCACAAACAAGACAAGTGTTTTCTACCAATTAATTTCTTTTTTTTTCAATTAACGAATTTTATTTTTTAAAAAGATTTATTTATTTATTTGAGAGAGACAGAGAGTGAGAGGGAGGGGCAGAGGGAGAGGGAGAGAGAATCCTAAGCATTCTCCCTGCTGAGCGTAGAGCCCAACACAGGGCTCGATCCCACCATCCTGAGATCATGACCTGAGTAGAAATCAAGAGTCCAATGCTTAACCAACTGAGCCATCCAGGCGCCCCTCAATTAGTTTCTTCAACCATGGTGGAGTATATGGCCTGCTCCCAGCAGGTGCATATACTCCATATGTGCAAGTCACCCGATAACCTAACAGAGCGGTGGCTGGGCCCCGTGGTTTCCCCAGTGAGCTCCCTCCTGGCTGACAGGCCCTCAGCCCAGCATGGAATCCTAACCTATTCATATTAACAAGTCCTGGACCATGAGCAAAAGATAGGAACATTTCTAGATGGCTGGTACATTCAGCCTGCTACCTCCTGCATGAGCTACCATTTGTAGATTAAGAAGGCATCACCTGATCTTTTTATTTTGCTCCAAAAAGTCTTAATACGAAAACGTTTTTAAACAACACCAGGCAATTCCAATCTTCTCAGGCTAAGTCATTTCCTAAATCCATATTTTTCAAACTGTCTTCCAGAGATCTGAAATTTTTCAGCGTTAATACATGTTCCTTAGAAATATGCCAAAGCAGAATGGGAAATGCTGCATATCATATCCCCTAGAGCCAGGATAGAAGTGGGAGAACTGCCTCTCTTCCTTTCACTGGCCAAGATCCCTCC
This sequence comes from Zalophus californianus, assembly GCF_009762305.2. Lineage (NCBI taxonomy): Eukaryota > Metazoa > Chordata > Mammalia > Carnivora > Otariidae > Zalophus > Zalophus californianus. The sequence continues at coordinate 91,040,797 of NC_045595.1, forward strand.
ACCCTCCCCCTGCCTCCCCTATTGCTTTCCAGATCACTGGGAGCTGGTGGCCCTAGACACTTAGAGTTCTCTCTCTCTCTCTCTCTCTTTTTTAATTTGACAGAAAAAGGCACAGTGAGAGAGGGAACACAAGCAGGGGCAGTGGGAGAGGGAGAAGCAGGCTTCCCGCGGAGCAGGGAGCCCGATGCGATGCAATGCGGGGCTCGAACCCAGAACCCCCGGGATCATGACCTGAGCTGAAGGCAGACGCTTAACAACCCAGATGCCCTGACACTTAGAGTTCTTAACCTTTTGTGTGCCAGGGACTTCTGTGGCAGAGTGGTGAAACCTATGGACCCCTCAAAACAATGACTAAATGCATAAAATATGTAGTGTTAAAAGGAAAACCAATTATTTTGACGTTCTGTTATCAAAACCGAAGAAAAAACATTTGTGATATGGTATTATATATGCTTCTTTAGTAACTCATTAAATAACAAAACCCCAGTGGCCGTCAGGAGGCCAGGTGAGCTGCTGAGAAGGGAAGAGGTTGGTGAAGCTGTAGATGGAGCCTTGCCGGTAGCCTCAAAGAAATATGAAAATATTTTGAGATGTCTACAACAAGCGTAGTGAGATAAGAAAATAACTGATTTCTATTGGAATAAAGCTCCAGGTCCTCGTAGTTGCTGTGGTTTATGGCTTATATTCCTAATGGAATAAAAACCAAATTTCATTTAAGATCTTGTTGAGAATTAGGATGTCAGTTTTTCCCATCCAAGTTCATGGAGCCCCAAATTCTGTCCTTGGACCTGTTGGTAGGGGGTCTGTGAACTCCAGGTTAAGAATTTTAGAGGCTTAGAGCTTTCTTATCATTTATGTCATACCTGGTCAGTCTGGTTCTCTGCGAACATTCACTGCTACAGGGGGGGTAGTATTTGTTTTTTTTTTTATTTTTGTTTATTTCATTTTTTTGTTTAGATTTTATTTATTTATTTGAGAGAGAGACAGAGATAGTGACAGAGATAGCGAGAGAGAGCACAAGCGGGGAGGAGAGGGAGAAACAGGCTCCCTGCCCCCAGCCCCTCCCCCATGCGGGGCTCGATCCCAGGACCCTGAGATCATGACCTGAGCTGAAGGCAGACGCTTAACTAACTGAGCCACCCAGGTGCCTGAGGGGACAGTATTTGTCCTTAGTATCACCAACTTACACAAGGGAACATTTTTAATTTTTTAATTTTTTTTATTCATGGCATACTTTTGGGCATCTTGGAGAACTAGTGTTGTGCACTGGCAGGCCAGAGCATTCTACCTGGGTTATTGGGGTCCCTGGGGTCTTGGAAGCCGTCAGCATTTGGGGCAGCCAGGTCGAGCCTGGGATGGGCATGTGACCACGGAGAAGCTGGACCACTCGGACATCATCGACAGAGCTGCCGAGGGTGCCACTGTCCACTGTGGGCAAGGGCCCAATGGCACACTGGAGGATCTGGAGCTCTGTGCACCCAAGGAGAATTTGCAGCCCAAGTGCAGCCATCTGGAGACTGTGGGGCAAGGGACAGTTTGGGGGTGGTTGATGTAGGAGGGGCCAGGTGATGTTCTTTTGGGTGCAACTCTAGACAGCAGACCCAAATCTCTGTCTTCACAAAACAATCCAACAGTCTCAATCTTTCTGGAATCTCAAGAAATGAATACTTAAATACTGCAAACAAGGCGAAAATTATTGTCCGGCAAAGGTCAGATAGTCATAGCTCTCTGCTGGTGTACCCTGGCACGCCTTACCCCAAGCTACCTACAGGCTGACCACTCCAAGATTCAGAAGTTGTCCAAATTAGAGTTTCACATTTACACTAGATTTAAAAATGTTTGATTGGGTTAAAGGTCTATCCATAATATTACTAGAAACTTCAACGATAAATTTGTCAATGAAAGAAGAGAAATTGCAATTAGAGTCTTTAAATACGATCTGTATTATAATTTTCAAATTAATGTTGTAAAGAACATTATCACTACTTTGCAAAATTTCTCATCAAGGTGAACAAGGAAGAATTTAAAGACATTGTTAATTAAAAACACCTTGATCAGGAATTGTCTTTAACAATTTCAAAGCGTAAATCCTCATATAAAAAGTTAAAGTCACAAAAGAAAGCTCAAGGTTTTCATTAAATTTTTTTTAAAAAAAGATCATATTGGAAGTTTTATATAAATTCAATGTCTCTTCTACTACTAGCGTATTATTTTTATCATCATAATTACATATTGCAGAGAAGATGTAATGAATTTTGTCCCATACAGACACCTTTAAATCCTCCCCTTTTTACCCCAGAGGGTTGTACAGATATTACCGTCGACGCTTTTCATGCGAGGTCCTCTCCGAAACGTTCAGCCATGAGATGAGACCTCGTGGTGGGGCCTGGCATGGGTTCTGGCATGTCATAGGCTTGCCCTTCTTCTTCTTCCTTGATATGCCTCAGCTGAAATATTTCTGCAGTTAAAATCTATTTTTTTTAAATGTTTTATTTATTTGTTCATGAGAGTCAGAGAGAGAGGGGTGGGGGGGGGGGCAGAGGCAGCAGGGAGCCCGATGCGGGACTCGATCCCAGGACCCTGAGATCATGACCTGAGCCGAAGGCAGACGCTTAACCATCTGAGCCACCCAGGTGCCCCTAAAATCTATTTTGATTAATGGTTAAACATATGTGGCCTACTCAGACGACAGCTATCCATTTATTAGTTCATTCATCAAACATTTAATCAAGCAAACCCCTCATCTCAGAAGCCTGAGCTCCTGCTACTCCCCGCAGATCCCAGCGCAGGTGACACAGACCCCAGCTCCCTTCATGCTCCCAGAACCTCTGACAGGTGCGCACGGCAGCCTCATAACACACCTGCGCCCTTAGCGATTGGCATCACCAGTGCTTAAAGATAGCGTCAGTGCTCAGGGCGATGGGGCCCAGTGAAATGAGTCTGAGAGCGGAGGGGGAGGGTCTCAAAGCCAGCGGACCACTTAGCAGCTGTACGCCCTTGGGCAGTTTCCTCCGTGCATAGTGTGGACTCTGACCCTGGCTCAGCAAGGCTGTCAGGAGGCCAGGTGAGCTGCTGAAAAGGGAGAGGATGGCGAGGCTGTAGATGGAGCCTTGCCGGTAGCCTCAAAGAGGGCAGCTGTAGGAAAGCAAGCTCTCAGGCTCTGGGAGACAGTGGGAGGGGCAGGTGTGGGGTGACCTGGACAGCCAGCTAGTCCAAAGAGGGCACTGCAACTCAGTCCCCTGTAATGTTCACGGGCTACTTGAGAAAAGCTGGCCAGATTTTGATGTGATTTTCCTGATTTTTAAATGTTGGCACTGATAAAACCTTTTTTTTTTTTTTAACACTGCGCATGCTGAGCAGTAAAGTTTGCAACCTCTGCCCACACCAGTGTTGGGGTGATAAGGGTGATGGGGGGGCAGGTTCCCTACCACAGGCAAGGCCCCTGGGAAAGGGGGTAGGGAAGGCACAGTAGGGGGAGGAGCCATCTTCCTTGTCTGTAGGGCTCCAGGGAAAACTGATGCCACAGAGGCTGGTCACCCACCATGTGTTCGTTCCATCCTCCATGGAGAATGGGGTTCATTTTGCAATAGTGACTTCTATTAAGAGCTAAAGCTATAAAACTTCTAGAAGAAAACAGGAGAAAATCTTTGAGACCCTGGGTTAGGCAAAGATTCTTTTGTTTTTTTAAAGATTCATTTATTGATTTGAGAGAGAGAGAACACGAGAGAGAGGGGCAGAGGCAGAGGGAGAGAGAGAATCTCAAGCAGACTCTGCACTGAGCATGGAGCCCAATGTGGGGCTTGCTCTCACAACCCCGAGATCACAGCCCAAGCCGAAACCAAGAGTTGGACACTCAACCGACTGCGCCCCTCAGGCACACCCCTCTTTTTAAAAAAATGGTGACATGGATGATTTCTTTCCCCCTGAATTTAACAAAAGCCAACATTTCATCATATATTCCTCAAACCTTACATAGAATAAAAGATTACTGAAAACATCTTTGTTTTGGTCTACTTCCATGCCTTTCTTCTGTTTCCAGAAGCAATTGCTATCCTGGTGTTGGTGTTAACACCTCACAACTATATTTTTGGATTTATACATATCCACAAAGAACACACAGCATGATTTCACGTAGTATACTCATATGTCTATATGCTAGAAACAATTAGAAAAAACAATTAAAAAAAAGAAAATGCACTTTAAAATTGATACCATTACCACATCATGAAAATATACCTGTAAATACCTAGAAATGTACCTAATAAAAGATATGCAAGGCTCCACAAAAATCCACTAAACATTACTGAGAGAAAGGAAGAATTTGCTACCTCATCCTCAAAACTGGGAGACAGGAAAGGGGGCTGGGGCTGGAATGGCATGAGATGTCCAAACACAGCATCTAATGCATCATCGGTACTTGACATTTACATTGTTATGACCCTATAAATATCCACACGTAGTATACTATGATTAATATGATTTTTTGGGTACAATCTTTCTTCATGAAATCAGCATTTGCTTTGTTTTCAACATAGCTTTCACCAAATAGTCCCGCAAACTCCTCCATGTCGTTAAAATAGCCCCAGTGGAGTCACCTGTATCCGGCAACTGAGTCATCGGTCCCATTTTGTTTTTTCCTACGATGTGCCTCCTTTCTAGGTTGGTCCATCCTCCTTGCCGTGCGGCTGTTCTCCAGATTTGTTCCATTACCGTCCTTCTTGCCATCTCCTTGTCCCTCCTTTCTGTAGGAGCTTCCTGGTCCCAGTGCACTCCGTTCTTGCTTTACAGGAGGAAGCGGTAATGCCTTATAGGTCCTAATCTTGAACATCACACACTGTAATTTCTGTCACATTCTATTTGTTAGAAGAGAGTCACTAAGTATAGCTCCCACTTAAGGGGATGGGAACTAGGCTCCACCTTAGGAAGAGAGGAGTACCAAAGAATCTGTGGATGCATTTGAAAACCACCAAGATGCACTCGCAAACTCGTGTGTGTGTGTGTGTGTGTGTGTGTGTGTGTGCGTGTGCGCACGTGTGCGCTTGCCTGCATGTGAGTGTGTGCATGTGTGTGTGTGGGGAGGGATTCCTAGAGGCGGTCAGATAGGGTTCTGGTCCTGTCACTGGAGTGCTGCCCATAGATTGTACCTGTGGGTCTTTTTCTTGGGTTGGTCAGTTTTCTCAGAGAAGAAATGCTTGGAGGATATAAGCCAGGTGGCCGGATGCAGGGCATTACGTGGGATGAGGGCTCGGGGCGGTCTCACCATACAGGACGCAGATTGCGTATCTTTTCTCTCTAACCTTTACTTTACTTCATATGGTTTCAGATGCTGATTTGCAGGCTCTCTTGAGTGGGAGATTTTCTTCTTCTTTCCCTCTCTTTGGGCTCTCCTTCCTTATCTAGGTAGTTGGCGGCTGTTCCAGCCAGCTCCCAGAACCCCCAGATGAGCTGGGTTTTTTACTGGTGGCTCAGGACGCCTGCTGTGTGGTCACCTTGGAATATTACAGTGGGTAATATTCATGGACCAGTGGGTGGAGTGGCGCAACTGCTTGAATTTAAGGCAGTTACATATAGGGAGGGTCTTTTAACAAAGGTGTCCATTAATGGGACAGCTGTTTCATGGAGTGATGAACTCCTGGTCTCTGGAAGATTCTAGAAGAGGCAGGTGGCCAAGTGTTGGAGACGGGATGTCTTCTTTTAGAGGCTGGCATCAGTGACGGCTATGATTTCAGGAGGGGCCTGTGACCTTCGGATTCAAGCCACGGCACAACACATGGCCCTTCAGTCTCACCCTCCTAACGCTGCGGACACCGATGCTGTGGCCGTGGGGACAGCTGACATCCACCGGGCAGGTATGCTCACTGCATTCGTGCTGACTCATCCAGTCCCCGTGGGAAACTTGCATGGTGGGTGCGCTGATGATCCCCAGCTCACTGCTGAGGAAACCAGGACTGGGAGGATCAGTAACTTGGGGCTGGCTGAGGGTTCGTGCCACGCTTATGCCAGCCTGATGTTGGCAGACGGGGCCGGAGGTCTCGGGGCCGGCCAGAGCTTAGTGAGGAGGGGTCTCCAGCTAGCTGCAGGGCTTCCCCAAGTCAAACCAATGTTTACAGAAAGGAACCGAGGCTTCAATCATACATTAATGGCTCCTGACGGCGCAAGACAGCTTTCAGTCAAACAGGGGACCAGCAGCTAAGAGGCCATCTTTCCAGAAAGATGCCCATCCTCTTCTTTTTAAAATGGACTTTTAACACTCTCGCGGAGCTTTAAAAATGTCAAGTGAAGTTTTACTGACAGAGCAGATTTCCTCCCGCAATCAGGTTAACGTGTTCTCTTCACTGTGTCTCTCCTGGGAGGTGGAAGAGATCGGATGCTAAAGAAATGGATGCCAAAGGGTTCATGGTGCCCACGCTCGCCTGCAGTTCCCAAGGGCGGAGCCATCACAAAGGATATGGGCAGGGGAGGGGACAGCCTCCAAATGTCTTGGGCGTCTTGGCCACATTTAATTTTTTACAGTATAATAAAATGTTAATTTTTCTGATCCCCTTGGTGTTCACATACATACAAATACATCAGCCAAGTTTTCAGGGAGTAATTTGTTATCCTGTGGTGATTTCGTTTTAAATGAACGTCTCCTCGACCCCCCCACCCCGACCCCCGTCCCCCTGTTTTGTCCGTGTGGGAGCTGCCAGGGCCCTCACTCCCAACATCCATACTTCATTCATCCGCAGCCCGGCCCTTTGTGGCTGTGACTGCCGCCGTGCCCTGAGCCCACAGGCTTCTCCGCAGTCGTCCCTGCCACCCTGGGGCAGGCGCCACCGCCTCACTCCCTGCCCAGCCCGGTGAAGTGATGGCTGATTCTTTCTGTCAGTGAGGCAGCCAGCCGTCCCTCCTGATGGAAACAAAGCAGTCTTGGCACAGGCCCGGGGCGGCGGGGGTGGGGTGGGTGGGGGAGGTGGGGGGGTGGGGGGTGTTCCTGGGGAAGAAGGGCTCTCCTCTGATCGGTTGGGGCCCTGATGGCTTCCTTGGGCAAACAGTATGAGCACTCCCAGCAGGTGGCCGTTTCTGTCTTCCTGTAAACAGACATTCCCCACCGGGGCAGAGAAACTCGCTCCTGGGCATATGCTTTTGTAGTTAGTTGAGAGAAAGAGAGAAATGACTCTTTAGGATGTTGTTAACTCAACAGCCTGTTTGGTCAACAGCCATGTAAATAAATCCAGTGACCTATGAATTCACTTCTGAAATGACAAATTGATGTTCACTTCAAAAATGTATTGATCATTTATTCTAAATGCAGATGTCATTTAGTCATGGAGATGAAACAGCGAGCAAATCCCACCTGGGCTCCTTCTTCCTGAAGCCGCATGCTTGCGTGCATTTGTGTGCTCCAAGTGGGTATGTTGGGTGGCATCCCCCTGGAGCCCAGAGGTGTCAGGAGGCCTAGACCATCCTTGGCCCTGTGGTTTGGCAGCTGACTGTTTGGACGGGTATGGGTAGGACTGGCGGATGCCGTTAGCTACATTTGTGTGCTGCCAAACAGAAGCACCCCCAGCTTAGGTTATAGAATCTCCTTCAAACAGAGTCCTGGAGGGGAAATCTGGGGCAGGAACCACAATTAGGTAGGGAAAAGGCAATTTCATAAAGTTACTCATGGCCAAAGAGTCCTGACTACCCCCTGCCACCTGCAGTCACAAACAGGGTGGTCATTCCAGTATCTCCCCCTGCCCCAGTTTCCCAGCCCTTCCTGGGGTGTAGCCCTCCCGGAGACATCTTGGCTTCTACTCACAGTTCAGGCCGTGGTGCCCAGAGCTGGGCAAAAGGCACAGGGGCCAGTCTTGGTGAATTGGAAACACATTTCAACAAACGTCAGTGAATTGTTATTGGGCTGCTGAGTTATGTTACTTCGCTGGTCCTGTCTTCATCTTTCCCCTCTGTTTTCCTAATGAAACACTTGCCAAACATTTACCAAACCCCTATTTTGTGCCATGGAGAAAAATTGAACTGTGTTCAAACAATTTGTAACCAAGTGCTCGAACCTCCAAGAACCCTCTCAATCACATGAATCATGCAGAAAGTACCTGCTTAACAGATGAGCTAACAAAGTGCTACGTGAACATGGAGGGTGGGCAGATAGGGGCTGGTGCAGATCCCTGAAGACCAAGCAGAGCTTCTCCAGACAGAGATGGAGGGAAGGGCGTCCTAATGAGAAGGATCAGCATGTGTGAAAAGCATGGTAGTGTGAGGGTCCATGGCCCGTCTCGTGTCATGTGGTTGATTTTTGCAAAAGGGATCTCATGGAGAGTCATGAGAGAAAGCAGTGTGAAGCCAGAGGGGGGATGATAGATTGAATGTTTGTATGCCCCCCAAAATTCATGGGTTGAGACTGAATCTCCCATATGATGGTGTTTGGAGGCAGGGCCTTTGGAAGGTGATTAGGTCATGAGGGTGAGCTCTCATGGATGGGATTAGTGTCCTTATAAACTCCAGAGAGTAAGCTTGTCCCTTCCACCATGTGAGGACACAAGGAGAAGGCAACCATCTATGAATCAGGAAGTGGGTTCTCATCAAACACGGGATCAGCAAATGACTTGATGTCAGCTTCCCAGCCTCTAGAACGGTAAGCAATGAATTTCTGCTGTTTATTAGCCACCTTGTCTATGGTATTCTGTTACAACAGCCAGAACAGACTAAGACAGTGGGGAACTGAGTCACCTCTTGGACAGTGGGGGAGTTTTGGGCAGGTTTTAAGTAAGAGTGTAACATGAGCAGATCCTTCTGGCTTTAGAGTTGAGGCTGCCCTGGGTGACAGGAACCAGGAGGCCAAGGAGGAGAGGGAAGGAAAAAGCTGCCTTTGTCAAATTAGTCCCCAGTACCTTGAAGGCGGCCCTTGGAGGATGCATTCCTCTTGCACAGAGACAGCCAGATACAGAGCCCACCACTGTCCCTTTGACAAACAATTTGGTGGCCTCTCACCAGTGATCACTGGATCCCAGATGGCTTTGGGATCTGCTGCCCCACCCCTAGAACCTGCACCCAATCTTTTCTGAATCCTTTGTGGCAGACACAGAGGTGTGCTACTCAGCTTTCCCTTCAAGAGAGAACTTGATTATCCACAAGGAGTACATCAGGTAGCTGAGAGCTTTCAGCTAGCAGTGCCTTCAGGGTCTGCCTTAGCTTTTATACATTGTTAGATTCAATTTGCTAGTTTTTGGAGGATTTTTATATCTATGTTCATGAGAGATATTAGTCTGTTGTTTTCTTTTCTTATAATATGTTTGGTTTTGGTATTAGGATAATGCCAGCCTCAGATGAGTTAGGAAGTAGGCCTTCTGCTTTTATCTTCTGAAAGAGGTTGTAGAAAATTGGTGTAATTTCTTCCTTAAGTGTTGGGTGGAATTCACCAGTGAACCCATCTGGGCCTGGTGCTTTCTTTGTGAGGGTTATTGATTATTGACTCGATTTCTTTAAAAGATAGTATGCCTACTCAGATCACCTATTTCTTCTTGTGTGAATTTTGGCAGGTTGTGTCTTTCAAGGAATTGGACCATTTGATAACCTAGGTTATCAAATTTGGGGGCATAGAGTTACTCGTAGTATTCCTTTATTATCTTTTTAATGTGCATGGGATCTGCAGTGATAACCCCTCTTTCACTTCTGATATTGGTAATTGTGTCCTTTCTTTTTCTCTTAGCTAACCTGGCTAGAAGCTTATAGATGTTATTGATCTTTTCAAAGAACCAAGCTTTTGATTTTGCTGATTTTCTCTATTGAGTTCTTGTTTTCAATTTATTGATTTCCGCTCTTTTTAAATTATTTGTCTTTTGCTTACTTTGCTCTTCTTTCTAGTTTCTTAATGTGGAAGCTTAGATTATTGATTTGAGAGCCTTCTTCTTTTCTAATATATGCCTTCAATGCTCTAAATTTCCTTCTAAAGAGAGCTTTTGCTACATCTCTCAAATTTTGATAAGTTGTGTTTTCATTTTCAGGTAGTTCAAAATATTTTAAAATTTTTCTTTAGATTTCTTCTTTGATGCATTAGCTATTTGGAAGTGTGTTCTTCAATCAGCAAATATTTTGGGATTTTTCAGTTATCTTTCTGTTACTGATGTCTAGTTTAATTCCACTGTGGTCTAAGAGCAGACATGTGTGACTTCTATTCTTTCAATCGGATGGGGGTGTGCTTTATGGCCCAGAATGTGGTCTATCTTGGTGAAGTTTGGAAAGAATATGTAATCTGATGTTGGATTGAAGTAATCTATAGATGCCAATTATATCTAGTAGTTTGGGGGTGGTGTTGAGTTCAACTATGTCCTTACTAATTTTCTGCTTGCAGATGGACCCATTCCCCTCACCCCAGAAGCATGAGGGGATTTTCCCCTGATATTCACTGTGAGACTTGGTAGAGATCCAGGAGATAAAACTCACAAAAATGTGGGGGTCCTGATAACTGGGTCCCCCTGGAGAGTTTTCAACTCTCAAAGCTGTCCACATTGAGCCCCAGCAATTTGTCAATTACAATTCAGGTTTTCTTACCCAGGCCATGGTTTCCATGGAGGTTTCTGCTCTGGTGGGTTGTGAATCTCGGTATCACCTGTCAGTCTCTCCAGTCTGGGGAAGGGGGCAGAGGTTTACCTTGTGACTTCACTTCTCCTACAGATATAAGAAGAGTTGTTGATTTTTCAGTTTGTCAGCTTTTTACCTGTTGGAGGGAGTGATGGCTTCTAGGCTTTTTACATGCTGGATCAGAAACCAGATATGTGGCTTATCTTAGCTTTTGAACGGAGGCCAAGTTCTTCTTGGTCAGCCTGTAGCCAATGACTGAGCAGACTGGGGTCTCTAGGGCCTGGCCATTTCTACACAAGGGACTCTTCTGTTGCATTGTCTGAGACTTGGACCACTGTCTGAAGTTCTCTCTACCTGATCCTGCTTCCTCCTCCTTTATCTTTCGCAGGTATTACCCTCTAGTACCCTGTTTGTGTTCCTAACTCTGTCTCAGCATCTGTTTGCCAGGGAGTCCACCTGGCACATTTGAACATATGATCAATACTGTTGTTGTTTCCAGGAGGAGAACAGGGAAATCTATGAGCCACGGATGTGGATAATCTGATTTACAAGGTGTAGCTTGCTAACCTTCAGGCTGGGCTCCACCACTCACCTTGTCACAGGTCCTCCTTTGGCTGTGCTGCTATGAGCCACCCTACACAGCACCAGCCGGGAGTGAAGACCTCAGCACCTGGCCTCTTCAGAGTCCAGAAAAAGGAGGAGTTTCTGCCTTTCTGTTAAAATCAGTTTTTGCTTGAAGACCCACATTTTCCATCAGGACCTGACACAAATTATGCTTTCTCCAGAGATGGTGAACTTCTTCTGGAAGGCTTTCATGGAAACCTTGTCGTAACACAACAATAGTCCTGGTGTTCTTATAAGAAGAAACATGGGGAGTCATGGAGCAGGTGGTGGTGGTGGGTCCTCATATCATCGTGGAAAGCAATCCCCACAGCGGAGCTGAGAGATGAGGAAGGCTCAAATTATGGCAAAGGCTGTGGGAGTAGGGTGGATGTGGGGCTGGGAGAGTGGGTCAGAATGGACCAGATTTCATCACTGCGGGGAATGAAGGAGTCACTAGTGACCATCACGAGTCTGACTGAGGTACCTGGGGGATGGGGATGTATTTACTTTGTTGGGGACCCAGGAGGAGTTGGAGGTAATGTGGGGGAGAAAAGTGACTTCGGTTCAGTATCTTTTGATTTGGGGATGCCCGTGGGATATCTAAGGGAAGGCATCCCGATCGCTGCCTGACTTTTAGTTTTCTTTCGTTCTGCTTGCAAAATCAGAGAGAAGCAGCATCCTGTCAGGGGCTGTTGCTTTCCCTTTGGTCTCTCTGCTGGGTTTTCTCCAGCCCCTTGCCCTCAGGCAAGAGAGGAAACAGCAGTGCAGTCTGCTGGGGGCTGCAGGGCAGGCTCTTAACACAGCAGGGCCCTTCAGATGTTCCGAAACTGACAATCCCAGGTCTACCACCTGCCAGCATCTGTTCCCAGAGACACAGCATCACAAACTCTCTGGACTGGAAGGGACGTTAGAGGTCATCCATTCCAGCCTCGGGGTTGGCATTCTCAGACTGTTCTAATAATTTAAGAGTTCCTCCTCCTATGAATGCGGGAGGCTTTCTTCTGACTTCTCCTTAATATGCTGTTCAAGACATGGTCCACCCGTGCGCTTCCTTCCTCCAGAGACATGTCCCGGGGGACGGGACGGGGGGAGCTCACGTTTGTGGGTCCAGCAGGGAGGGATGATGCTACAAGGCCAGACTGGAGAACACAGTTCTTTCTGTCCTTCACACTACAGCTACGAGAATGGTCTCCATGGTTACGGCAGCTTCTCAGAGGTGCCTGGATGTTCATTTTCTCTATTTCCCTAAATGTCTAATTTATGAATAATCTGTTTAGGTAACCTGCTGGAAAGTTTCTGTATGTATATGAAAATCAAAAAATAGATACTCAAAACAACAAAAAAATGTAGGCTGATAGGCATTTTGGGTACATTCTTTTCTTCTACTAATAACAGAAATTAAGATTGACTTGAAAAATTTCAAGTTAAACAAGATTCAATGAAAGAAACACTGCCTTCATGTTCTTCAAAGGCATGTGAGCCAGAGAGGGGCTGGAGGTAACCTAATTATGTTTTCTTTAATGTGAAATAGCTATTTGCCTGACATTCCATTTGCATCTCCCTATCACATTCAAATGGCTGGGACATTGATTTTTTTTTTTTTTCTCCTAGGGCTCCCTTTGAACATGAAAGTGTTTTTTCCTATTTTTTTACCCCTTGTGAGAGCAGTGATAAGAACAGATCGATAATTACATTGTTGGATAAAAATGAATATAAATTTTATTGAAAAACAACACCAGCAACAATGTGGGGAAAGCATACTCAACAGCCACTGGCCCACACAACTCAACACACACGTTATGAAAAGTAATCACCTCTTAAGATTTCCAGCTACTTATTCCAAATGAAAAGAAATGATAGACCCCAGATAAAACTGATGTGGGACACGGACGCCCATCACCTCTGAACACACTGTTAACAGCAAAGCATGTGGCAATGCTGTTCACCTCATGTTTGCTGGGGGCGATCTAGTGTACTTCAAGGATGAACTGGTTTAGAGAGAATTTATCCTTCCAGTTAGCATAGCATCTCAAACCCAGACCACTGGGGAAACTTTTTTACATTTCAAGTCCTTTGAGAAGAGGATTCCACAAACTTTCTTGGCACCTTGCCCCTCCTGCTTAAAAACAGGAAATAGTTCTTTATGTCTAGCCTAAATCGTTCATGCTTCAGTTAATCTATTTATTTCCTTTTAATCTCAGCAGGCCCTGAGGAGTCTGTCCTGGTGGGACAATGCAGCATATGGGGAACTCACGATGATCATAATCAGATTGAAACGGAGTCCAGCTGTGCTGCTGGCGCGTCGGAAACAAGCTGAAAGGAGTTAATTGCAGTTGTGGTTGTAGCCCATTTGCCCCCCACTCCGGCACCCTCCCCGACCTTCTCTGCACCCTTCTGCCTGTGGCCTGAGGGCTGTCATCCCAGGACTTGCCAGCCAAAGCCCTGAGTGTGATCAGTCTCGGTCCTTCACCTGCGTAGTAACGAGAGCGGTCAGAGCTGTCCCTTCCAGTCCCATATCCAGTGTTTGCGTTTCAAGGCGCGATTTCCCGGCAAAAGACTCCCCAGTATTACATGCTGTGTCTTCTCACGCGGCCAGCAGGCCCCAAGCTCGCCTCACAGCTTGCGCGTGGCAGAGATGTGCTCCGTGTGCACACGAGGAAGCACCCAATGAACTGAACATAAACATCTCAGCAGCATATTCCAAATTCTGCGTAAAAAACCCTGGCGGGCGACTCGGCCGCGCAGTGCTGCTCGCCGGCAGCTCCGCGTTTTGGGCACCAGGGGGCGCGCGAGCCATTCCACCGGTCGCGGGGACTCCAGCACCAGGAAACAAAGATGGGGATTTGAATAAAAGGCTTCGAAATGCAACCCCGAATTCTACCTTGAGCAGCATGCGTGTGAAAATTCATGAAGATTGGATTTCATTTCATGTATTTTTACTTCAGTGGAAAGAAATACAGGTGATTTCTGACTGTGCCTACAGCTGTCTTTAGGAAGGGGGGGTCTGGTTAACGCAGAGGGAGGGGCGCGCGGTTGCTCTGCAGGTGGGGCCTGGGCTTGGTTCCTGGGCAACTCCTACTGTGCCAGGTGGCATCCTCTGCCTGCTCCAGAATGTACTGATTAGTTATATTATTTTAGAAAAGATATATGTTCTCATCGGGGCTAGCCATGGCTCTGGGTCCAGGGAGTGACATGAGTCATAGAAGACACTATTTGGATAAAACACAGCACCTTTCTTTCAGCCCATAAAGTCAAAGGTGTGGAAAAAGGCTGTTTTTGGTGTGTAAGAACTCCCCTTGTTTTCCTGTCGTAGTTAGTGCACCGCGGTTCCGCCTCTGGGGCCTTTGTGCATTTTCCAGGCATGCGTGTCAACTGTGCCAAAGGCTTGGGAGGCAGAGCCTGCCAGAGGGCACGGGACACAGTCCAGGGGAGAGCCCAGACCCCCATGGTGTTCTACCCTGGTGTTCCAGGGCCCCCAGCCTGGGCACCCCTGTCACATGGCTCTGGGCCAGGTCCAAGCTGGGTGGCAGCAGGGACCTTTGGGGAGATGCGGGACTGAAGTTCCAGGGAACTTTAGGCAGGCCTGTTCGGGGGAGGCTGCTGCTGCCCACCCTGAGCTCTGAGATGGCAGAGGCAGGACCCCCTGGTTCCCTCCATAACCCCGGCATTGAGCACAGAGCCCCGTGCTAATTAAGTGCCCCATGAACATTTGCTGAATACACAAATGTGAGGATGAAGGCAGAGAAGGCGTGAGCATCTGGCTGGCCTGGCTGTCGCTGAACCTGAAGACATTTAGAACAGTAGTTGGTGGGGGGGGGCGGGTGGTGGTGGGGGGTGCTGGGCCAGTGCCCGCTCTCGGCGTGAGGGTGTGGAGACGGGAGGGGCTGCAGAGCGGAGCAGCCAGGAGGCGGGGAGCCCCTGCAGGGGCTCCTCATGCTGGGAGGGGGCTGCAGTGGCCACGCAGGGCCTTTCCCTCCTTCCCTCTAGGCTGCCCTTGCAGGAAGGAGCCAGCCTTGCCGCTGTTGCCATGGCAACACGGGCCTGAGGTGCTGCTGAGGGCCGCGGGGCAGCTGGGGCTCCTAGGGCTGGAGCCAGCGTGGACGGCAGGACCCCAGGGGTCTCTCATGTCAGAGACAGGCAGGAAGGAAGATGGGATGCAGACAAACACAGAAGCGGCTCCCGGAGCGGGTGGAGGTCCCCTGTGTGGGCTTTGCTGGTAGGGAGCCTTGGGGGCTGGCAGAGCCCTGTTATTTCATGAGTCTCCTTGGCACTATGGTATTTGCACTCCTCCCTGCCTGGCCTCCCTGCCCGGGTCTTTAGGGCTATCACCAAGGCCACCCCCCCTAAGGGCCTAGCAGCCTCTTGAAGCTCCCCGTGAAAGTGCAGGCCGGGGCCTGAAGCCCAGACTCTGAGAGGGCCTAGAGGGCCAGCGACTCCCTAGACTGAACTGGCCCGCAGGCCCGTCGGGAGCATGGAGTCGGAGGCCTCACAGCCTCAGACTCAGGCGGCAGGGCTGCTGCATTGTCTCCCGCCCTCTAGCCCTCCCCCCAGGGCACTCAAGAGCGGGCCCTGGGAGCCCGCTCGTGACCTTCCTATTGCCACATGGCCATTGTGTCCAGGGACCATGGAGCCTCCGGCCAGGCGCGGGCTGGCCAGCTTCCTCTTCACACCTTCTCTTTTCTAGGGCTCTTGAAGAGCAAGGGGCAGCAGGAATGCAGATGGTCAGGTCTGGGGGAAAAAATGGTAGGCCGACCGTCCCTGGGGTCCAGGAATTGGTGAGAAACACTGAGGCTGCCTGAAACGGGCTCTGTGATTCAGGATGACTCAGCCTTGCAGATCAGGTCCCTCTTGGGCACGGAGGAGAATTCTCTCATCATCACGTGAAAAAGCTTTCTGCCTGGGCAACCTCCCTGCTTCCCCACACCAGCCCTATAAAGACAACAATAGCATTACTACGCGAAGGGGGCGTCTGGGCAGTGGTGTACCCTTTACAATACCTTGGATTTACATAGCACCTTTGTCTTCTAAAGGGCCTTCGCCTCAGTCCCCTGGGCCACGGCCACAACCGGGTGAAGCCATGGGAACGCCAACATCCCCGCCTCCGTGGCAGAGCAGAGAGCCCGAGGCAGAGGCCTCGAAGAGACTGCATGCAGACTTGGTGGTGTTCAGGGCTCTCTGCACTTCCGTTGGGCCCTCCCTGGGCAAGTCTGGCCTCGGCCCTCTGGGAGGGGGCGGCCAGGGGGCGCCAGGCATCACTGGGCGTTCACCTTGTATTTCAGGATGTAGGAGTAGAAGTTGTGGTTGGCGTTCTCCAGCACCATGACGTAGATCTCGTGGCAGCCGGCCGTGCTGCAGCTGCCCTCCCAGTAGCCCTCTCTATTCAGGGTCAGGGGCCACGTGTCCTGCCCCTTCACCAGGGCTTTGGCGATGCCGTGGAGCTTCAGTTTGAACGGGATGTTCCGGTTGGCAGGAAGCACGCCTGACAGAGGCTCCAGCAGCTCATTGTCCTGCCCCCAGTTGCCAAAGCTCTCGGGGAACATGGGCCAGTTCACCTTGGTGTTGGTGCAGCACAGGAGATAATTGAAGACGAAGACGTAGTTGCCTGGCTCCAGCCTCTTCTTGACAAAGATCTTGAGGGCAAACTTGCCGGCCTGGGGCAGCTGGACCTTCAGCTCTGCCCGCTTCTGCCGCTGCACCTGGAAGATGTAGCGCCGCTGCGTCTCCTCGGTGATGGGGCCCTCGTCCCCGTGCAGGGAAGCCAGGACGCTGATGCCCTCCTCCACGCCGAAGCTGACCGAGCAGCGCCCGTCGCTGGTGTGGATGATGGGGTCGGGGTGGGAGGGCTTCACGATGCCCATCTGCTCCGAGAACCAGCTGGGGCCCACGGGCTGGTGCAGCTCGGCCGGCAGCCGGACACTGATGTCCACGTAGTTGCACTTGAGCGTGTACTCCAGCACTGAGCTGTAGATGTCAGAGTTGCCTTTGGCAAAGATCTGCAGCTTGTGGGTGCCCACCGTTGGAGGGTATATGTCCAGCTTCATCCCGTTCTTCCTGAGGCTCAGCAGCCCTTGCTCCTGCTTGCCATTGAGCATAAACATGAAGAGTGTCGGGGCACAGCTCTCGATGGTGACGGTGGCCTTCCCGTTTACTGTGGAGAGAGAGAACCGGGGTCAGGTGGGGTGGGGCCAGCGTGTGCCGACGTGCTGCTACATGTTTAACAACTGGCTCTCCGCGGGAAGAAGCCCTGACTCTAGCATCTGCCCATCTCCATGGTGTAACTACTCTCAGCACCCTGGATTTTAAACAGTCGAGGTGAAGTCACCGAACACGATGTAAGCCAGCTGCGGCACATCACTGGAGGGGCTCCCCTCCCAGCTGCAGGTGGTTCTCTTAGGGTGCACTGAAAGCTGAGGGTCTCGAGAGAAAATCTGCCCCAGCTGTACGTGCTTGCCTCACCCAAGTGATTCTCGTTAGATGAAAGTGGCCCGGAGGCTTAGCCTGATTCCAGAGAAGGGGAGAGGGCCCAGGGGCAAGGAGGGCCCATGACTGGTTGGAGGGCTGTCCTTTGTCTCCTTCCAGTCTTAAGTCTGGCTTCACACCGCTCCCTCCAGCATCTGTTCATTACAGTGTCAGCCCTGTCAGGTGAACATAGGACCTTAAAACCCGGCGGGACCGGCTTCACCACTGGAGGCGGTGCTCCAGGGGCAGGGCTGCCTCCTCCCCTCCCCCTGCCCCAACCCAGGACCCACTTGGGCGAGACTTGGCCTGTCTCTGGAGGGCCTTTTGCATCCACTCTCCCTCTGCCTCTCCCCATGCCCTCTAGTTTTGTCTTCCTCTGTCCTAGTCAACTGTTCTTCAGGGTCAGTTCTCTGGTTCTATAGCCCATGAGCACTCCCTACCTCATCCTCCCTGCCTCGCAGGACCACAGGGAGGGGCAGTGGCTCCTTGCAGAACCTCAATCCCCTTCCTCTTGGAAGCCCCACACCTGCGCCTTGTCCCAGCAACCTCCCCACCCCGTTGGGGTTCACAGATGAGCGCAAAGGAAGGAGACAGACTACTGCCAGAGCCACTCTCACTAGTAACCTTCCCCCGGTCTGAGGTACGACGCTCTTGTGGGGAAGCCATGCCTGGGTTCTAGGACAAGTACCCGCAAGACCTTCCCTCTAATCTGCCCCAAGGCCCTGACTCCAGGCTGCTCTGCTCCTACATTCAGTGCTAACTCCCAACCAGCCAGTGAGCATCCTCCAGCGGCAGCAGGAAAGGCTGGGAGCTTCCTGGCTGGCTCCCCTCTGCTTCTTCATGGGCCTCTTCATCTGGAAAACTTTCCCTGCCTTCCCTTGGCAGGGAACTCCCGCGCGCGCCCCCCCCCCCCCCCCCCACTGCAGTCTGCAGTCCCCTTCCACCCATGTAACTCTCATCTGGCCTCTGTCCCCATTCTCCGAAGACTTCGGTGACTTCCTTGGAGCCTCTGGGTTGCTGGCTTGCCCTCCTGAATGCGCTCTTCTCCCCTTGCAGCCCCCATGCTCTCCAGCCCAGCCCACCACCGCCCCGTTCCCTCTGCTGCCATTCCTTCCCTCTCTGCTATACTACTTGTGGGGTGCTTGGTGCTTTGGTGTTATCTTTTTTGTCTACCTTCTTTCTCCACTGCCTCCAGCCACGACAGGACATCTGTCCCATGGTAACCTCCAAAGGAAAGTGCTCAAGAACAACAGACTTGTTATCAGTCTCTCTTGGTTGAATCTCTCCTCTCCCCTGGCTTCTTCTTGTAAGCCAACTCAGTGGGCACAAGTTGTCTCAGCCTTCAACTGCTCATGGCCCTGTCCTGTTCCGTCTTGCTTCCGAGTTGGCTGTGAGATCCCACAGAATTCACCTTTGATGAGCAGTGCCACCCAGCACTTCCACAGGGCCGCCCAAGGGCTCTTGGGAAATTGTCTACCTGGTCACTCCTGGGTTCACTTGTGTGGGTCACCATCCAACTGGAGACCAGTGACAGTCCTGTCCCCTCCTGCCTGGCCTGAGTCAGGACCCTCCTTTTCGGGACCACAGGGCATTTTCCCTGGTAACCCAGAGCCCTCACACCTGTCTTTCCCTCCACCGCTTTCCCCCCAAACTGATAAGACCTTAGCATGATGTCTGACTGCAGAGAAGTCTTTTCCCGTGCCCTCAGGTGAGGTCCAGCTCCCCTGGAAGCCTCTCTCGTAGCTCCACATCTCCTTCAGGAAACTTAGCACCACTGTACTGAATTAGTTCTCTGCAATGTCTGTCTTCCCTGCAGGGGTGAGCACTGTGGGGAACTGCCCTCCTGCCTCCTTTCCTGCATGTCCCAGGGCTGCCCAGGGCGCCTGGCCCAGCAGATTCTCTGCAAAGGTGAGCTGAATGGCTGGAAGACTTGAAAGAAGGACTCTGGGGATTCTGGGAGAGCCTGTGACCTCCCCTGCACCCCCTCCCCCTCCAACCCCCTCTTCCCCATCAGCGGTACCCCACCCTCCACAGCCCCCTGTCCTCTCCCTTCCCTGCTTTTCACCCACCTGTTCCCCTCTCCTGCTTTCCTCCCATCCCCACTCTTAACACAACTAGCTCCAACAAAGAAATAGTCTTGAAATATGCATCACGAATATGGAATCAAATCCGAGATTCCTGTATATCAAGAAACCCAGTATTTACATTTCTGTGTCTCTTGCAAAGGCAAGTTCTACTCCATGGCATTCACTGGACGTTGGTGTGGCCTGGACCATTCTTCCCTGTGGTTCCATGGCCCACACCAGTCCGAACAGGCTCCTCATCTGATACGAGCACAGGAAAGGCATTCTCAAAGACAGCAACCTCACGTTGTTATTTTAGCAGCAGGAGCCTCCGGGTATTTGTAGTTTTAAAAAAGTATTTAAGAGCTCAGCAAACTGGTTAAGGAAAACAGTGTGAGGTGGAAGGGATGAATCAGCTGGCAGTAACTTGGGGACACCTGTGCCCCTATCTCTCTACAGTGTGGGATGGGGCTCCCCTATAGACCCACCCAGAGACCTCTCTGTGCTAACAGCCAGTGTGAGCTCAGACCCTTCCCTCCTGGGAGTATGCAGGTCCCCTGGTAGCAGAAATGGTGCCAATAGGCAGGCCTTTGCTTAAGTGTGGGGGTGTGGGTGTGGGTGGGGGGTAGGTGCACTGACTAGGCTGTGCTGAGCCCTGTAGTGTGTCCAGGTTATGTGTCCAGCCCTGGACCAGGCACCAGGGCCTTGGACAGACATAAGACAAAGTCCTCTGCAGTCCGCCCTGCGAGGCTCGTGACTATAGTTCTGTACCCTCTCCCACACAGCTGCCCCCCCCCCCCCATAAACCTCAGAGTGTACATACACACCCGGCTGGGTACCTGTGGCCCCTGTGGGGACGTAGGGAACAAAGGCCAGCCACGGGGACAGCTCAGCTAGATGTCCTGCCCCTCCTACTCCCAGTAAAGTTGGCTGGAAAAGGCTGGACTTTGCCTCCAGGAGGGAAGCTTGTGAGGGAAGGGCACAGAGGAAGGCAGGCTGCACCTCTGGAGCCAGCCCTGGTCTAGGGGTGCTTGAGTTCAGGCGTTGGAGGGCTTGCTGTATCCTTCCAGAGCAGGTCAGTCCCTGTGTTTGGTGATGCCTGTTCTCTTCCAGCTCTTAAGATCCAGCTCAGCAGCCACTCCCTAATAAAGCCTCCCCCGGTCCTCTGTCCCGGGAGACCCCCACTGCTCTCCCACTAGCTGCGCAGACCACTGACACACAGAGCTCCGCGTGGCTGGGCCCTGACAGGGCAGTCCCCTGGGGGCCCAGAGGCCTCGAGGCGCAGAGCAGGCTGCTCTGTCCCTGCCACTAGATGCCGGCCACCTGTGTCCCTGCTGCTAGATGCCGGCCACCTGCTCTGTCCCTGCCGCTAGATGCCGGCCACCTGCTCCGGGCTTACCTGTTTTGATCACAGAAGTCTCTGGGTGGGCACTCAGCATTCCCTTGTTGTAGAATTCACTCTTGTGATACATGTTGCTCTCAAACTGCTTCAGGGATTGAGGAGGTTTTAGCAGTTGCCAGTTCTTGTTGTCTGGGAAATGGTCCTCGATGAACAGGGCAGGATGGGTGAGGAAGTAGAATTCATTGTAGCTAGAAGTGTGGGGGGGGGGGAAGCTGGTCAGTGGCCATGTGCTCACAGGGGGACCTTTGGGGCCTTCTTTTGTCTAGCGCTTCCACAGGAAGGGTCCTGCCAACAACCCAATGGGGAGAGGCATTACCTCCGGTCTTAACATGGGCACTGCAGATGGCCTCTCAGTGGCTGCTTCCAGAAATAGGGGCCACGGCAGGATCTGCGGCCCCTTTTAAGAGAAGGCCATAGTCCCTGTGGAGCTGTGTTCAGGTGGGGATTGGGCTCCCCCTACTCTCAAAGCCCGATAAAGATCTGAGGGAGCAAAGGCATAACCCAGGGACCGGGTGCCAACCAGCAGGGTGGAGGGAGGGCAGGCAGGGAGAGTGTTGGGTTAGCAGCCCTCCTGCAGTCCTGGGGCCAATGAGACACAGCTGTCTAGCGGTTAGTGACGGGGGTCAAGAGAGGAACAGGGAGACTCATCTGAGCTAAAGCTTCTCTCTTAGCTTGTATTTGGCCTGTGTGCAGGCCTGTCGAGATTTAAACTGCAAAAATCAGACAATGCTCTCATTTTTCTGGATAAAAAAGAATCTGAGTTGCTGAGAGATGTTATGATCCAGGGTGAATGTCATGGCTTTAGGTTAAGACCATAGTTGGCCAGAGCCTTGGAGACAGACATGCTCCAGCGCCCTGCACCCCAGCACCCTGCCCCACCGTGGTCACAGTGACTCTGTACCCACAGTACCCCTGCCCACAAACTATAACCTCTTCCTCAGAGATGTGATGTGGCTGCATTTGGCCCAGAGACGTGGGGGATGAGCCCTGGCATCTGGGGGAAGCAGATACCAGGAAGAGAATTCTGGCATCCCTGCATTGTAATACAGCCAGTGGGTCAAAGGCCTGAAGGGAATCTACAGATGTTAAAGTAGCTTCTCAGCTCTGCCTTCCTCTCTTGTAGGGCCTGTGGGCAAATGGTGGGCTTTCAACACTTGGGCGGAGGGAGCGATGGGGAACCAGGGGAGGGATTTAGTCAGCAGAGGGTGAGGTGACAAAAAGGTCCGGGCCCTTCCTATTGGCTTGGAGCTGAATCATTTCAGAGCTGGAGGGAGGGTGGGAGGGGCCCGCAGCGAGGAGAGGCCACCCTGGCCCTCCCTGCCCTCCCACCTGGCCTTCTCCACCTGCTGCTTCCTTCAACCTCGTGCCTCCCCCATTTCCACCAGCTGGACACCCAACAGCACTGAGATTTCTACTTACAGGAAGGTGAATTTGGAGGTGGTAGAATCCACCAGGCCACTGCCCCAGGTGCTGTCCACCAGGTGCCATCTCCCCTCCAGGTACACGGCGTTCCAGGCGTGGTCAAACTCCCCTGAGAAGCTCTGCCCCGTCTGGTAGCCAAAGCCCTTGGAGTAGCCAGGCACAGTCATGCACTGCACTCCGGCGATCCTGGGGGCAGGACAGGGGGTCTGAGAGGTGGCTCCTGCGGGGGCTGCAAATCACCACTACCTGCTCCTCCATGGAGACCGAGCAAATCACCTCTGAAACATCTTTCCCCAGACAGAACCCGCCTGAGTGCTCTGCCTGCCGCTCTTCAGGAGAGCAGTGGGTGCAATGGCAAGGATCTCCCCAAGAACATGGAAACCAGGAAAGGATGATGTTCTTAAAGAATCAGAGCAGCTCGAAACACGTGGCTGGGGAACTGGGTCTAGGTGACACGGGTGGGGTGTCATGGAGGAGTGCTGGATGTGAGGGTACAGAAGAAAGCTGAGCCCTACTCTCTCCAGTCATGTGCTGACTGACTGCCCTGGCCACAGTTTCAGCGTCCCCTGTAGACGTCCTTTGAGGGGTGGAAATGTTGACCAAACAGCCTGAGTTCTTTGGCCCTCTAGAGAGTATGCTCCCCCAGTGCTTACAACCACTCTGGCACCACTTTTGGTGGCCTGGACAGTGGGGGATGGATGATGGTCACCTGTGGGGACCACAGAAATCATGGGCAAGCTACAATGCAGGCGCTGTAGCTGAAACCCTGAGGCACCAACCCCAAGGCCAAAGCAAGAGCCCAGACAGTCCTTCCATGACCAGCTGGCCTTCCTCTTCAGCCATGGCAGGGACCAGGGTGGAATGCTCTTCTGACCCAGGGGACGCCCTGTGCGAGTTTTCCTGGCGGGGGGGTGTGAATTAGAAAAAGGTATTCCTTCTTTAAGACACTTTCCTTTCACTTCTGGCAGCTTGGTATAGTACACACACAGTCTGTGCTGTCCAGGGTGTTCGTGGCAGCTCCTTCCATGGGGCTCCCTGAGTATCCCACAAGCTGCCCTGCGGACTCTGCGCTCGCCTCCCACGAATCAGTTCCGTGCTCTGGGTGTTAGCCAGGCCTGGGCACCTCTGGTGGCCGGGGGCCTTCTGTGGACCAGCTCTGCAGACCCCAGTGCTCTCAACAAGGGGGCCATGGAGCCTCTCCGGGTAAGGGGGAAAACGGCTCCCCGTTCATTATAGAACAGGGGACATTTTCCCTATAAAAACATATGTTTCTAAATCTTTTTGTTTTTTTTTTTAGAGAGAGAATGAGAGAACACGTGCATGTGAGCAAGCAGGGGTGGGGGGTGGTGGGGGTGGAGGGGCAGAGGGAGAGGGAGAGCGAGAATCTCAAGGAGGCTCGGCGCTGGGCGGGGCTCAACCCCACAACCCTGAGATCATGACCTGAGCCGGAATCCAGTCAGAGGCTCAACCAGCTGAGCCACCCAGGCGCCCCCAAAAAGTATGTTTAATTACCCATTAGAATACTGGATTAAATATTACTTATCATTTGTTGAGAGAAACAGTGAAGCAAAATGGGGAGCCTGCACGTTTCCACGTTCTACCCCGCTTCTGCCGAACAGTGTCTTGTTCCCACATCTGCCTGAGCTTCCCTCCGCCGTGGGGTGCAGGCCTGCCCTTCCGCCTGAGGCCTCACAGAAGGGGGGCCAGGACTGCCAGGCTGTCTGAGACATGCCGCGAGGACAGAGCAGCGAGGCGCTCTGGGAAGGATTTCAGGAGCACTTGGGGAACAGGGGCAGACAGCAAGAGGGACCGGATCCTGATGTCAGGTCTTCCTGCTGCTGAAGGGCCAAAACCTACTCCTGGAGCAGAAGGGCCGCCCCGAGGCAGGAGCCACAGGAGGCAGCAGGCCGAGGAGGAGCCCCAGAAGTGCAGCGTGTGTGCCTGGAGGGTCCCCTGCCTCATTAGCTGCAGAGGGGTGAAGGGGTGCTTCTGGGGGGTCGGAACTGAATGTGTTTACAGTCTCAGAGGAAACAGGCAGCAGAGGGGGAGGGGTGAGAGCCAGGCCAGAAGGGTGGGATGGAGGCGCCAACTGGGGGGCTTCCCTGAGAGGTGGGGCTCCACCTACTCAGAGTGAATGAGAAGAAGTGTGAGGTGAGACATGCTCCTGACACAATATGAACCGACAGAAGCCTATGGAACCCTGCTGTCAGCACAAGGCCCGAGTGTGTGCGTGCGCGCGTGTGTGTGCGTGTGGGGGCTGTGCTTGTGCAGGGCGAGAGGCAGAGGAGGAGGGCAGAGTGAGACAGTCCGGCTGCACCTGGTCTCCTAGTGATGCGATTACGGGTGATTGTAATTTTCTTCTTTAAACTCCTTTAGATCTTCTAAATTTTCAGTAATGATTGTGTGTTCCTTTTAGAATTGGAAAAAAGCCGTAAATACTACTTGAAATTACATTCTTCGGTGAGTTATTTTCCT
Organism: Zalophus californianus; assembly: GCF_009762305.2. Classification (NCBI taxonomy): domain Eukaryota; kingdom Metazoa; phylum Chordata; class Mammalia; order Carnivora; family Otariidae; genus Zalophus; species Zalophus californianus. The sequence continues at coordinate 91,065,781 of NC_045595.1, forward strand.
TCCTTGCCCAGAAACGTCTGTGTGCCTCACCCATTTCCAGGCGCGTGTGGAAGGGTGTGGAGTCCTGGGAAGAGTCCTGCGGTAAGCTGGGCGGACAGAGGGGAGCTGCGGCCCTCTGGACATGCTGCCCCCTAGGGCACCGCTCCCCCCTGAGGCCCGGCCTCCGCTCACAGCGCGCTGTGGTCCAGGAAGGAAGGGGAGCATTGCATGTCCACACGGCCCCCGAGTGCCCCAGTGAAATGGAGCAGGCGCTGCCGTGGGCTGTGGGGCCGGCTGTGTGCCTGGGCGGTGGGCCTGGAGGCACCCTCCCCCCGAGCGGTGGAGTGGAGGTAGGCTTTGAGAACCAGGTGGGGGAGCAGCAGTGAGAGCCCGACCCCAAGCCTGGGAAGGGCGGGAGGAAGCAGAAGTGGGTGGCTGGATGGGCCGTCACTGGGCCGAGTCAGGCGATCTGGGCTCAGTCTCAGCTCTGTGGTCGCTTCCAGGGTGACCTTGCCAGGCCCATCACGGGCAAAAAGAAAGGTTGACGTTAAATGATCTCTGGGGGGTGATGTCTATGACAGGCTGGAGGGAAGCTGGGAAGGCCATGGGGAATGCCTGGGGCAGAGTAAAGATGAAAAAAAGCAACTTAGCGGGGAGCTTATGCCATGCTTGACTATGATATGAAGATATTTTATTACCTGGCAGCAATGTGCAAGATGAACTGGACAAAGAAGTCATGATGTAAAGCATTATTGTCAATAATCCATAATTCTCATGCAAAACTGGGGGACGAGTGATTCTAGCTGCCAGTTGCTAGTTGGGATGACCCACAACCATTTCATGCTGTCAAAAGGTCACTGACTTTTGTGCAAAGCACTGTACCAGGCACCAGGGAATAATATCATATATCCTATCCTATCATATAATAAATACTACAGCCTAATAAAATATTCTGAAAGGAAAGTTCATTGGCTGCCCTAAATGTGCTCCTTGTTTCAAGGGGGCAGGACAGGTAGACCATTACTAGATGCTAGTGATGCACACAGGCCTTTTAGGGGACCCAAAGGAAGAGAAAATTGCTGGAAAGATCTAGGAGAGCACTGAAGAAGGGACAGAAGATGAGAAATGTTTCCACCTCCTAAGGAGAGCTCATCAGCCATTCTGGAGCCCCAGATATCATCCCAGGACATCTGTCTAATAACCTCAGGCTGCAGCGTCTTGGTTTTTACTTTTTTTTAAAGATTTTATTTATTTATTTGAGAGAGAGAGAATGAGAGATAGAGAGCATAAGAGGGAAGAGGGTCAGAGGGAGAAGCAGACTCCCCGCTGAGCAGGAAGCCCGACGCGGGACTCGATCCCAGGACCCTGGGATCATGACCTGAGCCGAAGGCAGTCGCTTAACCGACTGAGCCACCCAGGCGCCCCTTGGTTTTTACTTTTGATAGTTTTAAATTGCCAACACCAGTGGTATCAATTGAGGAGGGGGTGGATCCAGTCTGTGACTATTACTGTATACAGACAGGGTCCGGGTCCTGCCGTGGGAACCGTGTAGTACTGCATTAGCCACACCGCTGCCAGGCCCCGGCAGGGCGGCCACACTGTCTGGGGTGGGCAATGTGCCCTGCAGGCGTCAGGCTCTGACCGTAGTGTACTCTCATCACCTCTCCAGGGTGTGTGGGCCACGCAGAAAATAAGAGAAGGAGGGAGGGATGTAGCCAATGGGAGATGCAATGAAGCATGATCTTTTTTTTGTACCTTGATGAAAATATTGTGATTTTTTTAAAAAGATTTTATTTATTTGTTTGTTTGTTTGTTTATAGCACACGAGCTGGGGTAGGGGAGGGGCAGAGGGAAAGAGGAAGAGAGAATCTCAAGCAGGCTCCTCGCTGAGTGTGGAGCCTGATGCAGGGCTTGATCTCACAACCCTGAGATCATGACCTGAGCCTAAACCAAGAGTTGGCCACTCAACCGACTGAGCCACCCTGGTGCCCCCCAATTTTGTGATTTCTGTACTGTAGCAGGACAAGCATAACTATGGCATACGTTTCACAGATTATGTAGCTGATTTCTTGTAAATCTGATGGTGCCTCTATTTCTGCTGTACGGCCCCCTTTCCCTTTTCTTGCACCACCCTTAACGGTGAGGTCAGTAACTATAACCGCAGTAATTATTCTCACTCTGAGGCCCTGTGTCGGGCCTTTTGGGGTGTGACCTCAGGGCCCTCCTCTCTGACAAGTGAGGAGTCAGCAGAACAGAGAGCGAGGCTGACTTGCCTGGGGACACACAGCCAACCAGTGGCCAGAGCAGCCTCAGGACTCACTTGTCCTGATGCACACAGTTCAGGAGGCTTCATATGACACCAGCCCCTTAGTATGCCAAGATTTGTTTTAACTTATAAATGTATGGGTGCAGCAAAATTAAAGGATGGTTTGTCCTAGTGACATCCTTCATCTCTGCGAGCACTAGCCTTTGGTGTATCTACAAGGGCGGGGGAATTCAGATATCCCTTTCAGGGATTTTATATGACAAAGTCAGATCTGGGCATAACTTCAGGTAATCCAGGGTATCTGCCTCTCCCAGGAGGGTGGTGAGATGGTTGCTCCCCAGCCTTTGGGGGCCTTTGGAGCCCACTGATGTGCTGGGATCATCTGGGACATCATGCTGAGCAGAAGCTGGACGCTGCTCTTGGTCTCTGTGTCAGCAGGAGGACGGATGGAGAACAGGCTGACATCTGATTGGTGACGACCAGTCTCCTCGGCATCAAAGCCTCAAACTGATACTAAGCTCCTGGCTTTCCCCAAAGTCTCTGGAAACTCTGCTAGCTGGTGGTGCTAGAGTCGTGATAACAGGGGGAGGGGTTGTACTGGAGGCTGACTTGGTGGCAGGAATCTGGGAAATGAAGCTTGGCCCCTGCAAGGAGGTTAAGCAGAATTCGTGAAGGCGGAGGGGAATTGAGGCAGGAGCCGGGACGTTAATGTTGGATGATGGGAGCTCAGAAAGAAACCAGACCAGCAGTTACAAGCAATAGGACTAAAAAAACAAAAACAAACAAACAAAACCCTCATATCGATTACTTGGGAAAGACGATGAGGAAATGAAGGATGTTGCAAAAATATCTGAGTTCCCCACCGAATTACTTTATTCGATCAGTCTTTAATGAGGCCACTGCAAGGAAGCAGAATGGACGGGCAGAAGTAATGCTGGCCATGTGGGTACTGCTCTTACTAAGAGGCCTCCCTGACAACTGAGCCGGGATAAATCAGCAAGTGTGGATTACATGTCTTCTTTTATTAAGGACTCAGCTAATGAATTTACCAAACCTTCGGCAATTATTTGGAAGGTAGGGGAATTAGGAAAGTGATGCATGGGCGAGTTTGCTGATCTTTAAAGCCAAAGTTAAAGGGATCCAGGGAACCGTGAGCTACCGTTAACCGTCTGAGCAGTGTACAGAGTCTTTCACACACTAACTGCCAGGTTAGAACCTAGCTTTAAATGATGCAGAATGTTGGGATGTGTTTTAATGATCAGCTGCAGGCCAGAAGAGGGCCATTGTTAAGCATCTGGATCAGGCCAAAAAGCCGACAGGTTCACTCAAGGCACGTGTCAATTTTCTGAGTCTACGTGTGTCTGCAGGAAAATTCCACTATGCGAGAGCATTCCCATACTCAAGAAAGACAGGCAAGGTTAAAAAAAAAACAAAACAACCCAACAACCCCAAAGTCAGGTGAGCAAATTCCAAACTGCATGTTCTCACTTAACCCTAGCACTATGGTCCCCATGTACAGCTGGGAAAACTGAGGCTCTGAGAAATTCAGTGCCTTTCCAAAAGAACACAATTAACAAACGGTAAATTGAGGACTGGAAACTAAGGACGGGGGAGCTGAGGGCTGCAAACATCTTTCTGGCTTTCAGTCTGGCACCTTCCCGCACCATGCTTGGAAGGCTTATACTGGATAAAGAAGGATATATCCTATGACTGAGAAATCCTAGGACTGAAAAACCAAGTTGGTCAACTAAGATGAAAATTATGCTCTGAAAGGTGCCAGGCAAAAATAGAGCCGAAAACAGACTGTTAGTCCATGATTTAAAAAGAGAGGAAGACCCATTTCATGCAAATCTGCTAGGAATATCTTGTCATTTCCAGTCATCGTGGGCTGATGGTGTGTAGGATTCTGAGCTGGGTGTTCACAGGGGAAGCGGAAACAGAGAGAGAGTGGCTGAAGGCACATAAAAGACGTACTAGCCCCACAAGACATTGGAGGAAAAATGAGCCCAGGTAACAGAGGTAACACATGTGTTCTATATGATAGAACAAAGTCGGGAAGGAATGGGACCAAATGTTCAGTGTTATCTCTAAGTGGTCAGAGTGACCTAATTTTCTTCTTTTTTGCTTCTGTGCATTTTATAAATCATCTATAATTGACAAGTATTTTTTGTTTAATTTGAAAAAGTTATTAAATAAAAGCATAAGGCAAGCCAGGAGTCTGTGTATACGGTATGCTGATGACATCAAGGGAGGGGATGGGGTGGGGTGACGGGGGGTCCAGGAGTGGGGCAGGAAGGAGCATTAGAGAGGGGGGAGCAGAGTGAGCTTGAGGACCCGGAAGTGAGGAGAGTGCCGCAGGGTGCAGGGCTGGAAGGGTGCTGGAGGTCAGATTTTGGAGGACGTTACAGGACCGTGTGAGCCTGTGGGTCCTGTTCAGGAACCCAGGACCTATGAAGTCTGGGCAGAGGGCCAGTGAGGATCCCGGTTCCTGGAGAGGCCCCCAGGCATGTTGGGGTGCCCGGGCCTGGAGCGGGGGCAGGCACATGAGGGGTGGGAGTGAAGCACCGCTCTGGTGGAGTGGATAGGCTGCAGAGGGGCTGGCATCCGCTGCAGCCTGACCTGCCCTGGGTGGCCTCAGGGGTGGGGTGTGGAGGGGGGTACCGTGAAGAGCAGGGAACGAGCAGGAGGCTGGGAGCAGGCACATGTCGATGCTTGCCGGTGGTGTTGGGGGATGGGAGGGCCCAAACAACGGGGGGTTAGGCCAGGAATGGGCTGCGTGTCTGCAGGAGCAGGACGTCTTGGGCTGCCTGTACATCGACGCGTACACACGTCCCAGACATATCACAGGTGCCCACCTGCAGACTCCTGAGTGTCTGTTGCTGCACGTGGTTTGATGAATCGCCACCTGAGTCCTGGTGGGCTGACCTGGGTGCCTGGGAAGACCCACCCCCAGAGGCCTGCAGAGACGGTGGGCAGAGCCTATCCATCTCCCTGGGGACGAGGCTCTTCAGTGGCCTCCCGGGCTGCCTGATTGTTTCCCGGGGAACCCAGCAGACCTCGGAGAGTGGGCACAGGAAGCTGTGGGGCCGTCAGGGCTCCCCCAGCCTGGAGTCTGTCTCGAGGTCACCTAGGACCAGCAAAGGTGCCTCCGCGCACAAATGGTCTCCTTACCCGCTGTCACCCACCAGGGCAACCTGGCCAGGAGCTCATTCCCAGAGCAATGAAAATGGAGCCCAAAGTCTCCGAGAGAAAAGCTGCTTCCTAGTTATTCAGCGTCTCCAACTGACAAATCTTTTCGGGTAGGAGATCATCTGTTTCCCCCAAGAGAGGGCTCCGGCGCCAGCCCTGAGGACAGGCTTTCACAGTCCCCTTGGCGTCAGCAGCCACTGTCGTACTGTTCCCAGACCTGCCATTCTTCTAACCTTCAGCTGTGCAGAGATCAGAGAAGGTGGAAAAGGGGCCTTTTATAACCAAATTATCTCTGCGCATTCATCTGCCATTATGTTAATGCATCGCGAAGGCGGGCAGATGGTACAAAGTCAATTATGCTGGTGTTAAAAAGGGAGAAATTGACCTTTTCAGGACTCACTCGGATTCCAGAGCAGAGTTTGCAAACTCCGGTTTCAGGCCTGGCATGTGGGCGAAGGCGCACGGGCCTTTGGAAGGGGCGAAGGGAGGGGTCACGGCGGTCAGCCCAGGACTGCCTGCCTTCCATGGGACCCCTTCTCGTACCTGCACATTTTCTCAAAGAGTCCAGCGTAGCCGTCACAGTTGGTCTTCTGGGTCCGCAGGATGTCGGTGGGCTTGAAGGCCTGGCGGTCCTTCTCCTGGGCAGCCTCGATGTCGTACTCTAGAGGGCAGAGGAGGCTGTGAGCCAAGTCCTGGGAGGAAACCAAGGCTGGTGCAGAGCAGAGGGGGTCCGTGGCCTGCGGCACCGTCCCCGCCCTCCGCTGTGCTTTCAGCACCATTCGGGCTGGCCTCCCTCAAGTCCCGGAGAAACCACCGCAGGCTGAAGGGGGAACCAGGGCCCCCAGCCAGGGCAAGCTTGGGGAAATGTCGCCTCCTTGGGCAGGTGGCAAGAGGAAGAGCGAAGCATCGGCAGAGCAGGCTGCCTGGCTCGTCAGGCCTCTGAGGAGAGGCTGAAAGGGAAGGGGACCAAGACAGCACCAGGCTGTGGGGGCTCTGCCCTTGCCCTCCCCACCACACAGCTCGGCAGGCCATTCCTGTGAGGCTGCTTGCCCATCCCTGCTGCAGCCACCCCCAAGGCCTCACACTGACCCCCAGGGGGCGCCCTGAGCTACCACTAAACAGGCTGTTCATCTCCCTCCTGGAGGGAGGCCCTGAGGCAGGAATCCCTGTGGGCACAGAGGGCACGAAGGGAGCACCTGTGAGGGTGGCGGACAGTGAGTGAAGTCCTACCTAATGCTCTGTTTCTGACTCTGCCCCCTTAAGGCCCGGGCTGAATGGAGCTGCTGGTTTTGGGGAGGGAGGAAATGGCCTCTCAGGCCCTGTGGTCAGGTACCCTACCTGTGTCAGGTGAGTTCCTCCTCTAAGCTGCATCCCTCACTGCTGCTCTGGGAGGACAAAGGAAAAGCCCAGTGGCAGCAGATCAGGAGAGCCCCCGCTGGTTGTCAGGTCACAGGGAAAGCTCTAGAAGTCCACCCCACCACCTGGCTCTTCCATTGACTGCAAGGGGCAGCATCCAGCCTCCCCCTAGCCACCCCCATGGGGCCTGGCTTGACCTGGCCAGACCCTCAAGGCTGTCCCGTGCAGAGCTGGGGACAGGTACACAGGCCCAGGCCCCCTGAGGTTGCTCTGAGTGCCTGGTGATGGGGCTGAGATCGCGGGTGTGGGAACAGGGAGAGGGAGAGGCGAGCCCACTTTTCCTGGCACTGGTGCTTTAAGAAACCTCTGGTGTTGCAATAACTTTCCAACAGCTATGAACCTTCCCCATCCTTCTTGGAGATGACCTTCTGTTCTGGGTTCTCAGGTCTGTGCAGCAGGTTTACCAGGAAGCCAGCACTGAGGGAATGCTGCTGCTGGGTAAAGGGCCTAAGCTCCGGTCACCGACTGTGGGCAGATGGCCACAGGGGATCCCCCACCCAACGACCCTTTATGGAGATTGTTAGTACACGGTGAGTTTTACCCTCCTTGGTTAGTCTTTGGTTATTCAACCTAGCCATCTGGGAACCCTTCTCCTCCACTGTCTGTCTCACTCCATACACACTGGTGGTCAAGTGAATCCCAGAGAGTCTCCCCTAGGAACAGGGTCCTGCGGGGAGTGGCATCAGGGGAGTCCTAGGACCAGTGGCACCACAGGTGGGCCTACCTATGTGGTGGCAGATCCAGATCCAGATCACGCGGACCCTCTCCAGGTCACTGTGGGCCTCCTGGAGCAGGTCGCTCACCAGCTCGTCCAGGCCATTCTTGACCGTCACCTGGGGAGTGGGAGGGGTGTGCTATGTCAGGGCCTGGATGAGGGCGGTGGGAGCCCAGTGCCCTGCCGCCAGCAGCCGGTGCTGCTTTTCCTCTAGGCATAGGAGGAGGAGGAGGAGAGGGCCAAAGGCACAAGGGCTAGGCTGAGCGCAGCCCTTGGTGGGGGGCTGGACATATCAGGTAGTGCTGACCAGCTGAGTCACTGGCCCTAGAGTCACATATCTTTTCTCGGCAGACTCTGGGGACAGCCAGGTGGGTAGGCATCTAGGCGGCTACAGCAGCCCCTACTCATGGTCAGTACTACCCAAAGCGATCTACGGACTTAACACAATCCCTATAAAATTCCAACAGCCTTTTCTGCAGAAATGGAAAAGCCAATCCTCAACTTCATTTGAAATTGCAAGGGGCCCAGAATAGCCAAAACAATTTTGAAAAAAGAAGAACAAAGTTGGAGGACTCACATTTCTGGATTTCAAAACTTAACTATAAAACTATAGTAATCAAAATAGTGTGGTACTGACATAAGGATCATATAGGCCGGTGGAATAGAATTGAGAGTCTAGAAATTAACTTATACACCTATGGCTAACTGACTTTTCTGACAAGGATTACAAGGCTATTCAGTGAGGAAAGAATAGTCTCTTTAACAAATGGTGCTGGACAACTGGATATCCGCATACAAAAGAATGAAGCTGGATTCCTACTTCATATACAAAAACTAACTTGGGGCGCCTGGGTGGCTCAGCTGGTTAAGCATCTGACTCTTGGTTTTGGCTCAGGTCATGATCTCAGGGTTGTGGGATTGAGCCCCGTGTTGGGCTCTGTGCTGGGCAGGGAGTCTGCGTGAGATTCTCTCTCTCTTTCTCTCTCAAAATAAATAAATAAATAGGGCGCTTGGGTGGCTCAGTTGGTTAAGTGACTGCCTTCGGCTCAGGTCATGATCCTGGAGTCCCGGGATCGAGTCCCGCATCGGGCTCCCTGCTCAGCGGGGAGTCTGCATCTCCCTCTGACCCTCTTCCCTCTCGTGCTCTCTATCTCTCATTCTCTCTCTCTCAAATAAATAAATAAAATCTTTAAAAAAATTTTAAAAAAGTCATCTAGACCTTTAAAAAAATAAATCTTTTAAAAAATTAACTCAAAAAGGATCAATGGCTTAAATAAAAGAGTTTAAATGATAAAATTCTTTGAAGTAAACACAGGAGTAAATCATCATGACCTTGGATTTGGCAACGGATTCTTCGATATGATACCAAAAGCATGAGGTACAAAAGAAAAAATAGATTAATTGGGCTTCGTGACAATAAAAAAAACTTCCGGGCATCAAAGGACATTATTAAGAAAGTGAAAAGACAACTTACAGAATGGGAGAAAATATTCACAAATTACATATCTGATAAGGGATGAATATCCAGAATATGTAAAGAACTCCTACAACTCAACAACAAAAAGACAAACAACCCAATTTTAAAATGGGTGAAGGACCTAGATATACACTTGGTTGTACAATATCATGAATGCATTCAATGCCACCGAGTTGTACACTTAAACATGATTAATATGGCAAATTTTATATTATATGTATTTTACCACAATTAAAAAAAAAAGAACAAATTAGGTTTTCTCGCAGGGGCCGTCGGGAGGAAACACGGTTGAGATTCTAGGAAAGGCAGCCATGACCATGTTTAATCTTTCTAGAGAAGCTGGGGCAACTGCGTGCTTAAGTCTGTGGAAGTTGCCCACGCCTTGGCCAGCTCCCACCCTAAGGTACTCCCTGAGCTCCTGGATCCTTTCCACCACTCACATCAGAACCCCCGGATGCACTGTCTGACCACAAGGAGACCTCTGGAGCCCGCTTCTGCCTCCTACCCGCCCAGCTGCTGTCTGCCTCCTTCTGTTCAATGTCCAGCTCCAACTCCACAGTTCTTGTCCTTCACCCCTCTCCCAGAGCCAAGGACAGTGCCTGACACATTGCAGGGCCCGCACTCCAGCCTGGCTGACTCCTGACTTACCCTCCTGGCTTCTGGGCCTTTGGGTCCCCACCTTCCGGCTCTACCTGGGCCTGGCTGGCTCTGGACACCCACCGCTTTGCGGCTGGGTCTCTGGCCTCAGCTGGGCTCCCGGCCCTGCTCTCCAAGCCTGGCCTGTCCCTTCTGGTGGCCCTTACCACACACTCCACCCTCCTCAGACCCTGACACCGCCCCCCTTCCCTCCCTCTCAGAGACAACCTCTGAGGCCTAAGACTCAACACGGCTCAGTTCAGGACTTCCCCTTAGCGAGCCCTCCCTCCTGCGCAGCCAGCCTCTCTGTCAGCCTCCGGCCCAGGGCCTCCTGTCTTTGCAGGCCTTGCTCTTCCCCAGGCCAGCGCCCCTGCTCACCTGTGTCCTCACCTCCTCCCTTCCAGGCCTGGCTGCCCTATCCCCTCCCCAGATCTCTTTCTTAGGGCTGCCTACATCTCGCTTCCCCTTCTCTGCCAGGCTCCTGTGGGGTCTTCTCCCCACGCCCTCCTCCTTCATCCCTGCTTTGCTCCTCAGCCTGCCGGGGTCTGGCCGAGCCTCCGACGAACCTCCTCTGACCTGCCCCTCTGGCTGCAGGAAGCACTTCAGTGCAGAAGTGGGGGAAATGAGTCTCTCCTAACCTCACTTGACTGGACTGAATGGCGCATGCCATTGGCCATCCTTGACCTCAGGGAGCTCTCCTTGCACCTCCGAGAACACTGATCCTTCCTTGTCTTGCCCTGGTCTCAGGTGGCTCAGGGCCCATTTGGACCTCCTGCCCTGTCCTCCCCAAGATGACACCACCCTATGGCTTCAGCTTCAGCTACATCTGATGGTTCCCGGATCAGTGTTTCCTGCCCACATCTCCCCAGGCTGGATAGGGCTCCGGGCTGGGAGACCTGGCTGCCCAGTGGTCAGTTCCCGTGGCTCTTCCACAGGTACTAGAGCCCACTGCCCCTAAACAAACTCGTCATCCCCTGAGACTTGCTCCTGGCAGCGGGGGGCTGTCCCACCCTCGCTCCGTCGCTCAGTCCAGCCGCCTGTGAGCCTCCTGCCTTCCACCTCCCTCACACACACCGGGATGGAGCCCTCCCTCTGCCTCCAGCTCAGTGCTGACCTTTCCACTCCTCTCTGCTCTCATTGTTCCCATTTAATGCACGTCACGCCTGCTCCTGCCGGGACAGCGGACGGCCCACTACTGACGGCCCTGCCTCTAATCTGACTCTGGATCCAGGCCCTATCCAACCACTCATCGATACAACAAACAAGGTTCCTGAGCACCTACTATGTGCCAACCGCACGGTGGTCTTTTTAGACTGTAGATGACCTCCCTGCTTACCAGCCTATGATGGCTCGACTTCAGCAATGGGTCCAGCTCCTTGGCCCTTCCAATCAGACTGTGGTAGGGCTCCTGCCTGGCTCCCAGGACCCCAGTGTGTCTCTAGTGCTTCAGCTTCTGTAGCTGCTTCTCCCCAACCCCACCCCAGATGAGGCCGGCCCCAGAGGCGAGAGCTTGGCAGCCCACGTGCTCCAGGGGTGAGCATGGTTCCGGTCACAGTGGGTGCTGGCCAGCTGCATCCATGGCCCTCCCTCAGCCTCTTGCTCCCTTCCTTCATGGGCCAGGGGTGGCCTGGCTCAGCAGCAGCAATGCCCAAGTGGGCAATGGCATGGGGGGCAGGATAGGGCTGGTCAGAGGGGCCTGGCAATGGGGCACCTACAGGGTGTGTACCCTGGGGTGGGCGCATCAGGACCCCATGGGTGGCATTGGGGGGATGGAATGGACTCCTGTCCTGGTCAGGAGTCTGGTGCCTTGGCCTTCTTTCCCCCATCCATACGATGGGAAGAGGCCCTCCGGGCCATCTGTCCAAGGGACTGCAGATGCATTCAGGAGGGGCCCGAGGAGAGGCTTCATTACCCTGACTCGGGAAACTCCAAGCCACCTTCTCTTACCTGTGAGGCATAGGTGTCCAGTTTCTCAAACTGCCGCAGGTCCAGGGGCATGGATTTCAGGCTGGACCGATCCCAGGGGTAGGCTGGAAACACAGGGAGGCTCAGTCAGCTACTGAGGCCTGCTGACAAGGGGCTACTCTGTCTTTTTGAGGAGCTGGGATTGCCCGACCTTCAACATGCTTCCCAGAGCCTGAAAAACTGCTCCCAAGAGCTAGATCTCCTAGAAGCGTTCCTTGGTCAAATTGGCTTGTGAACGATGGCAACTCCTCTAGGTCTTTTGGAGACTCACAGGGGATCTAAGCCTATTTGTAGACCCTGGGAAGTCAGCAGTAAAGAAACTAATTTCCCCTCAATTAACTCAGCAGTGCCCAGACAGATTAATGATGGAACCGCCTTCTCCTCATCTTAGAGTTTTCTGCAGATTTCCTGCTAACTGTTCCAGGAATGAGTGCTCTGTGGGAAGTGCCCAGGAATGCTGCCAGTCCCCAGTGGGCTCAAGAAAGGAAGGTCTGTGCCATAGCCACGGTGCCCAGGGTGGAGGGCACCCTGGGTATTGAAGGAGGGTGTGCTAGACCAGGCCATGCAGGCTTCTGTAGGGTAAAGTGGGTTTGGCACCCAGACAGGATTCCTCCTGTGCCCACAGTCAGCTGGAGACTGGAGCACCCCAAGAAAGCTACGTGTGTTCTAGCAATGGGCACCCCAAGTTCTGTGGGGAGGCCTCTGAGGAACGCTGGGCCCCAGAATCACTCATCTGTGCTTGCCTTTCTCATAGGAAGCCTGGACACAGGACAGCCCCAGTCAGCTGCTGCAGGGCTAACTGACCAGTGGTCAGACCAGCCATGGATGGGCAGCAAACCCCTGTCTCAGCTTGAAAGAGAGCCTGGGCTCTGGCAGGGTCCCTCTTTTTTTTTTTATTATGTTATGTTAATCACCATACATTACATCATTAGTTTTTGATGTAGTGTTCCATGATTCATTGCGTATAACACCCTGTGCTCCATGCGGTACGTGCCCCCTTTAATACCCATCACCAGGCTAACCCATCCCCCCACCCCCCCCCAGAACCCTCAGTTTGTTTCTCAGAGTCCATAGTCTCTCATGGTTTGTCTCCCTCTCTCATTTCGCCCCTTTCATTTTTCCCTTCCTGCTATCTTCTTCTTTTTTTTTTTTTAACATATAATGTATTACTTGTTTCAGAGGTACAGATCTGTGATTCAACAGTCTTACACAATTCACAGCGCTCACCATAGCACATACCCTCCCCAATGTCTATCACGCAGCCACCCCATCCCTCCCACCCCCCACCACTCCAGCAACCCTCAGTTTGTTTCCTGAGATTAAAGAATTCCTCACATCATTGAGGTCATATGATACATGTCTTTCTCTGATTGACTTATTTCGCTCAGCATGATACCCTCCAGTTCCATCCACGTCATTGCAAATGGCAAGATCTCATTCCTTTTGATGGCTACCCTGAACTCACCTGATCTCGTCTGGCAGCGTCCCTCTTATTCAAGGTTCCCTTATTCAAGGCCGACCAAATCAGGCAAACTGAAAGGGAGGCCAGGGAGTGGGCAAGGAGGGTGGGGCCAAAGGGATGCTGATCCCTGAACTCGCTGATAACCCAACTCCCCTGAGAGGGGTGCTGGTGGGGCACCAGCGCACGGCAGTCAGCCTGGAAACTGCAGAGCAACATGGGAAAACGCCTGATGGGGGCTGCATGAAGCCTAGGTTCTCGTGGGGGCCTGACCTTCACGACCTCCACCTCCCTGGGGGCTGCTGGACTCAGGCGCACATCTATGGGGCACCTGGGAGAGTGAAGGAGACAGCGGATCGTGTTGTAAAGTCAGTACTACTCTGCTCCCTGGGAAGGTGCAATGTGGGGGTCCTCTGTGGGCAAGCACAAGAAGAGAGGTATAAAGCCTCTGTGCCCACTGTGGGGGCTGCAGCTGCATCTGCCTGCAAATCCCTCACCTTGGTGCTGCAGGCCCAAGACCTGGGGTGAGAGAGAGGGGAGGAGCTCCTGCACGACCCTCCCTGGCCAGTTCTGGCTGAGAGGCAGTGGCAGCTGGTTAGGGAGCTGGCCAATTTCCGGCCACAGAGGCTCCCAACCTCGGTCAGCTGTCCGAGCAGCCCATGTGGGTCCGTCCACATTTCCCCACTGCTGCAGGGTGCCTTCCTATTAGGAACCGGGCCTTCTTTCTTCTCAACCCGACTGGATCTGGCACATTCCCCAAGGTCACTCTGCACTGCGTTCTTGCTTCTTGCTGACACTCTGCAGCAGGCCCTAGAGGGGTTTGGTCTCTCTGACCCCAAGCCATTGACTGGGTCCTCACCATGTCACGTGCTCGGACACATCCAGGATCTGAGGGCTGCTCCTCTCCCAAGAGGGGGCAGAGTGTGCCGAGGGCGGGCAAGCTATGTAAACCCGACCTCGAGGCTGTGATTGTCACTCACCAACCTAGCATTTTCTGCTCCTTCTACAAGGGACCAAGACATTTCCTGGACCCTCCCCAAAACCTTCTCTCCTGTATAGTCTTACCCTGGGGCTCCCTGGAAGCCTAGCACCATTGTGGCTCACTCCTCTGTTGTTGGAGCTGGGATCTCTTGTCTCTCATTACTTAGATGACTGTCAGTCCCTATCCTGTGTGGTGTGAGCACAGCCCTTGTCCAGCCAGCCCCTAGGGAGGCGGTGGGGACCCGCAGCAGGCTATCAGTGCCTTCTCCCTCCACGGAATCTGGATCCTGCCATTCTCTGACAAGGGCTAGCAGGCTGACCTAAGTGGATATGAAGTGGACTTACATTTAACAAATTTCCGCTCAGCACAACTCTGCAAATGAGGTCTCCCCCGCCCCCACTGAGAACAAGGATGACATTTCTAAAATGGGACTGAAAACCCTATTACTAATTTTACCCTTTCTTGGTTCCATTTTACAATATCTGAACATTAAAAATACCCACAATGATTTATGCCTCATTAAATTTACCTTCTGAAGAGATTACATAAGATCTAAATATGATCTTGCATAATTACATTTAAAATACCAGTGGCATTAACTGAATTATTCTAATTTTAAAGCAAAACAATGAGAAGAAGTGCCAAACTCTACCAAACCTTAGATGCCACCTGGTCTACTGAGAGGAAAACTGAGGCCCGAGGAAGGTGAGTGAGGAACAAAAATAGGATTCAAAGCCAGGCCATCTATCACCCCATTCAGGGTTTTACCCTCTGTCCCATTCTGTGTATTCACATGCCTCCTACCTTACAGATGCTTGGCATTCCATTTAAAGTTAACACAGTTCTGAATTCTGTTTTTAATATGTTTTCTGTAATGGACTGCCTTGTTATTGGGGTTTTTGCTTTAGCTTTGGGTCATATGGTGTGTGAGCTTCTCATTACCCTGCCTGTGTCCATGGCAGACATTGCTAATCAATCATGATACTCATCTCCACCTTGAGTGCAGAGGTAACCCCAGACTCTCAAACAGATTGGCCCACGAGGCTAAACCAATTCACCACCTCACAGAACGGCCCTGGAGAAGGCCCTGCAACTCACCATGGGCATCTTTTGCTCCAGGCTGCCGGGGTCTTGTGTTTCCATTTTTATCACCTTGTAAGCCTGCAATATCCCAAAGGTCAGAAGTAGAGATGCTTCAGAAGAAATCAAAATGCAAGCACAGACGATTGTCTATGTGGTAGTCCTGGCTTCTGACTCTTCCTCTTCACTGTCTTTCCCCAGCCTTCTTGCTCCCATACCACCCACCATCTACTACTGCTGGAATTGCTCTGGACTTCCTCTTGAGGTGGAGGAAGGACTGGGAACCAGGAAGGGAATCACAAGAGAGAGAATTACAGTCTGACCAAAGGTGGAATTTACTCCGATATCAACACTTTGTGTTCCTCAGCGGGTCTACCTGGAGCCTGGAGCTCCTGCCCTGCTCTGGATTGCCCCTGCTATCTTGAAATACATCTGGGGATGCTAAGAGCACCAGTGCATTCATTGTTAGTTAAGAACTGACCATGGGAAGAAATGAATGTGGGGCAAGGGAAAGGCAGTTTCTATGGAGTTGAAACCCAAAAAGGTCAAGCAATTATTAAATTATTCTTCAGGAAGGTTCAAAGGCAACCAAATCCTATCAATCCAGGACTGTTAATGTAGAATGGTTGCCAACAGTTATTTGACTCCATGGAAACAGGAGAGCTGCTGATTTGAAACCAGGTCAGGAAGATGTGGGTCTCTGATGGAACCAGGAGGAGCTGGGGAGTAGAGCGTCAAGGCAAGCTGTTTTATGCCCTTGAAGCCCACCGAAGGTTGTAAATATAACAATGGAAGGTTGCAAATGTATAGAGGCACAGAGAAACAGTGGTCCTTTTGTTTCTTGCATCTATATTTTATTTCCATGTTCATTCTTTGGTAGAGTAATGAGGATTCAACATCGAGCTAGCATTTCTTGTGCACTTACTATGCCTGCCTACCTTGTCCTTTAGATTGACTATCTCATTTACTTCACAACAGTATTATGAAGGAAGGTGAATTATTTTCCTTCTTTCATAAATGAGGAATTTGATTGCAAAAGGGAGGTTAAGCTTGCTTGCTTAAGGTGATAGCTGAGATCTGAGCCCAGCCAGTTGACTCCAGGGCCTGTCTGCTCTACACCTGACTGCCCTTTTGAGACCCTAACCACTGAGGGCTGCAGGACCAGGCATCCAGGAGTGCCTGCCTTGCCCATGCATGGGCATGGAGATAACCCGAGCCCTGGCTGCTCTGGAGCCTTCATTCCTTGGCCAGCATTTCCCCAGATCCCTTTAGCCATAAGGTGGACAGATGCCCGGAGAGGACCAAGAAGGGAGTGGAAGAGACATCGTAGGCCTGAGTCTATGCACCTTGCACCGAAGACAGCCAAGCATGGTGGCTAAGAGCACAGGTCTCAGGCAGACCTGGTTCTGACCCACTTCCTAGTTGGTTCCTTGGGCAGTTATTTTACCTTTTGGGGCCTCAATCTGCTGACTTATAAAGTGGGGATGATGCTGGTTTATATCTAAGTGTTAAAAAGTTAATGAATATAAAATCTTTACCACTGTTATGCCACTTTTTAGGCAGACAATAAATGGTATCTAAAAACAACACTCTTGTGATGAAATTCATCTTCAGCTAAATGCCTTGTGTTACCCACACCTAATTGCACAGACTCAGGAACAGTGGGTGTTAGTTATGGAGAAAAGAGGTCCTAGAATGAAACTTCTTTCCAGTGTGTGGGCCTAGATTATTCCTCTCCTTTCCCCCTAAGAGGCCTAGGTTGGGCTCTGGCCCATTAAGTGACTTTGATTCCTCCCTGCCAGCCCTCCACACACACGCAGCCCTGTACGTACGTACGTTTAGCCAAGGAGAACTTCTTGAGCAGCTGGGGCATGGCATCTCGGGGGTGGACCTCCACAGTCAGCTGTGTCCCTGCAAAGGAATGGGAGGTGACATTCTAAGCCAGATGCTGCTAGGAAAGAGTGCAATGTCCTGTGACAGATGTTTGAACAACAAAACACAATTGGTTTTAAGCTTTCTTCTGAATATACAAATAATTCTTGTTTAAAAAAATGAAAAAACAAAATAGACAGTTTTCAGATCCAGGCAAGATGGAATAAGAACATTTTACTTTGTCTTTCCCACTGAATGTGACTATAAATGTTGGGAAGAATGCATGGGGCAACTATTTGAGGATTCTGTAAGGTAAATCAGAGAAGGCAAGCTGGGGAATAAGATTAGAATTTAAGTGAGCTTACCATTCCCCTTCCCCTGTGGTTATTACTTAGACTGGACTCAAAGGCAGTCCCAAACCCAGAAGTGCACAAACGGTACAGAGAAATAGTGTTCCAAGAGAAGTCCTTTCTGTGGAGTAAGAAAGGAAACCTCTAAGAGTCAGAGGGTGTGGGGGAAATCCCCTGTTGTACCCCGTCTTTTTTCTGTTATCTCCCCACTCAGCCTCTAGGAAAGTGTTGGTAGCAGTGTAGCAGTGATTTTGTTGATCAGCCAAAACCTTAAGCACCTGAGTCTTTGAGGGAGGGCACCAGAGAAGCTATGATTCCCTAGAGTGTGGGGGCAAATACTCATTGTTTTTTTTTTTTTTTTTTTTACTCTCTCTCTCTCTGTCCCGCACTGATTGTGTCTAGGTGCAGAGTTATGAGAAGTGCCTGGCAGAGTGGAGAAACTAAAATCCAGCTTTTGTGCTGGAGAATGGGAAGTGGACTGTGAAGGGGAGGGAGCTCAAGAAAGCAAATCCGTACAGGTAGGGATGAACTCTTGTGGTCACCTCTATGTTGAGCATACATGGATCTCATCCTAAGCATCATACCACAGTCTTTGTGAACTAAACTGATGGGGTAGACCAATGCCTCGACTGGTCCCCGGGAGGTGCGTGTGCAAGGCAGATCTGTATAGCATTGCAAAAGCCACAATCTGAAATCACCCAGCACAGGAAGAACCAGGAATATCTGTACTCGAAAGGAAAAGATAATCAACAGATGTTAACTCCAGGATGACAAAGATTTTGGAATTATCAGACAGACTTTCAAATAGCTATAGTAACCATGTTCTAAAAAGTGAGGACAAATAGTCTTGACATAAATGGAAAGATACCAAGAATCAGCAAAACATCAAAAGCTATAAAGATAAAACAAATAGAAATTTTAGAGCTAAAAAACGAAATAGTTTGAAAAATTATCTGGATATGCTAAATAGTAGAACGGAGATGACAGAGGAAAGAGTCAATAAATTTGAAGAAAAATCAACAGAAATTATCCAATATGAACAACAGCGAGAAAAAGTGAACAAAACTTCAGAGACCTGTGGGACGATACTTAAAGATCTAACATTCATGTTATTGAAATCCCAGAAGGAGAGGAGAAATAGTGTGGTGCAGGAGAAAAAAATGAGGAAATAATGAGAAATAATCAATGAAACCAGAAGCTGGTTCTTTGGAAAGATGAGCAAAATTGATAACCAGATTGACCAAAGAGAAAGGGAGGTAAGACATGAATCAGGAAGCAAGACATCAATATCAGGAATGAAACAGGTAAGACCACTACCGATCTCATATATATTAAAAGAATAATAAGAGAATACTACAAACAACCCTATGCACATAAATTCTACAACTTAGATGAAATGGGCCAATTCCTTGAAAGTTACAAACTACCAAAACTCATCCAATGAGTAGATAACACCTCAATATCCCTGTATCTATTTTAAAAACTAATTGTAGTCAAAATCTTCCAAAAGCAAACAAATGCCAGGTCCAGATGACTTCATCGATAAATTCTAAGACATATTTAAAAAGAAATAAGACCATTTTTAAAATAAGATCTTTCAGAAAACAGAAGTGTAGCAAATATTTCATTACCCATTTCATGAGGCCATCATTAATCTGATACCCAAATCAGACAAAGACAGCAGAAGAAAGGAACACTACAGACTGATATTTCTTTTCTTTTTCTTTTGTTTTCAGGCCGATATTTCCTATGAACACAAAAATTCTCAAAAAATGTTAGAAAATTAAATCCAGCAATATAGTAAAGGACTAATATACCACGATCAAGTGTGGCTTATTTAGGCAATTTAAGGCTGGTTCAATATTTGAAAACCAATGAATGTAATTCACCTAATAATATTAGCAGGCCGAAGAAGAAAAAAACACATGATCATATCAATTGATACAGAGAATGCATTTGACAAAATTTAACATCTACTCATGACAAAACCTCTCAATAAACTAGGAATAGGAGGGAGCTTCCTTAATCTGAAAAAAGGGTATTTATCAAAAATCTATAGCTACGAGCATATTTAATAGTCAAAAATGGAATGCTTTCCCCCTAAGATTGGGAACAGGCATGGATGTCCATACTCACTGCTCCTAATAAACATTGCACTGTAATTTCAACCCAGTAAAATAAAACAAGAAAAATAAATAAAAGTCCTATAGATTGGAAAGGAAAAAAATAAAACTCTCCTCTTTCACATATGACACATCTCTCTACATAGAAACTATCAAGTAATTTAGAAAGAAAGTTCCTAGAACTAATAAGAAAGTTTAGCATGGTCACAGGATACAAGGTCAGCACCCAAAAATCAATTATATTTATATTCATAACAAATGATTGGAAATTGAATTTAAAAATTACTATTTACCACAGCTCCAAAAAATTGAAATACCTAAGTATAAATCTAAAAAAAAGTTCAGGAGCTATATGTTGAAGACTACAAAATATGATTAAACAAATTAAAGAAGACTTAAATAAGTGGGAAGACATACCATGTTCATGAATTGAAAACTCAATATTTTTAAATTGGCAATGCTCCCTAAATGGATCTATGTAGATTTAATGCAACTGCATTCAAACTCCTTGGAGAATTTTATATATTTTAGATTTAGGCAAGATGATTCTAAAATATAGATGGAAAGATACAGCAACTCGAGGGTTTTTTTGAAAAAAAAAAAAAAAAAAGTTGGAGGACTCCAGCCAGCTGATTTTAAGATGTGTTATAAAGCTACAGTCATCAGTGTGATATTGGCACAGGGATAGATACCTAGATAAATGGAGCACTGTTAAGAAATGGAGCCATACATATATGGCAAGTTGATTTTTTACAGAAGTGCAAAGACATTCCAATTAGAAAATGGGTAAAAGAACAGATATTCACCAAAGAAAAGATTACAGATGGCAAATAAGCACAAGAAACTATGTTCAACATGAATAGCCATTACGAAAATGCAAATTAAAACCACAATGAGGTATCATACCTATCAGAAGAGCGGTAATAAAAAATAGCGATAATACTATATATTGATAAAGTTGTGGAGAACTCAGATCTCTCACACATTGCTGGTGGGACTGTAAACTAGTACAGCAACTCTGGACAATAGTTCGGCAGTTTCGTGTAAAACAAAACATACACCAAACATATATGACCCAACAACTGTACTCTTGAACGTTTATCCCAGAAGATCCCATATTCTGTTCCACGTGGTCTCAGAACTTACGTTCACATGAAAACCTATACAGAAATGTTTACAGAAACTCCATTCACAATGATCCCAAACTGGAAACAACCTAAATATCCTTCAATGGGTGAATGGACAAACACCCTGTGGTACATCCATATAAAGGAATACTTCTCAACAATACAAAGAAACTCTTAGGAGAGGTAAAAGGATTTCTGCACAAGGGTATTTTGGGGTGACAGAACTGCCCTGTATTCTGAATGTAGGGGTGGTACATGAGCATGCGTTATGCATGCATTAAAACCCACAGAACTGTATACCAGATAATTCCGTTTTAGTAATTTAAAATAAAAACAAATAAAAATAAGTACCAACTGAGCAAAAAAGCCTGAGCAAAATTAAAACAAGAACTTGGATGATACAGAAAGATATAAAATAGAAAGTGAAAGTCCAAAGCAGGATTATAGTAAACATATTCTTTGTAACCTGCTTTCTCTTCTTGACTCTTCACGTGTCAGTGAATATAATCCTATGTCATCATTTTAAGTGGGCTGCATAGTACTCTATTCTATACATGGTTTATAATCCATATAAACAATCCCTTTTGGTAGCATAGTTAGCTTTTCCCAAATGTTTTGTTATTATAATCAGTGATGTATGAACATTCTGATACACATCTCTTTATGCACTTTTCAAATCAGTTCCTTTAAATAAATTCTTAAATATGGATCAAAAGTTATGGAAATTTTTAAGGCTTTTGTTATATATTAGCAAACTTCCCATGAATGATTTTATCTGTTGATGACCACACCAATAGCACAAGAGGGTGTCCATTTTGCTCATTCTTGCTGTGTTTGATTGCAAAATTGGTCACAAAACTTTGTACTTCTGAGAGGCCTTTTGTTCTGTCCCTTGAATGTGAGCTGTCCTTACGACGTGGTTTGGCTGGTTAGCATGTGATGTTAATAGAAGTGATGTTAGGCAAGCTCTGAGCCTAGGTCTCAAGAAACTTTGCAGCTTCCATTCCCATTCTTGGGATTCCAGCCACAAATACCATGTGAATGAGCCCAGACTAGCCTGCTGGAGGAGGAGAGACCATGTGGAACAGAATAGAGGCATCTCAGGTGAGGGCACCCTACCCTACCTGGTCTCTAGCCAACTTACCAGCTGACCACAAATACACGAGCAAGCCCAGCCAAGACCTGCGATGAACTGGGTACGTTTCGGGCAAGAACGCCTGGCCAACCTGTGCCCTTGTGAGCTGGTAAATGCTTATTGTTTTAAGCCACTGAGTTTTGGGGTGGTTTGTAATACAAAACTAGATCATTGATATATTCACCAACATTTGATTTTTATTAATCTCTGAAATTTTTAGTAATGAATAATGACATCTCATTTTTGTGTATTTAATTTTTAACAGATATTTATTTGCCATTTAAAATTCTTATTTTGTGAATTGTCTATTTTCCTACTCATGTATTATTTTTTCCTTATTAATTTTGTAAGAGTTCTTTTTAATAACACTTTCCCTGCTAAATGTATCGCGATTATTATTCACAGAGTAACAATACCGACTTTATTGCGTAGCTCATGGACTTGCTCTATATGCCAAAGAGGGTAACTCTGAAACAATTTTTTTAAGATACAATGCGGCCTTCCAAAGCATCACTTTGAAGAGGTTAACATCACTTTGAGTGTAGTTTCTAGCACATTCACTGTCAAAGACAATCAGTGTGTGACTTTAAAATTAAGACTTAAGCATTTCAGAGTTCAAAGCATAATTCGGTTCTAGTCATAGGATCAGGTGGCATTGCCAAGAGCAAACACTTCCTGTGTGTCTTCTCATGCTGCATGGGCCTGTTCTTTGCCTTTTCACTTTTTCCATCTGAAACACTTTCAGGTGTTTTCCAAAATGAGTGCCGAGCTGTACTTAGCTGCAAGATGCCTTACAAGAATCGGATTTAAAAACCTGCCCACTCTCTTCCCTTTTGTAGGTTGCAATGTGTAACGCTCTGAGAAGTCCTGCAGTGAAGAAGTCAGTTTGACCCAGTACTATTTTGTGAAACACAATTTGGAAAATGCTGGACTGGAACAACAACATCCAGAAGCTTGAAGAAGCTGCAAAACTGAACAACTTGGTTTAGGGCTCAACAACAAACCTCTTCCCCAAACTTCTTACATCTAACATCCAGGCACTTCCGACCACCCCCAACTCAGCCGTGCTTCTTTGTCAAAAAGAAGTGAGCTGAACAAGGTGCTGTTAAAGCCCGGGGAAAGGGTGGGTGCTGAGATAGTCTCATACAGTGACGTGATCCTGGCCGGCAAGCTCCACCCAGCTATTTCCAATCCCTTCTCTCTTTCCTGCACTTCCTCTTCTCTCCCTGCTCTTGGACAGGGCCCAACTTCCAATATTCTCCTGAGCCCCACTTCCTGACTCTCCCCCAAAGCGGTGCTGCTAATCAGCCCCCTTTGAGGAAAGCAGCAAAGCTCCTTAGCCTCCCTGATCTGTGGGAGTGTGATACCCACTCTTACTACACACAGGTGTGTGAGGACACCTTGCACCATCAGCAAGGTCGGGGGGGGCTTCTCTGCCTCAGAAACTGGGCCTGGGTGTGCTGTCTCAGGTGAGCAACAGTCACTGGAGAGCTCTGTGCTTCCTAAAGGTGTGAAATGATAAGATTTTGCAGACTACTACATTCCTGTGTCACTTAAAACTCTTAATTTAAGACAAAAATTAATTTGACCAATCTCCAATGTTAAAGATAGGAACATCATTTGGAGCGAAATTTCAAGTAAGATCTAAAACCTAAGTACAGTCAGATACCATGACACCAATCTTAAAAGTCATACCAAACCTACAGGAGGCCCTTCCTGGGGCGTCAGGTCACCTGGCTGGCTTTTTCACGGCACCCCTCCCCGGTTCTGCCGGTTGTCACCCAAACAATATTTCCAAAGCTGCAGCCCTGGCTGTCTTAGGAACAGCAGATTCATGGGTATTTCCTGCTCCCCGCCGACAAGTGGTTCGTGGGGCTCTTTCCCAGATCCCATCAGCTCTGCTTCCTTTTCCTTCTCCCCTCAGATATGGAGACGTAGCGGGCCCTGCACGGCCATGGCCACCCACGTGGGGTCTGCCTTGTACCTGGGCAGGAGACTTCTCCCCTCCCTGGCAGCTTCTCCCCAGGTCTCTGCAGGTTTGAATGAGGATTTGTCTCACGGCCTAATTTGCTCAGAATAGCTAACGTGGAGATGGCAAACAGATTTCCCGTTGTTCATTAACTCTAACTGACTGGAAGTGGCTGCCTGGAGTGTCGATCAATTAGCGAGGACTGTGGGCACGTGTGTGGGTATGAATGTGAGTGTGTGTGAGTGTGCACATACGTGTGGGTGTGTATGTGTGTGTGGGGGGCTGAGGGATTCATGTCGGATACTCGCCACCCTTGTTTAAGGTGCTCACTCACGCTTTCTGTAACTGGAACGTGGGTTAATAACCAGGTTCTTTGCCTGGAAATTTTCCCCTGCAGGAGCTGAGAATCAGGAAGCCTCAGCTAAAGCACCGGTAATTAAAAGATGCCCTGAAAGAGCTCCAGGGTAGGTGTTCGGCAGAGCCGTGCTGTGGTTTCTGCCTGGGGAGCGGTAGTCCGCACACAGGGAGCCGGGCGCACTGATACCCCGGGGGGCAGCACGCCGGAGGGCGGCAGGGGCAGTCCAGCTCTGTAGAGCCCTCACCAGGCTCTGCCCGCTGCCGCGTGAAAGGCCCGCCCAGCAGCTCTGGTCACCAGATGACCACCTGACAACAGAGTGGGCTGAGACCACTGGAACACCAGCCTGAGGGGAGGCGGGTGATGAAGGGCGGCTCTCTCGCAGCCCTAACCCGCCCCGGCGTTCACTGGGCTCTTGAAAACCCGGGGCCCTTCACGATTCCTTCTGCAGAGCAGAAC
Source organism: Zalophus californianus (assembly GCF_009762305.2). Taxonomy (NCBI): domain Eukaryota; kingdom Metazoa; phylum Chordata; class Mammalia; order Carnivora; family Otariidae; genus Zalophus; species Zalophus californianus. The sequence continues at coordinate 91,090,335 of NC_045595.1, forward strand.
TCCACAGGAGTGTCCCAGCTCTGGAAACGCGGCAGTGTGACCCTAGTGCATGGATGGTCAAAGAAGGCACAGAGTGTCTGCGTGCAGACAAGGGTGCAGGACCTGGAAGGACGGAAGCCTTAAAAAAAAAAAACTCAGGAGTTACTTTTGGGGCCTGAAATCACAGGGGTTCTGGGGGTCACTCTCCTGTCATTCCACCCACCCACCCATTATAGATTGACCTTCTGAGGCACCCCTCCACATGAAGATCTGATTCCAAGGATCTGTCGCCCCCTGCATCAAGTTTATCATACCTGGTGCTCCCTCTGCTGGAGGCTCTTCCCCAGATGCCCACAAGGCTTGCTTCCTCACCTCCTCCCTTACTCAAATGTCACCTTCTCAGTCACTTTCTCAATGACTCTGTTTTACTTTGTCCCCACGTGGCAGGCTGTGTAACAGCCCTTAAAGATATCCAGGCCTTCGTTCAAGGGACCTGTGAATGTTACCTTATATACTAAAGGGGACTTTGCAGATGTGATTAAGTTAAGGATCTGGAGATAGGAAGATCATCCTGGATTATCTGGCGGGCTCAGTGTAATCACAAGGATTCTCATAAGACAGAGTCAGGAGATTTAACTACTTAATGTGGGGGACCGGCAATGTGACAATGGTCACAGACAATGGAGTGATGCAGCTACGAGTCAAGAAGTGCTAGCGGCCTCTAGAAGCTGGAGGAGTCAAGGAACAGATTCTCCCCTGGAGCCTCCAAAAGGCACCTGCCCTGCCGATACTTTGACTTAGCCCAGTGAGACTCACTTGGGACGTGTGGTCTCCAGAACGCTTGAAGAGAATTACATTTGTGTTCAGCCACCAAGCTTGCCGCAATTTGTTACCACAGTCATAGCAAACTAACACACACCCTGTGCACCCACCCTCCCCCGTCCCCCTCCCGGCTCTGGCCTCCTTCAGCCTTATTTGACACCCTGTATTTTCCTTCTGAGGGCTGTCTGTCTCCCTTACCAGGGGGTCGGCCCTGCAAGGGCAGGAGTCCTTGTCTGTTTTGTTGTGGACTCCATTCCTGCCCAGAGAGGGGCAGCCTTTCTCTCATTGGGGCCCAGGCTCTCGCAGGACCCCACTGGGCCCATCTCATCCCAACCTACAAGGCTCTGTTCTGCACATAGGCTACCAAGGCCGCCCTCCTTTCTGTCCTCTGGAAGCCTCAAGTGCTGGTAGGTGGACTGTGAGTGGCCCATGGGAGCGAGGGTGTGGCTCTTGTGACTGGCGGGCCCCATCCCACTCCCATCTGCCTGGGACACGGCGGGGGCAGTGCATTGTGGAGGTCTGGCAGGTGTGCCTGGCTCGGGGACCACAGCATCCCCTGTGTCAGCTTTCTTGTGCACAAACAGGGATAACACCATGACCCCAGCAAGGAGTGTGGCCAGAACTAAGCAAGATTAGTGACATAGAGGCTAATCCACATTCATTTTCCTGAGGTATTGCTTATTTTTGTTTTGTGGTGAACTGCGTGCTGCTGGTCCGTTTCTGGGAAGCAGGGGGGCATAGGTTTGTCTTTGTGGTGTGCTCAGGGCAGGGGGCAGGCTGCAGTGGGCCTGCTGAATGGGGACTATTCTGAAGCCATATGCCCAGGAATTCTGCCAAAAGGTACACCAGCCCTGGTTGCAAGGAAGGCTGGCCTCGTGCTGCTAAACCATCTTGACAGGCCTTTCCCCACCGCCTGCCAGTGACGTTCTGTGGGGATGCTGGGTTAGTCTGTGTTTCTGAGAGCAATTCCCTGAGAGGCTCTGAGTCCTCCCGGGACTCCTACTTTGCCACTGCCCCCTGGACATAATCAGATCATTTCCTTACAAGTCAGGACATCAGCACTGAGAACAATAGTGGTGCCATCTTAGGGCTGAGTCTATGAGAGCTCTCAGGTACCAGGCCCTGAGGCTTTAATGCAGAGCAGGAAACCAAGGTGGGAGGTTAGTGTGTGTGTAGGGGCGGAGTGGGGGTTAGTGGGGGGGGGTGTCTCTATTTAACCTGGTCTCCCCTCCAGCTGTAGCTGTAGAGTCCTCCTGTCTCTACCCCTGCAGCCTCACCCCCCTACCCCTCCAACACAAACACCCTGTGTTCTCAGATCTCGTCAACTGCAGAGTCAGCATGATGATGCCCTTGCCTGCCCTCCCAGAGCCCCCCAGAACCCATCAAGGTGAGGATTCTCAAGAAAGGGTCCTCGCTGAGTTAAATTCATCCCTGGGTGGAAGGCCCTGAAAGGCTCAGTCTCGGAAAGAGAGGTCAGGGAACTGCTGTGACTCAGGAGGAGGGAAAGCTTGGACTGGGGGCGAGGGGGCGGTCGAAGCCGCTTTCCAGAGGTGCTGTGGAAGCATTGCCGTGTGAGGGTTAACAGCAGAGGCCTTGGGAAGGCTATGGGGGTGGCGGGGTCAGGTTGCCCCTGCTCTGATGCTTACTGGCCCTGTGCTCTTGGACATATAACAATCTTTCCAAGCCTCAGCTTACTCATCTGTAAATTGAGGACAGTTGAGAGTATGGATCAAATAGGAGTGCTGTGAAGTTTCATTTACAGGAGAATAATTATGTAAATGGACCGGCAGGGTGCCTGGCACATGGTTAGCTCTCATAAATGTTAGCTCTGGTGATGACAGCAAGGGCGAGGAGGACAGCCGGGGGACTTGATTGCTCTCTCCCATGTCACCATGCAGGCTTTCATGGTTTCCCATGGGATGTGGGGAGAAGGAGAGGGAGAGGGTGCTCCAACATCCGTGGGGCAGAAAAGACGGTGCTTTGTGCTCTGCCTTTGCTGTGTCTCTGGCCTGGACAGCAGATCCAGACAGACACAGAGGAGCTGGAGGAGAGTCCAAGGGGAGTGGTGAATCCCTTACCTTGGTTGTTGTAGGAAGTGATGACCTGGGTCTGCTGAGGATGCTCTTTCTCCGTCAGGCTTCCTGTTGAAGCAAGACAGACCTGCGGTGACCACTGGGACCATGGTGGCATTTGCCCCAGGCAGAGCAGGGAGCTGTGTGTGTCTGCAAGAAAAGCAGACTGGTGGGGGGGGTGAGCTCATCCCAGGCCTGGCCTAAACGTGTGCACACCCCTGTGCACATCTGCACGGTGCACACATGCGTGAATCAGCACCTTTACACATCTGGATGCAGAAGCAAGTGACTATGAACCCGTGTGCACACACCCTCACACCTCTCAGCAGGTGCCAGTCGAGGCTGGGTTTCTTCTCGAGAAGGTGGGGACACCTCATGGGTCCCAACCTCAGTGTGGCCAGGCTCAGCTGCCAACGAGCAAACGGGTGCCTTGCTGATCATCACACCTTCTGTGGAATGGGCTGGGAGGCTCCTCTGCCCATTTTATAGCCAATAGGCCTGCAGCCTGGACACTTAACTTTTGGCTAAAGACCTTGCCCCCAGGCACTTGAACCCCAAGTCTCCTGATTCCTAGGTCAACATCTTGCCTCCCTCTGAGCAGAATGGGGGCAGCCTGCCTTCCACTCCAGCTTAGGAGTTGGGGTGACTTGCTGTACTGTTCAGGTTCACAGATATTTTTAGGGCCCTCACTATGTGAAAGCTCTCTCCACGCACTGGGGATCTTTATGTCCTTGGAACACAGAGCTGTCCTCAGAGCCTAGTGGGGTCAGGCTGCGGTGAGAAAGGCCCAGTTCCTGCCACAGGCCATGAAGGGGAACACACAGGCTTACCTGCCCCTCCAATGGGAAGCAACACCTTTTCCTATATTTCTCTCTCACCCGCTGCTGCGGCAGCCTGGTCTTGCTGAGGCTGCTTCAGGGGGGTAGCTCAGCAGGGGAAGGGGCAGGGTTGTGGCAGCAGGCGTTCCCCCACAGTTACCACCCTGGCTTGCCACCTTCTCCCCTGGCCTTCCACTGGTCTGCAGAAAGGCTGTCGGGCCTGCCACTGGAAGTGGCCACTGGGACCAGTGCCTGGGCCTGGAAACAAGCATGCCTTTGGGGCGCTGGCCTCCACAGATTCCACTCAGACATCTTCCTTGTGCACCTAACCAGATCTGCCACCCAGGGATTCCCATGCCAGGGCCCAGGCAGAAGCCAGTCAAGGTGGATAGGCAGGTCACTGAGCTGGGCTGGACTTGTGATCCACCTGGCAGGGTCTTGCCCTGGAGAACCTGCCTGCTCCAGCCTTCTCCTATGAGCAGGCCCAGCCAGGACCCTCACCCTGTGGGCTGAGGTCGGTGGGTTGGCCAAGGGCTAGAAGCACTGTGTATGCCAATCCAGGGTGATGCTGCTCTGGAGCTCTAGGCCAGACTCAAGCGAGGACAGGGAGGCTGGCTCCTTCAGGCACAGCTGGCTACATCTCTGCTGGGCTGGCAGATGAAGGAAACAGGAGCCGGGGAGGGAATCCTCAAGGAGGACGATTGGCTGGCATAGCTGCTGTGGGTATTTATAGTCAGGGCCGCACAATTGGTTTCCCTGTGGCTATGGGGTGTCAGTCCCGGTGCTGCTAGGCAGACTTCGGCCAGGACCAAGGAAAGCAGCCAATCACAGCAGGGGAAGCCCGTTGCTGGGCAAGCTAGTGGCGTTGGCTCGGCCCAAGCACCTGCTGCTCGGAAAAGTCTGGAGCAGTCCAGGCTCCCCCCACCCTGCCAAGGCCCCAGCTCAAGGAGCACACAGGGCAGCAAGAAGGGGAACATGTGCCTTTTTGGATCTGCCCCAAGTTCAGCCACATTTGTGCACACACCACCAGCACAAGCCATCAGCTGCCTCCTCTGCAGATGAGAGGCATCCAGTTTCCAGGGCTGGGTGCCTTGGACACCAGCGAGGGAAGTATGTACCCAGAGTCTCACCATCAGAAAACACAGGGAGAATCTGTAATTTTAGTTTCTGCTGGCACACAAATGTGCAATTTGAAAAAAATAAATAAAATTTTATTTTAAATTACCTATATTGGCGGAGTGGTGCCACCCTCTCTCCAGGCCTCCACTTATCCGAAACTCTCAGTTCTCTTGGGTGGTTTTTCAAGAACTACTTTCACCCTCCTCCTTAGTTTTTTATTATTTTTTAAAAGATTTTTATTTTTTTAAAGTAATCTCTACACACAACGTGGGGCTCAAACCCACAACCATGAGATCAAGAGCCACACGCTCCACGACTGAGCCAGCCAGGTGCCCCATGATCCTCTTTATTTTGTTGTGTTTTTCCACTAACCTTCCCTCAAATCAGAGGCCCTAAAGATGGTGAAAGTAAGATAGGATAAATTCACTATATTTCAATCTTCTCCTAACGTAATAACATGGCTGAGAAGCCATAAGATAAATTTCAGACAACTCAAGATAAGCGAGCTATAACAAATGAAGATGCTGAGTCTCTTCTCTCCCACCTCAACCCACTTTTCCACTCACCTGCTCGTACACTGGCCAAGCATGCATATCTGCATTGGCTGCTATGTATTTTTGCAGGTGACAGGTTTCTGGTGGTCTGACTCTTATACTTCTCATGAGCCTGCAGCCTAGTTTCGCTAACTTTGGCATCTGCTTCGGTCCGGCTAGAGCAGGCACATCTACCATCTTATGACCCTAAAGCAAGGTTAAAGAAGCCATCCCACCATGCATGCCCATGTAGCCAGGACCCCAGGGGATGGTTCCCGGGGCAGGAGCCTGTCTTGGGTCTGATCTGTCCTTATGCATAGGGCAGGGGACACAGGAAAGCTCTTTACCTCCAGGGTGTTGAGATTCTATTGCAGTGAAAAGCATTATGATTATAATCATTGACATGGTCCCATCAGGGCAGGGGTTCTTGACTGTCTTTATCCCAACACCTAGAACCCCACCTGGCACCAAGGAAACACTGTAGACCTTTACTGAGGGAATTAATGAATGAATTTTCTTTTAGAACTTCATCCTTCCCTTTTGTTACTGTCAGGATGGCAGAGCATAGGTGTTTGGTCTCATTCAGTTGGGGTCCTGATTACCCATCTGCAGAGGGTCACACAGGTGGTTTCTTCACACTAGCATTTGATGAGCCCAGATCTGACTGAGTCCCCTATTGGGGTTTTGGGAGTGGAGGTCTGATTCTTACTAGAATTCTCACATGCCCACAGTGAAGCTTCACTGATGTTTTTTCTTGGAAGCTGGGCTAATGAGTCTCTGATGCATACAGAATAAGGCCTAGTAGAGTCCGTCCATGCATGGCATTCCCCGAGCTGTCCTGGGACTGCAGGGTGACAGACACCCGGCACCAGAGAAAGGAGGCTTTGGAAACAGACTTCGCTCAGATCTTACTATATTCTGGGTCCCCAGCCAGCTGGGAACCATAGCACCCCTCTCCCTAGGCTTGGAGTCATAATGTCCCCAAAGAGGCCACTGTCCTCTCTGTTTGAAAAAAATTTCAAAGGATGGATGCCCTGCCTGACGTGAGCAGCCCCACCTCCAGGGGGAACATGCTCAAACCTCGCCATGCCGAGTGATGATGCCAAGTCCTTCCCTATATGTAGCCAGTGAACAAGTGGGTGCTCAACTTTAGGGCACTGCTCCCCTCCCATCCCACAGCCTCCAGGAAATTGGGGGACATGATGCCAGGGAAAACTTTCCGGGGTCACAGTGGCCCCAGAGGCATGGCTGAATCACGAGCAGCCACTTTCTGAGTGGTTAGATATCTACAGCCAGTTTTCAAACATGTGAAATCGAATGCTTCCCGTCATTTTTCAATGTGTTGAATTACAGGGACTGAAAAGAAAAGAAAATGAAAAGAGAGAATTTACCATGCACGTCACTTCCTTCGAATTTCTGCCATCTCCGGATTCCATTTCCGATGCCCTGGAGTCCTATGAAATAACAGGGTCTCGCATGAGGGTCTCCATGATGGGAAGACCCAGGCCAGCAAGTGATGGGCCAGCTGCTAACGTATCTGGGTTGAGGTGGGGCTGGTGGAACCCGGCTCTGTCAGGATCCAAGAGAGGCTGCCCGCAAATGAGACGCACTTTAAAACATTAAAGGAAAATATTAAAACAGTAGTTTTCAAAGGGTGATGAGGTGGGTTATCGGGATCATCCAGGGAGAATTTTCACAATACAGATGCCCGTTTTTCACTCCACATCTCGGCCGCATAAATATGGAAGCATAACTGTGGAAGATGCTCACCATTCATTTTGCCTGCCTATTTCCATATGTGGGGAATCTCTCACTTTTAGTCATGACGGAAGGTGGAGGGTGGGCAAAGACGGTCTATCCGTATGGGAAACGCAAGTGATAATTGGCAAATTGTGAAAATTCTCCCTGGATGATAGCTCCTGATGAGGAAGGAGTACCGAGGGCCCCTTGGTGGCAACAGAGGTTTCCTTGCCAGACCAGCTCTGCTGGGCAGCCGCTGACGCTGTTCCTGGAAGCTCAGCCTCTAGCCTGGGTCTCCAGCTCTTGCAGTCACTGCAAGTCCCCCAGTCCCTTCCCGATGCTCTTCTTTTCTGCAGCACTCTCTGCAGCTAGGATCTGGGGCATACCACTCGGAACCCTCGTGGACTCACGTGTGGACTGGAATGCACACATCACACTGACTTGGGGGATGAAACCTGACTTTGGAGCTATTTTAGACTGGGTGCAGGCAGCTTTAGGCCACCTCCTCCATGGCACAGGATAGGAGGTGAGGGTGTCCAGGCATGCTTTTGAGAAGCACTGCCCAAAGGAGAATGGTAGGGCTGTAGAGGAAAGAGCAGAGAGCTTCTGTTGGCAGCCCAGATCCCCGGCACACACTGTCTTTGCCTCCTTGTCCCTCTGATTCTTTTCTGCCACAAGGACACAGCAGAAAGCCACCTGATCTTCACTCGGTCCTCTGCATTGTGACAGTAATGGAGGTCAGGCCCTCCTTCGCAGAGCCAAGGACCTGGGCTGGAGGGGAGACAGGAGGAGAGGCCTGGAAGAGGTGTGGGGGCATTTTGGATCTTGTGCCCCAACAGGAGGCCTTGGAACAAGCTAGTTTAATTCAGTGTTTCCTTGCCTTAGGCTGTGTGGGCTTAGTCGGGGGTCTCTTGGACATCAACACTGCCCAGCAGGCTTGGAGGCTGGTCGCTCTCCTTCTGCTTTGGTATAGAACTGTCTGTAAATAAGTGACACTAGTCTTTCCACTGGCCTGGTGTGTGGGAGAAACCTCCTTCAGGAAAAGTTTGGAGACAAATAGCAGAAAGGGGCTTGGCAAGCAGGGTCTTCTTTCCTTGTGTCATGGTCATGAGTGTGAAATGCACCGGTCTGGAGCCGTGTAGGGTGTATGCTAGGGATGGGACACCTCTGGTAACAGTGCTGATCCCTGGAATTTCTGGGGCTCCTCTGTGTTCTTCTTCCTCCCTTTCTAGTGTTGGAGCCTTTAGGAGAGAAACGATCAGAGTGGGGAAGGGAGGTGGGGACTCATAGGCTGACCCGGAGCTGGGCCTCGTGGGGGCCCTCTGGCCTTGCCACACGCTGGCGGAGGCCTTCTGGAGGAGAGGCAGCTTCTGGAGGAGAGGCAGCTTCTGGAGGAGAGGAGAGGCAGCTTCTTTTCAATCAAGGAGCAGGCGGCCTCTGCCAATTTCCTCATTACGCATACCGGGGTGGGCCATTTCCACCTCTCCTGGGAGAAGCTCTGAGAACGAAAGAACCAACTAACCCAAACAATTCCTGGCCCCAAATCCCCCTGGAGACAGGGAGTACCTGACAACATGTGCAGCTCTCCAGAATCTATTTCTTTCCCCTGCCTGCCTCCCCAAGAGGTCACCAGGAACTATGCGGCAGTTCCAGCCTGTGTGACTGGTGGGGGCAAAGCCAGTCATGGCACCACTGCTTCCACGTGGCAGGTGGAAGGGGGGGGTTCAATGCACAGACCTCCGTAGAGAGAAGAGCCAGAGGCAGACTCTGAGGAGCTCTGGAGCTGGAGGGCAGGCAGGAGGCAGAAGTCATTTTACCGCAGGGGCTGTTAAACGTCACTCCCAAAGCACTGGCCCATGGTCAGCCTAGCACAAACCTCACAGCAGCCCCCAAGAAGGCTCAGGAGGGCTTCCTCACAGACCTACGACCTGTTCCCCAACTTCTGAGGGGCTTATCTAACATCTGCTGTTCTCCATCTGTATTCTCTTCAGTGTGTCCTCTCTGGAGATTACAGAGGCCTGAGTGCTGCTTTCCATAATTGCTCCATAAACAGTCACTTCATTTTTCCAGTCTACCTTTCCTCAGAAAGTCTGTAGGAAGAGTAAAATTAATAGATCCGTGAGAGCGCAGAGAGCAGATTTTAAGCTGACCCTACCCAAGCCTGTGTGCCTCTTACACCACACTTTATGCCTTCCACTGTAGGAGGCTGGGAGAGGCTTCAAGATAGGGGAAACTGAGGCCAGGAGTTGTGCAAGGACACCAAGGGAGTTCCCCGTCTCAAAGTCTGATTCAGCACACACATTCCCCTGGGTCCCCTGCGCTCTGCAATGTGCCATGTGAGGAGCAGGCCTCGGCCACACAGGGGTCAGGCCTGAGGCTCTGGCCCCCTTCCTCCAAGGCATCTTCCAACCCTGTTGTGCACCCTTCAAAGAGTGGATGGGAGGAAGCCGGCTCCCCGGGGGGTGACGGAAGCACCGACTAGCCTGCGCGAGGAGTCAACTCAGGGCGATCACCCGGCTGCGCGTTGCCACAGGACGCCGGTGCCACCGCGCAGAGGCGCAGGCAGCGGTGGGGAGAGGCTCGGTCTCGCTGGCCTCGTTCGGGGACGCCCCGGGCGGCCGGGCCCCGGGGGGGGGGGCGAGGAGGACGAGGTGCGGGGGTCCGGGGGCGCCGGCCGGGCGCGCTTTACCTCCTCTGCGCTGCGACAGCGCGCGCGGGTCCGCCTGCCGGTCCGAGTGCATGCCCTGCGCGGCGCGCCGCTTCTCCGAGTGCACGATCAGCAGCATGTCGATGGACACGGCGTTGCTGTCCTTCTTCAGCTCCATGGTGCCGCCTCGCTCCCCGCCGTGGCGCCGCGGCCGCTCTCGAGGCTGCCTGCGCTGCAAATGGCCCCGTGCGCGCCGCTGGCCGGCGCGGGAGACGGCGAGGGCGCGGGAGAGGGCGCTCCCCCGCCGCCGAGCCGCTGGGCGCCGCGTTTCGCTGACTCTGCCAAACACGCCATTAGGGCCCGCCCGGGAGGGCGCTACCCTAATGAAGCCGCTCTAAGTCACCTTTGAAAGGAACTCCACAGCCGAGCCCTGACCTGCACCCAGGCCGCGGCTCCAGAGAGCCTCCTGCCCCGTGCGCTTGGAGCGCTCGTCCCGGGATCCAGCGCTGTTCTCCCGCTGGCCGGTCGCTGCCTAGTCTCCCGCCGTCTCCGGGGATTCCCGCGAGGGCCTGCAGCAGACCTCCTCGGGAAGCTGCAGCAAAGAAATCACTCAGCGCTGTCAACAGTGAAAGTCAGTTCTGGAAAAGGAAGAAGGAGCGCAGGGTGGCCCCACTCCTTCCCCGGGTGGATTTTGGAAGTTGATGGCCTCCTCTAGAAGAGGGAGATGGGCAGGGTGTTGGGGTCAGGATCTCTGCGATAACGGCTGCACCAGGCCTTGGAACATGACCACTGGGCATCCACTTAACAGTTCTTTCTGGCTTGTGGTGAAAGTCTTAACATCTCTGTTCCTTCTAGAAGCCTGGCTCATGCTTGGTGGGGAAGGGGGGGAGGGGCAGAGGAGGAGGTTGGTGCCCGGAGCAGCCTGCCCGCTGTGCTCAGGGAGCTGGACCTGAGAACCCATCTATTTTTAGTGGGGCCTAACCAGGCCAGCCAGCAGCGGCAGGGCCTTTGGCTCCGGGTCTCGGGAGTGTTTACAGCCGCATCTGCCTGGTAGCCCTTGGCACGGTGGGCCCACCCAACCTGGGCCAGTCCCCTAACTTAAGTTTCCACCATTAATAAATGCCGTGCACATGGAAGCCTTTGCTCTGGTACCCTTCCCATAGGAGTGTAATGACGCTAGGTTGCAGGGTGGTCCCTGAGAGCTCCTACCTCCCCCTTGGAGGCAGACTATAATGTGCTAAGTTCCAGTCCTAGCTCCACCACTAGCTGCCAGTGTGACCATGGACAAGCCATTTCCCCCCATTTCCCCAGCCCTCTCGTGGGCATAAAACAGGTTCTCACAGAGCTGTTGTGAGAATGACCTGCACTTGAGCTGCTTGGCACATGGTAAGTGGTCTCCAAATGGTAGCTGTCATTCATACCTCATTTTAAGGGTGAGCGAAAGGACAGGTGAAGTGACAAGTCAGTGATGGAGGCAGGGGCCACACAGATATACCTCAGACTCTGAAGGTCTTTCTCCACTGACTGTGACTCAGGGTTTGTCTGCCAGTAAAGGCCACCACCTTGTTGCGTCACCACCAACCCCTTGCTCACTGGGCATCTGATGAAAGGAGATGTCACTGGTTTCTGATAGTGTTGGAGTCCCTAGAGAGCTGAGCTGTGGGACTGATGTAGGTGGGTGACTCCCAAGGCAGGTTTCCTCATGCAGTGAGTCCTGTGCTTTACTGTCATGTTTACGCGTGTGCACATGTGCGCGCGCGTGCGCGTGCCCACACACACACACACACACACACACACACAGCTGGGAGGCTGGCTGAGCCCTGCTGCTCTCTAGATGGCTAGGAAAGTAAGGATTATGCAAAGTCCCTGGGGTTATGCAAAGTCCCTGGGGTCTTGGAGATTGCCCAGGCAGCATCCCCTCATCTGACCTGGGACAGCGTGTCCTAGCTTTTGAAGGGTGTAGGTCCCAAGAGAAGCTTCTGTGTAGCACCTCTCACTACTGAATGGGGCTGAGTGGGAAGGGCAGGGAAGCTGAAGCCCCCTTGCCTGAATTTGCATTCCCATCCTTCTCCCTTGTTCCCTGCTGGAGAGTGTCACTGTTAGGAGCTTGCTCACGTGGCATCCGTTTCCAGAGCTGCCCCTGAAGGAGGCGATGATGACCTGGGGATGTATCAACCAGAAGTCCAGGAAGCTGGTCTAGGGGCCTCCTGCCTCTCCAGGATGCCTGAAAACAGATCCTTTAGAGAGGGGCTTCTCGCCTGTGGTGCTACAGACATTTGGGGCCAGAGAATTCCTTGTTGTAGGGAGGTGTCCTGTGCATTGTAAGATATTTAGCAGCATCCCTGGGACCTACCTACTGGATGCCAGTAGCACCCACTTCCCAGTTGTGACAAGCCGGAATGTGTCCAGGTGTTGACATATGTTTCCTGGGGGACAAAAATGCAGGGAAAACACTGCTTTGGAACAAACCCATGAAATAGGGGCTGTGTCACTTTGGCTGTTCTGGAAAATGCTGTTGCTTCTGGGTCCTGATGCTGTCCAGAACCTGTACCCACTCCTCAGAGCCTCCCACCCACGGCTCTCGGTCCAGTGTCTGGCTCCCTGGGCCTGCACAGCGGCTCCGTGCTAGCAGCATGAGCAGAAAGGTGAGATGGTCTCCTCATTCTTCATGCGCCCACCCTGGCCTCTGTTGACCCCTCCTCTCATCCATACTACCTGTTTTGGCTGAGAGGGAGACACCACACCACAGGAAAGTGTTGGGATGTATCTGGAAAGTGGAGGGGGAGCAGGAGAGACTGAGGCTATGAGGTATCATTCAGAGCGTCTATGCCCTTGGAGGGCCTCCCCAACCAATGGAACTGAGAACGCACCCTCAGCCTGTGATTTACACCCTGGGTCCATCCTCCTTCTGTGGACTCACCTCTTCCTCTTGCCCTGCCAACTCACACATGCTGCAGCCACAGCCATGTCCATTACTCCCCAAACACATCTACCTGGTCTTTCGCCTTCGAGGCTTTCCTCAACATACCAGCCCCACCATCCTGCCACCATCTTCAACAACATGGAGCTCAAGGACTTCCACAATCTGACCTAACAAATTCATCCACATCCTTTTGTCTTGGGATCTGACAAACCAGGGGCTATCTCTATTCTTGGGCAGACCTTTAATTATTTTAATCACAATGAGTTGGAAATTTCAGGACACCAAAAGACAAAGAGCAGTCAAAATGGTTGTATTGTTGCCTTTTTCCTCCATTACATTAATACCCAGGCAAGTCCTACTGTCATCTACACTGTTTCTAGCCTTTTACTTGAAGATGGGATGCATCTGTTGTCCCTATGGTTCTGAGCCCTGAACTGTCTTGGAGATGGCGAGTGATTGATAAGGGGAGGCTTGCTTCTGGCAGATGAGGTTTTCACCAGAAAGGGTGTGTCCTGACTCACATTTTTGTTTTTCCTAAGAAATAGTGGTTCTTCGGGGACCACCAGTCCTAACTCTTTCAGCCCTCTAGAGATCCCAGGAGGTAGGTTTCTCTCTTCTCTAGAGAGATGTGATAGACAAAGCCAATACATGAAAGACTTTCAGGCAATTTGTAGACATGCATGGTGTTCTACATTGGTGCAGTGAGGGAAGGGCACACAGAAAGTGGGGCACCTCGGTAAAGAGCACAGACCATGTCCCAGCCTCTTCACGCCCTCGCTTCTGCTGATATAGACAAACTGTTATGTGGGGAACCAGAGACCTTTCCCAGAAACCTTTTTGGAAGCTGGTACTCACTTCCTGTGGTGCCTTGACCAGCCTGGCTTGGCTCGCTCCCACTTCTGAATTTGTTATTGCTGTCACTTTTTCCTGAAATGTGTGTTTAGACATTCCTGTCAAGTACAGTCTGGCCATCCTTTGAAGTCTGATGCTGGCCCTCACCTCCACCCTGAAGCCTTCCTAGTCACCCTGGTTCTTGGGACTCCTGGAGGATGCCAGCTCTCTGTGGTGCTTCTCTTTTTAACCATCCTCAGTTCCTTTTTTCCACTGGAATGGCATGGACATTTAAACGTTAATTTGAGGGGCGCCTGGGTGACTCAGTTGGTTAAGCGTCTGCCTTCGGCTCAGGTCATGATCCCAGGGTCCTGGGATCGAGCCCCACATCGGGCTCCCTGATCAGCGGAGAGTCTTCTTCTCCCTCTCCCTCTGTTTGCCACTCTGCCTACTTGTGCTCTCTCTGTTAACTAAATAAATAAAATCTTTAAAAAAAAGTTAGTTTGAAAAAAAAAAATACTCTTCCAAACTACCTCAGGTCTCTTCTATTTCATAGCAAAGTGTATGGTGAAGTCCTTGCCTGGCCTCAGACCATATTAAGCTCTTGGAGGGCCAGGTCATGGTCTTCCTCATTCCTGAGTCCCCTCCCACTCTCCTCCCCCCCCCACATGCTGGGCCTTCTATGTGTATTGCACACAGGAGGTGCTCAATAAATGTTAGAGTTAAATTGGGCAGAATGAACGCTCCCAGCCAGCCAAGACTTCTCCCTGTAGCCCGGAGGCGTAGCAGCCTTCCGGAGATTTATAGTGTTTGCTCCTTTCTCTCAGACCATCAGGGAATGGAAGAAGAGGTTAACTGAGGACAAGCAGCTCTAAACGCACCTTCTCCCACTGCTGACAGAACCATCTGGAGCATGAATTTGGGGGAGAGCTTGGTTCCAAAAGCACTGCTCAGTCCTAGGCAGCCGCCTCCACCCCGCCCCAAACAGGAGCCATAAGCTGTGACTTTTCCTTTAAACACAGTTCCCTTTCTCAGCCTTTCTGGCGGGTCTCTCCCTGGTCGGCCCATCAGCCCATTTCAGTATTTCTATCCGTGACGCCTTCATTGATTTTCCCTATTTTTCCTCTCCATAGCTTAGTACAACCCCATCTCCTTGTACGTCACGATGTGCAAATGTGGGAAGCACTACATCCCAAGTTCCGGGTAGTTTGAATTTTGAAGTCTTTATACACTATGGCATTCTTGGCCTTTTCCTGTGGATGGAAATGATGAGAATCAATTTGTCTCTCACCACCACTTCCAAAATATCTCTGGCCGTGCCAAGAGAGGTATCCAGTGGCACATGAAAGCCCATGGAGAGATTACCTCTTCAGCTTCGCCAAGTGTTTATTGCCGAGCTATTGAAGTGCCCCTTGCATATTCCTCGATCCGCCTCTCTGATGGAAACAAGAGGTCCTCGTGCGGACTTCCCGCTTCAGAGTCCATTCCTTGGTGGTCAGTGATTCCTATACTGTGGAAGCCTGCATTTTGACTTCCACAAACTCACAGAGTCCTCATGGTAGCCCAAGGCTAGGCTGATGCCTTTGTGCCCATTTTATTGACACTGAAACAGGATCAAGAAATGGGATCGCACAGTTTTCCCAGGGAGTCAGCACTGGCTTCTAGATGGGCCCAGGACTCCCGCCAAGCCTAACACATTTGCCCATTCTGCATGCTTTCGTGAAAAAGGGCACAGAGGTCTTTTCCACCGGTGGGCTGAGATTTAGGCCAGCCTCTCTTGCAGGGCCCAGGGCAGTGCTCTGAGTGACGGGTGTCCCCGGGGGAGAGCACTCACAGCTGGGTGGTGGGAGGGTGTCTAACAAGGTGGTGAGGAGAGTCACAGAAGACAGCTCTGGGGTGTCTGCACAAAAACGCAGGTGAAGTCGGAACAGCCTTTTGATCACTCCTGAAGATCCCTGGCGACTGTTGGCATGAGGTGGGGTGCCCTTTGGCCCCACACGGGATGGGCGCCGTGGCCTGGATCCCAGGGGGCACCAGGAGCCAGTTTCCAGTGTCAGTGCAGCCTCCAGGCTTGCCTGTCCCCGGGGCACAGCTTCTAATAGGAGCCACGGATATTTTTAGTCTCATGTGTGCAGGCGCAGGACAAGGAGAGCTGGACGGGAACAGCTATTAAGCCATGGTCCTTATTAAGTTGGGAAGGGTGAAATGAGGGGGAGGACAGGGAACCCAGTGGAACTTTTGCACATGCCTCATTTTCAGAGAACTCTTTTTCCATAATTCACCGAGAAAGATTGAGGTCAGGGTGATTATGCATAGCCCAAGTTAGAGAAATCTGAAAGTGGAACGTGCTCACCTCCTGCGGCCTGCAGGTCTCCTCTCAACAGGCCCTGTTCTGCCCTCTGGGTGACAAGGCTGAGCAGAAGGTATGTTGAGCTTTGGGGCTTGGCTATCAAGGCGTCCCGGGTGGGGGTGACTCAAAAGGACCAGACGAGAAGCCGATTCCCAATGAGACCCTTGCAGCCTCAGAAGATAGTTGAGCAGTATCAACTGTTATCCTGATTTCACAGATGAGGGAATGGAAGTTCGGAGAGGTGCAGACCCTTGTGCAAGGCCACACAGCTGGGAAATGGTGGAGCTGGGATTCAAGCTCAGTGTCCTAGATCAAGGTCTACCATTGTTTTCCAGTACACCCCTCTTTCCCCGAAATGACAGTCAGTAGTGTCTAAGACTCATTATCCATTTTATTTAACCACAAACATTTTTTTCTATGCCAACTCTGTGTCAGGAACTCCATCCTTGGGATGAGGCAGCGAGGATGATACAGTGGCTCTCAAGAGCTCTGGGCTTAGCGAGGGCGACATAGAGGCCACTTGCAGCCGAACCTCGGCACAGCCCGCGTGCAAGCTTGCCCTGTGGCAGACGCAGACCGGGAGGTGAAATTGAAATTGGCAAGTTTCCAGCCTTGGGTGCTGAGTGTGAGGACACTCAAAGCTCGACTCGTATAGTCAGTTCCCTTCTGTGCTGCATCGTCCAAGGATGAGACCAGTGGAAGTGGCCAGGGAGGGGCCGGGGTGCCCTCAGCCTTTCTCCAGTCCTGTGGCTCTGAGCACCAGGGTGCTGGCAGCCTGGGGGCAGGACTCAGCAAGCCAGCGCTTGGCAAATCTGCAATGAAGAGAGTATCCGACTCCAGCTGCCGTCAGCCACTCCCTTCCTTCCCCGCCACATCTTTACAGTGCGAGAGCAGAAGGAGACAGTGAAAACACTGAATAGGGATGAAAAGCATCGATGTGAGCTCCTTGGACCTTCCTGCCTCAGCACAAAGCCAGCCATGGCATGTGCTTCTGTCCATCCCTTTATCCATCCAACAATCCATGCTTTCACACACTCTCTCCTGTCGATCCATCCAGGCCATCTACCCACCCATCCGGTCCCCCTCTCATCCATCCATCTCTTGCTTAGCCATTCGTTCACCCATGCCACCCTCTCTACCCGAACATCACCCCTCTATCTCTCTGCCAACCCCACTCTCCTATCCTTCCCATCTAACTTGTCCCACCCATCCACTCATTCAGCGCTTCGCCCACTTGCACCTCTCACCCCATCCATTACCATTTCCTTCATCCCAGCTGGAACCAGACGCTGTGCTCCAGGCCTTGTGTCTGGTGTTGTGGGGACACAGAGATGAATGAGTCTCTCTTGTAGTCGACCTAGAAAACAGTGTGGATCCACTTTTGAAGGGAGCAGTGGAACTGAAGAGAGTCCTGGGGAGCTGAAGGAGAAGAGGGGGCTGCAGGAGGATCAACCAAGATACTTAGACCCTGCAGTTTGGGAAGAAAATAATGGAAAGAAAGAGAGAGAGGGTAGCGGGGGGGGGGGGGGGACAAGGAAGGCAGGGAAGAAGAAAGGAAGGGAGGGAGGGAAGGAAGGAAAAAATATGTGTTGGGTGCCTATTCTGTGCTGGACCCTGTGCTAGGAGCTTTCACTAGTCTTACTCATCCTAACAACCTTTTGAGGTAGTTTCCTGCATTTTAGAGATGAGGACCTGGGACTCAGGGCACATGTTCCACATGAATAAAACATGAAGAGCAGGGCTAGATTGAACATGCTTGCTAACACAGAGCATCAGAATGAGAGCCTGAAGCAAACAGGTCCAGGACAAGTGAAAAGCATGCTGTCTGACAGCTAACTTCCGGGCTGCATTGCCTGAAGTGTGTTGGATGGGAACATACAGTCACTCCTACAGTGACTAGCTAGAAGGAGGTTGGGGGAGGGGGACGTGCACTGCTATTGGAGTTTGATGTCAGGCTCCACCTGTTTGCTATGGAACTGGAGCATCCCTTGGTGGCTGTGCCAGATCCAGCATCCTTCTGGAAGATTCCTGGCCCTGGAGTCTATCTGCCAGGATGCACCAAGCACCTTAGGCAGATCTACAGGCATTCACACGCCGGTCCAACGTCCAGCTTTGCTTCGCCTGTCTGGGTCGAAGCTCTCCTCCTGCGGGGTGGGGGGCTCTGGAGACCCAGCATAGCCCCAGGGAGGAGAACTCCGCTTCATCTTCCATCTGTTAGGGCTTCAGCCAGGGGTCCACGAGCCCCAACCCCAGGCCCTTCTGGCACCCAGGATGTGCAGTTTCCTGCTGACGTATCACTCCTGGCACTTTCTGAATCCATACCCAGTTTTCGTTGTTTGATGTCACCAAATTGTTCCCTGACCACCTGATGAACTGTAAGTGTTGACAACCACCATCCCAAGGCTGGAGTACTTCCAGATGGTTAGGTAGGTGGCCCAAGCAACCACGGGCTCTACGGACAACTCAGGGAGAGGGCTTTGGGTGGGGTGAAGTGGCTCTGCAGTTGACCAGACTGAGGCTCTCTAGAAACAGCTGCGGAGCTTATGCAGTGGGGGATATGATGGCAGCCGGGTGAGGGGCATGCACATGAGAGATTCTAGAATTACACAGGTCTCCTCCAAACTTGTGGGTCTTCTATTCTCTGAAGTCCATCTGTCTGTCTATCAAGATACTATTTGGCTTTCGCTTTGCTTACCCTGTAGAGCAGAGTTTGGGGGGAATGGAATGTAGGCGCCCAGGTATTGGAGCTGGGTCCCATGGCCCCAGAGTGGCTGGGAAGAGGGGATGTGTGAGGAGAGGGGCTGCCCGGGGCCCCAGTCACCTCAGTCGTCCTTCCTCCCCAGCTTTCTCCCTCAGCATGACCGGGCCACCCACCTGCCAGCTCAGCTGTCCTCCTTGCTCACCATGTAATCCCTGCCAGGAAGAGAGGGGGGAAACATGAGCCAGCCTTCTCCCACTGCATCCTGCCATCCTGTTCTCCCTCCAGCCAGGAGGGATGAAAGGAGGGGGCTGGGGACAGGGAAGGGCAGGCTCCAGAGAAAGCTCCCCAGCTCAGTGGCCTCCTAGACACATGAAAACCACAAAATTGAGGCCTTCCCTCTGAGCCCACATGGCGGGGGCTGCTCTTGGCTCTTCTGGCATCTGGACACCTGCTAGGCCAGTTCCATCCAGCAGAGCCTCTCCTGCCTCCCCTGGGCTCTGCCTTCCCCTTCACTTTCCTGGGTCTGGGGTCGGGGGGCCCTGCTGGCTGTTTTTATTTTCATCCTGAAAATGTCACTTACGAAAGAGGGAGCACCAGTCCCAGCCTTGCCAGGCAAGCGAGAGCCTCAGTCTTCTGATCTGTAACCCGGCTACAGTCATGCCCACTGCCCAGGGTAGAAGACAAAGTGAGGTGGTGTAGGGCGCAGCCCAGCATGTGGCTGGCACTGGGCGGTGCCTGTTCTGAAACGGGGCCAGTCCCATCCCTGAAACCTGGGACATGACCGCAGACAGGCTGCCACTCCCCTCATTGTCAGGGCACCTCTGGGACGCCGGACGGGAGGAGCAAGGACAGAAAGAGCCCCCGTGCGTGCTCCTCACTGCGGGGTCTCAGGAACATCGTTGGGGGGGGCATTGTATACCGTGTGTTTGTGCGCGGGCACACGGCCGTCCATCTGTGCTCTCCTCGAGCAGTCGACCTCCCGCCCGTAGCAAGGGTTCCTTTCAAGCCATTCCAGGGGCGGTGTGCAGTTGTGTAACGAAACCACGTGGGGTCCCCCACTGGTGCTGTGGGACCTTGGAAGGGTCACGTCACTTCTCTGGGCCTTGGTTTCTCATGTAAACGTGGGCTGTGTTGATTCCTGCCTGGCGCTGCTGTTCTGGATTCGGCAGCTGGCCTCCTGCATGGCACAGCGTAAGTGAGGGATCCTGCGACATCCGTCCCCTTTCCCCCATCCAGTGCAGAGGTTTGCCCCAGGTTGCCTTGGCGTCTGCTCCAAGGAAGAAGGGAGGGGGAGGGCCAGAACACAGGATGGGCCACGGGAGAGGGGAGCCCTGGCTTCTCGCCAGACACTGGCGCTCTCTGCAGACTGAGGCGGGGCAGGGCTGGCCTTGACCATGCCTCTCAGGGAGAGAGGTCAGGGCTGGCCTGGGTGCATGGAGGACCCCCAGCTCCCAGTTCTGCGACTGGGATAAGTTTCTTGGGTGGGGGCAAGGCTCCCCCCTCCCCCAACCCTCCCCTTGAGGCCTCTGGTCCCTGGAGTTGCTGTTGCGCAAGCAAAGCGGGGAGCTTGCCTCTCGCAGGGTTACCTGGGGCAGGCTGGGCGCGGGGCTGGGCCAGGCCCTGGAGCACAGTGATGACAGGGACCCGTTGGTGGCAGGACAGTTTACACTCCCCAGGTGGTGGCTGAAAAGCTGCCACTGAGGGAGGAGCCTGTGATGACATGTGTCTCTGGCCAAGGCCTGACAACCATCTGTTCCCAGCCAGCAGCCTGGAGGCCTCCAGGGACGGAGAAGACAGGGAAAGAAACAGAAAGAGAAACAGGGGACAGAGAGACACAGAGACAGAGAGAGACAAAGAGACAGAGGGACAGAGAGACAGAGGGACAGAGAGAGAGTAAGAGGCACACAGAGAAATAGCAGGACTGAGAGACAGAGACAGACAGAGAGGCAGAAAAAGAGAACGAAAGGAACAGAGTTGCTGAGAGAGCAATCGAAAGAGAGAGATGAGCGGTGGGGGGCGGGGAGACACGGAAGTAGAGAGACAGAGAAAGATGGACATGGAGAGAGACACAGTCAGGGAGAGAGACAGAGACAGACCAATTCCTGGAGGCAGATAAAGAGGGGGTGCGTGCTGGGGTAGCTGGGGTGAGGGGGAGAGATAGACAAGAGTGCTTCCTCTGGTCAGGCTCTTGGTGGAAGGAGAGCCCTCATAAGCCAAGGCCCTTTCAGCCTCAGCACATCGAGAGGGAAGAAGTCACTCTTGACCCTGGGCTCCTGAGTCTGGGGTCCTGATGTGGTTCTTAGGTGTTAGTGTACAGCAGAATCACTGGGGGGAGGGTACATTCAAGTTCAGGGGCCAGGCCCATCCCCAGAGTCTGACTGGCTGGTCAAAAGGAGGCCAGGAATCTGCATTTCCATCAGGCTCCCCAGGAAATTCTAGTGTGGGGTCACACCAGTTGTATACAGTCAGAGGCACTGCACCAGGAGGAGCCGGGAGTGGGTACCCCTGTCCTGTCCCCAACGGCTCCCCACTCTGTGGGTCCTGGATGGGCCAGGGCTCTGAGGGGACTTTCCCCACAGACTTGGAGGCTTCCCACCTCCCTTGTTCCACCAGCCAGTGCCCCAGGAAGGGTTGGGGCCCTCTGTCTATCCCTGGATGGGCAGACAGGGAGGAACCTTGGAGGTCACTATTCAGTCCCAACCACTGTGCAGTTGAGGAAACTCAGCAGCTGGGCCAAGGCCATAAAGACAAGACGACACGTTAATTTATCCAGCTCCTGCTATGGCCCGGGCTCTGTGCCGAATATTATTTCAATTTGTCACTTAAACAGGGGAAAGGTCGTCACTGCCTCTACCATAGAGTTGAAGAAATGAGGGCCAGAGATGATGAGTGACCTTCCCTAGGGCACACATCTAGGAAATGGCAGAGCCTGGACCAGACTCCATGTGTGTCTTACCCTAACATCCATGCTCAACTCCCAGCTTCTCCCCTATTTCTATTAATGGCTCTGCTGGCTCTCAGGCTGAGATCCCAAATGCAGCTATCTTGGTTCCTCCCCTGGCCTCATCCCATCAGTGTCCCCCAGCTCCCGGCAGTCGCGGCAGACACCAGTTTCCCACTGTAATAGCTCATCCCCAGGTCAGCCTTCCTTCATATCTCTAGCGCGGACCTGGGCAGTACTCCTCCAAACTCATTCCCTCCCCCCCCCCCCCCGGCCAGGACTCGTTACCTACACCCCTGGAAGTGAGGAGAAGGATTTTAGATAGCTGTCTTTCCAGGCCCTCTAGAAAACAGAGCCTGGGGCGGAATCTTGCGCTAAGGCTTTCTGAGAAGGGGTGGGCTGGGCTGCAATCCCAGGGCAGCAGGAGGCAGGGGGGATGGCTTCGAGGCAGCGAGAAGGGGAAGGAAGATTCAGGAAGCTGTGCTACTCAGCTGGCCACGGTCTCAGGAAGCAGGGCCCTTTTCTTCAGGCACACGGGCTGTTTCCAGAAAAAATTAGCGGGATGTCATCCCTTCAAATGGTATATTTCAGCAGCTCACAGAACTCAGGGAACAGTTTACTTACTCATGCTGATTTATTACAAAGGATATTTTAAAGGCTAGGAATGAACAGCCAGGTGAAGGGATCTATAGGGGGAAGACCGGAAGGGTCCCGAGTGCAGGAGCTTCTGTGTCTGTCGCGGTGGGGTGCACCACCCTCCCGGCACACAGATGTGCTCACCGACCTGGAAGCTCTCCGAGCTCCACGCTTCTGGGCTTTTTATGGAGGCTTCATCACATAGTCATGATGAATTATTAACCCATTTCCTTGCTTCAGTCCCCTCTATGGAGGATGGTAGTTGGGGCTTAAGCTTGTAATCATGGCTTGGATTTTCTGGTGACCAGCTCCCACCCAGGAACCCTCCAAGAGTCACCTCTTCCTAACCTCCTGTCACCCGGGAAATTACAAGGGTTTTAGGAGCTTTCTGTTGGGAACTGGGCTCAGAGACAAAATATTAGCAGGCACTGGAGGTGGAGATTAATATATATATTTTAGTATTTCACAACTTGGCAGTACGAAGAACCTAGTGGGACACCCATGGGTCTGCTTCACAGGCATATCTGCCTGGTGACACATCCTGGAAGGGGCTCCTTGGCTCCAAATGAGGTGGCTGGCAAACCCTGTACTCCAGCCACTGAGGAAGGACTTGCAGGGAGCTGCCACACCTCACATCCCAGGCCTCTGCTCAGACCCTCCCGCTGGAAGTGCTGAGAACTGGAAATGGAGCTCCAGTGTGTGCTCACGGGCTGCATTGTGGGGCTGCCCGGGAAGGAGGAGCTTGGGGCCTATAAAATGTGTGAATCCAAGTCTGCACTTTGCAAACTCCTGGGGTGCTCTGGTATGCTGCTTCTCATGTGACCCTGGCCAGGTCATGGATGGAGGAAGCCATGAAGCTCATGACCATGGGCCTCCCCATCTACACAGCTGTCCACCTTGGTGTGAGGGGGAAGGTGAGGACTGAGAAAGGCTGTCCTGGTGTGAGCCAACAGGAGGGTAGCTGCCAGATGGCCCTTGACCCCCAGAAGCTGGGTCTACCCAGAGCAGGGAGGACAAGTAGGAGGTGGCATTATGAGTTCACTGCTGCCTTGACCTTCAAGACAAGGCAAGAACACATCCTGGAGCTGCTTTTAGCAAAGCAGGCTTTCCCAACTTCTGAATGGCTTTTTGTCTGAGTGGTATCCATTTAACTCCCATGATAAAATCATTTCTGTTTCTTCTTTTCACTGAACTCAACTGCTCTTCAGGTAGGCTTCCAAGTACAGACATCTTATAGATTTCCACAGAGGTGAGTGCACTCTCTACTTTTCCCTTGGACTGGTTCCTTCTTAATTAAGCACATATTATTGCTATATTTCTATCAAGAGGCTACCACCTCTGCCACCATCACCATCTCCACTAATATCACCATCTCCACCACCATCACCCCCTCCCTCACCATCACTATCACCATCTCCCTCACCATCACCATCTCCCTCACCATCACCATCACCATCTCCATCACCATCACCTTCTCCATTACCATCACCATCACCATCTCCACCACCATCACCATCTCCCTCACCATCACCATCTCCCTCACCATCACCATCTCCCTCACCATCACCATCTCCCTCACCATCATCATCACCATCTCCCTCACCATCACCATCCCCATCACCATCACCATCACCATCTCCATCACCATCACCCCCTCCCTCACCACCACCATCTCCCTCACCATCACCTTCTCCATTACCATCACCATCACCATCTCCACCACCATCACTATCTCCCTCACCATCACCATCTCCCTCACCATCACCATCACCATCTCCACTTCTACCTCATCTCTACCCCATCACCCCCTCCACCACCATCACCATCTCCTCCCACCATCACCTCGTCTACCACCAACACCAATACCCACCTCACCTCTACGACCAACACCACCTCCACCACCAACACCATTTCCATCACCTCCACCGCCTTCACTCTCACCCTCACACCCAAAATAATTCATCTTACATCTCAGAGACCCTCCATCTTCGAAGTTGCAGGTAATGAAAGAGGCAGACTATGCAGTAGCCAGAGGAGCACAGACCATGGATTCAGAACAACAGCCCTTTTCCTCCTCTTCATGAGCCTGTTCTTGGGGGTTGTGGTCAGATACTGTGCTGGGGTGATGTCGTGGCTTCTCCCTCTACCCACTCCTCCAGCCCCAATGCTTGTCGCCCACGTAATGCAAGGGTCTGGCAGTGCAGTAATGACCAGTGGCCTTGGGTCCCACTCTCTGGCTGGTGTGCATGGCATGGATGCACCAGGCTGTTGACAGCTGCTATCTGCCCTGATTGATCAGCTCCTGTGTGGTGTGGATCATTAAGCATCTTGCATAACACCAATGCTGCCCCAGGCTAACTGTGCCTCAGTTCTTGTTACCTATAGATGAGGCTGATGATAATTCCAGTCATGGTAAGACTCTTTAGTCATTGTTCCATCATTTCTGGAGGACTGAAATGCCTGGGTAATTGGGTCAAAGATCTTAAGTAAAAATAGTGCCAGTGCATGTTAAAAAGATGGAAATTGGGGACTGGAAAATAATTTCTGGACACAAGAAAAGGTTTTTATCTATTACCAACTAGATAAACCAAACAGGATCTCATTTTTGAGACTCTCTGAGCTATCTTCATAAACACTTTTGCAAGTTATTCGCCTCCAATATGAACACACTCTTCCCAAAGCCACACACAGCCTCTCGCCAGGGGCCGGGAGTAGGGGGAAATGGGGAGTGACCGCTAATGGGTACAGGTTTTTGGTGGGGGGTGATGGAAATGTTCTGGAATCAGATAGAGGTGAGAGTGGCACAACCTTGTCAATATAGTTAAAATAATTGTAAAGTGCAACTGTACATTTTAAAAGGGTGAGTTTTATAAGTGAATTGTATCTGTTTTTAAAAAGAAGAATTAAAAAAGGTGCAGCTGTTTGAGAATGGGGTCAACACGGAGGAATCAGAGACAAGAGAAAGAGGGAGAGAAGTCTGATCCTGTGATCCCATTTGAGCCCCTAGATCTGGCTGTGCCAGAAGTCAGACTGCCTTGGAATGTTTCAGTTACATGAGCCAACAGATTCTCCGTTTCTTAGGTCAGGTCACTTACCCCCAGAGGATCCCCGGCTGGCACTCATGCCCTCTGACCTCCTGGGGGCTGGGCCTTTCAGGAAGCACTTTTCCCTTCCGTCCTCCACCTTTGCCCCTGTTGGTTCTAGTTCACACTTCTCCCATTTAAAAATTAGCTCCCCCCCGCCCCGATTCTACTTCATACCTTTTCCTCTTCCCCATTTCACTCAAATCTCCCAAAGGAAGGTCCAGACGTGCTAGTCTGCTTCCTGGCCACCCCTTTCCCTCTTGACGCTCTGCCTGGGTCACTGCCCACCTTCCACGGGCACTCTACTGCCCTCCTGTGGCCAAGCCTTGACAGGGTCTGTCCTCCCTGCACTGGGGTGGGCTCAGACCTTTGCTCCTCGGCTTCCTGTAGGTCCCTTCACTGTCTCCTCATCCCTGGATGCTTGCACCTCCCCTGACTCTGGGTTAGGCCTCTGCTCTGATCCTCTGCTCCCTATCTCTGGGCTGCTGCCTCCATGCTCCATGCTCAGGACTAAGAACTGGACCCCCTACCTGCATGGCAGACTCGTCCTCCTCTGAACCCCCTTCTCTTTCTGAGGCACTCTCATGGACCCAGCACCTTCTCCCCCTCTTCATATAGTCACCCGGTCACATCATGCCATGTCCTTTGTAAGTATTCCTGGCGTCCTTGCTCTTTGCACCCCCATCACTACGGCCCCTGGGCCTGTCTGCTCATGGCTCACTTTCTGTTCTCCCCTCTAATGTTCTCCCCTCCACTTCTACCTCTTGCTGTGCTCAGGCTTAAACCACAAATCCAAGTATGCTGTTCCCTGCTCAAACCCACATGGGATCAAGTCCAAGCCCTTGGCAGGGCACCTGAGCCGCCAGGCTCTCAGATGTGTCCTGTGTCATCTCTACTTAGTCATAAGCTCTTCCAACACAGAACTGCTGGTTTGTTGCCATGGGGACCACGCTACCCCAGGCCTCTCTGCACGTGGTGCCCTCCTACCTTCAGCCCCCTCCGAAGATATTCCTACTCCTTAAGACTGGACCAGGGGATCCCTTCTTGGGGGTGATTTTCTGGACTCCCCATCCCATGTCTGTCCTCCCTCCACTTCCACTCAGGCTGGGTCATGTGCTCTTCCTGGTGTCCATAAAGTGCTGGGCTTATCTCTGAGAGACTGTCGATAAATTGTTTAAGTGGTTTCACATCCATGCATACTTCTGGAGTGCTTCTGGAGGGCAAGGCTGTGTCCCTAGCATAGTGCTGGGCACATACCAGCTGCTCAGCCAATGCTTAATGAAAGAACAGGGTGAACTGACAGCTAAGGCTCCCTGGCCACTCACCATGTCCCAGCTACCACTCTAAGGCTTCTTGATATATGACTCATTTAAAGCCCACAACAACCTACGCAGTGGATGCCCTAATAGTTTCCATTTTACAGATGAAGACACTGAGCCTAAGAACCTTGCCCAAAGATGTGTGGCTGGATTCAAACCCGGCTCTAGGGGCTGGCTGGTACCCACCACCCTGTTGCTGCTTCTACAGATCTCCCCACCTCCATTGTGAATTTCTGCCTTGCATCCCCTCCACTGGGAATGCCAGTGCCCGGTCATGTCCACCACATCGCTGGGGACTCGGCTCAGGCCCCACCTCTCCCTCTGCATGAGCAGTTCCCTGACACAGCAGGGATAGACCCTTTACACATACCATTCATTGGGACAAAGCAAATCCCCCCCCCCCCCCACCGGCCCCAAGCTCATTCAGGTCCCAGGACAAGTACAGCTGGTGACATACGGGCCCATGAGACACTGGCTCTTAAGAAACACCATCGATGATAATCATGCTTTTGGAGAAGTCATCTTTTTGTGGGGGACATGTTAGTTTACTCGAAAGGAAAAAGAAACATGAGTTTTAGTAACTTTCTCTTATTTGGTATAACTACAGTTCACAGTAGGCTGCCCCGTATTTGCTTTATCTTATTTGCTCTCCCCTACTTTCCTGTGATGTGTTCAGGTCAGATTAGCTCCATTGTACTGAAGAGACAACTGAATGTCAGCAACACCGAGTCACTTGTCCAAGGCTCATTAGGACCCAGGTTTGTTGGTTCTAAGCTTGCACTTGTTACTTGCTTGACGGAAGTGTCTAAGCACTCTCCGGCCACACGCCGACCCGCAGCAGAACATGGCTCAGTTAGCAGGTGGTGGAGGAAGTCCTGCACGCAGGTGTCTCAGTGCAGCCAGGGGCCTGTCCCTGTGGATTAGGACCGCAGTATATGAGTGTGTGTGTGTGTGTGTGTGTGTGTGTGTGTGTGTGTGTGTGTGTGTGTGTGTGTGTGTGTGTGTCTGGGGGGGGCACAATTCAGCCGATAGCAATGTGTATGTTCTTAAAAGAGAAAAACATAACTACCTTGGTGAAATAAGAGCCCAGTTGGGAGCCCTGACAGGAGGGCAGTACTGTTCAGCATGTACTGAAGTCCTGGCCTCTAGTGCGTCAGAATGTGACTGTATTTGGAGATAGGGCCTTTAAAAGAGGTAATTAAGGTAAAATGAAGCCATAATGGTGGCCCTAATCCAGTAGGACCAGTGGCCTTATAATAAGAGGAAGAGACACCAGCTGGTGCACACACAGACAAAGAAGCTCAGGAGAAACCCACCCCGTGGACACCGTGATCTCAGACTTCCGGCCTCCAGAGCTGTGGGACGATAAATGTGTGTTGTGTAAGCCTCGCGGCCTGTGGCTTCTGTTATGGCAGCTGGAGCAGACGAAGACATATATACATTTTAAAAGCTCTGTGTGACCCTTTATTCGTGTTCAGTTTTCGATAGTCTTGTCAACACTGTGAAGTTTCCCGAAACTCAGGCCATGGAGGAACAGGCTCCATGAGTCCTGTGGAGCCCCCGTGTGAGGAGGCTGTGTGTGGAGCAGCATACGGATGAGGCGAGGATTCTGGACAACCACGAGCCTGTCCTGCCGGGCTGCTCCCTCCTGAGAGCTCTGGGCCAACAAGAAGACTTTCCTGAGCCTGTTTCCTCACCCGCTAGATGAGCATGTGGAGACATACGACTAAGTCCCCCTCCAGCTCAAGACTGTCATCATACCCTGGCAGGAGAGGGTAGAGAATTTCTGGCTTAGAGGGGTTGTGAGACATTCACGTTTCAGACTGGGAGGGGTCCAGAGCCCCCGCCAGTCTCTTTCCATTGAAAGGCTTCAACACAAAAGGCCCTTTGGCTTCTTGGCAGGACTGGAGCTGGTGGCTGGGCAAGGAGGCAGCTCAGAGATCTGAAAGAGCCTGGGACTGCCAGCTCACGGAGGAGGCGGCGGGAGTTTTATAAGGACTTCAGCGCGAGCCTTTGAAACTTTCTGCTATTCAAGTCTGTTTAGAGTCTGCTTCTGAAGCCTGCTATCTTTCAACTCCGGTCTCTTAATTCGTCCCCATGCCCTGGTGGCAGAGCCCAGAGGAGCTTTGCAGGCCAGCGGCACTTGTCAGTGAAGCCCGGGGACAGGTGGCTTGCAGGACAGGAGGCTGGGAACACGCAGGGGCGGGCCTCAGAGTGGGACGGGGCTTGGGACGGGAACAGCTGGACGGAGGGGGCAGGTGGACACTCTGCAGGCCCCGTTCCTGGGAGGGCCTTTGATTTTGAGGAAAGAGTCGGGAAAAGCAGGTCTTTCGAGGCAGACCCACACAGAGGGGGCTGAGGAGGTGTGGAATTAGCCTTCCGTGACCTTTCCCAAGGGAGAGCGTGTCACTTTGTTCTGTGGTACTTTGTGAACTGTGAAGCGAGAGACTCTTATGCTGCTACTTTGGGGGACCAGCTAAGGAATCATGGGTAACAGGAGTACCAGCCAAGCACAGACAGGAGGGCCTGAAGCCATGGAAGGTCAATTAAAGCAGAGGATCTTAATCTTGGGGTGCATGTGGCCCTAGAGGGTATGGAGAGAGGCTATAAGCCTGTGGAAATCACAAGCCAACGGGTGGTTATTTTGCCAGGGAGCACTGCCATGAAGTTATGGCAGGAGATGGCAGAAACTGGGGAAAGGGGATCAGCTTGTAAACAGTTTGGGGTCTATCCATCTCTGCAGGGGGCAGAGCCAGTGGGTCCAGGGGCTGATGCTGGCTGTTGGCACAGAAGTATTTCCCAAGAGGAGGAAGGACATTCAAAACCACGGAGATGTACCATTTATTGGTGTAGCAAGCACTTTACCTGTACCATCTCAGTTCTCACAGCTACTCCGTGGGGTGTGAGTATCATGGCCCCACTTTGCACTGGGAGAGACTGGGGCTCAGAGAAGTTAGAAATTTGCCCAAAGGCACCCCGTTAACAAATCTTGCAAGAGTAACAACCCAGTCCTGCGGGCCTTTGGCCTGTTCTCATTTTGCTCTGCGTACTATTTGGAGGGTTTGTGCCTCCAGATGGGCCAGCCCACTTTATTCTGAAGCCAATGAGCAGCCTTTTGGGTCCTCAGAGGGTGAGCCTTCTGGGAGAGAATTCTCTACATGATACCAGGGACTGGGTCTCTGGGCTAATCTGTTTCCTATTTACTCTCAATAAATGGTCTTTCTGAGTCATCAATTGTTTCATTTGAGAGCAAGTTAGGAGAATTGGTTCCCAAATCCTGTTACTTCTGGGTGCCCCAGGGAACTGAAGTCTGGGGTCAGCTGGTCACTCTGGGTATCTTTCAGTCTAAATAGACATAATTGAGAAATGAGTCTGCAATTATCTTGGGAGCAGTTCATATCAGGTACCAAGAGGAGAAAATTTACACGAAGAGCTGCAAATCATCATTAACTGGACACCCTAGGCCCTACAAGCCAGTAGCAAAAGTTCTAAGCAGGAAGGATTTGTTGGGGACTTGGGAGCAGGCAGAAATGGCAGGAAGGGGAGCAGGCCATGTGCTTTGTTCCTTCTGAATTCTTGCTTTTATGTCTCTAGAACACCATTGTTACTATGTATTTACTGATAACCTACAGGACGTGAAATATTTGAGTACTTCATGATTTTAACCTGTTTGTTCCTCCTCCCATCCAAGCAACCATCCGTTGGCACTGAGGAGTCCCTCCAGGACACTGATGGTGAAGATGAGAGCAAACACTCATACAGTGCTTACTATATGCTGGGGGCTGTTCTGGGGATGTTACTCATTCAGGACTCACAGCGACTCTCGGAGGAAGGTACTATTACCATCTTATCTTACAGACGAGGAAACTGAGGCCCCACGAGATGAAGTGATGCGCCAAGGATGCACAAGTAGGCAGGAGCAGGAGAATGGATGGGAGCCTGTGGGCAGGCATCTGACTTGGCACTGGGGTGACAGAGAGTCGCTGAAGGGCTTTGGGAAGGGACCTTAGATTCTATGGACAAAGCAACCACAGTTTTGCTTTTAAACCTGTCTGAGGATTATTAAACTGTTATACGTACCCCATCTCTGAAAGGCCAAATGGGATAGACGAGCTGTAGCCACACCTGGGAATTCCTCAGTAGAAGGGGCGTGGGAGGGAGTGGGGGTGGTAGAAGTTTTCAGGCACCAGAAACCAGCAGGTGCCACATCCACACCACGTGGTTCTATGCTTTGCG
This sequence comes from Zalophus californianus, assembly GCF_009762305.2. Classification (NCBI taxonomy): domain Eukaryota; kingdom Metazoa; phylum Chordata; class Mammalia; order Carnivora; family Otariidae; genus Zalophus; species Zalophus californianus. The sequence goes on from NC_045595.1 coordinate 91,121,085, forward strand.
AAAGGAAAGAGGCCTTGCGTGGTTTTCATCATCTGACATTTGATTTAAACTTTTTCCAGTTTTATTTTAATGTTTTGAATCCACTCTCGTGAAGAAAATAGTTTTGTATCTAAATCTGAGTGTGAAGGTTGCTAAGAGACTATTCATAGAAGTCTACGATTTCAGAGCTGGAAGGAACTTGTGAGATAGGGCCCAATGCCCTCATTTTTCTGATGAGGGCACTTGGATATGACCCTGTTCAGGGTCAGGCAGCAAGCAGTTAATGACATTAGGAATAACCTAAGGCTTTTATACAGGACTGAGAATTAAACAATAAGAGAGAAGGAAAATCACTCTCTTCTAAGGTTGAAATTTGTTATCAGCCCAAACTGCATCCCTTACAAGCGCTAGAAAAACCAACTGAAGGGATGACGCACCTATAGAGAATGTATCATTTGCGTGTGTCAGTGAAAAGGCCTGGTCACTGGCTTTAGACATGGCGCTCAAATGATGTAATTAGGACTCTGTCTCTTCCTCTGCTTCCCTCTTTCCACATTCACTTCATTTTCAGGCAGATTCTTCTCATGAGCTCCCTGAGCAGCTCCAAGGTGGCTAGCACCTTTATAGGCTTAGCAGATGAAGAACCCTCTTCCCCACTTCCCACCACCACCGGCTCCATCTCGTTAGCTTAGACTGACCAGGTTGGGTCACCTGCTCACGCGGGAAGCAATTACCGTCAGCTGGGAGATGCAGTGCTCTGGTCGGCTGGACCTGAGCCGCATGCCCAGCCTTGGACCTGGGGTGGGGTCACACCCACTGCAAACCACATTGCCTCAGGGCAAGATGGTGTGCTGTTAACAGACCTGGGAGAAATGGATGTGAGGCAGGCGTGACAACAGATGGGCACTTGAAGGTTTCATGAGAGCAAGTTGCTGTAAGACTTTTTTTTCTTTAAAGATTTTATTTATTTATTTGAGAGAGAGAGAGAGAGATCACAGAGGCAGATGGAGAAGCAGCCTCGCCACTGAGCAGAGATCTCAGGACCCTGAGATCATGACCTGAGCTGAAGGCAGACTCTTAACTGACTGAGCCACCCAGGTGCCCCCGTAAGACAGTTTTCATTCTCATTTGGCTTTTGCCATGGAAGGAAACGTTGTGTTGACTGAGGCCTCGAGAACAGTTAAGAACATCTTCTCTTGGACTGGGAGAAAAGGAAAAAGATCTCGCTCATGTGTATCAGGGCCTGGAAGGAAGCCCCTGGCAGATGGTACAAGCTGCCTATGAGGGCTGTCGTTTCAGACTTGCTCACAGATCCTAGAAAGGTGCCCACATCCTGGGAACATAAAGTCATAAGCTGGTTTGTGACCATGGTGGCCGATCGCATGTCCCCTCAGTGTCCTCTCCCACAGGGCTCACTGTCCCTCCCCTGCTCCCACACTTCTTCCCTGAAAAATGGGGCGTCAGCTCTTTGGGGCTGATTGTGTGGTTCTGGCTACACGAAACCTCTTTCCACTTTGACCTTCCTTCTCCCTCGAGGGCTGGGGCTCAAGTCTAGTCCTCCTTCCATCTTTTCCCATGATTCTCTTGTCAAATAATTCCACGTAGGGAAATGTCTTTATAACTTTTTTTTTTTTTTGAAGATTCACATGAGTTTAATGTATATAAAGTCAAGGAAAGGGCAGTCCCGGATTCAAGAGCGGTATTCTGTACAATGCATATGGTGGGGCTGAGGGAGAAGGGCAAGAGACTGTAGAACCCACACCCGAACATGTACAAAAATAACTTAACACGGCGACCCCCACCAGCAAGGATGTGGAACCCTCCCCAGCCCCCAGGGCTGGGGGGCACATTCTAGAAAACGGCACAAGGGTTGCTAACCAGTGCGGGCCAAGGTGCTGCGGGGGTGAGAGGGGGTGCCAGTCCAGAGGGGAGGAAGGCCTACGAGGAGGCCTTGAGACGGTTGGCAGCCGAGCAGGAACTCAGCAGCTTGTCCACCATGGTGCGGGCGTAGCGGAGCCGGCTGGCCAGCTCCTTGGAGCAGCCGTACTCCTCCAGCAGGCTCAGGTGGTACGTGCGGAAGTCCCACCTCTCGGCAAGGTAGGTCACGGCTGCCATCAGCGGGCACAGGATGAGTTTGGGGTATGGTCCTGGAAGGAGTTGATCTGCACACAGCCATTGCTGAGGTGCAGGATGATGGCGCTGCGGGTGCGAAACCAGGTGCGCAGGTAGGGTAGCCGGCTGAGCTCATCGCCTTCCCAGGGTGTGATGTTGGCACCCGCCTTCAACAAGTGTTCACTCATGTAGTTCCGGAAATACTTCAGGAGAGTGATCTTCTTCATGAGGGAGTTGGGATGGGAGCTCACGGTGAGGTTGGACTCTGTGCCATCGCGCTCTATGTACTGCAGTCTGTCGCCGTCATTGTAGAGGATCAGGCGTGTCGAGTCATTGAAGAGCACCCCCATGCTGTTGTCGCATAGCTGGTACCCGAGGCCGTACTTGTCCAAATAGTCCACCCACTTGCTAACCCAGAAGATGGGGATGCAGGCGGGATCCTCAGCCTCCTCTTGCCTCACCAGCCCCCACGCTGAGGGCTTGGACGCATTGACGCTGTGTAGCTGCTGCAGCATGTCACCCAGGTGGCAGTCAACCACCTCACTGGTCTCCCGGACCACTGGCTCCTCTTTTTCCCGGGGCTGCTCGGGCATGGGGTTTTCCATACCTTTATTGAGGACTGTGAGAGGCTTCCAACTGCTGGGGTCCAGACTGCTGGGAGTGATGGAAAACCGGGGTGCAATGGTGAGACAGGTGATGGGGAGCCGGGTGGGGATGTAGCCGGAGGTTACAAGAAGTTGTCATTGAGCAGCTCATGAATGGTGGGGCGGGCAGTAGGATCTGTCTGAAGCATCTTCTGGATGAGGGAGGCAGCCACAGGGTTGATGGGCTTGGGAATACTGTAGTCGTTCTTCTTGATCCGGAGGTAGGTCTCTTTGAGGCAAGAGGTCTCAAAAGGTGGTTTGCCCACTGACAATGTATACATGATACACCCAATGGACCACACGTCCACCGTGAAACTGTGCCCTTTCTTGCTGAGCCCCTCAGGAACTATGTAATTAGGAGTCCTGCACAGGGTCTTCTTGCGTTCCCCGTCATGTTCCACTTTGGTTGCCAGTCCAAAATCCCCTATTTTCACCTCCAGATCCTCATTCGGGAAAAGGTTGCCCAACTTGAGGTCCCGGTGAATAACCCGGTTTCGGTGCAGGTACTGGCAGCCAAGGACAATTTGCTGAAGGTAGTAGCAGGCTTCCGGCTCAGTCAGTGCTTTCCTCCACTTGTGCAGCTCCAGGAGAGACCTCCGGCGGCAGAGCTCCAACACCACGAATATGAAGTCGTTGTCCTCGAAAAAGCCGCGGAAGCCTATGATGTACTGGTCGGTGAGGCTGCGGTGAATGGATATCTCCATGGACATCTTCTCCTTCTGATGTGGCTTGAGCAGCAGCGATGTGGGCACGATCTTGCCAGCGAACACCTCCTTAGTGTCAGCGTCCGAGATCTCGAAGCACTTAGCAAAGCCGCCCTTCCCCAGAAAGCGTCCCTGCAGGTAGCGCCGCCGGCTGCGCGGGTCCACTAGGACCTCCGGGAGCTCTTTCGCCGGCGGAGCGGCTGCCGGGACCCTGGGAGCTGCAACTCCGGGACCCCCGGCTTTCCCTGGGTCGGCTGGTGTCCGTGCCAGCTTCCCTGCAGTTGCCGCCACACTCATGTTCCTGGAGTTGCTCCGCGGACCTAGACCTAGCAGGGTCTGAGCAGAGGCTTGGCACCGCTTTGCTCCTCCATGTCTTTATAACTTAAGCCCAGGCTCCTTCATGAATCCTTTATCTTCTTCCATGAACTCCTCCTTTGCCTTGCTATCTCAAGAGAGTCCCTCCCCTTCCATTATTTCCTGACATAGCTCCTCCAGCCCAGGGATGCTTTCCTGCAGCAGGTAGTAGAAAATTCCCTCCAATTCAGCAAAGGAGTAGAGTTTACCATCCTGCAAAGCAGGAGCCCAGAGGCGGTGCAGAGCGGCATGGCACAGGGAGGCCCAGGCTCGGGTTCCCCAGAATCTCTCTGCTCTGCTCTCCTCTGTTGCAGTTTGTTCTTGGCAGCCTCCCTGGTGCGGGCAAGGTGCCTGCCTGCAGCAACTGGGACGGCGTGCTCTGTGCCGTTGTCTGGCAAGAAGTCCTCTCCTCCATCCAGAGGATGAAAGAATGTTCCTTCAGTCCATGGGACCGACTTGGGTCTCACAGCCCTCCCCGGACCCATGACAGTCACCAGAGGGATGCCAGGTGCTGATTGGACTCCTGAACACAGCCCTGGTAAGAGGTATGCTCTCCTGCTGGCTCCCCTAGTCAGGACCTTCCCTGGAGCTGGGGCTGGTCCAGGGGCCTCGGTGTCATGTGGCTAGAGTGGAGGAGGGAAAGGATTGGATACTGGGTAGACATTCTATCATGTTTAACTGGGCTGTCCAGGTTCACTAAGTTCTAAAGTAAAGGTATTTTCACTAAAAGGCATGGTGTTGCTGACACAGTAGGGTTTAAACAGACCTTTATGGATTTAAACTTATATCCTCAATGTCATATATAAAATTGTTTGCATGGAGAAAATGCATAACCTCATGACAAAACATCTTATTTATAAATGCATTTATACCAATTTAAGCTATGCTAAGTTGAAGCAGTGATTAGAATAATTAAGACTATGTTTGGGAAACTATGGTCACTTGGACCCCTTACAGAGCTTTGGGCAGCACTTCGTTTGACTCATGGCATCTGAGTGAGCACACATACATGGACATACCCTGTGGGCTCCTCTCTGGGGACAGTCGCATACACCTTGAATGAAGAGTCTCATCTGCTTTTATCCTTTGCTCTTCGTCCCAGGGTCTGGGCAGGGAAATGTGTTCTGTGGCTTTCTGTGTATTGATAAGAGTCTGTGTCTGGAACAAGATAACTTGGGATTTCATCTCTGTGTACTCATCTTTAGCCCTTTCTGAAGAACGTTCTGGATTTAGGGGCAGGAAGACAATTTGGGCAATAAGAAGCCATCGATGCCACCCCCTGTCTTACCTGGTGCTTTTTGTCTCTTTCTGGCTGGAATCCTGAATCCAGTGATTTACTTCTCTCCCGTCTGTCCACCAGCAGAGTTACCAGGGCTGGGGGAAACAACCCAGACGTGCTGCAGAGGACACAGTGGGTAAGACATGAGCTTGTCAGACCGCTTCCAGTTCTGGCTGAATGTGCTTCAGTGTCCTCCCACTTAAAGTGGGGATGCTGCGCCAGTGATATATTTGGCTGCCGTATATTGAGGGCTTACTCTGTACCAGGCTCTGGGCTACCAGTCTTTTCGACATCACTTCATCTCATTCTCAAAAGCCACATGAGGTAGGTATCATCAGTTTTGTTTTACAGACAAGGAAACTGAGGCTCCAGGAGGTGAATTGACTTGCCTGTGGCAGAGCTGAGGTTCAGGCCTGCTCTGCGTGACTCTGGTGTCTCTGCTTCTATCACTTGCTCCCTGCACAGGGCTGCAGAGAGGAAGAACTGGGAAACAGCATAGGGAGAAGCCAGGGCAGCGCTAAGCACCCACCGGTGGCTCAGCAAATGGCTGGTTGCTGCCACTGTTGTTGTTATAAAAAGCAAAGATCCTGGATAATCCCCAAACTGACAGCCGGCCCTGCAGAATCTCAAGCTGGCCATGGTCTCCCTGAAAACTTGTTTATTGGCCTGGTGGTTGTCTGAAGAAAGAGTTGTCTGTCCTCTCTCAATTGCTCGGGCCCTCAGAAGGTAGGCTCGAGTTACCGAGCACATACACCTGTTGTCCTGGGCTGGGAGGGGTTGGGGAGCTCAGGCGACCAAGCACACATCTGACCTGGGCTGGGGTCAGCAGTGTCCTTGGCAGGCCTGCAGCGGGCTCCCATAGCCAGAGGCCCTCCAGTCTTCCCTCCTGTCGTCCCGCTACCCCACTGTTCACCCCGGACATAGTACAAGCTCCTCCCGGAGCGGCCCCACATCAGCAATGCTAAGGGCAGCTCCCGACCAAGGGAAAGGTCAGAAAAAGGCAAATAGCAGCTATACTACCAGCCAATGCTAGCGAGTGCTGCTGAGTATGAAAAGCTGGGCTCACGGCCCCTTTTCACTGTCTCCTGGGAGTCTTACAGCACACCTACTGAGCGGGGTGCTCTCATGGGCGTCACTGCAGGGCTGGAGAAACAGGCTAACGAGATGGGGTAACTGGCCCCACTGCACACAGCAGGCGCAGGTACATCCAGCGTGGAAGCTCATTTTCTTAATTGCAAAGACTTAGCATCTCCCCCAGCGCAAAGGATTGGAGCGGGGTCATTTTATTTTACTTCCCTTCAGTAAACTTTGGCATGACGACAAAGCTGAGAAAAGTGTCATCCTTGTGCCAGATGCCGTGTGGGTGCTCTCCTCATCACCAAGCCTCGCAACCATCCTGCGAACTACAGCTCAGAGAGGCCAGGTGACCCACCCTAGATCACACAGCTCTTCCTGCTTTCATAGAACCAACTTTGGTCACTCAGGAAAAATGTACCGTAGAGAGGTTCTCAAAGTGCACCAGGATGCACATCTTCGGATACCCACCAAGTGTACCTCCATCTTCATCAGATTTCTCGAGGGCTGCCGGCTCTTCTTCCTGCTCAGTGTGTTTCTTTGGGAGAAACTCTAACTTGGCTCAGCTGAGCCTGCAGCAGGTCCCCAAAAGGAAGTGCTATCCTGGACGAATGTGGTGCTTGTCACCCCGGGTGCTCAGAAAGCTGGGCGATGGCACCATCTCCCTTATTGCTTAGGGGATGCCCCTAGCGTTTGTCTCCCTTAGGAATAAATCCTGTCCACATGAGGCCTGCCAGCTTCAGGCAGACCTTTGGCATTTTGGTTGCAACTGGGGTCAGGAATGGGAGCCTGTGGGAAGTAGGCGGTTCAAATGGGAGCTGTTGCAAGAGACAGGACCCCCCCCCCCGCCGCAACCTCACCTGACTTTTTAAAAACCAGTTGATTGGAAGCACGTGGGGATTATACACAGACTCCCAAGAGAGTAGGATATCAGGCCTCAAAACAGACAGAAATCCAGGCTGCCTGGGTGCTGCAGCAGGATGGGGAGCAGCTTCCTCGGGGTTCACGTGCCTATGTGTAAGTCACTGGTTTTCAGATTTCTGTTGCCAAACACAGTTCCTAAACAATGCAGGTATTGTTTGTTTTCTTTATTGGCTAGAAAGACTCTTTATGTAAAATGGCAGGGAACAGAAAGAAATGGGCTCATTTCTGGCTGGTTTAGAGCTGCACTTGGGCCGCAGACAATGCCAGGAGGCAAGAGCCTCTGCAGAGAAATGATTCTTCCTCTCTGCCCACAGTCACCAGACTCTTTGAAGATTTGAGAACCAGAGCAAAGGGGAGCCAGGGAGAGGGCTGTCTTCGGGCAGCAATCTGTGGGTGCTTTCGCCTCGCTTGCACGGACATGGCCTGATTTCCCCGGGGACCGGCGGTGAGTTCACAGTCCTCCCCCTCCTGGCGGTGGGTCAGAAGCAGCCCCCACTGACTGCCACTGGCTGCACAGGTACTGGGGGATGGGGGGATACTCAGGGCTCTGGGTGCTGGGAGGAAGGCGATGGCATCCTGAGGGGTGTTGGCAGCCATACTGTGGGCATGTGGGCGGTACTCCTCGCCCAGGCCCAGATGCTAACCTTTTCCATCGGTCCTCTGGCCTCTGGCCCCCACGCCAGGAGGCAAATCCTCTGGCTCCTGAGGATAGCCATCATTTTCTGTGAAGGACAGGGGGTTGGCGTGGGCTCCATGCTGATGGCAGGCAGGTGCAGTCACCCTGCGCGCTATGCGGCATCTGCACACTGGCCCTCCCGGTCCAGGAGCAGGGTGTGAGCACCGTGTAGCTGGTGCCTCCCACTCCAAGTCGTCAGAGCAGGCTCCTCCTCATCTGGCCGCAGAGGACCCTGTTCCTCTTGGCTTACATCCTGCTCAGCAAACATACATTGTTGTTCTCCAAACCCTGCCTAAAGTTAAGGAAAACAGCGCTCAGATCTCCGAGCAGAAGATAGCTACCCTGCTCCTCTTGCTTCTTCCTTCTTCCCATCACCAACAAACATTTCCTGAGCACTGGTCTGTGCCTGGACCTGTGCTGGGGGTGAGGGATGGAGATGTGTGGCTACCTTCTGGGGCTCCCAGGCTACTACAGGAGCCAGATACACAAGCCAGCTATGATGCTGCCACAGCGCTATTTCTCACTGACCCTTCTTCAAGGACTCATTCTTGAGTGTGGGCTCATCTTTCTTCTTTTCTGAGTCTCCAGGCCCCATGTCTATTTCCTTCACTGGGTTCTGCTATCCTGCAACCTAGACAATGAACAATTTCTTCTGTCTTATATGACAATGAGTCCTTCCCTGGGATTGTCGCAGGCAGAGAAGCAAGCATTCACTGTGTGTGTGTGTGAGTTTCAGGAGTTCCATCACGCCTGCAGAGGAAGAAGCCTGTACCAGAGTGTGGGCTTGGGGGACAATGAAGTGAGGAGAGACCAGGTAGCAGGTTCTTGCCAAGTTGAGTTCACCAAGCTCCCGACCAGGCAGCACAGGGCTCTGAAATAACAAGCAGCCCCAGGTCAGACAGCCATGACCTGCCTGAGCTGTGGGGGTGGGAAGTGGGAGGTGGGAGAGGCTGGGTGCTCTGTGCTCCAGGTGTCGCTGTAAAGTCAAAAGCCACTAATGGAAATAACCACCAGGGCATGATTTTTCATGCCCTGATTCCAATCACAGACCTGTCATCCAAGAAGAATATTGAAGGGGAAATTCTATTTCCTTTTAAACCAAATGTTCCCCACAGAAGCCAAAGGCTTGTGGGAACAATCCTGATTGGAAAGGCTTGAGCATATATTGTTCTGGCTTCTCGAGTGAGATGTGACAACACTCATCATTTATTGAGAGATGAGTTTACAGAGAGAGGGGGCTTGCCCACACATGGCAGTGACCTTTCTGGCTTCCTAGGACCAGATACTCAACTCACAGGAGGAGACTGGGGCCCATCTGGTCTTCGTGAGCAGATGGATGTGGGTCCTGGCAGGTGGGGAAGCTGGGCAGGAGGCACTGCACAGCAGAGGTGCCACATTAGGGCCCAGTGGAGCCCCCGAGGGGAAGAAGGGGCTCTGTACCACTCCCAGAGAAAAGCGCAGAGCTCAGTGTGCACACCCTTCTGCTTCTGCAGTTCATCCACACACACGGCATTTATTTAAAGGACATAGAAAGAAAGAAGGTGATAGGCCTCATGGTCTGAGCAGTTGACACAGGGTCACACAGCCAAGGTCCTCTCCTTGGTCTGCCACATGTAACCTGTGAACACTGATGGCTGATAGTTTCTGCTTTAAGTGCTTAGAAGAACTGCACTCAGTGAATCCTCACAGCCACCAGGGTATACAGTCCTACTATGGTCTCTATTTTATAGTAAGAGAAGCTGAGGTTCAGAGAGGTTAAGTAACTTGCCTCAGGCCACACGGCCAGGAAGAGCTTCTGGGCTTTTCACCACTTCACTGGATCTCTCCCTTGTTCTCCTGGCATTGCTGTCCTCCCTGTCCATGTGGAGGAGACAACCTCCTGGATGGGTTCTTTTACACATTCACGGGGACTTCCCACACAGGTGAAGTCGGCCCACATGGCCACCCTTCGTGTATGGTAATGGCCTGGCAAAATCTGGCCCCAAGGCGAATATGTGAAAGGCCTGTTGCTGTGGGCAGTATTTTATTTACTCTGCAAGTATGACTTACTCTTGAATCACGACTTCCTGTCTTCTGCTGCATGTGCATTCTCTGTCTGGGACAAGACCTGCCCGGGGCAAAAACATGCCCCATGGTGTCACCAGCAGGGGGTACTGGGTAAGGGCAGCTCCTCCAAAACACCTCAGGGCAGTTGGCTGCCCGTGGGTCTGTGCCTATCAGGCTTCAGAACAAGAGAGGCCAGGACATGGCACAGGGAGAGTGACCAACACCCTGTGCCGGTCAGACAATATGAGGGCTCTATGTCCAGTTCTAATTTAAACAGTAACTTTTCCAGTTGCAAATGAGAAGCAGTTTATGCTCATTGTAGAATATTTGAGAAATACTGGGGCGCCTGGGTGGCTCAGTCGTTAAGCGTCTGCCTTCGGCTCAGGTCATGATCCCAGGGTCCTGGGATCGAGCCCCGCATCGGGCTCCCTGCTCGGCAGGAAGCCTGCTTCTCCCTCTCTCTCTGCCCCTGCTTGTGTTCCCTCTCTCGATGTCTTTCTCTCTCTGTCAAATAAATAAATAAAATATTAAAAAAAAGAATATTTGAGAAATACAAAACAGAAAAGAATCATCACCCAGAATGTCACCAATATATATTCCCACTGCTCACATTTAAGGGTGTTCTTTCCTGTTTTGTGTGTGGGTCTGGGCATGCACCTGTGTGCATACATATGTGTGAGAGTGCAATGTGGGTGTGCATCTGCATAATGCTGAGTATATAGCTGCATATTGCTTTTTTCCATATTCCTCACAAAGATAGTGTTTGATGGCTGTATATGTGGACATGACAATTGATTTGCCCACCTTATCGGATATTCCTCCATAATAAAGGCCAACACTTCAAGGGAAGAGCTGTAAGAGCAACACTTGGTTACATATGTAGATCATTTCTTTAGGATGGATTTCTGGAAGTCAGATTATGGAAATAAAAGCTAGGAACATTGTCAAGGGCCTTGATATCCATTGCAAAGCACCAGCTCACCTTTAAGGGGCTTTGACACAAGAGAACATGTCCAGGGCCAAGTGATTGGTCTGATGTGGCTATCTGCTCCCTTGAAGGCTGATTGAGAAGGGGAGAACCCTTTCACTTTGAAAGGAGGTGGTGCGAACAGAGCAGGTAGCTGCCTTGAAATATTTGAAGGGACATCTTGTGAGAAGGGGAAGGACCTCTTACGGTGACTCCATAAGGTGAAAACTAGCACCATGGAGTAGCATCTTGGCTTAACATAGGAAGATTTGCAAGAAAAGAAAAGCCTAGTGTTGGCTGGAGGCTTTGCCTCATGCTGCAGGATGGAACTCGTTATGGGGTGTTTGGGGTGGTGAGGCACATAGTGCCTGCTGAGGCAGAGGCTGCCTGGCTGTGGGTGTGTGCCTTCCTGGAAGCATTCACAGAGGTGGGGTGTAGACAGGCCAAATGGTAGAATGTCTTGTTATAAAAGGGCCTGAGGTGGGGGGGGCACCTGAATGGAGCAGTCGGTTAATCCAACTCTTGGTTTTGGCTCAGCTCGTGATCTCGGGGTCTTGATATTGAGCCCCACCTTGGGCTCCCTGCTCAGTGAGGAGTCTGCTTAAGATTCTCCCTCTCCCTCTCCTCACCCTTCAAATAAATAAATAAATAAATCTTAAAAAGAGGAGGGGTGGGGGAGAAGAGAGGGGCTAAACATTAATATCATTCCTACAAGATACAGTCTTTCAAAGTGTATTTTCCAGCACCTTATGTTCTTTAATTTGTTCTTGCTTCTAATCACACACACACAGACTGCTGACCATCTGATGAGCCTCCACTCAGGGCTACAGGTTTGGTTCTTTCAGTAAGGCCCACAGGTTCCCACCTTCATGTCAATGGCATTAAGCTTCTCAGACCTGTTCTAATCAATATTAGCACTTTGAAATAAGCTATTCAGCTACTGGGAAAAGCAACACAAATGAAGCTGATAGGGCTGGGAGAGAAGCACCAGCTAGCTGCCAGGTGGGGCCACGGAGCAGGAGGTGGCGGGGGGGTTGTTGCCTGACGCAGGTGTGTCCCCAGGTTCAGACAGAGACACTGTGTGTACAGCATGGCTGTGTAGGTGGTCCAGATGCAGAGGACCGTGGGCACGGGCTGTCCTGCACCAGGGGTATGATGCAAAGCTACAGCCGGACCCCCTGTGGCAGGGCCTGGGTGGCATACTTCCCAACTTACCTTCAGGAGGGAGCCCTGAACAGAATTTGCTTTAAAACCAGCACGCTGTATATCTATGGGGCCATGTGTAGAGATTCCTGAAGCAGCTCGAGGCTGGGATAACCATATGGGTGCCTGGGCAGTTGACTCTTTGACTCTAGAAAGTTCTACAAGGCGAGCTAAAGAGCTGAGCAGTCCCTTAGCTGAGCCATGGATCAGTAAATGGGTTCTTTCCATCTGCTAGCTCCTCCGGCTTCCAAGTGAAGGGGGTTGAGGGGCTGCAAAGGCTGGGGCTGCCCTCCCCACCCTCCACCTCCAGGGCCAATTTCCATAGGGATGAGATCCAGAGGCCAATACCCCTCCTGCCCCAGGAATGCAAACTTGCAATCTCTTGTTGGGAGTTTGCAGCTGCTGCCTGTCAGGCCAAGACTGTTGAGAGGCTGCTCCAAGCCCCAAACTGCCGCTAAAGCCACATGCTCTGGAGAATGGGGTGCTGGGCTAGCTCCAGGACCCAGCCTGAGCATCAGGCTGCAGATGCAATAGGGAGCAGGTTCGTGGCCTCAGCCTTCCCATGGGGCTACATCTCTGGGTTTCCTTTGTCCATACCTTGTCTTTAGGCAGATTGACCCTGTACACCCCTCCCGCCCTCAACCTTTATCGTCTCCCATGAAAAGATTCCTTATGTATTTTTTTGTTGTTGTTGCCAAAAATCATTTGTATTTTCACTCAGGGTGGGCCCTTCATTCATTCATCCACCATCCCATGCACCACCACATGCCAGGTACTGTACTAGGATCTGGGCTGAATGGGCACATACTTCGGCTCATCCCGGGCATGCCTTTCTCCAAAGTGGATGGTTCTACATTCCAATGAGCCCTCACGTCATGGAAGGGGAAATGTTTGGTCTCCTTATCACCCCATGGAGGTTCACCGGGCCTTCCTGTAAGTCTGGCCAGGGGGCTTGAAGCCAGAATACAGACTTGGGCAGGTGAGGAGTTTTAGCTGAAGGGGCACAGGGCAGGGAGTTCATGGCAGGCAACGAGTCCTTCAGGGTAACTACCTTGTCCTATTCCCTGTGCCTAGGAGCACTGTTGGCACATTAGGTGCTGCATAAACGGTTGTTGAATGAATGACCCAAGTCCCATCCTTAGAAAGCAAGGGTCAAGATAGGAGGTGCGTGAAGTCCTGGGGAATGGATAGGCCACAGACTGCAGAGAAAGGCAGTGACCCAGAAGCTGGGAGCGAGCAGGACTCATAGTGAGGCAACACCACAGGTGGAGAGAAGCTGGAGTTCTCCGGAGTCCCAGGTGGACACATGGAGGCTGGCCTTGGGTAAGACAGAGGACACAAGCATTTTGTCCTCTTCACAGGACAATCTCTGTAAAAGGTTGGGGAATGAAGCATTGAGGATGGTCTCCTCTGCAAAGGCTTTCTTCCTGGCTTTGGAACACCAGCCTCTCCTGGCTTCCTTCCTACCTCCCTGGTTGCTCCTTCTCTGTCTGCCCTTTCCTTCTTTATCCTCATTGTTACAGCCTGCAGTGTCTCCCATCTGGTCCCTCCTGTTCTCTTCATACCCACTCTCTCTGGGTTGTCCAGTCTTGGCCCATGACTTTAAGGATTATCTCTATGCTGAGACACCCGAACTTCCATCTCCGACATGACTGCTCCCCTGAGCTGCGGACTTGTACTGCTTGACAACTCATGACTTGTCCAAACGAAAACTTTTTTCACTCTCTGTCCTTCCTTGTGACTTCTGTGCTTTTGCCACTCATTTGCCCATCTCGGTAAATAGCACTAGAACCTTCTAAGTCAAGGCTGAGACGAGAGTGAGGTGAGCATACCGGTTCAGGAGGCCCTCACCCTCAGGGGCCCACCTGCACCTGCATGGCCCTGAGAGCAAGGGCCTCCTTGAATATTGTGCCCTTGGTACTTGCTTCCTCTCCAGACCCTGACTATACCAAGTGGCTTCAGCCAAATGCCTAGAAATCACACTTGATTCCTCTTACTTTTTACACCTATATTCAGTCCTTCAGGAGGCTGTGTTGACTCTGCTGTGAACTTAGCAAATGCAGCCAGTTCTCTCTACTTCCATTCCTACCACGCCGGCCCCGTCCTCATCACCCCTCTCCTGGACCACTTATGGGGTTCCCCTGGGTCCATTCTTGCCTTCCCCCAATCTGTTTTCCACACAGCAGCCAGAAAGGCAATTTCCATTTTTACAAAAGTAATGTACGGACCCAGTGTTAAATGATGACCCGTTCTATAAGGCTTCTAATGGAGAAGAGCAGACTGCTGTCCTGGCCCTCCTCGGTCACATGTCACGCTTCCCAGAGGTGAGCTTTTGCAGCCCTCAGCAGCTGCTGCCATCCTGGTACTGCTAACATTTGACTTTTATGTTTTACTTATTTTCTACTGAATTCCAAACGTGGAATAACACTTACCTCTCTTATCCCTCGCCCCCATCATGCAGATATGTGGCGATAACATCCTTCTAATTTAGCTACATCACAAGTAGGATGAAGTCAGCCGTCCATGTGCAGCTGCTGTCTGGGCGGGCTGGGAGGTATGTGGGGGTCCTACTGTCTCTCCTGTGGATCTTCAACCCATTCTCTTGTGTTCAGCCCCGCTTGTGGCAGCCTTCAGAGCCGTCTCCCTACTTCCAGTTCTAGATGCTGAAGCAGGAGCCAGCTTCCTTCCTGGCTCCCCTCCGTTCAGACAAGCATGGTTCTCCCTTGGTCAGGTCAGTCTGACAACATGGCCACCCTTGTCCATCTGCTTTCCATATTGCACCTTGCTCATATGTCTTGTCCACTGTCATCTCCCTCTTATTCTTTTTGTCTTTATGGGTCCATTCTGCTTTTACCTCGTCTTCGTCATTTTCTTGGGATTTGGGGAGGACACATGTAGTCAATCCATCATGTTCAACTTGGAAGTCAAGGTAGTACTGTTGTGTTCTGCATACAGCGCTCAAACTTTTTCTTTTCAAAAAGTCTTTGCTTTCTTTCTTTTTTTTTTTTAGAGAGATTTATTTATTTATTTGAGAGATAGAAAGCACAGGGAGGGGAAGAGCAGAGGGAGAGAGAGAGAGAGAAAGTATCTTAGGCAGGCTCCATACCCAGTGTGGAGCTTGACGTAGGGCTTGATCTCATGACCCCGAGATCACGACCTGAGCCGAAACCAACTGAGCCATCCAGGTGCCTCTCAAAAAATTCTTTCTTGAATGATCAAGAGACATACTATAGATATAAATATTGTCATGTATAACATTGTCTGATCTAGGGCATAGAATAAAAATGTTAAAATTATCAATACATTCAACAATGTTCTTTCAAAAGTACTAATTGAGCATTGACTATATGCTAAACACCTCTTCAGGGGTTTGGCATAAAGAGAACAAAATAGACACGATGCCCACCCTCACAGAAATTCATCCACACTGGGGGACAGGCCAGATAATAGTCAATTACCGCAGAAAATGGGCAAATTGTAGAATGTTTTAGAAGGTGGTGAGACCTGCAGAAAAAATGAGTGGTAAAGCTGGGTAAGGAGGATACAGACTGGCAGGATGGGGGCAGTTTGCATGAGGCAACAGTGTAGACAGGTAGGGTTCTGCTGAGGGGTGGCTTTTGGAGCCTAGATGTGCTAGAGGAAGGTGTTACATTGTGGGCTATCTGGAGAAAGAATGTTCAGGGTAGAGGGAACCGCAGAGGCCCCGGATCAGAAGCATTATAGTGGCAGGGAGGCCAGGGTCCCAGGGATGGTGTGAGCGAAGGGCAGTGGGAGGTGGGGAGGGGAGAGAAGTCATGAGGAGCGGATACCATAGAGACCTTATAAATGCTTGTAAGGGCTTCGGATTTCTGCCCCCAGCAAGATGGAAACCAAGGAGGCTCTCTGAGCACGGGAGTGTTGTAAACTGGTCTGCTTGGCAATTCAAGAGGCTTGCTCTGTGTGGCAAACAGATTGTAGGGGCAAGAGGAGAAACAGCCAGTTTTAATCACCCAGATGTGGGATGACAGTGGCTTAGGTGGGGGTGGTGAGAAGTGTTGGATACCGGACATACATCGATATGTCCACCACCCCACAGAATTTTCTTAGGGTTTCAAGGAAATAGAGTCAAGGGATGACTCCAAGAATTTTGGCCTGAGCCTTTTGGCAAAGGCTGAGGGGTAGAGGAATTTGGGGGCGTGGGGGAGATTCATGGATAGCCAGAGAATCAGAGCCATGAAATCAAGCCGAAGGGTGGGAGGAAATAACACAGAGGACTCTTCTATGTAGTTTAAATCCCTGATGACTTTCTGTTGCACACAGAATCAAGCTCTGTGTCAAGATGATTGAGAACTTACAGAACTGGCTTCCTCCCACCTGACTTTATCCATCTCCCTAGCACCCACTGCCCTCCAGCTACAGCAGCCTTCGGGATATTTGCCCTAGCTCCTCTGCTTGAAATGCTCTTTTTATTTTTTATTTATTTCTATTTTTTATTTTTTTGTGGGGCGGGGGAGCCTGAAATGCTCCTAATCCAGGTTTCTCCTTCTTATCATTCAAATCTTAGTCAATGTCACCAACCCAGAGAAGCCTTCCCTGGCCACCCAATTCACTACTTTAGGTTATATCATACCATTTTAATTTCATCATAACATGTTCCAAAAACTGGTATTTTCTTGCTTGTGGGTTTATTTACTATACAGACTTATTAACCTGACTGAGATAATTAGAATGCAAGTAGCTTTGCCTGTCTTGTTTCCTGCTGTGTTCCCAGGCCTAGACCTATACCTGGCACATAGTAGCGGTTTCACGTTGCTGAATGAATAAGCATCACATAGAGCTTTCCCTCTGAAGAGAATTTTCCTGCCCACTCCCCCACCTCTACCCCCAGCTCACTCTTTGGTTTTAATGTGGAGTGCTTTTCTGCCAGGACCTGGATGGGCTGCACTTTACAACTTCTGATCAGCTAGAAGCTTCTGGTTTCCCAAGAGGGTTGTTGGTGGTGCAGAATCTCTGCTAACATTCTGGGAATCAGTAAGAGAGCAGATAGTCAGCAGGCTGGGTTGGAGCCTGAAATGTCTCCCTCCCTGCTCAGGGAAGAGCCAGGAATCTGCAGAATCTTCTCTTCCTTCAGTCTCAGCCAAGCTAGAAATACCATTATCAGAAGGAAATGGAGAGACCTGGTTTGACCCTAAGAGGGGGATGCTTCTCCAAGAGCCCTCTGATTTTACTTGCTTTCAGTTGAATAAGGCTATGGGGTGGGGGAGGGGCTGAATAAGGTCCTTTTTCCTTAAGGAGGGAGAGAAGAAGGATTTGGGTGCTGTTTGTTCCTCATCCTGGCTGCTTTTAGATGACCTGAGAAAGCAAATCTCTACTCATCCCCTCAAGGTATTTTGACTTCAATTTTTGTCCCCAGCAATCCATCCTATACCCTGTAGCCAGAATGATCTTTCTCTCAGATAAATCTTTCTGTGCTTTACTTTAGATGTTTTCTATTGCCTTGTCTCTAGGTTCACTAATCCTCTGTTCAACTGTACCCACTTTCTTTAACATATTAATCATAGCTATTTTAAAATGTTCTAACTTATTTCTATTATTCGTTTTTTTCTCCTTATCATCAATCACATCTTCTTGTCTCTTTGCATATCTAGTAATTTTTATTACACATTGGTCATCGTGTATAATAGAATCATAGAGGCTTTGGTTGATATTCTCAACCAGCAAGGATTCCTTCTTTGTTAGGTGGGTAGGGTAAAAAGACTACCACCTCAGTCCTACCAGAGATTGAGCTGGGTTGGAAATGGATTGCAGTTTTATTTATTTATTTATTTATTTATTTATTTATTTATTTATTTATTAAGATTTTATTTATTTATTTGACAGAGAGAGACACAACGAGAGAGGGAACACAAGCAGGGGGAGAGGGAGAGGGAGAAGCAGGCTTCCCACGGAGCAGGGAGCCCGAGGCAGGGCTCGATCCCAGGACCCGGGGATCATGACCTGAGCCGAATGCAGACGCTTAACCACTGAGCCACCCAGGCGCCCCTGGATTGCAGTTTTAGTAAGACTCAGCTTATCTGTAGTTTGTCCTTGTTCCTTGAGTGAAATCTTTCTGAAGTTTTGATTTACAACCTGCTGGCACTCTCTTCTCAGCCCTGAAAGTTCCTTCCCCTTTAAAGGATGTATCACTGGGCCAGCAAACTAATGGCTCAGGTCACATCTTGTCCTCTGCCTGGTTTTGTATGGCCCACAAACAAGAATGGTTTTTACAGATGAAAATTTGCAATCTGTTTGGTGATGGAGAGCATTAAGTCTGAATCCCTACTAAGTGAAATTCTATCTTGTCCAAAAGAATTTGGTTCTTCTTATAAGTAGACCTGTATTACAAAAAAATTCAGTTCCTTTATAATATCCTCACTTTTGCCTCTTGGACTGCAAGGCATGTATATAAATATTTACTATAAAATAAATATATATTGGGGCATCTGGGTGGCTCAGTTGGTTAGGTATCTGACTCTTGATTTTGGCTCAGGTCATGAACTCAGGGTCATGGGATCAAGGCCCGTATTGGGCTCTGCACTCAGTGGGGAGTCTATTGGTGTTCTCTCTCTCTCCCTCTGCCCCTCACCCCTTCTCTAAAGTAAATAAATAAATAAAATAAATATACATTATATCTAATAAGTAATAATAATTATTATTAAATAAAATGTTCACATAAGAAGTTTGCTAACCTCTGGCGTACCAGTTAGAGTTTGATCAGAGCCGCAGAGCCAATAAGAATGACATGGAATAATGATTATATGGGTTAGACCTTATGCAGTTGTGGGAGCTGGTAGGGGAGTCTATGGAAACCTGCTGTATCTGAGTTTAGTGGTGGGCCAGAAGTTGCTATAAATCAGCAGAGTACTGTTGTCTCAATCCACTTTCCAAATCTCAAATTTATCTTGTGACCACCCATAATCTGGTACCAAACAAGGAAAAGAATTCTGGGAAAGGCACTTCCAATTTAGCTAAGCTAACACAGTTAGCACCACTGATATTTTGAGCTTAGATTTTTATCTTTCCACTCTGGGTGTGTTCAAAATCTGGCAAGTATCCTAAAAGAGACTGGCATGTTTGTCACAGCCCCCCTCCCTCTGATTGTGTGTTGGGGGGAGACTTCATTCCTTTTTCCAGTCCTGGTGCCCAGCCTCTAGTGTTGTCCTAGGTCAAAACCAGCTTTGCCTGAGGGCTCCTCTTATTTCCAGTCCAGCAGCCAGCCCGGACGACCTTGAAGACTTTCCTTGTTCCTCTTTCCTTGGTAAGGTTCCCCTGGCTGGGCCAAGTCCCATCACCAGCCTGTGCCCTGAACTGGCAAGAGTCTCCAAGGAAGAAGAGAGCCAACATTCATCAGCTCACCTAGGAAAGGCGTTTCCTTCCCTGGACTTCATTGCCTCCATCGTACTCTTAGATCCTAAAAAAAAAAAAAAAAAAAATTAATAAAAGATCTTTAATTTTTTCCAATTTTTCCTTTTGTCCCTAGTCATTGCAGCAGGAGCATTGGCCTGCAGCAACCTTCCCTAGCCTGCCCGAATGCAGAAGTCTCTCTCAGGTCAATTCATTAGGGCTGCTTCCTGCTTCGATTGAACTTTCCCATTGGCCTCAGGAGAAAATCCTGTCTCAGCACACGTGGCTCTCCATGCTGTCTACTTACTTATTCAGTCTCACCACCCGGACTTACACTTTCCCACACACTGCATATTCTCTCGAGCCTGGGTGCTTTTACCCATTACAGTGTCTGCCCGAAATGTCCTTACCTGATTTCCCACTTAACAAACATCAATTAATCCTTCAAATTCCAGCTTAAATGCCAAATTCTCTGTAGCAGGCTTGGGTGCCCCATTCCCTGTGCTCTCTACTGCCGTGTACTTGTGTGCATGTAGATTTATGATCTCCATTTCCAGCTGAGAGCTCATGGAAGAGGGATTGGGCCTTGTTCATCTCTGTGTCCCCAGCACCCAGGGCCGCACCTGACAACCAGTAGACATCTACACTTGTACACAGAGAGAATGAAAGCAGGAAGGAAGGAAGAAAAGAAGACAGAATTAGGTAAAGAACAGAAAAGACAAATAGAGAAAATGATGGAAGCCCATCTTAGAAGGGTGTCCCAATTGAATCCAGAAATCACCATGATTAAGAGTCATTCCAACCCCCAGCCTGCCACAGGAAGATGCTTATACCACAGGTCTCTCTCCTCTGGAGCCAGGGCTAGCTCACGCCTGCTATTTGCAGGAGTCTATTCCCAGCACACCTCTCCGATGAGCCAATCTGCCATCATGGTCCCTATGTGCTTTATTTGGACCAACTGGGCAAGCTGGGACTTGTCCATGGGCTGGAAACTTCTGTAAATAGTGTGTGGATCCCAGAATGGAAGGGCCATGGCTTGCTGGAGAGGTGGGGCCTGGCAGGAGTTTGTAAGCTGTTTTTGGAGGGAGACAGCCCAGGGTCTACCAGGCCCACAGAAGCAGACAGAATGGGCTTTGTTCTCCTCTAACTTCTTAGACCTCATACCCAGGCTCCAGGAATTACGGGGTCCACACAGTGTCCCCAGGCTCTGCCTAGCTTTTCAGAGCCCTTTATGTTTAATACTTTAGCAGGTGCATAAGCAGCCCTGGAAAAGCAACAAAATGAAACAAAAATAACCTCCTGGAATCCCACTGTGAGGCCTCAGTGTACCCAGGGCTTATTCACAGGATTGATCCACATTCTCTTCACATTGGTAAGTGCCCTCTCAGATTCCAAACCTCCTTCCTGGGACCTGAGTCCCAGAGCAGGTGGTGATTGCTCATCTGTACCTGGGCCAAATCACCAACGGGCAATTTGCATTAGCCACACGTGGATGGTTGTCACTACCCTGGAGGAGGCAAGTTAATGATGTTCATTGAGGTTAACTGGAATCAATGGCCGCTTAGCCCTTCTCTCACCCTGGGCTGAGGACCCTCTAAGATACTGCTGGTTGAGGTCAGGTTTTCCTGGAGCATGGAAAGGGCCGTCCCAAGAGGGCTGGTAGGGTCCTCCTTACTCCACATAACTCCTCATGGGCTCAAGGTCTTTTACTACCTGGAATAAGACTTCTTTCCCCCAACGGCCATGCCAGAGAGGGAGGGACAGGTTAACCCAGGGCAGCCACTAACCCTAGGATGGCAGATAAGCAGCACCTGTGATGGCATTGTCCCTAGAGAGCTCAGGGCAGACATCCTGAATCGATCCCGGCACTCTTGCGTGCTGCGCTAAGCTCTGACCACAGTCTGCAGATGAGCACTCCAGGTAGCCCTCCCAATCAATCACGGTTGGCAGCAGAAATGAAATCCATTTGCCATCCTTACATTAATCTTTTATCAGAGATTAATTTGTCTGATCGGTTAGGGATTTCCCACAATAAAGCTTTGCCTAGCAGAGGCTGGGGCCCCGAGGGAATAGGGAGGATTTTTCATTATCTTGATGGGCATTGAGGGAACTATCAAGAAGGCTGGAAACTTAGAGGCTCAGAGTGACTGAAGTGGTCATTGAGAGCCCCGTCAGTGACGGCCCTCCAGGCTTGGCATGGCCCTCACATTTTCCTTGTTCTGCAGTGTCTGGCTGCTTACAAAGTGTGTGCCTTTAACCCCATCACAATACAAACATGGTTCTGGCAATATCTCCCATTTTGTACATCTTATTCTCAGACTATCAGGTTTTATGTTCTATTCCATAACCATCAGTTACTAGAGATTTGTAGCTTTTGGAATTTTGGGCACTGTCCTGAGATGTGGGGAGGACATGTGTCCTTCCACAGCCTTCTGACCCCAAATGATAAGGTCTAAGAGTGTTGGGCCTTGACTGCGGAAGGATGACCAGGCAGGATGGGTCAGGGTGGGCAGAGGGACAGCCATGCATGTGCATGAGCGTGTGCAACATGTATGTGTCCTGGGGCGTCAGCCCACCATTGGCCCTCAGCCATGTTGGTGCATGTCTGGAAGATTTGTTGAGGAGGGAATGGATTGTTTTTAAGCGGGACTGAGGAACTTCTTGGGCAGGCAGGAGTTAGGCTGAGGAGCAAAACCTTTCTCTTTAGAGGGGCTGTCGCTTGGATTTGTCCCTAGCTCAGTGTCCTATGGACACATTAAACTCCAAGTTCAGATGAAAGGAGACTTTTCAGCGGAGACCTTGAAAGACACTGGGCACAGGAGCAGCCTCGCTATGGCCCTAGGTGACAGAGCTTTCCTTCAGGCACAGAAGGCCATGTGGCCTCAGCCCTCAGGCTCCAGACACTATAGCCCCATTCTGGGGGCTTCAGGACTCCAGAGCTTTCTTGCTGTGGTGGCCGCACCGTGGCCCTGGACAAGAGGAAATGAAGGGGAGCAGAGTGCCTGTGCTAAGTGGCCAGTCAGGGGACACGTCCACGGCACAGGAGAGGCGGCTGAGGACTCCTGGAGATCAGCTTATCACAGAGCTGTGCTGATCTGTTCTAGTGTCTTCCTCCCGCATTGTACTGTGCCCTCTTTGAGTCTAGGGACTGCACTCAGCATCAGACCTTGCATAAACAATTCTTGAATCAACAAATGAACACTGTGGAGAATATGTAGTAATGTTTATAAATATTCTCCCCGGGAAACTTTGCATTCCTCCTGGGAATAAAATGTACCCCTGCCCACTTCTAGAGACAGTCTGGAAGAAAAGGGAAGAATTCAGATCTTGGAGCCAGTAGAGCTGAGCCAGCAGTTACTACCCGCGTGGACGGGGGCGGGTCATTCAGCCTCCTTGAGTAAGAAGGGCAAAGTGTTCATCCCCTTCCTGATGCCCCTGGACTGTGGTTGATGACAGAGAAAGAGAGCCCAGATACAGCAGGTTGGGCCTGGGCATGGATTGGAACACGGGGTCTTTTTGGTCTGGATTCAATTTCACTCCACCCACAGCACTGGCTTCCCTGGGACCCTGAGTGGGAAGGTGGGTTGGCAGAAGCAGCCAGAGGAGGAAACAAGTGTGGTGCGTGGGGTGAAGAGGTCTGGGGCTGGCCGGGCTGGGGGCACCCGTGCTTGGTCTCTGCCTGGCCGGGGCCTGGTCCCGGCCGACGTGCCGTAGCCCCGCACCGGCCCCAAGACCCCAGGCTGTTTGGAGCCCCCCGGGACCGGCTCACATCCCCTCGAACCTTGCACGATGTGCCTGCCACTGTGGGTCTCGGGGAAACAGGTCACACTGGAGGTGGGAGGCCCCGCCCCGGAAGTGGCAGCTTGGTTTCTCCCGGGGAGTTTTCAAAAGCTTCAGTGGCATCAGCTGTTCCAAATGAAGATTCTGCAGGCAGGTAATGGGGGCCCCCCATTAGTGTCTGCCTTCAGCTCAGGTCATGATCCTGGGGTCCATGATCCTGGGGTCCAGGAATCCAGGGTCCTGGATCCTGGGGTCCAGGAATCGGGCTCCCTGCTCAGCGGGAAGCCTGTTTCTCCCTCTGCCACTCCCCCTGCTTGTGTTCCCTCTCTCTGTCAAATAAAGTAAAGTAAAATAAAACAAAATAAAGTAAAATAAAAATAAAAATAAAATAAAATAACAGGAACATAGTTGAATAATTCAAATAGCACAGGTTGGCCGATGGTGGACCTTCTTCACTTCTTCCACCCTGAAGTGCTGGTCTCAAGAGAGCCCTTGCACTGGCTCCTTCTGTTCACCTCTCTCAAAAAGACACAATTGTACTTCAGTTTCTTGATTTTCCAGCTTCAATATTATCTACAGACTCGTTATTTCAAGATTAGGATTAGTCCCTTTACACACACACACACACACACACACACACACACACACACACACACACATTTCTACCCCTCCCTTCTCTCAATCTGCTTAGATCACAAGATTTGATTAGTAAATATCCAGGGTTTACTATAGTACGACTATAAGTATAATTGACAATTAAGCAGCCTATTGTTCCATGATTACATTTCTCTTCTTTAACAACTATTGTTTATTGTTTTCTGGGAGGGTGGGGAAGGGTGATAATTGCCTCGTTTTTTATTTGCTTTAACTTCCTGTCTTTATCACTAAATCTCCCCATTCTCTTCCCAACACAGCCGGGAAGTGCCAGGTGCACGTCTTCTTCGGGACATCTACCCCAGACTCTTCCATGCCTCCCGGTTTCTCTTCAGGCCTTCTGCACACCTGCGGCTGTCATCCGACGGCCTTCCTTCATGCAATCTCAGGAATTCACCTGTGTCCCGGGTCTGATTTCCTCCTCTTCCTTAGTGTTTTCCCTTGTTTGGTGAGTCATGATCTCCACTGCCTCCCTGAGAAAGGTGCATGATTCCGAGACCTTGAATGTTTGTTGAATGTCTGAAAATGTCTTTATTGGAACTGATTAATAATTTGACTATTTATAATTGACTGATTTGTAACATGACTATTTCACATCATTTTTCCTCATCCCTTCAAAGGCCCTGCAGTGCTGTCTTCTAACTCATTCTGAGAAGTTTCTGGCTGGAGGTCTGATGCCATTCTCATTCCTGATCCTTTGTAGGTGACTTTTATTTGTTTCTTTCTGGAAACTTTTGCCCCAGTGTTCTGAAACGTCCTGATAACATGACTCAAGAACATTTGCTTTTCACTCTCTGGGGCTGTACACTAGGACAGTATTTCCTATCCCACAGTCCTACATGGGCTCCTGGGGAAGGATCCAGAACAGCCATTCCTTCCTCTTCCCTTTTGGCCAAGTCCCAGTTGCATTGGATTGTCCGCACCTCTACCAGGGAGCTCAGGGGTCAATCTGAGTAGGCTACTCTCATCAAGTCCTTCTTGTTTCCCCTTAGCAGCAGTTGGTTCAGGGATGGTCACGTCACTACTTCCAGCCAGTGTGACATGAGGGGAGGTTGGCTGGGAAAGGGCCCCTCACTCTGAATAAGGAGATGTCTGGAAGAAATAGCCCTTCTTCTTCCTGTCTGATCATGATGTCAGCTGCCATCTCGTGACCACAGGGGGATGGGGGCTGATCTTTGAGAAGAGAGGTACAAGCTGAGATGGCAGGGAGGAAAGAAGGGGAGGACCTGTGTCCTTGAGGGTACCGTGGAACCACTGCATTAATCTGTCACAGCCACCCTACCTGGGAGCCCCTTTTAGATGAGGTGATAGCTTCTCCCTGTTGTCTAGGTCCATTAATTTATTCCTTGCACCTGGAAGCTTCCTAACTGACAAAGTGAGTGATGTTGGCATGCATAAATTATAGTCCCAGCCTCCAGGGCCTGGATATATACTTAAATCATGGAGTTAGGCACAGGGGTCCAAGCCAGGTGCAGGTTTGGTCCTGGGAGTGAGATGTCAATCAGAGCCAGACAAGGGACACAAATGTAAGGTGGGGGTGTCTCGTGGTCAGGGCTTCATGCTCTGGAATCCGAGCTTTGATACTTGCTCCCTTGGTAAACTTGGTGAGCTATTTCACTGTGCATCTAAGCCTGGCTTCCTCATCTGTAAGATGAATGTAATCACAGTATCTGGTGTTGAAATTATCAAATGAGATAACACGTGAGAGCTCAGGACCTTTCCTGTGCATAGTGAGTACTCATGACTGCCAGGGGCCGGACCCACTGAATATACTGAACCACGGGCTCTTCACGTCCTCTGCATAAGGGATACTGAGTGCTCCAGTCGGGCTGTAGGTGAGACTGGGATGTCAGCTGCGGGGAAAACACATTCTCCCCGAGGCAGTGGGGAGGGAACTTGCGACAACTGGAAATATCACCAATCCATGGAAGTCACAAGTTTGAAGGTTTAAAGAAAATACATTAGACTGGTAGTTCTCTCTCAATGTATACATGTAGCGGGATCATCTAGGTGACTTGTGAAGCACAGCTTGCTGGGTCCCACCCCAGAGTCTCTGATTCAGTAGGTTCTGGTGAGCTTGTGAATTTGCATTTCTCGGAAGTTCCTAGGTGATTCCAATACTGCTGGTCTGGGTCACAGAGTTTGAGAACCACTGTATTAGGGGAGGTGGAGAGAAAGACCATTAGGGAAAATCATTTGCGGTTACTGTCTTTTTAAATTTTAAATTTTATTTTATTAAAATGATGTTATTATGGAAAAATGCAAACATACACGAAAGTAGAGAGGTATATAATAAGCCCTCATGTCTCTCCCTACCACTCGGCTTCAACATATACCGACTCATGTCCCATCTTGTGTCACTCGATACCTTCTGAATGCACCTCCTCCCTCCCCACAGCCAAGAGCACAGGCCCCAGCCCTGTCTCTGGCTTGCTCCCAGTGCTCAGAAAGGGGCCACCTCTTTGGGGTCCAGCAGCATGGAGAGATGACCAAGTCAGGCTGTTTTTGAAGAGCTGGGACAGGCATCTGTTGATGGTCCTCTATCACCCTCAAACATCCACCCCCACCATAGGTAGGCAGCTGAGGCTGTAGCGGGCTTTCCCTGGCCAGCTACACAGCTGGATGGCTATGGGCTCAGCTAGCTGTCACCACCAGTCTTGGGCTCTGAAGACTAGTTCTCCTCCAAACAAGCTGAGCCCCTGCCACTCCATCATTCAATCAACCACAGTGTGCCTGGTTCTGTTGGGGAGACTGCAAAGAACAAGACCCAGTCCAGCTGGGAGACTCAGTTGATAAACTGGTGACCATGAGACAGCAGACTGAGTGCCTGGGTAGAAGCTTCTGCAGAAAGTGTCAATGGGAGCCCAGAGGAGGATGCCCCGACCCCAGCTGGGGGGAGGTGCGAGATCTAGGGAAGCCCACCTGACTTGCTGAAGCTGGCCCAAGTCTTCAGGGCCAAGGAGGAGAAGGTCCCGCCGCCCTCCTTCATGGGCCATGTGTCTCTTGCTGTGAGAGTCATCCCGCCTCTTCTTAGCTCATTGTTCCTTCCTGTAACCTGTGTGCATTCTCCTTGTCCAGTGGCCAGGACACCACTGTCCTTCCCCCTCCACATGGAGCCTGTGCCCGGCTGCCACCCCTCTTGTGAGAGACGGTGTGAATGAGGCATGCAGGGTGACACTGTTGAGGGCTAGGGGCGTGTTCTGAACACTTAGGCGCAAGGCTTGGAGGTCAGCTGCTCTGGAGTTAAGATAACTACGGAGTTTTCTCACTTATTCATCAGAGCGATGAATCCGGGGCTGAACTGCGCTCCTCCCAGCTCCCGGGGTTCCCTCTTCTTCTGGCTTGCGGGGGGTCCTGGCACTGCCTGCTCCGTGTATGATGGGCGTGGGGCGGGGCCTGCGCTTCCACACATTCAGGGATGGGGTTTATGCGGGGAGGGCTGTGCAGCCAGGGAAGGGGTTTTTTTCTTTCTGGGGCCAGGTCGGAGACAGACCACAGAGGGCCTTGACCACTTCAAGGGGTCCTGCGGGCAGCTTTCAATCGGTGCTTTGCAAATGTCCTCTTTAGAAAAATGTCTGTGTTTCCCAGAATTCTTATTACACCAGAGCCCTTGTTCCAGATCTCTCTTCCCATGACTAAATCCAACCCAGCGATTTATCATCATCTTTATATTTAATTAAATTGCTGTTCCCCATTTAATATTTTCAATTAAGCTCCTAAAACCAGATCTTACTTATAGATCTAAATTTTACATTGCAGTTTCTTTCAAAGGCTTTGTCATGGGCGCTTTTTTTTTTATTACTATTAATCCCCTATAATAAATAACATCAACTCCAATAATGCTACACTTGTTACTTTCTCCTGACTACTGTCTCCTTCCACATTTATTATTGACTCAATTTATGTTCCTTTAAATCGGTTTCAGTCTGGGTGGCAATACACTCATTTACTGACTGATCAATTTGAATTTGTTTTATAAGATTCCATTAATTACTGTGTCCAATTCTCTTGCAGTGCCTGGAACCAGTGCATCCCTTTAATCCCCTAGAATTCCCTCTAGTCTCTCTGGCTGCATATTTTCGCCAGAATGGTGTCTTCGAGTTAGGGCTGGGGTGCCCTCAGATGCTTACATTAGCAGATATTTTCAGCCTTATTCACAGCAAGGAGCAGATGGCTGAGTCGCAGGTGGCCTGATTCTCCCTCATACCTTAGTCCTCTCGGTCTGGCCCCTTCCCTGGTGAATCCCCTGAAAACCCTGCAGGGGACAGATGCGAGGTTTGGACGGGGGTCAGTCTCTGAGCAGGGGCACTGGGGGACTCACGTGCCATTCCTTTGGTGCATGGCTGGGATTTCCTAGGATTGGTCCAGTCAGCCACACAGGCAGCCCCCTTCTCTGTAGAGAGCCTGGACACACAAGCGTGAGCCTCCCTCTCACATAGGCTAGAGGTGCAGAAACCCCTGAGCTTTGATGAATTTCTTCCTTTTCCTTAAGCTGAACCCCTCTCCTGGCACTGTCTTCAGGGCCATGTGCAACAGCCTCCCAGCCTCCTCTGCCCTCGTCATTTGGAAAGACATTTACTCTGTGTTGCCTAATGGCCTGATCAGTTTGCACCCTTTCAGTTGGTTGGTTACTTACAGGGAGAACATGAGTCTGCACACCCAAATCTTCTCTGCAATACTCAGGTGCAAGAGGAGGGATGCACTTGACAAATTTGGGGTGTGCGTTGGGTGAGCAGCAAGTTCCAGAGGTGTTATCCACCGACTTACTGAAGAACAGCCTGGGCTGTCAAATCTGTGTCTCCTCTCCTGGCCACAGATACTTGGAGAAGGGTTGAGTTTTAGATCAGGGTTGGCTTATTGTCTGGGGCAGAGCAAGAGCACACACTCACACACGCATGCACACACTCACACACGCGTGCACACACACACTCACACACACACGCACACACAGTCCTTTCTTCAGTTAGCTTGAATGATCTTATTTTCTTGCAAAACAAAGCACCTCACCTTGAATAAGGGGTGAATTGCTAAAGAACAACATACAAGAGATGATAATGCTCCGCTGAAGCCTCACTCCACATGTCCTTGGAGAGAGCATCTTTAATTATGCCAAATATAAAAGGCCAAGGCCAGTCACGGAGAGTGAGTGTACATCCAGGCCACAAAAAGTGGCTTAAGAGGGAAGAAAAAAAGAACTGTGTCTGTTTCTAAAAGGGCTTAAAAAATTCCATGCAATATGAGTTAGGAAGCTTTTTTATGATGCAAGTTATTTTGAAGCAGAAGCAAGTGCCCAAGAGTGAGGAGGAAGGCCATGGAGAATTGCTGTCCTTAGAAGTGATCATGTAGGATTTGACTCCCATGCACTGCTCCCTGCTGGGTAGGGCGCTGGTGATCATTCAGCCTCTGCTGGGATGTCTCCGGAAATGGGGATCTCTCTCCCTCCTCCCTTCCCAGAGGAGCCTCTTTAATTTGCAGTTTATGGAAATCTGTTGGTGTTCCTGACAAACTTCTATCTTCCCTTCAGTAAAAAACAGCCAGGCTTTTTTTTTTTTTTCTTTGAAGAGTCACCTCTCCTCCAGTCTCAGTCCTTGTGGTTTGGGCAGGACAGACCCCACCTTTCAGTTTAGCGGTGGGCATGTGATCCCAGCCTGGTAAATTGTCATGTTTCCCACTATGGCCACAGTGATTGGTCATGTGACCCAGCATGGGCATATGACTCAGGCTGTGCAGCAAAAGTCAGCCCTGGGAGTTTTGATGGAACCCTCGGGCAAGAGACATTCACTCTTTTGGTTGTTAAACTGATAGGACCTAGGCCTGGTGCTGCTAGTGACCACGTTGGCACCCCCGAAAGAGGACATGCCTGGAGATGGAGTTAACATAGAGAAGGACAGTGTGCAAAGATGCAATGTCTGAAACCTATCTCTGGGTTTTCGTGTTATGTGAAAAACCTCTCATTTGGCTTAAGCCAATTTGTGTTTGGTTTCTGAGTCCCAGAATGATCTAGGAAGTTTTAATTATTAAAATTGTATTACCTTTTTATTTATTGGCGTGACTTCCCTACAACCTTTCTTCTTAAATCTTTGCTCTGCCCACTGGGTCACAGAGAAAGCCTTCATTTCCTCTTTCCTAGGCTAGCCCTCACGTAAAGTCAGCATCGTTTGCCTACATCTTTACTTCTGGATTATAAACCTCACCAGGCATTTTACCAGTTCCTCTTGTGACAAGGTTTCCAATCTTCTCCCCATGCTGGTTACCTTCTTCTAGGCCAACTATCACTTCCTGGGTTTCTCTTCAGTGTGGCTCCCACATCTGAACCTGGGACTCCAGAGGCTATCAGATCAGACTGGAATCTGACTGGAGACAGGCCTTCCTTCCTGGGATGGACTCTCTACTTCTAGTAATTCAGTTTTGGCCTCCAGAGTCTCAGTGCCTGGGGTGAACTCATTGAGGTCATGGTTATAGGGAGCTGTTCTCACACTTGAGGAGAAGCCAGGTCTCATCCACTGTTCACTTCACCACGAGTCAGCAACTCGGCTGTCGCACAAATGGAACTCAGGCTTCCCGGGTCTGCTAGCTGTCTGATCCAGAGGGAGCTGTTTAATCACCTCGGGGCCCTGCTCTTCTAGATGCGGTATAGGCAGCTTAGGCAGAAATGCCAAGTCTTCCGCTCCATCCCAGACCTATGTCGCGGAATCTGCATCTTAACAAATCCCCCGGTGAACTGCATGCACATTAAAGTATGAGAAGCGCTTTCCTAGGATAGAGTGCTTTTTTGCACCTGTGCAGTCAAATCTTTAAAAAAGAGTTTTATTTATTTAGTTTATTCACAGGCTGTGCAACCATTACCACATTCTAATTTTAGAGAATTTTTGTCCCCCTTAAGGAAAAAAACCCCATACCTATTAACTGTCAATTTCCACACCCCTCCTACCCCATCCCCCAGCCATAAGTAACTACTAATCTA
This sequence comes from Zalophus californianus, assembly GCF_009762305.2. Lineage (NCBI taxonomy): Eukaryota > Metazoa > Chordata > Mammalia > Carnivora > Otariidae > Zalophus > Zalophus californianus. The sequence goes on from NC_045595.1 coordinate 91,151,807, forward strand.
CCTTCTGTCTATGGATTTGTTCATTCTGGACATTTAGTATACATGGAATTATACAACCTGTGATCTTTTGCATCTGGCTTCTTTCACTTAGCATAATGTTTTCAAGGTTTGTTATGTTTTAACATATCAGTACTTCATTCCTTTTTATTGCCAAATAATATTCCATTGTATGGATATACCATCTTTTGGGTACCCCTTCATCAGTTGACAAACATTTGGGTTGTTCCCACTTTTTAGCTATTATGACCAATGCTGCTATGAGCATTTGTGTACAGGTCTTTGTGTGGATGCATGTTTTCATTTCTCTTGGCCATATACCTAGTGGTAGAACTGCTGGGTCATATGGTAAATGCACATTTACCTTTTGAGGAAGTGCCAAACTGTTTTCCCAAATGGCCGCACCATTTAAATTCCCACCAGCAACGCAGGAGAGTTCTAATTTCTTCAATGCCTCAGAAACACAAATTGTCTGTCTTTATTATACCTTCCTAGTGTGTATGACATGGTATTTCACTGTAGTTTTGAGTTAACATTTCCCTAAAGACTAGTGATTTTGAGCATCTCTTCATGTACCTGTCAGCCATTCTATATCTTCTGTGGAGCAATGTCTTCAAATCCTTTGACCCTGTTTAAATTGAGTTTTTTTTTTTACTATTGACTTATAAGAATTATTTACTATAGATACAAGTTTCATATCAGATAAAGGATTTGAAAATATTTTCTCTCATTCTGTGGGTTGTCTTTTTACTTTTTGATAATGTCCTTTCAAGCCCAGGAGTTTTTAATTTGGTTGAAGTCCGACTTATCTATTTTCTCTTTTGTTACTCATGCTTTTGGTGTTGTTCCTAAGAATCTATTGCTAAATCTTAGGTCATGAAGATTTATTCTTATGCGTTATTTTAAGAGTTTTACAATTTTAGCTCACACATTTAAGTCTGTGACCCATTTTGAATTAATTTCTGTCTGTGGAATGAGGTAGGGGTCCAATTTCACTCTTTTGCATTTCAGTTGTCCCAGCACCATTTGTTAAGGAGACTATTCTTTCCCCCATCGATTGGAGTTGGAAAATCAATTGACTATAAATGTATCAGTTTATTTCTGAACTCTCAGTTTGATTCCATTGATCTATATGTCTGTCCTTATGCTGATTGATTACTCTAGCATTGTCACAAGTTTTGAAATTGGGAAAAGGGAATCTTCCACCTTTGTTCTTTGTTTTCAGAATTGTTTGGACTATTCTGGATCTCTTCAATTTCTACATGAATTTTAGGATTAGCTTTTCAATTTCTGAAAAAAAGAAAAACCTGGAAGCTGGGATTTTGATAAGGATGGTATTGAATCTGGAAATTAATTTGGGGAATACTGTCTTCTTAAGAGTGTTGATTGTCCCAACATTAAACATGGTGTGCCTTTCCATTTATTTATGTCTTCCTTTATTTCTCTCAACAAGTCTTGCATTTCTTTTGTTAAATTGATACCTGAGTACTTATTATTTTTGAGGCTATTGCAAATGGAGTTGTTTTCCTAATTCTAATTTTAGTTACTTAATTTAATTGTTCAACTCGAACAACTGAATTTGAATCACTAGTGTATAAAAATACATTTATTAGTTCTAATAGTGTTTAAGTAGATTCCTTAACATTTCTATAAATAAGATTATGTCATCTGAAAATAGAGTTTTACTTCTTCCTTTCCAGTTGTGATGCCTTTTATTTCTTTCATTTATCCCACTGCCCTGACTAGAACCTCCAGTACACATTAAATAGAAGTGGAGAGACTAGATATCCTTATATTGTTCCTAGTCTTAGGGGGAAAGTGTTTAGTTTTTCACCACTTGGCATACTGCTAGCTATGGATTTTTCATAGATGTCCTTTACCAGATTGAGATGTTCCCTTGTGTTCCTAGTTTGTTGCATGTTTTTATCATAAAAGGATATTGATTTTTGTCAAATATTTTTTCTGCATTTATTGAAATGATCTTATGTTTTCTGTCCTTTAGTCCATTAACATGCTGTTAAAAATCAATTGATTTTTGAAGATTAAACCAACTTTGCATTCTCTGGACAAATAACATTTGCTCACGGCATATAATCCTTTTTATATGTTGTGGGTTTGGGTTTGCTAGTATTTTGTTGAGGATTTTTGCATCTAATGTTACAAAGAATATTGTTCTGTAAGATTTCTTTCTTTCATGACATCTTTAGTTTTGATATCAGGGCAATCCTGGCCTCATAGAATGGATTAAAAAGTATTTCCGCTTCTTCTAATTTTCCTAAAGTTTTGTGAAGAATTGGTATTAACCCTTTATTGAGTGGTAGAATTTATCAGTGAATGCCTCTGAGCCTGGGCCACTTATCTTTACAGGAAAATTTTAGATTACCAATTTGATCTCTTTACTTGTTATAGGCCTATTCAGATTTGCTATTTCTTCTTGAATCAGTCACAGTAATTTGTGTCTTGTTCGGAATTTGTCCATTTCACCTGAGTTATCCAATTTGTTGATGTACAATTGTTTTTAGGATTCCCTTATAATCCTTTTTGTTTCTGTAAGGTCAGTAATGATGTCTTCTCATTCCTGATTTTAATTATTTGAGTTTTCTCTCTCTTTTTTTGTTGTTGATCAGCATAGCTAAAGGTTTGTCAGTTTGGTGGATCTTTTTAAAGAACTGCTTTTGGTTTTGTTGATTTTCTCCTATTGTTTCATATAACATATGAAAATTTCCATGCTGATTCTTTACTTCCATCCTTCTGCTTGATTTGGATGTAATTTGTACTTCTTTTTCTAGGGTATGGTTTTTTAATCTGAAAGAAGAGCATAATATTTCCTTCCAAGTGTGTTGTGAGGATTAAATAAAATGTGTGCCTGGCACATAGTAGGTATTCAATAAATGTTAGTTTCCTTTTTTATTTATTCATCTTTGTTATTTTAGGCCCATAGACCCAGTCTGTTGATACCAATTTGAATTTTTATTTCATCATCAAAGGGCATTAGTCATGCTACTCAGCTGTGTATCAGCTGCAAATCTGATAAAACTTGATTCAAATGATTACATCCAAGATGTGGAGGAAAACCATAGAGCAGAGTAGAAGCCGATGGTATGCCATTGCAAACCTCTTCCAGATGGACATCAATCCATTAGCCAATGCTCTTTGGGCACTGTGGTTCAGCAGTAAATCTACCCAGCTGTCCACATTTGCCCCTGCCAAAGGCCCTGCTAAAGCCGTGTTGTCTGTGGCGCTCCCCAGTTCTCTCATCTTTACAGTGGGCTGCTCGTCTTGTCCATCCGTCATCTGTGCTCCTTCCTAGGTGTGGTAGATGGAATAATTGTCCTCAATCTTTCACGCATCTCTGCATTCACACCCTTGCCATAGGCTTATGAGTGGAGTACTCTTTACATCCTTTACTTTGATTTTGGCTGTATGATCTGCTTTGGCCAATGGCATGTGGATGAAAGCCATAGTATGTCAATTCCAAGTCTAAGTCTTAGGAGGCCTCACATGTTTGTACTCATCATCTTGTACCTCTGCCATGACCCCGAGAAGAACATGCCTAAGCTAGTCCTCTGGTCCAAGGAGGATAAGAAATGTGTGGAACAAACCTAGACCTACAATCCTGTAGCAGGATGCAGAGCCTCTCTACCGAACCCATAGATTCCTGAGAATAAATGATGGTAGTCTCAAGCCAAAGGGTTTGGGGTGGATGGTTACACAACACTGAGCAACACCTGATCGATACACTAAGCAAGACCCATCAGAAGGCTGTGCCTGTGTATTTGAGAAGAGATGGTAGAGTCACCTTAAAGCTGAGATTTTGCTCTGAATGAGTAGAAATAGCTCTGGGCTAAGGATGGTTTAGGGGGAGTCTAATCCTGGCCCCAACAACTGTGGGCAGTTCTCTCTTCTCTCTATCTGTAGCATCAGGCCCCCCCCCCCCCAGCACAGCGGTCCTCTGCCATTTTTCAGGCAGGGCATAGCTGGTGGATCATGGCCATATGAAAGATGCATTTCCTCCACAAGATCTAGATTTGGACAAAACTCAGGAAGATAATTTTGGGGAAGTAAGTCACTTCAGTAATTGACAAACACCCCAACTAGTGATGCTGCTGTACAGGGCACTCACACAGGGTTATGGCTTAGATCCTGAGTGTGTGTCTACAGGTTATTTTACCTCTTTCTTTTCCATTTAAGAAAGCAGGGGAGTGGGATTGTTATTACCCACCAGAGGCCAGTTCACCTGGAAGCAATTGAAGCTTCAACCTCAGGCCCCTCACTTGCTAGGCCACTTTCAAGAGTCCTGGGAAGGACCTTCACAATGTGTGCATATAGTTCTGCATTTTTATAAAATTTGCAAACGTGAGGGGTTTGAATTATAATAGTACAACCACTGTCCCTGTCCATTCTCTCTTCTTCTCAGCCAGGTTTCTTTGTGTCAGGTGGAATTGGAGTGGCCAAGGGCTTTGCTAGCTTCTGTAAAGGGGGTTGAAGTTGGGATGCATTTAGTTTGGGTTTAGTGGGATATATTTCTGGGGTTTGCATCACTCTCAAGGATAAGTCATTGCTGGCCCTGCTGGTCTAGGAATGGCTTCCAAGAATGCTCTTCCTGCCCATTCTGTGACCCCTCTCAGAACCATGACATGCACGCAGCTCCTGAAGCATTTGGGGAATACAGGAGGAACAAGGCTTGAAAGGTACAGAGACTATGGCAGGATCATCTTCTGATTATTAGGCACATCAAATTGTAAGCAATGGATTCAATTCTCATCAATGCCTAGTCAAAACAGAAGTTCACTTATGCAAGAATATACTCAATAAGGCAGCATACAATTATAATTGTACTATATATCCTTCCCCCCCCTTTTCTTGATGAGAATTATGTAAAATAGAATCTATTAGAATTCCTATGCCACAGGCACAGGCCTGTGGAAGTACATCAAACTTCAAGTACAACTGTAGCAGCTCATCGATGAAAGAAACTTGACAGAAGTTTTTCTAAATTTGACAACAATCAAAAACACACATAACATTACTGATAATGAGGGGCAAGGCTACAAGAAACTTCTCTAAACTATCAATAATTTAAACCAAATTTCAACCAGCTGATCTAGAGGAAAGAATGAATGTCTATTCTCTCTCGAGAAAATATTATAAAATCATTTCATATGGAGATGTAATCAGAGTATACAGCCAAAAACTATAGGAAAAACGGAGTATAGAGGCATGCCATGCAGTGAAGTAGTATTTTTCAAAATTATATTATCTTTCTAGATTTTGTGCGTATTGTGTGTGTATTGTCATTGCTTGGTGATTTCTAATTGTCACCATTGATATTTGCCATAAAAACTGTAATTTGCTGTCATTTCTTTTCTCATTCTAAATAAATATTCATTTTGCATTTAACTTCGTATGTATATATATATTTTTTTTCTTAAAATGCACCCCCCCCCCAAATTGTGTAGGTTTTGGCCCCTGGGAAGTCTGCTCCTGCCCTCGCCTGCCAGAGGTCATATTCCAATTGCCTGTGAGGAGCCAGGAAGTGGTGTGGCCAGGGAAGCGGTGTGGCCCACTCAGGGACTCCCAGGGTCCCTCAGAGGGAGCCCTGCTTCCTGCTGAAAGGGCAGAGCCCCTCAGCTCCCATTGGGGGCTGAGGCTTGGGACCACCTGCCCCAGGTTTTCCAAGAGAAGCTGAAAATACCAATTGTTATGCGAATAGTCCTGAGTCTTAAAAGTTAGCATGCACATACCGTGTGGGCTGCCATTTTGTTGAGGTAACTTGAGGTAAGTTGAGATAACTTGACCCTGCTCTAATTTACTTTTTAAAAGGTACAGAATTTGTCAGTGCCCGAGCTTTACTGTTGACAACAGGGACTTGCTGTGGGCCTCCCAGTGACACCGGTAGGTCAGGACACCGCAGCAGGCACTGGGGCCTAGGGAGTCTCTAGGGTCCTGAGGCTCTGATGCTCCAAGGTTTCTCTCCAGCAGGCTCCCCGCCACCTGGCAGTGGTGCAGGTGAGGAAAGACTGAACGGCCGCGGCCAGGACATTCTCCTGGGCCAGGGCGGGGCCTGGGCGGGCCGGGGCGGGGCCTGGGCGGGCCTGGGGGCTCAGAGGAGCCGGGGCAGCAGAGGCTGGGGCTGTGTCCTCTGCGGCCCTGAAGGTGAAGCGTCGGTGGAAGGACGGGGGGATTGCAAGATTAATGTGATAATGTCCGTTGATTATTTTAAGCCATGTGGAGGAAAAATAACATTATAAATAGTAAGGGCCGTAACAGATTCAAAGGGTAAGTGTATTGATAGCCTTTTCCTCTTCCTAAGATTTCTGATGTTTCAAAACAAGATTATTTCGGGAGTGCATCTATTTTAATTCCCAAGATTCTCCAACAAACACGTTTCATGGTGAGAGAGCCTGTCTTCTCCTGTTCTCCCTTAGCTTTTTCCACGGAAAGGCAAAGCTCTGGTTTCACACACCTCGTGCCGGCCTAGAGTCTTTAAAAACCTTTCTGGGTGCCACCTGGCCACCAAGCATGTTAGCAAAGGCCTGACTTTGGGTAGGGTTTGACATTTTAATTCCCAGAATCCACCTTGTTTACCACTTGACAGCAGGCTTCTTTTGGAACGAGGTGCTTTGCAGCTTCCAGGTCCCAAAGCGGGACACAGCGATGCGCGCGCGCACGCACACACGCACACCCCACCGCAATCTTACTGTTATTAGGGGCAGGCTGAGCTGCCAGGGGCTCTCCCTGCAGCACATCGGGCCAGGAGATGCTAAAGGGCTGGCCCAGGGTGAAAACTTGACCCGAATGTGAGCGCTGGTCAATAAAGGGCAGTTGGACTTTTCTGGAGCTGGTCCAGGACCCAGGCCGTGGCTTGACAAGCTGGTATTTCTTCACTCGCACGCCATAACTCCCCCGGATCTACAGCCCCAGCCGGCAGCGCCAGATGCTGAAGTCAGGCGGGCGGCTCGAATTCCAGCGTCTCCTGTTGCTCTCACTGGGATTAGCACAGGGGACGGCCGGCTGGGGCTCAGGGGGTGGCGTGGCCTTCTCCTCTTCCAGCCTGGCTGCAGTTATGTCTTTGCAAGCACTTATTTTTAAAAAACGACTTTTGCTGTCTTACAGACATGTCTTCCTCACGATCTCTCTCCCTCTCTGTCCTTTTCCAGCCTGCACACCTGTAGTCCCCACATTTGGGGCCGCTTGCTTGGATTCTGATTTCTACAGAGACTTGAAGTTGGGTAAAAATGGTTTCAACAGAGGAGATAAAGATACTGTCACCGTCTTGGAGATCTGCTTACTACCTGAAGCCCAGTCTGCAAAGGAGGGTGGTGGGATCCGTTGCTTCCCGCATGGCGGAGAAAGCTCCATTTAACAGAGAGGGAAAGGGAGTAAACCCCTCTTAACATGAGCCACTGTTTAATGAAGACGAGCTAAGATTTAACAATGTTAATGCTGCTCAAGTATGAGCTTGGTTAAGGTGGGCAAGCAGTTAGTAAAACGCAAGCCTGGAGACGAGTGGTTTATGTGCTCAGTGAATGCAAAATTGGTGATTCTCCTGTCATGCCTATCTGGGTGACTTTGGCAAGGCCTTGGCCATGCATTTGTCCTAAGTGCATGGCTACGATATTTCACCAATATCCCGTGGCTACTCGCAGAGGGGCTGAAGGACAAAGGCCACATTCGATGTAAAGAATCAACTAAATGTGGAGAAATGATAGAGGGCAGCATTCTGAAAGGTTATAAATAAATCCCTAATTGTGGAGTCAATCCGTGCACTTAAATAGAAATACTCATATGGCAGCTTAAAAATTCTTTAGGTATTTGTGGGTAAAATGCTATGATGTCTAGGATTTGCCTAAAATACTCCAGAAAAAAAATTTTTTTTTAAACATCTATATGTGTGTGTTGGGGAAGAAAGAGATAAACAGATGAAACTGCCAAAGTGTTTGGAATCATTGAAGTTGGGTGATGGGAACGTGGGGACCCATTGTACTATTTTTCTCTACTTTTTGTGCCTGCTGGAAATCTTCCATAGTATAAATCTTCCCTAACCTCCAAAAAATTCCCTGGAGATAATTAGGTAAACTGTGAGGGGAGAGATAAGCAGGGAGATTCAAAATTTAAAAAAAGAGAAGATATAGAAGAAAAACATGAAGGTCCAAGTAGGTAGACAAACACAGTGTGTGAGCAGACAACTGGTTAAAAATATCATGTTTCATAAGATTGGGGAGCCTGTTTAACCTCACTGAAACAATTAAGGACATTTAAGTGAAACTGGTAGGATGTCTTCCTATGCACTGAGCAAAGATGTAAGGAGTAGGAGCTCCTACTTTCAGTGAGCGTCAGTACCAGGCCTCCCCTAAGCAGCTGCTAAGAGTGCGTGCGTACCAGGGCAACTTTTTGGAAGGCAAATTAGCAATGTGATTTCAACAACCTTCAATTTTTTCCTATCCATTCGGCCAATAATTCCACTTCTAGGAATTTTGCCTAAGGAAACAAGTGAAGACACATGTCATTTTATTTGTGATCTATGTATACGGATGACTGTGCTAGCATTATTTAGGAGAGTAAAAACAACTGGAAATGATCCAACACCCAACAATAAGCAATTACTTAGATGATTTTGGGGTAATTAATTTTTGCATTTCTCCAACAGATATTTATCAAGATCCCTCTACAAGCTACACACAGGAGACACAACGATGGAGAAGACAAAGCCCCTATCTTCAGGGAATTTATAGGGCCACGGGAACATAGGCAGGAGTACAGAAGACAAAGGCCATTTCTAGAATGGAGCATACCACAGATATTAAAACAGAAGTTGGAAAGGATATCTTTGCTTTAAGGTATACTGCCCTATGTAAAAATATTTAAATAAAATTTAAAGATCGATAAACAATACGCAAAATATTCACAGATTTACTTCTGAGTGCTGGGATAACAGGTGATTATTTTTCCTTAGACTCCTCTAATTTGCGAATTTTTCTCTAATCAAACTGTATAATTTTATAATTAAAAAAATAACCATAAAAAAGGCAAGGGTGCTACATTTAATGTATGACCACTATATGCCATGTAGGTTTCTAGACACCATTCACACGCACACACACACACACACACACACACGCACGCACTACATAAACACACATACCATGTACATACTCTTACTTAACTCACAACTTTTAGAGGTAGACTTTATGTTAAATATTTATTTACTTATTCAAGTTTTTATTTAATTTCCAGTTACTTAACATATAGTGTAATATTAGTTTCAGGTGTAGAATTTAGTGATTCAACATTTACTTACAATACCTGGTGCTCACCAGAAGTGCACTCCTTAATACCCATCGCCCATTGAACCCATTCCCACCCACCTACCCTCTGTTCAACTTTCAATTTTTTTTTAAGATTTTATTTATTTATTTGACAGACAGAGACACAGTGAGAGAGGGAACACAAGCAGTGGGAGTGGGAGAGGGAGAAGCAGCCTTCCTGTGGAGCAGGGAGCCCGACGCGGGGCTTGATCCTAGGACCCTGGGATCCTGACCTGAGCCGAAGGCAGACGCTTAACAACTGAGCCACCCAGGTGCCCCTCAACTTTCAATTTTTATTTTTGAATAAGTTATATATATATTTTGAAGAAGTTACATAAGTGGTTCCAAAATCAAAACAGTGTAAAATGATATATAGTGTAAAAATCTCATTCCCACCCCTTCTCTGAACCACTATGTTTTCCATCACCATCCCCTCTTCACACCAGATTTAACCACCATTTATTAAGTTCTGTGTATTGCTTATGTAGACTAAGAAAATGAAATATATTTTTATATTTTTCCTTTCTTATACAAAATGTTGCATGCTATACGTACTGGTTCCTATCTTGCTTTTCTCATTAAAATAAGGTCTACCTCTTATTTTTTGTGAAGATTAAAGAACTTCCTGATTTGTAAAGCCTACAAAATATTCCATTGTGTGGTTATCTTATAATCAGCTAATCGGTTCCTAGTTCTGCTGCAAATGAAGCTTGCAGTTTTTTTTCTAGTAATCATATGGCTTCTAAAAGGTTAAGATCTCATTCAAATGTGAAGTTTGCAAAATTTTCCCCCTTAGTCTGAATGGTTTCTAATAGGGTAGGGTGTGGTTCAAAGGAGTCATTTGTACTTGTCCCGTTTTATAGATGGGGAATAGACCATCTCAGAGAAGGTTGGTGAGTTGGCCCAAACCACAAGCTAGTAAATGATTGATGGAGGCCTCTGACTTAGGCCTGTTAGAGTCAGAGCCCATGTTTTCTCAGAGCTGGACTGAGAGATAATCATCACAGATATAATGGAAGAATATACCAGAAACTTAGAGTTTTGTACAAAATGGTCAATTATTAGCTTATTATAATTATTTTAGGAAGGAGAGGAAACAGTGGAGAACTCTGAATAATTGTGAGCAGGAAAACTCACGAGTAAGGATTTAGAGGGGGTAGGGGTGGACCAAAAGATCCGGGAGGACTTTGCAGTGATTTGGAGGGACTCATACTCATTGGAGTTAATCCATTTGTTGTTTTTGAGTAAGCGATGTCCTGCTGGGGCAATTGAGCTTGGGGAGGAGGCAGTGCCTGGCCACGATCCCTCAGTGTGGGGTTTTCCTGGTCAGTTCCAGCTTCCGAGGTCTGCGCAGAAGGTCTAGGTGTGTGGCTGGTGGGGGTGATGGCGGAAGAGTCGTTAGCAAGGGGCCAGATTGGAGCTGTAGGACCTGCCTCTCGTAGGCTGAAGAGCAATGGCAATAGTGTTCTCATTCCCTAGATTAAGTGCTAAAAGGGCCCCCGAGAGAGTGTTAGCAAATAAGAGATGATGAGTCCTGGGTGTCGAAATAGAGGGCACACATTTCAGCTCCATTCAGCAGGGAGAGGCCAGACGTTTACAAGAAGAGCCCTCTTGCTCCGCCTCTACTCCCCAGCGTAATGCGTGGGTGAAGCCACATGAAATATAGGACACACGGCTATGTCTGAATCTCAGATAAACAGCATGTAAATTCTTAGCGTTAGGATATCCCATGTCATGTTTTTATTTGTTCAGTCTGAAACTCTACCATAGGGCTCAGCTCAGGCTCTCCTGCTAGCACCCATTCTTTTCAGGCCCCTGTTTACTATGCACAGTGAAAACATTTAGGGGAGGAGGAATTGAGGAGTTTCTGCTTTCAGACCACTTCCCTCTTATGGCTTTTGGTAAGTCTATCTGGTTGTAACAACATCATTTTCATATAACTTTTATTTATTCATTTATCCATTTATAGATTAAACTGTCTCTAAATAATTTTTATATTATTGAGGTCATATGTGTTCATTGTAGCAAAAATAGCTATAAATAGATAACATGTGTACCTATACATATACATAAGTATGTAACAATGCATTTAATTGTACTTGGATTTGACAGAGAAAATATTAAAGTGTAACTAATAGAATTACTAAACTCCAGGTTTTTTTTCACAGCAAGAGAAATCATTTGCTTAAAAAAAATCTGTAAATTAATAAATAGTAAGTCAAAGTAAATATAAGAAATAAAATAACACAGAAAAATTATTCTACATAAATATATCTATAATCACAATAGAAATGTACCAAACTCTATAGCTAAAATATAGAATTATCAGATTCAATTAAAAAAATCTATACATATTCTATTTGCAAGAGCCACAGTAAAGCAAAAGTGCATGAAAAAGCTGAAAATCAAAAGTTGGAAAATATATATTTGCCAGGTAAAATAACCCAAACAAACTTGGTGTACCTATATTAATATCATATTTTTTATTAAGTTTCAAATTTTAATTCCAGTATAGTTAACAGTGTTATATTAGTTTCAGGTGTACAATATAGTAATTCAACAATTATATACATTACTCAGTGCTCATTGTGATAAGTGAACTCTTAATCTCCTTCACCTCCTTTGCCCATCCCTCTACTCTTCTCCCCTCTGGGAACCATCAGTTTGTTCTCTATAGTTAAGAGTCTGTTTCTTGGTTTATCTCTCTCTCTCTCTCTCTCCTTTGTTTGCTTTGTTTCTTAAATTCCACATATGAGTGAGATCATATGGTATTTGTCTTTCTCTGACTGACATTTTCGCTTGGCATTATACTCTCTGGCTCCACCCATGTTGTTGCAAATGGCAGGATTTCATTCTTCCGTATGGTTGAATAATATTCCATTTTATATATATGGCACATCTTTTTTATCCATTCATCTATCGATAGACACTTGGACTGCTTCCATAATTTGGCTATTGTAAGTAAAGCTACAATAAACATAGGGGTGCATGTATCTCTTTGAAGTGTTTTTGTATTTTTTGGGTAAATACCCCACAGAATGATTACTGGATCATAGGGTAGTTCTATTTTTAACTTTTTTGAGGAGCCTCCATTCTGTTTTCCATAGTGGTTGCACCAGTTTGCATTCCCACCATCAGTACATGAGGACTCCTTTCTTCTCCACATCCTCGCCCACACTTGTTATTTCTTGTTGTTGATTTACCCATTCTGACTGGTGTGAAATGATATCTCATTATAGTTTTGATTTGCATTTCCCTGATGATAAGGGATATTGAGCATCTTTTCATGTGTCTGTTGGCCATCTGTATATCTTCTTTGGAGAAATGTCTGCTCATGTCCTCTGCCCATTTTAATTCGATTCTTTATTTTGGGGATGTTGAGTTATATAAGTTCTTTATATATTTTGGATACTAACCCTTTATCAAATATACCCTTTGCAAATATCTTCTCCCATTCAATAAGTTGCCTTTTAGTTTTGTTGATTGTTTCCTTCACTGTGCAGGAGCTTTTTATTTTGATGTAATCCCAATAGTTTATTTTTGATTTTATTTCCCTTTGCGTTAGGGGACATATCTAGAAAAATGTTGCTATAGCCAATGTCAGAAAAATTACTGCCTATGCTCTCTTCTAGGATTTTTATGGTTTCAGGTCTCACATTTAGGTCTTTAATCCATTTGGAGTTTATTTTTGTGTGTGGTGTAAGAAAGTGGTCCAGTTTCATTCTTCTGTATGTAGCTGTCCAGTTTTCCCAGCACCATGTGTTGAAGAGGCTTTTTCCCATTGTATATTCATTCCTTTTTGTCAAAGATTAAATGACTATATAATTGTGAGGCTTTTTTTTCCTGGGTTTTCTATCCTGTTCTATTGATCTAAGTGTCTATTTTTGTACCAGTACCATACTGTTTTGATTACTACCACTTTGTAATAGAACTTGAAGTCTGGGATTGTGATACCTCCAGTTGTGTTTTTCTTTTTCAAAATTGCTTTGGCTATTCAGGGTCTTTTGTGGCTCCATACAAATTTTAGGATAGTTTGTTCTAGTTCAGTGAAAAATGCCGCTGGTATTTTGATAGGGATTGCATTGAAACTATTGATTGCTTTGGGTAGTATAGACATTTTAACATGTACTGTTCTTTCAACTCATGAGCATGGAAGGTCAACCTAGAAGAAATGGACAAATTCTTAGAAACATCTAACCTACCAAAACTGAAGCAGAAATAGAAAATTTGAACAAACTGATTAGCAGCGATGAAATTGAGTCAGTAATCAAAAACTCCCAACAAACAAAAGTCCAGGACCAGATGGCTTCGTAGGTGAATACTACCAAACATTTAAAGAAGAATTAACACCTGTTCTTCTCAAACTACTCCAAAAACTAGAAGAAGGAAAACTTCCAGATTCATTCTATGAGGCCAGTATCACCCTGATACCAAAACCAGATAAAGACGCCACAAAAAAACCAGAACTACAGGCTAATATCTCTGATGAACAGAGGTGCAAAAATCCTTAATAAAATACTAACAAATCGAATTCAACAATACATTAAAAAAATCATACACCACAATCAACAGGGAGTTATTCCGGGGATGCAAGGGCAATATTCATAAAAAAATCAATGTGATATGTCACATCAATAAGAGAAAGGACAAAAACCGCATGATCATTTCAATAGATTCAGGAAAAGCATTTGACAAATTACAACATCCATTTGTGATAAAAACCCTCAACAAAGTAAGTCTAGAGGGAACATACCTCAACATAATAAAGTCCTTAAATGAAAAACCCACAGCGAACATCACACTCAATGGTGAAAAACAGAGAGCTTTCCCCCTAAGGTCAGGAATAAGACAAGAATGTCTATCCTTACCACTTTTATTCAACATAGTACTGGAAGTCCTAGCCTCAGCAGTTAGACAACTGCACCAAAACCAGTAAGATTTCTAGGAATAAGCTTAATCAAAGAGGTGAAAGACCTGTATTCTGAAAACCATGAAACATTGATGACAGAAATTCAAGATGATGCAAAGAAATGGAAAGACATTCCATGCTCATGGGTTGGAATATCAGATTTTTTTTTTAAATATGAAGAAGGGCAACATATAATCATGAAATCTTCAGTTAATTAGGAATTACCAGTACACTCAAATATACCTAATAACATAGTCTCAAAGAAATATATAAAGCAAAATCTGACAGACCAACAGACAAATATACATCATACTGGTAAATTTTTGTTATACCTCTCTGAGTAATTAATAGATCAGCTAGACAACACATCTTTCATAATATTTGAACGATATAATTAGCAAACTTCATCCAGTGAACATATATAGAAAGCCATGCAGCAAGAAACTGGAGCTTATACATTCTTCTCAAGCACACAAGAATCATGTATAAAAATGAACGAAAGACTTGGCAGCAAGATGGCGGAGGAGTAGGAGACCTGGATTTTGTCTGGTCATCTCAGGAATCCAGCTGAATAGGGATCAAACCATTCTGAACACCTACGAACTCAGCAGGAGATCGAAGAAAAGAATAGCAACAACGCTCTAAACAGAAAAGCGACCACTTTCTAGAAGGTAGGACGTGCGGAGAAGTGAATCCGAGGCGATATTTGGGAGAATAGATGGCGGGGGAGGGGGCCTCCGTAGGCCGCTTCTGGCAAGTGATAGAGCAGCGGAACACAAAATCGGAACTTTTAGAAGTCGTCGCTCCAGTGGCTAAGCGGGGGGTGGAATCCTCCCAGGACAGTGTGGTTTCAGGATCTTCGGGGTCACAGAAAGACTGGGGGTGCCTGAGTGCGGCAGAGCTCCCGGGTATCAGAGCGGGGAAGCCAGGTACAGAGACGGAGCCGAGGCGTGGGCTCTCAGCTCGGGGTTGCCATAAACTGTGATCCGCGGCCCAGTAGGGCCACTGCTCCTCCAGCAGGGACCCAACAAGCGGCAGAGCCGGGGAGACTCCCCTTCCTCCCCCGGGAGGAGTGGCGCAGGAGCGCACTTCAGGGATCTGCTGGGTTTGGAGACTCCACACGGGGTCGGCTGCCAGAGAAAGAAATGCTCGGTCACAGGCCAGGTGAGGACGGAGTGCGGCCAGAGACCGGGGAGACGGGAGTGACTGACTGGTTTTCCCTGGGGGCGCACTGAGGAGCGGGGCTCCGAGTTCTTGGCTCCTCCGGGCGAGAGTGGGAGGCCACCATTTTCACTCTGGTCCTCCAAAGCTGTACCGAGAGCTTGCAGGAAACAAAAGCTCCTGAGAGCAAACCCGAGCAGATTGCTTAGCCCGGACCAGGCAAGGGTGGGGCAATTCCGCCTCCCGCAAAGACAGTTGGGAACCACGGCAACAGGCCCCTCCCCCAGAAGATAGCATGAACAGCCAGCAAGCCAAGACCAAGTTTACCGATCAAGGAGAAAGGGGGAAACTCCAGTGCTAGGGGAATACTGCACATAGAATTCATAGCTTTTTTTACCATGATTCATTAGTTTTTCAAAGTTAATTTTTTTAACTGTTTTTTTTTGAATTTTTCTTTTTCCCTTTCTCAACCAACATCTTATCAATCCCTTTTAAAAAAAAAACCACATTTTTATTTTTCATTTTTAGAATCATATTCTATCCCTTCACAGTAGTTACCCTTATTTTTGGCATATATATATAAGTTGTTCTCTCTTTAAAATTTTGAGATACAGTTTCTTCTAACAGATCAAAATATACCCTAAATCACTAGTGTATGGCTTTGTTCTAGTCCTGCCTGATCACATTCTCTCCCTTTTCTTTTCTTTTCTTTTTTTATATCTTCTTTCTTTTTTCAAACAACTTCTTATCAATTCCTTTTATAAAATCTTTTATAATTTTCTTCTTTACAGTCATCTTCCATCCCTTCATTGTATCAACCCTTATTTTGTACATATATAAGTCTTTCTTTCTTTAGAATTTTAGGAGGCACTTTCTTCTAACAGACCAAAATACACCCAAAATCTAGTGTGTGGCACTGATCTATGCACTAGCCTGATCATATTTGATCATATTCTGCTTTTTTTCTTTTGTTCTCTTTTTGTTTGTTTTTATCTTTTTCTTTTTTTTTTTTTTTCCTCTTTCTTCTTTCTTTCTTTCCCTTTCTTTTCCCTGGGTTTCAGGTCTTTTCTGATTTGTTTAGAGTATATTTGCTGGGGACGTTGTTAACCTGTTAGCACTTTGTTCTCTCATTCATCTATTCTCCTCTGGACAAAATGACAGGACGAAAAAAATCACCTCAGCAAAAAGAACAAGAGGCAGTACCGTCTGCCAGGGACATACTCAATACGGACATTAGTATGATGTCAGACCTAGAGTTCAGAATCATGATTTTAAAGATACTAGCTGGGCTTGAAAAAGCAGGGAGGTTATTAGAGAAACCCTTCCTGGAGAAATAAAAGAACTAAAATCTAACCAAGTTGAAATCAAAAAGGCTATTAATGATGTGCAATAAAAAATGGGGGCACTAACTGCTAGGATAAATGAGGCAGAAGAGAGAATCAGTGATCTAGAAGACCAAATGATGGAAAATAAAGGAGCTGAGAAAAAGAGAGATAAACAACGACTGGATCACGAGGGCAGAATTTGAGAGATAAGCGATACGATAAGACGAAACAACATTAGAATAATTGGGAACCCAGAAGAAGAAGAAGAAAGAGAGAGAGGGGCAGAAGGTATATTGGAGCAAATTATAGCAGAGAACTTCCCTAATGTGGGGAAGGAAAGAGGCATCAAAATCCAGGAGGCACAGAGAACCCCTCTCAAAATCAATAAAAATAGGTCAACACCCCAACATCTAATAGTAAAACTCACGAGTCTCAGAGACAAAGAGAAAATCTTGAAAGCAGCTCGGGAAAAGAGATATGTAACCTATAATGGTAGAAACATTAGATTGGCAACAGACCTATCCACAGAGACCTGGCAGGCCAGAAAGTACTGGTGTGATATATTCAGAGCACTAAACGAGAAGAATATGCAGCCAAGAATACTATATCCAGCTAGGCTGTCATTGAAAATTGAAGGAGAGATAAAAAGCTTCCAGGACAAACAAAAACTAAAGGAATTTGCAAATACAAAACCAGCACTACAAGAAATATTGAAAGGAGTCCTCTAAGCAAAGAGCCTAAAAGCAGCATAGACCAGAAAGGAACACAGACAATATACAGTAACAGCCACCTTACAGGCAATACAATGGCACTAAATTCATATCTTTCCATAGTTACCCTGAATGTAAATGGGCTAAATGCCCCAATGAAAAGACACAGGCTATCAGATTGGATTAAAAAACAAGACCCATCGAAATGCTGTCTGCAAGAGACTCATTTTAGACCCAAAGATACCCCCAGATTGAAAGTGAGGGAGTGGAAAACCATTTACCATGCTAATGGACACCAAAAGAAGGCTGGGGTGGCAATCCTTATATCAGACAAATTAGATTTTAAAACAAAGACTGTAATAAGAGATGAGGAAGGACACTATATCCTACTTAAAGGGTCTATCCAACAAGAAGATCTAACAATTGTAAATATCTATGCCCCTAACAGGGGAGCAGCCAATTATATAAGGCAATTAATAACAAAAGCAAGAAACACATTGACAACAATACAATAATAGTGGGGGAATTTAACACCACCCCTGACTGAAATGGACAGATCATCTAAGCAAAAGATCAACAAGGAAATAAAGACTTTAAATGACACACTGGACCGAATGGACTTCACAGACATATTCAAAACATTCCATCCCAAAGGAACGGAATACAC
Source organism: Zalophus californianus (assembly GCF_009762305.2). NCBI lineage: Eukaryota > Metazoa > Chordata > Mammalia > Carnivora > Otariidae > Zalophus > Zalophus californianus. The sequence continues at coordinate 91,169,884 of NC_045595.1, forward strand.
GTTCTTCTCTAGTGCCCATGGAACATTCTCCAGAATTGATCACATCCTAGGTCACAAATGAGGTCTCAACCAGTACCAAAAGATTGGGATTATTCCCTGCATATTTTCAGACCACAATGCTTTGAAACTGGAACTCAATCACAAGAGGAAAGTCAGAAAAAACTCAAATACATGGAAGCTAAAGAGCATCCTACTAAAAAATGAATGGCTCAACCAGGAAATTAAAGAAGAATTAAAAAAATTCATGGAAACCAATGAAAATGAAAACACAACTGTTCAAATCTTTGGGGTACAGCAAAGGCAGTCCTGAGAGGAAAGTATAGCAATACAAGACTTTCTCAAGAAACAAGAAAGGTCTCAAATACACAACCTAACCCTACACTTAAAGGAGCTGGAGAAAAAAACAGAAAGTAAAGCCTAAAACCAACAGGAGAAGAGAAATAATAAAGATCAGAGCAGAAATCAATGAAATAGAAACCGAAAGAACAGTAGAGGATCAACAAAACTAGGAGGTGCTTCTTTGAAAGAATTAACCAGATTGATAAACCCCTGGCCAGACTTATCCAAAAGGAAAGAGAAATGACCCAAATCAATAAAATCATGAACGAAAGAGGAGAGATCACAACCAACACCAAAGAAATACAAACAATTATAAGAACATATTATGAGCAACTCTATGCCAGCAAATTAGATAACCTGGAAGGAATGGATGCATTCCTAGAGGTGTATCCACTACCAGAATTGAACCAGGAAGAAATAGAAAACCTGAACAGACCTATAACCACTAAAGAAATTGAAGCAGTCATCAAAAATCTCCCAAGACCTTTCTTGATCAAAACTCTTCAGAGTATAGGGATAGAGGGTACATACCTCAATATCATAAAAGCCATCTATGAAAAACCTACAGCGAATATCATTCTCAATGGGGAAAGGCTGAGAGCTTTTCCCCTAAGGTCAGGAACGCGGCAGGGATGTCCACTCTCACCACTGCTATTCAACATAGTATTAGAAGTCCTAGCCACAGCAATCAGACAACAAAAAGAAATCCAAGGCATCCAAATCGGCAAAGAGGAAGTCAAACTCTCACTCTTTGCAGATGATATGATACTGTATGTGGAAAACCCAAAAGACTCCACCCCAAAACTGCTAGAACTCATACAGGAATTCAGTAAAGTAGCAGGATATAAAATCAATGCACAGAAATCAGTGGCATTCCTATACACCAACAACAAGACAGAAGAGAGACAAATCAAGGAGTCGATCCCATTTACAATTGCACCCAAAACCATTAGATACCTAGGAATAAATCTAACCAAAGAGGCAAAGGATCTGTACTCAGAAAACTATAAAATACTCATGAAAGAAATTGAAGAAGACACAAAGAAATGGAAAAACGTTCCATGCTCATGGATTGGGAGAATCAACATTGTGAAGATGTCAATGCTACCTAGAGCAATCTACACATTCAATGCAATCCCCATCAAAATACCATCCACTTTTTTCAAAGAAATGGAACAAATAATCCTAAAATTTGTATGGAACCAGAAGAGACCCAGAATAGCAAGAGGAATACTGAAAAAGAAAAGCAAAGCTGGCGGCATCACAATTCCGGACTTCCAGCTCTATTACAAAGCTGTCATCACAAGACAGTATGGTACTGGCACAAAAACAGACACATAGATCAATGGAACAGAATCGAGAGCCCAGAAATGGACCCTCAACTCTATGGTCAACTTATTTTTGACAAAGCAGGAAAGAATGTCCAATGGCAAAAAGACAGTCTCTTCAACAAATGGTGTTGGGAAAATTGGACAGCCACATGCAGAAGAATGAAACTGGACCATTTCCTTACACCACACACAAAAATAGACTCCAAATGGTTGAAAGACCTAAACGTGAGACAGGAGTCCATCCAAATCCTAAAGGAGAACACAGGTAGCAACCTTTTCGACCTCAGCCGCAGCAACCTCTTCCTAGAAACATCGCCAAAGGCACGGGAAGCCAGGGCAAAAATGAACTATTGGGATTTCATCAAGATAAAAAGCTTTTGCACAGCAAAAGAAACAGTCCACAAAACCAAAAGACAACCGACGGAATGGGAGAAAATATTTGCAAATGACATATCAGATAAAGGGCTAGTATCCAAAATCTATAAAGAACTTCTCAAACTCAACACCCAAAGAACAAATAATCCAATCAAGAAATGGGCAGAAGACATGAACAGACATTTCTCCAAAGAAGACATCCAAATGGCCAACAGGCACATGAAAAAGTGCTCAACATCGCTCGGCATCAGGGAAATCCAAATCAAAACCTCAATGAGATACCACCTCACACCCGTCAGAATGGCTAAAATTAACAAGTCAGGGAACGACAGATGTTGGCGGGGATGTGGAGAAAGGGGAACCCTCCTACACTGTTGGTGGGAATGCAAGCTGGTGCAACCACTCTGGAAAACAGTATGGAGGTTCCTCAAACAGTTGAAATTAGAGCTACCGTTCGATCCAGCAATTGCACTACTGGGTATTTACCACAACGATACAAATGTAGGGACCCGAAGGGGTACGTGTACCCCAATGTTTATAGCAGCAATGTCCACCATAGCCAAACTGTGGAAAGAGCCAAGATGCCCATCGACAGATGAATGGATAAAGAAGCTGTGGTATATATACACAATGGAATATTATGCAGCCATCAAAAGGAATGAGATCTTGCCATTTGCAACGACGTGGATGGAACTGGAGGGTGTTATGCTGAGTGAAATAAGTCAATCAGAGAAAGACATGTATCACATGACCTCACTGATATGAGGAATTCTTAATCTCAGGAAACAAACTGAGTGTTACTGGAGTGGTTGGGGGTGGGAGGGATGGGGTGGCTGGGTGATAGACATTGGGGAGGGTATGTGCTACAGTGAGCGCTGTGAATTGTGCAAGACTGTTGAATCACAGATCTGTACTTCTGAAACAAATAATGCAACATATTTTAAGAAAAAAGAAAAAGAAGAAGATAACAGGAGAGGAAGAAAAGGGGAGTATGTCAGAGGGGGAGACGAACCATGAGAGATGATGGACTCTGAAAAACAAACTGAGGGTTCTAGAGGGGAGGGGGGTAGGGGGATGGGTTAGCCTGGTGATGGGTATTGAGGAGGGCACGTTCTGCATGGAGCACTGGGTGTTATGAACAAACAATGAATCATGGAACACTGCATCAAAAACTAATGATGTAATATATGGTGATTAACATAACAATAAAAAAATTAAAAAAAAAATCTCCCAAGAAACAAAAGCCCAGGGCCAGATGGCTTCCCAGGGGAATTCTACCAAACATTTCAAGAAGAATTCACACCTATTCTTCTGAAACTGTTCCAAAAAAATAGAAGTGGAAGGAAAACTTCCAAACTCATTTTATGAGGCCACCATTACCTTGATCCCAAAACCAGACAAAGACCCCATCAAAAAGGAGAATTACAGACTGATATCCTTGATGCACATGGATGCAAAAATTCTCACCAAAATACTAGCCAAAAGAATCCAACAGTACATTAAAAGGATTATTCACCATGACCAAGTGGGATTTATCCCCGGGCTGCAAGGTTGGTTCAACATCCGCAAATCAATCAACATGATACAATACATTAACAAAAGAAAGAACAAGAATCATATTTTCCTCTCAATAGATGCAGAAAAAGCATTTGACAAAGTACAGCATCCTTTCTTGATCAAAACTCTTCAGAGTACAGGGATAGAGGGTACATACCTCAATATCATACAAGCCATCTATGAAAAACCTACAGCGAATATCATTCTCAATGGGGGAAAAGCTGAGAGCTTTCCCCCTAAGGTCAGGAATGCGGCAGGGATGTCCACTATCACCACTCCTATTCAACATAGTATTAGAATTCCTAGCCACAGCAATCAGACAAGAAAAAGAAATCCAAGGCATCCAAATCGGCAAAGAGGAAGTCAAACTCACTCTTTGCAGATGATATGACACTTTATGTGGAAAACCCAAAATACTTCACCCAAAACTGCTAGAACTCATACAGGAATTCAGTCAAGTAGGAGGATATAAAATCAATGCACAGAAATCAGTGGCATTCCTATACACCAACAACAAGACAGAAGAGAGACAAATCAAGGAGTCAATCCCATTTCCAATTGCACCCCAAACCATAAGATACCTAGGAATAAATTTAACCAAAGAGGTAAAGGATCTGTACTCAGAAAACTATAAGATACTCATGAAAGAAATTGAAGAAGACACAAAGAAATGGAAAAACGTTCCATGCTCATGGATTGGAAGAACAAACATTGTGAAGATGTCAATGCTACCTAGAGCAATCTGCACATGCAGTGCAATCCCCATCAAAAGACCATCCACTTTTTTTCAAAGAAATGGAACAAATAATCCTAAAATTTGTATGGAACCAGAAGAGACCCCGAATAGCCAGAGGAATTTTGAAAAAGAAAAGCAAAGCTGGCGGCATCACGATTCCAGACTTCCAGCTCTATTACAAAGCTGTCATCACAAGACAGTGTGGTACTGGCACAAAAACAGACACATAGATCAATGGAACAGAATCAAGAGCTCAGAAATGGACCCTCAACTCTATGGTCAACTAATCTTCGACAAAGCAGGAAAGAATGTCCAATGGCAAAAAGACAGTCTCTTCAACAAATGGTGTTGGGAAAATTGGACAGCCACATGCAGAAGAATGAAACTGGACCATTTCCTTACACCACACACAAAAATAGACTCCAAATGGTTGAAAGACCTAAACGCGAGACAGGAGTCCATCAACATCCTAAAGGAGAACACAGGCAGCAACCTCTTCGACCTCAGCCGCAGCAACTTCTTCCTAGAAACATCGCCAAAGGCAAAGGAAGCAAGGGCAAAAATGAACTATTGGGATTTCATCAAGATAAAAAGCTTTTGCACAGCAAAAGAAACAGTCCACAAAACCAAAAGACAACCGACAGAATGGGAGAAAATATTTGCAAATGACATATCAGATAAAGGGCTGGTATCCAAAATCTATAAAGAACTTCTCAAACTCAACACCCAAAGAACAAATAATCCAATCAAGAAATGGGCAGAAGACATGAACAGACATTTTTCCAAAGAAGACATCCAAATGGCCAACAGACACAGGAAAAAGTGCTCAACATCGCTCGGCATCAGGGAAATCCAAATCAAAACGTCAATGAGATACCACCTCACACCCGTCAGAATGGCTAAAATTAATCAGTCAGGAAACGACAGATGTTGGTGGTGATGCATAGAAAGGGGAACCCTCCTACACTGTTGGTGGGAATGCAAGCTGGTGCAACCCCTCTGGAAAACAGTATGGAGGTTCCTCAAACAGTTGAAAATAGAGCTACCATATGATCCAGCAATTGCACTACTGGGTCTTTACCACAAAGGTACAAATGTAGGGATCCGAAGGGTTACATGCACCCCAATGTTTATAGCAGCAATGTCTACAATAGCCAAACTGTGGAAAGAGCCAAGATGTCCATCGACAGATGAATGGATAAAGGAGAGGTGGTATATATACACAATGGAATATTATGCAGCCATCAAAAGGAATGAGATCTTGCCATTTGCAATGACGTGGATGGAACTGGAGGGTGTTATGCTGAGTGAAATAAGTCAATCAGAGAAAGACATGTATCATATGACCTCACTGATATGAGGAATTCTTGATCTCAGGAAACAAACTGAGGGTTGCTGGAGTGGTGGGGGGGTGGGAGGGATGGGGTGACTGGGTGATAGACATTGGGGAGGGTATGTGCTATGGTGAACGCTGTGAATTGTGCAAGACTGTTGAATCACAGATCTGTACCTCTGAAACAAATAATGCCATATATGTTAAGAAAAGAAAAAGGAAGAAGAAGGTAGCAGGAGGGGAAGAATGAAGGGGAGTAAATCGGAGCGGGAGACGAATCATGAGAGACGATGGACTCTGAAAAACAAACTGAGGGTTCTAGAGGGGAGGGAGGTGGGGGGATGGGTTAGCCTGGTGATGGGTATTAAAGAGGGCACGTTCTGCGTGGAGCACTGGGTGTTATGCAGAAACAATGAATCATGGAACACTACATCAAAAACTAATGATGTAATGTATTGATTAACATAACAATAAAAAATAAAAAAATGAACCAAAATACTGCCATTAATTAGGTCTCTGTATATTTCAAACAATCAAGAGCTTAAAGACCACATATCGTACCTCAATGCAATTAAGGGAGAAAAAAATTGGTAAAAATAATTTAAAAACCCCATACATTTTAAACTTAAAAACACACTTCTAAATACCTATGTATCAAAAAAGTACTCAAAATGGATATTTAAAATACTTAGTATAAGGGAGAGCTTTCAGGTCTGAAAAGTCATGGCAACTTCCTGATATGTTTAGTTCTATACATCACATGAAAATCAATTAAGTCCAGAGGAAGGACAAGTAAAATCATTGCTGATCTACACCTTTACATCACTGGGAGATGGAGACTACCACAAACTTTCAACTAACTGTAAACTGAGAAATAAACACCACATTCCCAGAGAGTTTCTGCTGCTGTTGCAGATATGAGGGGCAGAGAGTAGGGGAGAAGAGGCTTAGAAGAATGTGCGAAAAGGAAATTAAGGAGAAGAAGGCAGAGACAAAACACATACAAAATCACTCCCAGAAAAATAAAGGCAACAGTATGTGTCAAAATACTGAGCGCAGGTCTGGGACATGGTAGTTCACAGCATCAGCTGACAGGAAAAATGGCTTGGAAGTGAGCTAGGCTGGAAATGGCAGCTGCAGAGAAGCATAGCTCCGAGGAGATAATCAAATAAATAGGGATGAATTATGCCCTTTCCAGACTGACATAGTAATCATACCTGAGTGTATCATAGTGTATCGCAGTGATATAGTAAGAGAAGAGAAATACTGATCTTGCAGAAATGAAAAAGGAAGAAGAAATGGCAAACTTTTTCATTCCCCTCATCATCATCCATAAGGAAACTTACACTTTATCAAACTGAGGGAAGAGATACTCTTAAACTATGAACTCGGTCCACACTATGCTCAGGAATCAATCAATCAATCAATCAATCAATCAAACTAAGTCCATATAAGACTACTAGCTGATTAAAATTCATCCCTAACAAACACCCACAAAATGGAAGAAACTGATAACCTGTGTTTCAATCTGAATTAAATACATTAAAAAAGCACTTGGAGACTTAAAAAATTAGAACCAAAATTAAAAAACTAAAAACAGAAATGAACAAACCATATAAAGAAATGCAATAAGAATCTACCAAACTTGGGAAGGAAACTGAAGAAAAAGGCAACAAAATTTCCTAAATAAAGAATAAATGAGAAGACATGTGAGAAGGAATATGTTGAAGTGAAAAATTTTAAAGAACACTGAAGAAATGCAGGAAAAACAACAAAACAACAAAAATGAAATAATGAAAGAAGTAAAATCCTTTGAGAGAAAGTGACTGAAACGGAAGAAGGGCAAAGAAGGTTCAGTCTATGTATATTTGGAGTCCCTGGAAGAAAAGACAAAAGCCCAAGAACAAAGCAAGTATTTAAAACTGTATTCGAGGAAACTTTCCAAAAATAAGAGAAAATTAAATAACCATATTAAAATGGCCCATTATGTTGTCAAGCACTGTGAAGAGTCTTAAATTTTATCCAACCTGTAAGCTAATAAGTTAGCTTGCCAGTTTTATGGATGTTGGTAGAAAACATGAGCCCCCTAGACCAGAGACAAAACATAAGATATTGCTCACAGCAATGGCAACACCCAGTGTATTGTCATTTCTATATTGGTTCCCTAAGCCCTAGTGTTCAAGGGTGACATGCAGAGGGCTGGGTGCTATCTGTGCATACAATGTTGTAGGAGAGAAATTCTGAGCTTAGGGAACCTGCACTTTCCCTTTGCTTCATTATACTGACTATAAGCATATCTTCTTTTTGTCCTGGAGGGCGATATTGTCTCTATCTTCCGAGGCTGTTTGCTATACAACCCTCCTTGAAAATATCCTTTGGATCTTTGGGGTAAATATCCAGTAGTGCAATTGCTGGGTCGTAGGGTAGCTCTATTTTCAACTTTTTGAGGAATCTCCATACTGTTTTCCAGAGTGGCTGCACCAGCTTGCATTCCCACCAACATTGTAGGAGGGTTCCCCTTTCTCCACATCCTTGCCAACATCTGTCGTTTCCTGACTTGTTAATCTTAGCCGTTCTGATCTGTGTGAGGTGGTATCTCATTGAGGTTTTGATTTGGATTTCCCTGATGCAGAGTGAGGTTGAACACTTTCATGTGTCTGTTGGCCATTTGGATGTCTTCTTTGGAAAAATGTCTGTTCATGTCTTCTGCCATTTCTTGATCTGAAGGGGTACATGCACCCCAATGTTTATAGCAGCAATGTCCACAATAGCTAAACTATGGAAAGAGCCAAGATGTCCATCAACAGATGAATGGGTAAATAAGATGTGGTATACACACACACACACACACACACACACACACACACAATGGAATATTATGCAGCCATCAAAAAACCATGAAATCTTGCCATTTGCAAGGACGTGGATGGAACTGGAGGGTATTATGCTAAACAAAATAGATCAATCAGAGAAAGGCCAATATCATATGATCTCACTGATATGAGGAATTCTTAATCTCAGGAAACAAACTGAGTGTTGCTGGAGTGGTGGTGGGTGGGAGGGATGGGGTGGCTGGGTGATGGACATTGGGGAGGGTATGTGTTATGGTGAGCGCTGTGAATTGTGCAAGACTGATGAATCACAGACCTGGACCTCTGAAACAAATAATACATTATATTTAAAAAAAAAGAAAAAAAAGAACACTGATTTAGAACAAATAATACATTATATTTAGAAAAAAAAAGTAGGAAGAGAAAAATGAAGGGGGGAAATCAGAGGGGGAGACGAACCATGAGAGACTATGGACTCTGAGAAACAAACTGAGGGTTTTAGAGGGGAGGGGGGTGGGGGGATGGGTTAGCCCGGTGATGGGTATTAAGGAGGGTACGTATTGAATGGAGCACTGGGTGTTTATACACAAACAATGAATCATGGAACACTACATCAAAAAAAGAAAAGAAAGAAAAGACCCTTTGGAACAGAAGGCAGTCAGTGCCTCACTCAAAATGTATACAGAAACACAAGTGACTCATTGAGAACTGTCTCCCAACACATTTACTTGGAAGACTGTCCCAGAACGATCAAATCTCAAATCTGAGACATAAACTATTAGACTGTATAGACAAAGAAAAGTCCTTAGGGTTTCCAGGCAAAACTATGAAATTTCTTAAGTGCATAGGAAAATTAAGTTTCTGTCTGTCTTCTCAAGAATAACATACAAAGAAAGGCAGAGGGTCCTTGCCAGTGTAATTAGTTAAGAGGAAGTCATACTGGAGTAGGGTGGGTCCTTAATCCTATATGACCATTGTCCTTATCAGAGGAGACACAGAGACACAGAGACACAGACAAGGAGGGAAGAACAGCACGTGACAGTGGAGGTGGAGAGTGAAGTGCTGCAGGTGTAGTAAGCTAAGGAACATCAAGGATTGTTGGCAAAGCACCAGAATCTATGAAGAGGCAAGAAAGGAATCCTCCCGACAGGTTTCAGAGGGAGCGTGGCCATGCCAACCCTAATTTCAGGCTTCTAGCCTCCAGAACAAATTCTGTTCCTCGAAGCCACCCAGTTTGTGACACTTTGTTATGGCAGCCCTAGGAAACCAATTATTTCCTTAGCATGAAAAAATAATATAAAACTCAAATCCTAAAGTCAGAGTACTACTACTCAATGGGGAAACGCTGGAGGTATTCCCACTAAGACAAAGATGGCCACCACCTTCAGTATGATTTAGCATTGTCCTTGAAGTATTAGCCGATGGAATTGGATAAGAGTGAACATACAGGTATGAGAATTGGAAAAGAAGCTATCTCTGTATATACTTGCCATGAGACCCAGAAATCCCCCTCCTGGACATTGATTCCAGAGAAATGAAAACTTATGTTCACACAAACAGATGTTTATAGCACCTTTATCTGTAATAGGCCCAAACTGGACATCACCAAAATGTCCTTCAACAGGCAATTGATGAAACAATAGCACTCAAGAAAACAGATTAAAAATTTAAACAAAATACTAGAAATCTGAATCAAACAGCAAGTAGGAAAAACATATCATGATCAAATTAGTTTTATCCCAGGAACGTTTATCTTGCTCTCCTCTCTCCCTTTTACTGATTGTCTTGGAGGTCAGGGTAGATCACATATTTTTTCCCTTTTCTCCTGTCTTAACATCCAGACCTCAGATCCTTACTACTCAAAATGTGGTCTGCTGACTAGCAGCCTGGGAGCTTGTGAGAACTCTACCCCAGAGCTATGAAACGAGAATCTTCCCTTTAACAAGGTCCCTAGATGATTCCCTTGCATGGGAAAGTTGAGGAACACTGATTTAGAACTCAAAACTAAGATTGGCTCCATTGCCCTCTGGTCCTTCCAAGCTAACTCCCCTCGAGCAATGAGGACTGACCTTAAGGAAGAGACTCAAATAGTACACTGCAGAGGGGAGGGCTGCACCTTTTAAGTTAATATTTGACAAAATCTTGCAGCACATTTTGTTCCTTTCACCTTGTTTTCTGGAGGACAGAGGCAGAGGTCCTGTGCTGGTTCCCACTGTTTGGATGTTGCTCATCGAGCGTCTCTGAGGGAGAATGATGGTGGGAGGCTGGCGGGTGTAAGCTGAGGGCAGCTCCCAGTTTCGCCCTGTTACATGAAACCCCTCTCAGCGGAGTGTGGTACCCAGGCATCTCCCTCAGTCTCAGTGGTTTCTACCTCTGCCCCTTCTTGCCCTCTCCACACTCTGACTGGAGACTGGGGTTTTCGGCCTTCACTTTGTTTTCTCTCCTCTGTAAACATAAAGCAGGAGGTTTAATACTCAATTGTTGAGCCTCTGGAGATGTGGCAAGGACGTCCCTCAAACCTCCTGGCCTGGGTTCATGGTTCTTCGGGGGCAGGGGGATCACATATTTTTCCTTTAGCTGGGGTGTGTGCTCTCCTTCTCTGCAGGGTCTCTCCCTCACACAACTGCCCACAGCCCTTTCTTCCCTCCCCATTGCTGGGCTGCAGGGGTCACTGGAGCTGAGGCGCTGATCCAATGGCCTTGGAAGACTTTCATCTCTTACGGAAGCATGTCTCAGGTGCATATTGGCAGTCAGCATCCACACTGGCTGGCTCTCTGAACTTTTTAGGCCTCAGCTTCTTTATCTGCAAAATGAGGATTATAATAATTTTTCACTTAGTCAAATCTGATCATCATTTTCTTTATGGTTTCTGCCTTTGCTTCATGCGTAGACAGCCTTCGCCACCAAATGATTTTTAGAAAAGACATTTATTTATTTTTTTTCCCGGTTATATCATGGTTTGTATCTCCATTAAACCCATCTGAGTATGTTTTGGTGTGTGATAGGAATTTCTTCGGTCTCAGGGAAAATTATCAAGTAGCCCATTATTTCCTCTACAGTTTGGGAATGAAAACTTTATCATAAACTAAATACTTAGGGATGTTTGTGTGTTTCTGGTATTGTTTGCGCCCTTCTGCTGCTCTTCCTAGACCCCGAGGGGGTCCTCAGACTTGCCCCCTGAAGGGATTCCTCAGGAAATCTGCGTTTCTGCCCCCGGAGGCTCACACTTGACCACAGGGAGACAAGCAGTACTCTGAGGACAGATGGGGACCAGGAGCAAGGCCGCGTGGAGCATGCGTGTGTGAGTGTGCATTCGAATGTGTGAGTGTGCGCGTGCGCGTGCGTGTGTGTTCTGAGGGGCATGGCCTGCTGGGTTGCAGTTTTTAGTTGATCCCGTTTCCTACTTAATTGAGTTAATGGGGGCTCAGGACATGATGTCCTTCAACTTTCATCCTCTCCCTTCCCGCCCATGGGCCGTCAGCTGCACTCTGTCTTCCCTGCCTCAGCTGTCCTTGACCCCTGGGCCTCCTCCCCTCTGCCATTCCTCCTCTCTCCTGCATCTCCGCCGTCTCCCTCTCCTCCGGCTCTGTCCCCGCAAGACACAGAGGTTGAGAGGGTCTGGCGTGGGGTGGATGGTGACAAGTCCGGAGTGGCAGAAACATGGGACTGGGTGGGTGGGAGACGCCAGGAGGTGTGTGACTAAGAGCAGCTGGGGGCCAGCACCACGTGTTTCCTCCGTGGGCAGCACGCATCGTGGGCACAGTTGTTTTAGGAAACTCTCCCTGGTAGCAGGAATGGGCAAGGCTGGCCGGGAGGACCCAGGGCTGGAGGCAGAGATGTTGCGGTGGGAACCCACGGGAGAGGTGGGAATTCAGGCCAGGCCATGGGAACAGAGGTAAGGGGGGTGTCAGAGCTCCTGGAACTGTCTGGGTTAGGCTTCTTCCACATTGTGAGCACCCGGTACTCAAACCTGGGTATTGTAGGAGCCGCTGGACTGGACCTGAGTCTTCTTATTCCACCTGGAATGTCACAGGACGCGGCAGTTTGCGTGACGTCAGACCGGCTGTCTTTGTTCACTCAGTCCTGACACCCAGCTCAAACGCTGAGCCTAACCTGGTGAGGGCTGCTTCGCCGGTTCCTCTCCCAGACTCTCCCTCCTGACACACCTCCATCAACTTTCCAGCTGGAGCACAAGTTCCCCTTATTCAGGGCCCAGGACTTTCTAACATAATTCCCTATAATGTACAACCTTGTCTCCTATAGCACCCCTTCTCCCCACCCCCGCCCTCCCGTCCCCCTTCCCAAAAGTGTTGGGGTAGGAGGCAGAGCCTGGAAGCCATGATCATCTTTGTAGTGCTTTGTGTGGGCTGCCCTGAACTATAATCCGAGCCCAGGGGGGTCCTCATGGAGTGTGATGTTCACCCCACCGAGTGGGGTGAACATCACACACACACCTGTGCTGACTATCGCTGGGCTCAGAATCCCACTGGGAAAGAACCAGAGCCCCGTCCACAACCAAGATTCATTTATCTGTAGCTTGAGGGTAGATTCGGGGGGGTGGGAGGGTGTGGGGTGAGGAGAGACTGTATCGTGCAGACTGATGCCAGATTGTCAAGAAGGACATCAGGGCCCTGGGGGGAAAGGAAAGATCACATTAATACAGAAGGGATTTGGCGCAGCGGCCAGACTTGGTAGCTTCAGGTCCTGCAGAGAAGGGGGCACTAGGCTAAGCTTGAATACACCCCAGCATAGTCCCTTAGGGATACCTTTGGATTCTTAGGAGGAGGTGGTTATAAGATCGAATGGAAAGAATTGTTTCTTTAAGAACTTAGACTACTCTTCTAGGGAAATGGATGGTAAATTGGGAGGCGACATTTGACCAGGAGACCAAGCAGCTCTGCCGGGGCCCTCCTCTTCTCCTTGTCCAGAGCAGAGCAGTGGGAAGGAAGGGGCTGAGTGACCAGTGGAGGAACCAGAGAATCCAGCCTTTGAGTGAGAGCCTTAGTGGTCCCTGAGCATGGTGACGGGTGGGTGCAGAGAGCATCCAAGGAGAGAGATCTCAGAAAGGTCGTGGTAAGGATCCAGGCGTGGCAGGGAACTGCGGGAAGGAGCCACATGGGGCCTTTCTGTCGGAGGCCGTGGAATATGGGGAACAAGGTTAAAGCTCCACAGGAAAATAGTATGTATGGCAGGTGGCCTAGTGAGCGGGATGTGTCCCTCTTATGGCAACTGTCTCGGGTCTGGATGGGAGAGAGACTCATGTGGAATTTATAAATGTGTTTCTGTTTCTCTGGGCCTGCCGTCAAAATCCTGAATCCTCCCAGGAAACTGGATACAAATTTTGGACAAAGATTGCTTGTCAAAAGGCAGAGAGATAAGGATCTTACCAGAAAGATATTGATTACTTATACGTTCTTTAGTGAGTTTCTGCATGTGTTTTTCTAACGCAGATTATCCTTCATTGCCTGAGTAGAAATACCAGTCCCCTCAAATATTAAAAAAAAAAAAGCTTTATCAAAGTGTAAGTATGTACAATAAAATGGCATAGTTTAAAGAAAACAATTTGTTAAGTTATGACATACAGATATGTCTGTGAATTCATCTCCGTAGTCAAAGTAGTGACTTTGGAGTCACCCTCAAATGTTTCCTCATGTCCCTTTGTGATGTGTCCATCAGTCCTGTATCCCCCACCCCTGCTTCCCACTGCTGCCTGGAGACTTTCCATGAGCATTAAACTGGGGCAATCTGAGGGCTCACTTCATTTGTTTCCTGCTTCTCAGGGATAACCCTTCTCGGCTGCCCAATGCCCAATGCCTCGACCACCATTGTTTTGTGTATTTTATGTGGGCTTGTAGTTGTTCCAGGTCAGAGGACAAACTTGGTCTCTGTTACTCTAGCTTGGATGGAAAAGGAATTCCAACCCCTCATCCTGAGTGATTCTCTGCAACTTGATAAGAAACCAGGGCATTCTCTCCTTTAATTCAGAAAGTCTGAGTAGTGCTGTGGTTGTCTTGGGTTCCACTAGGTGAGAGGTACTCTCATTCATACAGTCATGCAACAACTAAGTGGTTTCGAGAATGTTCGTGTGCAGAGATCTCTCTCCATTGGGGATACAGGGATGGGCAAGACAGACATAGTTCCTGCCCTGTCAGGTGGAGACACAGACAACTATGCAATCTCAGCTCAGAGGAATGGGGCCACACGAGGGGAGAGGTGGTCGTGGCCTTCTGTGGGAGTGTGGGCTCACAGACTGGAGCAGTTGCTTTTCAGGCCCCATTTCACATTGCCCCGGCTCGCCTCTGATTTCAGCTGCAGCCATGGTGGAAAGTTCCACATGAGCTCAAGTCCCACCGCAAGCGCCTCTTGCACTTCTCTGCTTCTCTGCGTCAGGCGTTTCCTGAACCTTCAGAAGCCCACACATCTGCAAACAAGAGCACCCCAGAAGTATCTCCTGGAGGAGGGAGTGGGGAGTTCGTGGGCACGTCAGTCCTTAACCAATGGGAGATGGGAGGTCTGCTTCCTGTCCTTTGGATGGACCGTCTTAACGGGGTATTCTGTATGCTTCTCAGATGCTTCTCAGGGGTTCCAGCGGGATGGAGGCCTGATTACTTACAGCAATAGTTGTATTGGTGTTCTCTCTCTCCTGATTTGCTCTCCCCAAATCGTTTCTGCCACTCCCTGGGCTAACTTCCTAAGTAAATTGCCCGCATCCAAGTCCTTGTCTCAGGCTCTGCTTTCAGGGTGGACTCAAATTAAGACATATACTTATCCTGGGGTACCTGGGTGGCTCAGTTGGTTAAGCATCTGCCTTCAGCTCAAGTCATGATCCTGGAGTCGCGGGATCGAGTCCTGCATCGGGCTCCCTGCTCAGTGGGGAGTCTGCTTCTCTCTCTGACCCTCCCTGCTCTCGTGCTCTCTCTCTCTCAAATAAATAAATAAAATCTTAAAAAAAAAGACGTTTACTTATCCAAACTTAGATCTATAGTTCCATTTTACAGGTGAGAAAATGGAGTCATGGAGCTTTTCCTGAGGTTCCAGGACTAGAAAGTGGCAGAGCCAGGGTACAAACATGGGTGGTTGGACTCCAACTCCCTACTTCTTTCCACATACTCCGGATGCCCCCAGAAGCCATGTTAATAGGAGCATGGGTCTGGAAGAGCTGCAAGGAGGGAGCTTGCTGTGCATCCTCCGGGGGCCCAGCAACATCTCTGTAGTAATAGTAGACCCAGTAGTAAAGGGAAACTGTCATGCCTGTGTGGCAGGGCGTGTCCAGGGAAGTGGTGACAGCCCAGGGAACAGTGCTGGAGTCATGGCTTTGAGTCAGGGGCCATATATATATGCAGGATGCTGGGGCCCCAAAGTGCAAACTCGTGGCCATGCCCTCAAAGAGCTCACAGTCTAGGAAGAGAGAGAGGGACGGGCTGATATTAAGTAGTAGGGCTGTAGGCAGGGCTGGAGGGGACACCCAGAGATGGAGTGGTCCGTGTGCTCTCATCGGCTTTTCCTGGGTTGCTGCTTTCCCCGAATCCTGCAGCGTGCAAATCTCTAGAGACTGATCAGCATTAGCTTCACCTGGCCAGCAGTCCCAGTGTAAGCCCTTCGGGGCTCCCTCCAGCATGAGCATTTTTATCCAAGACCAGGCCAGTCATTGACCTAGGCTGTAAGGCTGTGGCTTTGGCCAGAGCCCCTCCCTCCTGGCTAATAAATGTCCTGGCCCTATAGGCAACTTCTGGAGGAACAGCCCTACAGAATGCAGCCTCCCCTTCCTTCCAACATCTCACTTCCCCTTCTTTCCAACCTTTGGTAACCACGAATGTGTTTTCTATCTCTGTGGATTTGCCTACTCCGGACATTTCATGGAAATGGCATCATATAATATGTAACCTTCTATGCCTAGCTTCTTTCACTTAGCAGAATTTCCAGGTCTATCCACGTTGTAGCATGCATTGGTACTCCATTTCTTGTTGTGGCTGACTAGTATTCCATTGCATAGACACCCCCCATTTCATTTATGCAGTCATCCTCTGAGGAACATTTGGGGGCTGTTACCACCTTTTGGCTATCATAAATAGTGCTGCCACAAATATCTGTGTACAAAGATTTGTTTGAGTATCCGTTTTCAATTATTTTGGGTATTTACCTATGAGTTGGAATGGCATGTATGGGAATGGGTTATATGAGAATTCACTGTTTATCCTTTTATCTTTAACTTTTAGCTTCAGGAGTTTTCATGCCCCAGCCTGACCCCACTGGAGTTTCCAGGACACCGTGACTAGTGCAGATGGCACCCAGGTGGTAGCTCAGGCAACTGGACCAGTGGGTGAATGGTGGTGTCGTCACTACGGGGAGCGCAGGCTGGGGATGGGTGATGCGTTCCATTAGGATCTGTTAGATTTGCAGTGCCTGTTGGATGCCCACATGGTCTGGCCTATGGGGAGGGATAGGTGTGCTCGCCTGCAACCATAGGGAAAAGCTTGAGCTGGACACATGGGTCTCAGCGATGGCTCAGGCCGTCATATGTGTCTTCACTCAATAAACTCTGACCATTTTCCCAGGCACAGTTGTGAGAGCTTTCCACTACTTAACCACCTCGACACTCCTATGAGGTTCTATGAAAATCTTCATTTTTCCACATAAGGGCAAAAGTGCTGGGTTCCTTCTGCCTTTCTTATAACCCACGAGCACAGAGCTCATCGATTTTATTGTTGCTTTGTTTCTAGTTGCTCCCCTGGAAGACTGAGCTCCTTGAAGGCAGGGACTGGTCTTTCCTCTCTGCCCCGCCCAACGGGCCTGGTTTAGGGGCTGGGGTTCTTGGGCAGTGGGTCCTGAGGGTGAATGGATTTCCTGAGTTAGGGTGTCAGAGTGACAAGAGAAGAAGGCCAGGGGGCCCCTGGAGAACCCTGATGTTTAAGGGCAAGTGGAAAAATAGTAATCAGTAAAAGAGACCAAGAAACATGCTCAGAAAGGTAGGAGGGAATTAGGAGAAGCTCAAGGGGACACAGTTTAACGTTAAGTCAACTCATCCCAATAACACCTTGCACGTGGCACGGGGCACAAGTCCCCAGAGCAGAGGCCGTATCGAATGTTGTTGCAGGCTTGCAGGGTTCTCGTCTCACCGAGTCGAAGAACGAATCTCGCGGACGCAAAAGGGTGAAGTGAAGTGAAAGTTTCTTAAGTGAAGGTGAGAACGGAAAGGAAGGGGAGAAAGCTCTCTAGAGCGAGAGGGGCCCCGACTGGGTTGCCACAGGGGGCTTTTATGGTCGGTCTTTTATAGAAAACTGACCAGGGAACTGAAATCTTCTGGAGGTCACCCCTGGTAGCACCGTGTCTACCTCTCCTTTGAAGGTCGGTAACTCTCAGCGGTCAATTTGTCGCTATCATGAAAATATCTCGTCCGTAACATTTAAGACAAACAAGGTGGTCTGGTTATGCTCTCTGTTCTCTCTGGTTTTGTCCGCCTCTGCATTTCTCCACATCTGGGATTGCTGTGAGCCTGCTCTCGCAGCCCCCTGCCTGTCTCTCCCTACCTAGCCCCGTCTGTCCCTTACTCAATGTGACCATCACTTCCACGAGCCCAGGGCCGGAGGTAAGCATTCAACATGTGTGTGAGCGTGCAACGTGACCACCGTTCCCCCATCAAGGAGCGGGAGGCCGCCCTCCCCTCCTCCCCTCTCCTCCCCATTACATAGCGGTAGACAGCAGCCACCTCCACTTCTGGGTGAATTACCAGAGGGATGGCAGATGATTAGGTACACGGACAGCACGTTCGTTTATTCCCCTTGGGAGGAATTAATTATGATCATAAAAAGAAGACAGAAAGAATTTCTACCCTCCCCCTCTCCCCCCACAGAGTAGGTGAAGCCAGGACAGGGAAGACGCGCAGTCTCCCAGGGCCAGGAATCACAGAAGAAAAACACTTTCTCCATGGAGAAAATTGCACCAGGTCTCATTAAAGCCATTAACATGCAGGGCTGACAAGCACAGGTCCTCGGTGACTGCCCGCGGCTGCTCGGGGACTGAGCCCTCTGAAGCACTGAGTCTTCCTGCTCCTCCTCCCCCCGGCTGGCCGTGACCTGCGCTGCCCCCTCCTGCCCCCGCCCCTGCCGGCCTCTGCCACTGCCCGGGCACGAAGCGGGTCTGGTGGCCAGCGGCCTGGCAGGAGCTTAGTGTCGGGAGAGAAAGGTCCTTGGGGTGTCCAGGCGGGAAGTGGGCCCAGAGGTCCTGGGCGGCCAGGACTCTGTGTTTCCATCCTTTGTTCCCGTCCTCATGTGGGCGCCTGCGCCTATGTGGTGACTCAAGCCCCGTGGTCCTGGACGGCAGTTCTTCTCTCTGCCTGTCTGTCAGCGGCTGTCTGTGTCTGCACGGCCTTCCCAAGCGGCTCTCTACACAGGCCATCTCCGCTCATTCCCTTTGCCTCTGTCACCGCTCTATTTACAGTTTCTCTTTCTCTATATTTATCCCCGCTCTTTCCCCGCATTGTGTCCCTGCAGTCAGCGCCTCCCTCCGCGGGGCCTCGGGGTGCAGTCCTGGGTCTTCCCGGCAAGCAGCACGCAGGCCAAAGCTGCCCACTTCCAGCCCTCTTGATGTGGGAAACAGAGGCAGAAAAGAAATGATGAAATTTCCTTACTACTTATAGCCCACTGACAAGTCCTTGAAACAGGCTGAGTGACATTCCTCTGGGGACTCAACTGCCTCGATGTTAATACTTTGCTAAGGGCAAAAGGCAATCCTAGCCCAAACCCCTCCCTCCCCCCCAACCCCCCCCCCCCCCCAGGATCCGGTAAGTCTACTTTAACGTAGAAAAATTCCTTTGGAAACTTCCTTTATCTCTAACCGCCCCGCCCCAAGATAGTGTTGGCAATCATCCCCCAAGCATATGGCCCACCGATATACATCTGAAGGGTCTCGTGACTCAGGTTTTATTAGATGGTAATAAATGACCTTTTCCCAACAATAGCTAGCCCGCTCAAGGTCCTGGAAACCTTGCTTCCAAATTCCTTAGGGACTTACGCTGTCCCTAACCCCCTCCCACCTTGAAAGTATATCCTGGGCCACTCCTCAGGACCCCGGTGCGGCTCTCCCAGCCCACGGGTCCTGTCCCCGGGCTTTCATAAAATCACCTTTTTGCACCAAAAACATCTCAAGAATTCTTTCTTGGCTGTTGGCTTCGAACCCTATCGTTCTTTCCTACATCACCTCTGACAGTCCCCATGCTGTAGGCGCTCTGACACTGGCTGAGGGCCCTTATTCCACAGGGACTGCTGGATTGGAAAACTGGCCTAAAAGCAGTGATGGCCGCCCAGGCCATGGTCCATCACTTAGTGAGCGAGTGCCTCCTGGTTTCCAGAGCCCCCCACTCAGCACTGTCAGACTGGGTGTCCATGCACATGGTCGGGCACGGATCTCAGGCTAGGGCTCTGTAGACCAGCTTCCCATTCAGCTGTCATAATAAGTCTTGGAGGCAGATGGCTCTGACTTATGCACTTCTACAAATGAGAAAGCAAAGGCTCAGAGAGGTGGAGTGACTTCCCTGAGGACACAGAGCTAGACAGCAACAGAGTGCTCTCTCGGCCCAGGGTCCACTGATCTTTGCAATACTGTCTCGGGGCACTGTAATGTGGGCCACCAATGTATGTAAGTCACACACTGGTGTGGGTGCTCATATTGTATCTGTGAGGTTTATATGTGCACATGCATGGGGATTGTTTGTATATTTGCTGCCATGCGTATTTTAAGATCCGCTTCCTTTTTAGGAAGCCCCTTAGGACAATGTAAAATGCTCCTTCCCGTCTTTCCTGCAAATGTGACAAACGGTGTCTCTGAGCCCAAAGACTTGCCAGGCACAGGGTCTCTGCCTCCCAGGCTGAAGCACACTCCTGCTGGCCTTGGCACCCTGCACCTGCATGCATGGTGCTTGGGGCTGGGCGGGTAGGCGAGGTTCTATCTTGGCCTCAAGGAGTCCTTGTGTCTGAGGCTGTTTCTGGCTGAGCCTGTGACAGCCATAGGAGCAGCGGGGTTCATGCTTAGAGACCCTGGGCTGTCCCTTTTGCCTATCAGGAACCTACTCTGAGGGCCAGAGTTTTTTCCCAGGGTTTTTGTGGATGACACATCTCATCTTGTCAACAAAAGGGCTGCCCCAATGTGAGGAGGGTCTACTCCTGCTTCCTAACCCCTTTCCCTTTACTCGCCCATACGCATTGGCCTGGGGCTGCCTCCAGCTTATGACCATGCCCAAGGCCTCAGGATACCTTGCCTGGTGATTTTCAAACTGTATCCTTGAGACTCTCAGGCTCTCCAAGAGGCGCTCAAAGCCAGGGGTGGAGAGGGTGGGTAGTGCCGGGCTACTCAGAGGATGGGATTCTGTTTATCCTCCTCTGTCCAGGGCAGCCCTGATTTTGTGTGTTCTACAAATTGGGCTTTCTTCTAAGAGCTTCACTAAGCCTGCACCCAGACTTGTGCCACATTTTTATTTGTCTTCTTAAAAAGGGCTCCAGGTCCTACCCCATGACTCTTAGCTAGAGATAAGCAAGGTGTCAGCCCGGCAAAACCCTCCGTCCTTCCCCTGTGGTTCTGAGAGAAGCAAACCTCTCGAGAGGTCTGGGAGGGACATTCAGGGGCCGCATGGGCAGCTCTGACATGCCTCTCAGATCTCAGCTGCACCCTGGGCTCCCTCTTCACCACAGAAGAGTCCAGGGTGTCTGGGGCTTCTTGGGCAGCCGAGTGTGAGGTCAGCTTGTTCCGACCTCAGACGGAGGGTTCTGGGCCATGTGGCTTCCAAGAACTGATTTATGGAGGACCCAGAATGTACTACAGTGGAGGGGACACCTCACCCTCCACCATCTGGGAGCTCCTTCCAGAGCCCTGAGCCCTGAGCCCTGGAGGCCCCCACAGCTCCCTGGAGGAGCAGCAGAGCCCCGCCCAGAGCTGCCCTCTAGTGGAGAGTCTGCAAATGGCGACTGAGCCCTCACCTCTCAACTCCTAGAGTGCATCTCCAGGGGGCTCTGCTGGAGACAAGGAGTGGGGTCCACCATATTGTACGCACAGAGCAATGTGGCCGTGGCAGAGCTACTCAAGGCTGATTGGTCTCTAAGTGGGGAGAGATCATCACTTCTTCCTTCTTCCTCTCCTGTGCTGGCTGTTTGGGGCTGGGGTCTCTCCACAGGGCAGAGCTTCCCCCAACCATGCCCCAAGGTGTTTCTTCTGTGGCTGTGACCAAATCTCAGCTTCCTTCCCTTCCCTTTGTCAGCCTGGCTCCCTTTGGGGAGAAGATCCCTGAGAGGAAGCCCAGCTTTGGTCACTTCCCCGCACAGCTGGGGTACTGCAGCTAAGTAGTTGGAAGTTGAGTGTTCACCTGGCTTTCTGAGTGTCTGATGCCAGAACGATCTGTGAGAACTGCACTGGGACTTCGTACGCCCCCAAATGCAAAGTGCCCGTAAATAGTCACTGATGAAACCGCACAAAACGGTATTCACACTTTGCCTCTGAGGGATGGTGCAGGGGATGTTGCTCCTGGTTTGGAGAAAGGCCTGCACATGTGGTACGTAGTGAGGCCAAGTCCCATGCAGGGGGCAGGAGGAGCCTGTGGTCCTGCTGGGAAGCTGGAGTCAGTGGGGCGGGAGGCAGGGATGGACAGAGGAGCTCCTGTCGGTCCCTGAGCCCTTTGGGCTGGGGCATTTGCCCAGCAGAGGGGAAGGTCTCCACTCAGCACCCCAAAGACTATTGTGAGTGTTACTGATCTGGATGGCTTTCTGCATTCCAGCCTTCCTGAATTCAGGTTAAGACCAGAGGAGAAGAGGACCTGTGCCTCTGTGTCGTGAGCATTTCCAAAGGGATCGTCCATGGACGGCTGGGAAATTCTCCTCCTAGCACTGAATACTGTGCAAAGTGTCAGGGAGGCCCCTACCTAGTTAAGAAGAGTATCTTTTTCAAGAGCCTGGTGTGGGGGGCGCCTGGCTGGCTCAGTCGTTAAGCGTCTGCCTTCGGCTCAGGTCACGATCCCGGGGTCCCGGGATCGAGCCCCGCATCGGGCTCCCTGCTCAGCGGGGAGTCTGCTTCTCCCTCTCCCACTCCCCCTGCTTGTGTGCCCTCTCTCGCTGTGTCCCTCTCTGTCAAATAAATAAATAAAATCTTAAAAAAATAAGAGCCTGGTGTGGGAAGTCAAGTCCTACTATGTGCGGGGTTGGAGGGCTGCAATGTTTGGTACATTTCAAGCACCGGTATGATGCGGGGTCTGGAAACTTGTCAGTCTTGTCCTGACAGCTGAAGTTCCAGCTAAACCGGGAAAAAGAAACACAGGAGAAGGGGGCATCTGACACATCTGAAGACTTGTCCTGCAGCTGTCCTTCCAGTTCCAGAGGGACTGGTTGGAGAAACTTCTATATGGCCCCAGATGACACCCAAAAGGAAAGAGACTCTCATAGAACTATCTGGGCCTCTGAGTGAAACAGGAATTAGGACCCTGTGGACCTCAGTGTCTGTCCGGCTCCCAGGTTCTGAGCCTCTAAACACAGGCCACTCTCTTCCCATGGAGACATCAAGCAAGCAGACGCCTTTTGCGACTTTTGCAGTGAGTCCTGGCTGCTTACCCAGGGCCGGTGATGACTCTGGGCCCAGGAAGACCTGCAGGATGCAGCACGTGTCACCCTTAGTCCAGGACTGGCCACCCAGGGAGCATATTACTACCCAGGACAGAATCATGGTTTTGCCAAGGGGCACAATGACACTGGATAAAGAGCGGGTAAGCAGCGGTGTTTACCAGAGTCCATAAAGCTCTTCTAGTCCAAACCCCCACTTCACAGATAAGCGCAGGGAGATCCATAAAGAGTTCCATAGTCAGGGTGAGACTTTGTTCTAGAACTCAGAACTCTGTGCTCCCACCACAAGGTGGTTTTATCAACACTTCAATTCAACGATATTTATGAAATATGCACAGGATTTGGTGACTGGCAGAACATTAAGGGCAGGTGGAGGAAAAGAGGAATTAAGAATTATTCCAAAATTTTGAGTCCTCAAAAGAAGAATGCAGGGTCCCACTGGAGGGGAGCTGAAGGCAGTCTGGGTACTGAGGATGTGAAGAAGACCCCCTGGCAGTGAAAGGAAGGGGGGCAGTGGATGGTCATCTGGGGGTAGAGGTTCAGGGAAGGATCGGGTTGCAAGACTAAGGGGACCATGATAGAGGTCAAGGCTTTGGTGGAGGAGTCAGAGGAAAGGGGGGTGGGGGGAGCAGAAGTGAGCGGATGGACTGAGGAGAGAAGGAAGGGGGCAGAAGGGGCCCTGGCACTGGGTGAGAGGAGGGGTTGGTGTGGGGGCTTCAGCCCTGGACTCAGGTGAGGGGAGAGCAGAGCAGGGAGGTGGTGAGTGCCCGGGGTGGGGGTGGGGGGAGAAGCGAGCCTGTAGGTGAGCCTGCATGTGCCCCTACGTGCTACTGAGCCCTTGAGCCTCAGTTGGGATGGGGGCCAGGGAAAGTGTCCATCTCAGTGCTGTGTGTAGAGATGGGACAGCAAAAACATTTACAGGCACAACTTGTCTGACAAAGTCTCCCTTGATTGCAGCTGTTATCGGTTATTGACCATTTATGGGCTGCTACTGGGGCAAAGACGTGATCCGAGTGTTAGCTGGGGCCTGCTTGCCCCTCGAAGAGCTGGGTGAGATGGGCCCCAGCCCACCCACACTGCACAGTCCGTGCGGGTCCCCAGGCTCTGCCCCATCTGCAGGTATCTGGACACTGGCTCTTCATGGCCTTCTCTGCCTCCAGTGCTGCTTATGTCGCTGCTTGTGTTGTCTGACAACCCCACAAAGTCAGCCTGTCCTTGGAGCTCTGCAGTGACTCCAGCCCCGCAGCATCTCTGTCCACTCCCCAGCCTGTCCCTTCTTCCTCTTTTCTCTCCCTTGTCTTTTAGACGCTTCCCCGGGGAAAGGAAGCCCCTACCTTCAAGCCTTGGCTCCAACAGACATATATCAAGAGACTCTTGCCAAAAGGAACACTGGATTCCATCAGAAGACTGCATTCAATCAATTTTTCCCCATCCACTTCTTATTCACATTTCTGGTTAGCTTTATTTTAGGGAGCCCTTGAATTCCACACTCAACTCTGATCACGTCCGTCATATCCTCTACCACTCATAGGGCCTGATGACTCTTTGGGTAATGTGGTCACATGATTGTGACTCCCCAGGACACAGGAGACAGTGACACTGTCTATGCAGAGGGAAGGGCCTGGACCAGGAGCAAAGGGCTTTAGCTGCTGCTGCATCACTGATCATCACAGCTCGAGCGGGGAGCCGGTCTTGTCTCTCCCTGGGTCTCTGTTTCCTCATCTGTAAGGTGAGACTGCCCCTATTGCCCTGACGGGCTATTTCAGCTGGAAGAGTCTGGTGGCGGTTTGCCAGATGCCTGCCCCTCTGCAGCCCCCACGTGCTGGGCCCATCTCAGCCTGGCTCTGGCCCTGCTTGTTCCAATGCAGACACGCACCCTAGACCCCTAGACATGGCCCTGCTGGGTGCGACTGCAGCTCCTTGAGCCAGCCTGGGACCAATCCCTGGGCACTCTTTCCTTCCTTGCTCTTTGTTACCCAAACCTCCAGGTGCTCCGGTCCATGGCAGCCTGGGTTCCCCTGATGTATCACCCACACTCAAACCCACTTCTCTGGGGACTCAGCTTTAGCTTTAGGGCCAAGCTGGGGATGCCTTGGGGTCCTTCCGGCCCACAGACCATCCCTATATGTACCTCCCCACGGAATGGGATTCTAGTTATTAAGGAGCAGGTACTTACCATGTTCATTAACTCATGTATCCAACAATTCCTTCTGTAATGAGTTGAATGGTAACCCCCAAAACGTGATATCCAAGTCCTAAGCCCCAGTACCTATGAATGTGACCTTATTTGGAAAAAGAGTTTTTGGAGATGTAATTAAGTTAAGGATCTTGAAGTGAGAGCAACCTAGATTAACCAGCTGGGCCCTAAATCTAATGACAAGTGTCCTTATAAAAGGCAGAAGAGGAAAAGACACTGGGGGAAGGGAGGAAGGCCCTGTGAAGGTGGAGTCTGAGATTGGAATGATGTGGGCGGCCACGAACCAGGGAACATCCGGAGCCCCCAGCAACTGGAAGAGGCAAGAAAACAGTTCCCCTGGGACTTACAGAAGGAACGTGCCCTGTAGACACCGCGGATTTGAGACTTCTGATCTCCAGACCACGGAGTAGGAAATGTGTGTTATTTTAAGCCACTAAGTTTGAGGTCAGTCATTTTCTATAGCAGCATCAGGAAACAGAGTCTCTGACCAAATGGGTCTGCATTCCGTGTTAGGAGAGCGGCCCTCTTTGCCCGGGGCCCATGGCTTCTTAGGCATCAGAGCCTCACCTTGTCAGCTCCTCTGTGTTTCTGCCCGAACCGGCCCTGCACAGAGGTTGTACTGTTCCCTCCGGCGTCATTGCCCCCTGGATTTTCCTGGCAAGGGAAACCTCATTCCCCTCTCGCGCCGTTACATGAGCCAATTCCGCTCCCAACAACATGCAATGCATCCGAGTGAACAGGAAACAGGCAGGCCCGTCGCTGACTTGTAGCACCTGGATTTTAAAAACATGAAACCAGTAAAGCCTGCCTCGTAGGACTGTGGTGTGGAGAGCACCCCTGGTTCCAGGGACGGCTACCGCGGGAGGAGGGGAAACCAAGTCACTTTCCCAATGTTCTGATTTTTTTATAGGGGGCCAGGCCTCTGGCCGTGCTGGGTGAGCATGAACCCTGAAGGAGGAAATATAGCCACAATTATTTCATGTGCTACTATTGGTAACAATAAGGACAGAACCCGCAATATAATAAGACTAACAAGGGTTTAAAATGTGCCAGGCATTCTTCTAAGCATTTAGCACATACCTTTTTTTTTTTATCCTTCCGCTGTCCACATATGATTTTTCTATTGAGATGTAATTCATATATAACATTATGTTAGTTTTAGGTATACAATGTAATAATTCCATATTTGTACATCTTGTAAAATGGTCACCACAATAAGTGGATGACCACACATAATTACGGATTTCTCTTTGAAAAAAGTGAAGGTGGTCAAAAGGTACAAGCTTCCAGTGATAGAATAAAATAAGTCCTGCGGGTGTAATGCCCAGCATGGCGACTGCAGTTAATAATACTGCACTGTGTATTTGAAAGTTGCTAAGAGAGTAGAGCTTAAAAGTTCTCATCCCAAGAAACAAACTTGCAGCGTCTACTTTTTCATCTTTGCAGTAACCTACACAACGTTTGCTTTTATTTCCTCTTTTGCAGATGAAAAACTGGCACAGAGAGGTTAAGCAATTGCTTAGAAGACAATTAAAATGCATGAGGAGCCTGACTCTAGGGAACACACTCTTGAATCAAGTGTAAAAATATACACTTGCATCATCACAGATCCCAGAGCACTTTCCTCTTCTTGGTGTCATTTCGGTGCCCAGAGCATCAGGCTGTAATCCTTGCCTGCATTCTTCTGATGAGGAACCAGGTCCAGAGACTGGCCCAAGGAAAAGTCACCACTTCCATCCCTGTTCAGTGTCCATCTGGTGTATCTGCAGAGCATGGCCCCAACCTAGTGTTATGGGAGAGGAAACACTATCATTGAAAGGGGTAGTTAGCATTTATACGTGCCTTCTAGGGATGGTGTTCATGCATTATCATGGGTTCATTCCGTTTTCACAACAATGCCCTGAGGGGGAGACCAGAGAGCCTAAGGAACTTGTTTGAGGTCACACAGTCAGTGGCCAAGCCAGAGCTAGAAACGCTCCTGGGCTCTTGGCTTGAGAAGAGCTCAGCATTCAGTACAAGTAGCTTCCTTGTGCGTACTTGCAGACTTAGAAGGGGCACTGCTATCCTGGGGCCTCTCTCAGTTGCTGCAAGGTGAGGGGCTCACGCTTGCTTCGTGCCTCAGAGCCCGAGGCCCGCTTTCCCAGCACCCTCCACTGGATTCACACGCCAGGACCCTTCCCCGGGTTTGGAGTTTTAGTATATGTGCTGCCGAAATGAGCACCGGGTTTGGAGTTTTAGTTCTTCAGAATGACTAAACTCGTTGCCCAAAAGACTGTTGCTAAAAAAAGGTGGAGGGGTCTTTATGCTTTTAAATGATAACCTTCTCAGGCAAAAGCACTTTGGCTTTGTGTCTGAGGAATGGGCTGGAACCAGCTGCCGTTGTCACTGGGGTGATGGGTCTGCTCAGGCGCTGTCCTTCTCCATTTAAATGTTCAGACAGCCCCACCCCTGGGCCTGCAATCTTCCCTTGGCGGACCACCAAGCTCTGCCCATTCGTTCTCCCAGTACGTCCCCCTAATTAAATCTCAGGGCTTTTAATTTTCATGGACATGAATACGGAACACAGGCGAGGCCGGCAGAGGACCTGGTGTGGAAAGGGCTGCTGCGGCTGGAAGGGCAAGATGAAGACTCGGACCCCTTCCAGGAGGCTCCCTTGGCATTGTGCAGCCTTCAGGGAGGGTGGCTCTGAGGAGGCTTCTCCTGGATTCACCTTAAGGCTGAACGGAGAAACATTCATTTTGTCTGAAAGGGCAAGGGGGAGCCTGAGCTTTGGCTGAGAAGGCTGTCAGCGAGGGAACCACCTCCACTCTGGGCAGTGAGGGGGTGAGACGCCCAGGGCAGGGGTCTGACAGCCGCCGGGCACGGTCCACCTGGTCCGATGTGAATGCTTCAGATGTGTCTGAGAGATACAGAACACAATTTCCCAAGATATGCCTCTTTGTCGCTACCATTTTTTTTTTTTTTTTTTTTTTGCTCTCTCTGTAAATCCTCGAATGTGCCTGAGCCCCTCCCTTGCCCCCTCCTTTATCCCTGAGGTAGAGATGCTTCTGGGAGTTTCTCTGAAAGCTGAAAAGTAAGTGGAACCCTGTGGGATCTCCTCTCCACATTTTGCCTACGACACTCAATTCCTTTAACTCTGCCTGCTCCTTATTTTTCCTGCAGGAGCAAAGCCTTGCAGCAGTTCTTACCCCGAGATTCAATAGAGTTGCTGCACTTGTAGCCAGTGGGGCAGAATGAGAAGTGAGAAGCCTGTCAATCCCTTGGTTATATAGTTGTGATGCGTGGGACCAGCAGACCCATTGATACCACTGTGGTGAAGGTCCTTGCCTACAGGATGGTTAATACAGCTGTGAACATGGGCCTAGCCTACAGGTCCAGTCTCTAAACATATCTGTGGGCCCAAAGGGAATCAGTCTGAGAGAGACCAAGTGCATGCCTTCCTAGTTAGCTGCCCCGGGGGTGGAGGGCATTCTTGAGGGTGAGGTTTGTATCAGGAGTGCAAATCTCTCCCCTCCACTGTGGAGATGTGCCCTTCTCTGGAGGAGCTAGGCCAGCTAACACGACCCTCTCATCCCCCATTCGGCACAAGTGCTCATGAGTGAGGCTGCTGGATGTTAGGGGCTTAATTGTGTCCCCCCAAAATTCATGTTGAAGTTATGACCCCCAGGACCTCTGAAGGGGGAGATGGGGTAATTATAGAAGTAGCCAAGCTAAAATGAAGGGTGGTCTCTAATTCCATATGACCGGTGTCCTTGTAAGAAGGGACAATTTGCACAGAAGGGAGATGTTAGGGACAGACACAGGGAGAAGAGAGCCATCTACCAGCCACGGAGAGATCCTTCCCTCACAGCCTCCTGCGGTGTGTGAGACCTTGTCAACACCTTGATCTGGGAGATGGAGCCTCCAGAAATGTGAAACGATATGTTTCTGTTGAATAAGCCACCCGATTTGTGGTACTTTGTTACAGGCAAAGTAATACAGGGAATGTCATCAGCCCAAACAAAACAGAACAAAATTAAACAAAAAATACCTCTAGTGAAAATTTTAGGTCTTAGTGAATAAGTGGGCATGAGAAGTTCCTCCTGGGGTGTGTGTGTGGGGAGGAGGGAACAGGTCCCAGAAAGCTCACCAGGCAACTTCTGGGCGTGTACTTACAACATTTCTAACGGTGAAGAAGAAGACAAAGGCAGTTCGCCAAACCCAATCAAAGGGCAAAAATGCTTTCATCATTAATTTTTTAAAAAGTAATTTACAACGCTCATTACAAACTGTGGCTTTCCTATAGTTCAGGGCGATGTTGTCACATTCCATATTGCCTTCCTTGTATGAAACAGGATTCAGACAAATGGGTCTCCATAGTTGAGCGGTGTGAGGTCAGTACCTCTAATATTTATTAGGTGTCTATGAGAGATACTGTGACACCTTGTTTAATTCTAAAACAACCCTGCTTAGGAGATATTTTTATTTCAGTGTTGGGATAACCCTGAGAATCAGAAGGTCTGTCACTTGCCTGAACTCACACCCTGAGCTGTGTATTGGGAGAATATCTACCTCAAAAACACACATTCTTTTCTCAACAACTCTTCCCGTGAATCAAGTGTCTCCACCAGATACCTGAGATAATATTGGTATTCCTCATCCCGACCTTTGGCCTAATTTAGGATAAGTGATCATTTTAAATAAGGTCCCGTTCTTAGTGACCCAGTGAGTGCTTTTCTGGCTCCGTGTGGCAAATTTGCTTTTAGTGGGGGGATTCCACCCCTCATTGCTCCTTTCTTGGGGGTACCACCACACAGGTAGGGCGACAAGGACTGCAGATCCATGCCTCCTCTATCCAGTTCCTGGGTCAGAAAGGCAGCCCAAGGCTAGCTTTGTTCACTATGTAGAATATGTTCTGTTGGCATTTGAAGAATATCTGAGAGCAAACTGTGCAGAGGTGGACAATTGAGAAGCATATGGTAGATCTATAGGCTGCCGCTTGCCATGGTTCAACAAGCAAGTCTAGTGTCTTATTTCCATTTTGCTTCAATGCCAACTGGCACATGTTTGCAGATGCCGAGTCTTTAAAGGAAAGTGAGCACTTGCTGGTGGGACTTTGGGGATAAGCTCCCCACGTTCAGGTTGGGGTTCCTCTTTCTAAAGCCTCCTGAGGACACCTGTGTGTTCTGATCTCCCCTAGATCACAGCACCTGGCTTCTTTTACCCTGACTTTGGAGAGAGTGTGGGACAGTCTTTGCCTCCTCCTGCAGTACTAGCCTGCTTTATTTGTCCCCATCTGATGCTTTTGTCATTCCTAACCTCTCTTGTGGCCCCACTCCGGGCCTGGAGTCTCCTTGCAAGCCCCGAGGCGCTGGCGGCCACCTGCGGGTCATTTCTTCAGCTCTCACCCCTCATGCCTACTGTGCTTACTTCTCCTGAGGGGGTGGCTCACAGAATTTGGAAAGGCTTGCTCCCCCAAACCCGCCAGGGAACCGATTACCGCTCCGTGGTAGTGCTTCTTATTCCTGCCATGAAACTAACCTTTAGCTCACCTGGGTTTCCTGGTTGTTGCTTTTCAATTTGATCTCCAAATTATTCACCTGACAGAGCGATCATCTCCTCTCCAAGCTCACTTCGTCTGCGGTGACTCCTCCATCCTTGAGGTAACTCTTTTATAAATATTAATAATTTGGATAATTATGGACCCCCGCTGGACTACCTCAAGGTTACAGCTCCTCACGAGTGTAGACAGTCCCCAAGACCTCTGTGAAGTAGCGTTCATGTGCCAGAGCCCTTCACCAATACCTGTGAGTCCTTTGACCTTTAGAATACTTAAGTATTTTCACTCTGAGGACTCATTATATGGCAGTGCAGTGGTTCTCAAACTTGAGCATGCACAGAGAGCACTGGAGTCTTATTACAACCAGATTGCTGGACACCACCCCAGAGCTCCTGACTCAGTGAGTCTGCAGTGGGGTCCGAGAATTTGCATTTCTAAGAGGTTCCCCAGCGATGTGGATGTTACTGGGGAGAATGAAATCTTGAGAACCACTGAGGAGGTAGTGTAGGTGTAAGGTATTAAAATCCCATCTAATATGAATATAGGCTAATATCTCCATAAGACAATGATCAAGTTCATGTTGTTCATTCATTCCACAAATACTTACTGACCACCTGTTTCCTCACTAGCCAGGCCTTGGGAATGAAAGGGTGACTAGAATGGATCTGACTCTTGTCCTCACAGAGGCTGAGCCAGACCAGCTCTGATGATTCAGTGGACTCAGGGCTATGGGTGGGCGGGAGGTGGGGGGTGGTGAGGGGGGGAGGGGAGGAGGGGGTAGCACAGGTTGCTCCTGAAGCTCAGAGCAAGAGGCCCAGCCCAGTCTGTTGTGTGAGTAGTGAATAAGGGAGAGGAGAGTAGTCATGTAAGGCTTTCTGGAGGAAATGACATCTCTGCCGGATCTTCCAAAGGAGATAGGAGTGAGACAGAGGAATTTGGGGAGGGATTGTGTTCTAGGTAAAGGAGAGAGCATGTATAAAATCTGTGAGAGTTATGGCATGGGTGACATGGAAACTTGAAGAAGTTCAGTAGTTATGGGGCAGGCGTCTGTGTGTGAGAGGAAGATGTGGAGTAGGGAGAGAGACTGGAGGCTGGAGTTGGCCATGGTAACATGGTGAAGCTAGGGCAGCGGCTCCCCACGTAGTTCTTGGACCAGCAGCAACAGCATCACTCGGGAACTTGGAAACACAACTTCTCAGGCCCCATCATAGACCTTTCGGGTCAGAAACTTTGGGGATGAGGTCCAGCCATCTTGGTTTTAACAAGCCCTCCAGGTGATCCGATGCCACTTAAGTTTGAGAAGCAGGCAGAGGCTAGATAGAAGCTATGTAAGTTGCACAAGGCATCTGGATTTGATCCTACAGCACCCACATCACAGAATCATTTCTCAGTAAACACATATTTATTGAGTAAGCAAACAAGTGAAAGAATTTAAACAAAATGGTAATGTGACCTACTTGCATTTCCAAGAAATCGCATTGGCCACTGTGAAGGATGCCTTTAACATTTCTGTGCGTATCTTTATTCTCAGGGTTAGTTGTCTTTTCACTGAAGTAAGGCCTTGGGGTCATATTCACAGAGGTCAGAAGGTGAATGTATTGGCCGAGCCTGGCTCCCCATGACTTTCAAATATATTTATTAAAATACACCTACAATAGAATCAACTTGATCAACTTGTGTGGAAAGAAAGGGTGTTCTGGTTCATGAAATGTTCTGGGTTGAACATGCTCATACTATAAAAGGACTTGGGATCAGGGTGCTGGACTCCCTCTTTCTTTCTCTCTTTCAGTATTAGGATCTACCTCTCCCACGGTTTTCCTCTGCTGACAACTCTGATGAGAGAGGGTCTGAGATGTAGCAGTCTCTGTGACTATGAGTCCGGTCTTACTCTGCCTTTTCCTGCACCCAATTCTGGAGCCTACTTCCGGATTGGAAGGCTTTCTTTTCATTCTTGGGAGCCTGCCCCTGCAGCATGAAGTCGGTCCCAGTGCCCCTGTCGCACGGCCTTCCTGTCTGCCTGCACCTTTTACCACCAGGGCAACCCTGCAGGGGACTGCTCTGTCTGGTACTAGAAAGGGTCCTTGCTGCCTGCCCTGCCCACACCCTCAGGGGAGGCTGCGTGGGCCTGGCTGGGGGCTGTACCCTATTACCTGTTGCCTGAGCATGGCTAGCTGGACCAAGGATGGCCTTCTGTCGCTGTCTGGCCAGCCACGTGGACCTCTGTGCTTGGGCTCATGTCAGGCCAGTTCAGACTCCTCCCTGGAGAATGCGGGACACACAAAGGATGGGGCCCGAGCACAGCGGCTGAGGGAGCAGAGCCAGAATGCCGGGACAGTGAGCCCAGCACAGCCAGGGGGGTTGCACTGTCCCAGTCATGTGGGGACAGAAACTGCACGCAGCAGAAGGTGCTGGGCAGAGGGAAGACGTGGGAGGATGGTACAGAGGCACTGAGGGAGAAACTTGTGCTCACAGTTTCCTTGCTCTCTGGCTGCCGCCAGTTCCAGGTTTCCCATGATCTGGAGCCCCCTGGTTTCACTCTGTGGTAGCCAGCAAGAGCCTCTCCAACCCCACCCAACAGCATTTTAAAAAACTGGCTTAGAGATCTCTGTTCTTTGTAGCTCTTTGCCCCTCAGTGGGAGTCCCATCGCTGGTTGGGTGCCTGGGACCATTGCTTCTGTCCAGAGCCTGCCCCGCCACCGGGATGCCTGTCCCCTCCACGCAGACTGAGCTGTGCTCTGCGGCCCCATCCGGTCGGCATCCCAGCCCTGCCGTCTGGCTCCTTCTTGCTGCCCGGGGCCTGTGGGCCCAGCTGTGGAGAGAGGCTGGCTGTGGACCTGTGCACGTTGGTGTGACCTGGCCTTTCCCCACCACTGTGTCTCAGCCATCTGGTCCCAAGCTATTGGCATAGACATGCAACACCACGTGGCTGGGATATTTTCCTCTTAGCCAAAGAGGAGGCTGGATTACATTCCCCCTTCAACTAAAAGACTGTATCAAAAGGTTAACTTGATAGGCATTTAAAATCAGTCTTGAGGGTTTTGAGGAGATGGAAGGTGAGTGTTCTGGCCTGCCTGGCTCTCCCTTTCAGCCCATGTCAAGATTGCAGGCTGACAGGCCGGCCTTCATGGGCGCGGGACCTACAGAGTCACATGGGGCTCCACATTCACAGACAGCCTGCTTGCTCTAATGCGCTGGGGGCTTGAAATTTTTGATACATCTTAACAAGGGGCCCTGCTGGGGCACCCAGGTGGCTCAGCCGTTAAGCGTCTGCCTTTGGCTCAGGTCATGGTCCCAGGGTCCTGGGATCGAGCCCTGCATCGGGCTCCCTGCTCCGCGGGAAGCCTGCTTCTCCCTCTCCCACTTCCCCTGCTTGTGTTCCCTTTCTCGCTGAGTCTCTCTCTGTTAAATAGATAAATAAAATCTTAAAAAAAAAAAAAAAAAAAAAAAACCACCAAGGGGCCCTGCTTTTTCATTTTGCAATGGACCCTGCAATTGAAGAAACAAGGCCCGCAGACTGGGCCCTTATCTTGCTCTTCCCTGACACCCACACCGATCATTGCAGTGCAACTTCAGGTGCACTGATCTGGGTCTGAGTACTCTACGTTCTTGCCACAGGCATTATTCTTGTTGCTTGGAAGCAAACATCTTTGAGTGCCCATGCTGTGCCAGGCAGCATGCTAGTTCAGGGGGCTCTTCGTCTAGGGGAGGAGATAGATGCATAACTGGGTAATCAACATTCAAGGGTGCCTGGTCTGGCCTAGCCATGGAGACAGAAGATCCTTCTTGAAGGAGTAAGCATCTGAGTTGAGTGTTGGGTGATTAAAGGTCCTCCAAAGACTAGGGGAGAAGATATCCCAGGCAGAATCAGCCAGAGCAAAGATGTGGAGATAGGGAGTGTCACAACGTGACTTGGAGCTTGGAACCCTTAGGCAGGACATAGTGTGAGGCTAAAATTGACGAGGCTGCAGGGAC
Source organism: Zalophus californianus (assembly GCF_009762305.2). Lineage (NCBI taxonomy): Eukaryota > Metazoa > Chordata > Mammalia > Carnivora > Otariidae > Zalophus > Zalophus californianus. The sequence goes on from NC_045595.1 coordinate 91,204,688, forward strand.
CAACAGGGGCTAGATCAGGGGGACTTTCACATACTCCAGGAACTTGGAATCTTTGGCCTCAAGTGGGGAGCCACGGGAGGATGAGAAACAGGCAGGAACATGATCAGATTTGCATGTTGGATAATCCTTCGGTGGCTGGGGTGTGGCCAGTGGGCTAAAGGCCATGAGTCAGAAGGGTGTCTGTAACATGCTACCCCATTATTGAGGATTATCTTTAGCTAGTCAGACATAAATTTCCCAGGAACAAGGACTGCGTTTGTCTTGCTGCAGACTTTGTCTACAGATCTTAATTTTGCAAGCCTGGCTTCGCAGTTACTGGAGCTCTAATTAGGGCAATGAAAGGCTTTAACAGTGACCAGAGGCATTTTCCTCTTTTCCTCTTCATGGTGCCAGAAGTCTCTGAGAACCCTTCTCTCTTCTCGGCTGGCATTGGCATCCCTCCTTAATTCTGGGCGGGCCTGGGTGCTGGAATCCTCAGGATTCTGCGTGTCCAGGTACTGACTGCCTGTAGGTATGACACTAGGAAAAAATAGCTTCTCTGAGTCCTCGCTCATGGGGAAGCAGGACAAACAGGTAGAGTCCTGGGGAAGACACCATTCTAAAGACGCATTTCCAAACTCTTGCCTTCTGGTTATTCAGTCAAACCCTAATCTTGGGTACTGCTGTGTAGGGACTTGAAGATGCATTATGGTTGCCAATCAACCGGATTTAAGGCAAAGTGGTTATCCTGGGCTGTCCAAGTGGGCCCCTGTGTAATCCACAAGCCCTTAAAAGCAGAGGAGGGCGCAGGAAGATTCCAGGCATGAGAAGGATCCGATATGCTATTGTTGGCGCTAAGAGGGGCCACATGCAAGGACAAGACTGGTTGCTGGGCACCAGTTCAGAGGAGCCCTGGCAAACAGCCAAGCAAAGAAATGGGGACCCCAGTCCTCTAAGTTCAAGGAACTGGATTCTGGTAACAACGTGACTGCGCTTGGGAGAAAGTGTCCCCCAGAGTCCCCAGTAGGGAACACAGCTCCCCGTGCTGGCTACTCTTCTTGTGGGGAGGCTTTCTCCAGTAAGGTAAGCTGTCAGCAAGTGTGTGGTGGGCCCTTGTCTCTGTAGTCCAAATAGCCAGGCTTCCCTGGTGGATGGATAACAGAGAGACCCAAACCACACTTCTCAAAGCTGGCTGCCCATTGAAACCTCCTAGAAAGACGAGTTAACAATTCATACTACCAGTTCCCCTCCAGACCCATTCAATCAGGGTGTTCAATAGTGGCGCTCTCGATCTTTTAATAGAACCCCCAGAGACTGATGTCCCCAGTGCATGGGAGTTTGGGGATCACTGCATCCTAACGTACTCTTTTCACAAAGTTACGCTCTTTCTCTAGAAAGTGAAAATAGGTCTTAAAGTTGTTAAATATAAACTGGCTTTAGCAAAATGATTGCATCATCAAAGCTGCATTATTTAAAGAATTGCAAATAGTTCAGAAGAGTTGCAATCCTTTCTACTCATCTTCCGTTTCTTTTCCTCTAACCTGATTCTATTCTCAGGACTTGGTGGTACTTCTCATCCTCATCTCTGATTTCAGAATTTAATTCTCATCCCCTTGTGATTTTGGGGCATTACACTGGTTTGTCATCAAGCACCATTTGAGATGCTTCTACTTTTTCTCCTTCCAGATGCAATCCCTGCTTAGGTGTAGCATAGTGGATGGGAGGTGATGGAACTGATCTTCCCACCCACAGGGTCTTTGCCATTCTTCCACTTAGCATCCGCCTTCTTCTTGTCAAATGGCAAAGGAAAGCTGTAAATAGTTAAATAGCATTGTCACCCACTCCAGAATTCTCTTGTGTCTGTTTTGTCTTACCAGGACATGGGCTAATTAGCTTCAGAGTCTTTCAAAGTTACAGCTTGTGTTGATGCTAATTTGGAAAACAATGATAAGATTTACATACCAAACACTTTTCTCTCCATTCCCTTAGTAACCATCCCCAAATCGGACGCAAAATTATCAATCCGTGTTGGCCAGAAAGCAATTTTAAGAATATATTTGGACAGATGCTAACAAGGGGGAGTCAACATCCTCACTTCCATTCCTGGGCGCCGAGACTCACAGCAGGCTAAGGTTCTCAAGGCAGGAAAATCCAGCTTGCTGCTTCCACACCCTTAACTCTGCTGGATTCCTGAATCCAGCCAAGAGAATCTTCTCTGTCTTTCCTCCAGGCTGAGTGGAGGTGGACAGCCTGAGAGGCTAGTGAAGAGCGATCCATGTCCATATCCACCTTCACAAGGCATCAGATCCAGAAGACTTCATCTTCTAATTGCTGTCCACTGACCCTTGAGAAATACCCAGAATATTTTTTTATTTTTTATTGTTATGTTAATCACCATACATTACATCATTAGTTTTTGATGTAGTGTTCCATGATTCATTGTTTGTGCATAATACCCAGTGCTCCACGCAGAACGTGCCCTCTTTAATACCCATCACCAGGCTAACCCATCCCCCCACCCCCCTCCCCTCTAGAACCCTCAGTTTGTTTTTCAGAGTCCATCGTCTCTCATGGTTCGTCTCCCCCTCTGATTTACTCCCCTTCATTCTTCCCCTCCTGCTATCTTCTTCTTTTTTCTTTTCTTAACATATATTGCATTATTTGTTTCAGAGGTACAGATCTGTGATTCAACAGTCTTGCACAATTCACAGCGCTCACCAAAGCACATACCCTCCCCAATGTCTATCACCCAGCCACCCCATCCCTCCCACCCCCCACCACTCCAGCAACCCGCAGTTTGTTTCCTGAGATTAAGAATTCCTCATATCAGTGAGGTCATATGATACATGTCTTTCTCTGATTGACTTATTTCACTCAGCATAACACCCTCCAGTTCCATCCATGTCATTGCAAATGGCAAGATCTCATTCCTTTGGATGGCTGCATAATATTCCATTGTGTATACATACCACCTCTTCTTTTTTTTTAAATTTTTTATTGTTATGTTAATCACCATATATTACATCATTAGTTTTTGGTGCAGTGTTCCATGATTCATTGTTTGTTCATAACACCCAGTGCTCCATGCAGAACGTGCCCTCCTCAATACCCATCACCAGGCTAACCCATCCCCCTACCTCCCTCCCCTCTAGAACCCTCAGTTTGTTTTTCAGAGTCCATCGTCTCTCATGGTTCGTCTCCCCCTCTGACATACTCCCCTTTTCTTCCTCTCCTGTTATCTTCTTCTTTTTCTTTTTTCTTAAAATATGTTGCGTTATTTGTTTCAGAAGTACAGATCTGTGATTCAACAGTCTTGCACAATTCACAGCGCTCACCGTAGCACATACCCTCCCCAATGTCTATCACCCAGCCACCCCATCCCTCCCACCCCCCACCACTCCAGTAACACTCAGTTTGTTTCCTGAGATTAAGAATTCCTCATATCAGTGAGGTCATGTGATACATGTCTTTCTCTGATTGACTTATTTCACTCAGCATAACACCCTCCAGTTCCATCCACGTCGTTGCAAATGGCAAGATCTCATTCCTTTGGATGGCTGCATAATATTCCATTGTGTATATATACCACCTCTTCTTTATCCATTCATCTGTCGATGGACATCTTGGCTCTTTTCACAGTTTGGCTATTGTGGACATTGCTGCTATAAACATTGGGGTGCACGTACCCCTTTGGATCCCTACATTTGTATCTTTGAATACCCAGAATATTCTTAAAGGGTATTCCTAAATCCATATGCATTCTGGATCCCTGACTTGGGGTGGGGGGGTTACAGGGATGTTTGCAAGTGTGCTGGTGAGATCAAGTTTCAGACATCTTCGTGCAGGAAAGTGGATGCAGCCATCCAGGGTGGGCGGGGTAGAAACAGACATAGGCACGCTGAGCAGAGATGTCCCGGCCAGGCCTGTCTGAAACATCAGTCTTGGCCACCCCGTTGCCTTCTCCCCTGCAGGCACTGTGGGCATTGTGCTGTTTCAGTGCCAGGGCCTCGAGGAGGTGGATGGGAGAAACCTGAACCTTTCATGCCGGACACCCGGTGCAGCTGATGCACGGCTGGATCCTCTTGCCAGACTTGGCTGGCCTCCCTCTCTGTTCAAGGCAGCATTAAGAAGATTGATTTCTGTTAGCCAGCCATAACGGGAGACTGTAATGGCTGTGAGGGAGACACTTGGCTTGTGGACACCTTGTATGGGTGCCAGTCGCTTTGGTGGAGACCACTTGACAGATAGCCAGGCGAGGCTTCTCTTTAACTTCTCACTTTTCTGTTTTTTTCTTCTTTCCTCTCCTTCTTTTTCCTGCTTCTCTCCTGTCCTCCATTTGCTTCTCCCTTTCCATCCCCCATTATCTCCCTCGTGGTTAAGAAATGTTCCATGAAAAAAGGATTCAAAGCTGCTCTTGGCTTTGGATGCAGGGTGCTCTCTCGCCTAGGTTTTTCTCATTGTGCCCCTGCCAAGCACAAACATGGGGCCTGGGTCTCTGCAGCACCACAATGGGGGGCTCTCACCACTTCTCCAGGACATTCCAAGATGGCCCTCGGGGCTCATCTGCAGAGTGCAAGCGTTTCCTTGTGGAGTTTGTTCCCAAGAGGGAGCAGAGACCTTGGTCATCTCAGAAGCTGAAGGGTCGTTCCCAGGAAATTGGCTTGACCGTGACTCAGTTTATGCCCCTTGCAGCCTTTTGGGATGAGGAGAAGGGAATTTGGATTTCTGGTAGGTGGAGATAGCTAACCAGGCTAGTGCTACCCAGGCACTGGGGTCAGTGAACCTCTCTTTGGCAGGGCTGTCTAGATTCCAAAGCATGGGTGGCAGCTGGGGCCTCTTCTTTCACATACCCCAGGCTGTACCCAGAGGTGCCCAGACCCCTCTGGAGTGTGCTTGCCAGCCCCAGCCTCCCACTGGGGCCCACGTGCTTTGAGACGGCAGGGCTGCAGGGCGTCCCAGGTGGAGAGCATGTGCAGCTGCTTCCTCACGCTCGTCCCCACCCCAGGCTGCAGGATCCTGCTCCTGTTTGCTGCCACCAGCCCTCAGAAATGGGGCCAGGCCTCAGAAAAGACAGGAGACCCAGCCATCACTTCCAGGTGGGCAGTGTGGTGGTTCCCTTCCCTGCAGGGGCCGGTCTCTTTTGGAGCAGGCAAAGCCCTCTCTACGTGGTCTGGCTGGGAGGGACGTTGGGAGGCCACTCAGGCCACTCTCTTAGCCCAGGAAAAACAGCATCCATAGAGGCCCAGTCTATTTTGAGCACTAAGTTCTGGGCACTGCTGTTATTGTGGGTAGGGGTGAGGGAAAAGTCAAGTGCACCTGCCATGTGAACCCCAGTCCCAAGTGTATCCCCCAGCAAACAGCTCCATGAATACCATTTTAGAGCATAACCCAGAATAAAGAGGGCCCCACACAAATGAACGCTGCCCATCTTTCCAATCTCATGTCCTGTTCTTTCAGCTCTTTGCTCCTCACTTGGCTTCAGCCCCACTGCCATCCCCTGGCCTCTGATATTTCTGTTTACTTGATTAGTGTTATGTCCTCATAGATGCCCTCCCAAATGGCCCTGGGTGCAGTCATGCTCCTCATCCCACCGAAGGCGGCCCTCTGTCATGCAGTGTCTTACTTTCTACATGGGTCTTAGCTGGCATCTCTGAGATGATCTTACTTGTGTTGTTTAGTTTCTCGAGGGGACAGTCTGTCTCTTCTACAATTTAACATCTATGAGAACAGGGGCTTTGTTTTCTGGTTGTTTCTCTAGTACCCAGCCTTGGTGCCCAGCATGCTACAGGGGCTCACAAAATACATGCTGAAGAAATCGTTTACTAATGCCTCGCTTCACCTCTCCTCACCACTGTAGAGACTGGGTGGGGGTGGGGAGCAGTGGTAAGCCCTATCCTCTGGGTGCCAGAGGCAAGGAGACAGCTCCCATTGGCATGCCCCAGGGCACCATTTCCTGTCTGACACGTCTCTCCCATGTGGCTGTGTTGGTTCACAAATTGGCCCCCATACACGGAGGCCAAGAAGAGGCTGAAGAAAGAGGCAGGCCACTCTAGATCGGTAGGTGGCAGGTTTAATAAGCAACAGAACTTACATATGAGGCTTGTCTTGGCCCCAAAGTGAGATCTCCCCATCTTCCTGCCGGAATCTGAAAACTTTGTAGAGGACTTAATGGGGTTCAGTCACACATACCATCCACACAGTCTCAACAATCCTTGAAAACAGCTCCTGCTGTGGGAATAGTGGGCAGACTTGTATTCCAAGGACAGGGGAGGGGATGATGGGCCTTTGTTGCCTGGGTTTGCCTCAACCAGCAGTCACGTCCTCAATGACCTCCTGCAACAGGCTGATGTCAACTTCCTCCCCTTCTTCCACAGGCTCTGGGTGCTGCTGGCACCTGCATTCTGGCTCCTTCCCTTATGCTACGTCAATGAAACTAAGAAATGACACAAAGAATTTACACTCCAATTTAGCATACAAACTTAAAACTGAATTCTTAACTCAAGGCAGTATAATGACATATCACGATACTAATGTAACAGAGAGGAAAATTGCTTTATTAATCCATAAACACCCTCTAAGGAGAGTGAATTCTGTAAACTGAGAGACCCTTGTGCCCTACTGAATCCTTGATGGGCTCTTGTCCACATGGGTAGCTTGGAATAAGAACATAGAATGTTATCTCCAAGGCCGTTTCTATTTCTGCGAAGTAATCGCCTCCTTCATCACTGCTGAACCCTTGGGAAGTCTCCCTCACACACAAACGCTGTGTGAGAATGGTGAGTGAGGGAACATGTGTGTGTGTGAACAGAGGGAGGGCCAAGTCTGTGTGGGTCAGTTTGGTGCGTCATAGAGATGTTGTGGACGTCCATGCATTGAACTCATGAAGCAGAAGTGGACTTGTCAGCATTGAAAGCTCGTACGTCCTGCCCATGCTTCTTCAGCTCTAGCACTTCCATCAGTGGCTTGACTCCCAGCTGCCAGCTTTGGGGCCCAAGGGCTTTCTCTGGGATCCTGGAGGGAACCCCACCCATCCTCAGGCAGCTGGAAGTGCTGTAGAGTTGATGCTCCCCACCCCGGCGGTCTGAGCCGATGTCTGGGGAGAATTGGCATATAAACACCCCAGCTTCCTTGCTTCCTTTGGAGGAGATAGCTCTTAAGTGTGTGCTCTACAACTGACTTCCAGTGTTTTCCTATAGGATTAATCTCTAGTCACCCATGGTAGTGACTGCTCAATAGTACACTGTGATTGGCTGCCTCACCTTTGTTGTCTGGCTTCCCCCCTCACTGATCCATGTTTCCTTCTTGTCCTGCCATAGTAAGGTCCCTGGGAGCAGATCCTAAAAGAGGATCTTACTCAAGTGACTTAGTGGGAAGAGGAGAGAGGCATGTAGGATAGGGCAGAGGAAGGGGCCGAGCAAAGCTGTGGTCTCGGTTGGAGACTGGCTTCAGGCTGATCCCTTGGGGACCTCTGGAGTACAAATAGTACCACAGAGTTGGTCCCCCTGGAGTCAAGGGAGCTGGCCATAAATCCCCATTTCAGTTAGATATTTCCTGTGGATTGCCCTGAAGGGTGGGAGAGAGCAGGCCGGTCCTCCTACCTGAGGCAGTGCCCATTTGGTCAAAGGCAATGCTCCAGAAAAGGGCTCAGCTGAGCTGTTGGAAGCCAGCATTCACAGCTGGAGGATGAGGGCACCAGTCAGTAAAGGGGAGCATCCAGTGTACCTCCATATGGGCTCTTATTCTAATCTTTGTCTCAGGATCTGATTCTGGAGTGTGTAATAAAAGAAATTTATCTAGATCTCCAGGGGAAGGGAGACCTCAAATCCCTTGATAGTATATTCAAGTTCCCATCTGTCCATTTGGTCCTGGAGGTCATTCTAGATAATTGGTGGAGTCATTCAGACAGTGAGCCCGTCTCTCTCCATCATTCTTTCTGTGTGAAATGGTATGTCTCCTCTTGGAGTGACCCAACCTCTCTTTTTCATTCTTCTCCGTCAGCTATAGATGTGGGGCTCTCCACCTGCCCAAACCCCTCTTTCCCGCATCAGGTCTATGTAGGGAGCACTGATGGCTAAAATGGCATAAATACCCGTTATTACCAACATGGCCAGCTGCTTCTTCAGCAAGCACTTCCCCATGCATTCGTCTGTGGGCAGAGATATCTGTGGCATTGTAGGACTGGCTCTCTGTCTCACCTCCCTACAAGTAGCCTACAGAGCATCCCTCTGGGATGCCCTGCACCACAACCACCTCTGTGGAGCCTTGATACCCGCCTAATCCTCACTAACTCCTGGCCCTAAAGAGCCAGATTCTGTTTCCCATAGTTCCAGTCAGCAGCTGGTTCTGGAAGAAATATAATGCAGGCTACATATTTTCTAGCAAACACACTAAAAAGGTAAAGAAACCAGGTGAAATTCATTTTAATAATTTAATATATTGTGTTATATTATGAACTTAACATGAAATCAATAGAAAAACTGTCAATGAGATACTTTACATTTTTTTCATACTAAATCCTTGAAGGCTGGTATAAATTTCAGTATATTTTATACTGAAAGAACATTTCAGTTTGGACTGGCCCCATATCAGCTGCTCAGTAACCACATGTGACTAATGAGAACCATATTGGGAAGCTCAATTCCAAAGGCTCTGGTAGTAAACCTGGCTTCAGCGAAATGGCCTGACCACGGGGTCTAGGCTGGATGAGGAAACAAGCGAAGCCAAGAGTACCTGATGTTCTTGATGGTGTGGGGCAGCTGGGTTGGGGTTGAAGCTGGTGGGTGGTGGTGAGGCATGGGTGTGGGGTTGCTGCAAGCCCGGCAGGTCCTGGGCCAAGAGGGTAATTACCAGAGGGGGAAATCATGGAGGTGGAGCTGTGTCTGGTGCCAGTGACTCTCAGGACGGGGTGGAGATAGGGACCAGGTGCCTCGGGTGGTGAAGAAGCTTTCAAGCCAGTGTTTTGAAGGCCCATGAAACCATCCATGATGCTGGCAGGAAGAGGAGCAGACAGACAAGCCAGGGCACCCATGCTGATGCTATTTGGGGAACCAGGACTGCATTTAGACGGGGTGAGATCAGAGCCAAACTTGCCGGTCTGCGGCTTGTCAATTAATCATTAGAAAAACCAACCATCCTCAGTTCTATTTTTTTCCTAAGATTTCAAAAGGCACAAAGTGACAAACACAAATTTAAGTAGCATGCTTCCCATTGCCTTATCAAGTCCATGGTGTAGCTGTTAAAAAAGGCCCACGTTTTATGTTGACCTCCTCAAAAAGCACTTGTGGATTTTACCATTAATAAGTGCCCTTTGGTTCTCCCTCCAATTAGTTGTGTGATCATCTAACAGTATTTTGATCTGGACTGTATTTCTTGTTATAATGATTAGCATTTCATACCTTGGACTCTCTGTGAAAAGCAAGATAAATTGCCTTCATTTCTTCTCCTTGATCAACTACACATAGCACTTCATGAAGAGAATGATCAGATTGTGCATTCAAGTGCCTGCTAACTGACTTTTGAGCAGAATATATACTCACTTCATTTTTCAGAAGGGTAAACCGAGGCTTTGAAAAATTACTGGACTCGTCCCATTGACTCATTTTTTGAAAAAATGGTAAAACCCAGAATTTTCTTCATAGAACTACATGGAAATGGTTAGTATTGTGGTTTCTAACTCTCACTTTTGGCAAAATTCAATCCTTCAGATGACTGAATTTTGTAAAGAAGGGACTTTGTAATTCACTGCTGTACCCCAGATTCTGACACATTGTATGCATTCAATAAATAATTTTTAATGAATGGATGACTTGTACCATCTCTTCATTTAGTTTTAGATGGTGAAGTCTCTTACTGGTTTAAAAACATTTCTAAGGTTAGTTACTATTTTAAAGCAATAGTTCCTCATGTAGGCTTTTCTAAACAGCAAATTCTTTTTGGAAACAACTCAACACAAACAAAACATGTACACACACAATCAGACGAAGTGAGATACACTCACTGGCACGCGCGTGTGCGCGCGGACGTGCGTGTGCTCTCGCGCGCGCGCACGCACCCTATGGGAAATCTAACACTGTTTTCTCTCGTTTCTTCTGCAGCTTGCCTTTTCACGGGACACGGGGTCTTGAGGACCTACTCACATTAAGCCCCAATAGTTGCACATCACTCTTTTTACACTTGTATAGTCTTTAGTCGTATGGCTGGATCAGGGTTTAGTCTTTTCCTTAATTAATGGCACCTAGGTTATTCTCAATGTTGTGCTATTTTAAAATTTGCTGCACTGAACATCTCTGCGCATGTCCTCCTTATGCGCCTCCGTGGTTTTTTCTCTAGGTTAGTGCTGAGCAGCAGAACAGCAAAATTCATAGAGATGCCCAATTTAGGTTTTCTTAGATACTGCCAAAATGCCCTACAGAATAAAACTGCAATTTATACTTTTACTGTCCATCTGCCCACATCCTTGCCTGCATTTAATATTAACAAACATTTGTTTTTACCAGCCTGTTGGGTGAAAAATTATATCCAGTTCATTTTGAGGAGGTAACTTTACTATGGCAGGTATATACAAAATAATGAATAGAAGTACATATATATGTATATATGCATGTATAGACCTACAATTTAATTATTAATACCTACCACTCAGTTGAATATTGATGTTGCTTTAGGAGCATCTTCCCAATAGTGTGACAGTAATTCATTCATTTTTGCTCCTGTATAAGAATATACCCAAATTTATTTACTTTTTATTTCACAATGATGGACTTTTGAGCTGTTTCCTGGTTTTTTCCTATTAAGAATTGCGCATCTATGAACTTCTTTGTGTATATCTCCCAGTGCACATGTGCATTAAGTGCTGCTGAGATGTACCTCGCTGTGAAATTGCTCAGTCCTAGGGTGTAGTGGAGATCCCAGCCGTGCACCCAAGTCCGTTCTCTCCATCTGCCCACATGCTGTCCAGCCAGACATCTCTCCTGCCGCCCTTTGAGTTGCAGGTGGCTATCCAACCGCGTTCTCACCAAGGGAATCTCAGCAGTTCCCGTTCTGCTACTTTGGGATCAGAGCTTTAAGGCAATGAGTGTACCTCCTCCGTGCTCTCTTCTGTCTCCCTACGGCCCCAAACCCAAACGTGGTGGTGACCTAACTTCAACTTTGCAGAAAACAACAGAGTCCTAGATGCTGGCAGCGCAATGACTTAGAAAGAACCAGCTACCTGAACGACCATGAGGATCAAAGTGGTCCCACTGATGGTAAACTTCGGGACCGCTATGTGAGAGAGTAAGGCATTTTTTACCTTGAAGCCCTTTTATCGTTAGTATCTGCGTTATGGTAGACTGTACTTAAGAAAGCACATGTTCAACTTCCCTGAGTGATGCCATACTCCTATTCAGAATGTTTGAACCCACTGATACTCCCACTAGCAATGTATGAAAGCTTCCATTGCTCTGTCTCCTACTAACGCCAGCTGTTGTCTGAAATGTCTGTTCAGATATTTTCCCCTCTTTAATATTGGGTGCTTTTAAAATTATGGTTAAATATATAGCACATAAAATTTGTATTATAACCATTTGAAGTGTAGAGTTCAGTGGCATTAATTATGTTCACAATGGTATGCAACCATCCGCCATCTATTTCCAAAACCCATGCATCACCACCAGAGACTCTACCCATTGAGCAATAACTCCTCATACCTCCTTCCCGGGAACCTCTAATCTACTTGCTGTCTTTATGAATTTGCCTACCTGAGGTATCTCATATGAGTGGAATCGTACAATATTTATCCTTTCTGTCTGGTTTAAAAATCAGAAACACTTTATGAGTTTGTGTGTCATCTTGGTGCAGGTGCCACTCCAATCTCTAGTTAGAGAATAATACATTTTTTACCTTGAAATTGATCGTTTCAATTTTAGTATGTGTGCCTCCAAAGAAAGCACTTGGGCACTTTTAAAAATGCTTATTTCTTTTTGGTTCGTAGAAGTTCTTTATATGATCTGGATGTTAATACTTTTTAAATTAAATGGGTGGCAAATATTTTCCCAGTATGTGGCTTAACTATGTTTATGGTGTCTTTTCGTACCAAAGTTTTTCATTTTATGCAGTCAAATGTGTCTATATTTTCCTTTGTGATTTGGGCTTTTTGTGTCCTGTTTATGAAATTCTCCTCCACCCACCCCACATCATTAAAATATTATCCTATATTTTCTTCAAAAACATTTTGAAACTTTTGCCTTTCATATTTGTTTTTGACCCACTGGAATTGATTGTGTTTGGTGTGAGAGGAGCCTAATTTTATTTTTTCAAATTGTCTCAGCAATATTTATTGAATGGTTGATTCTTTCTCTATTTCTTTGTAATGCTTTCCTTGATGTGGATTTTCCATATAACATTGGTCCTAAATCCCTACATCAACTCTATATTGTTTTAATTATGCCCTCCATTCTGTTTGTCTTCAAAATAGTCTTGGTTGTTCTTGCCTTTTGCTTTTGAATTTTGGGTCAAATAGTCAAATTCTTCGAAAATACTATGGATACTTTTCTTGTATTTGCATTAAGTTTATACTTAAAGTTGTAGAGAATTTCCATCAGTTTTCTTACGAACATTGTGTATCTCCCCCATTACTTACATGGTCTTTAAACATTTTATTTATTTATTTGCGCACGCGTGAGAGAGAGAGAGAGAGAGAGAGCGAGCGAGCAGAGGGAAGGGCAGAGGAAGAAGGAGAGAATCTCGAGCAGACTCTGCGCTGAGCATGGAGCCTGACACTGGGCTCCATCGCAGGACCCTGAGATCATGACCTGCACCGAAATCAAGAGTTGGATGCTTAACCGACTGAGTCGCCCAGGCACCCCTAATAAAGTCCTATTATTTTTTTCCATAGCGGCCTTTTAAAGCTTTCTTTAAATTTGTTCTAAGGTACTTTAGAGTTTTTGTTGCTATTAAAATGCCATATCATTAAAAATTACATTATTATTTTCTGTAGATGTTTAGGGAAGCAATAGATTTTTACATACTGACATTGTAACCAGCAAACTTGCTCATTTCTCATGTTTGGTCTACTGGTCTGTACAGTCTCTTGGGTTTTCTAGATAGTCTTACTATTTGTGATAATCTTGTTGGTTCTCTTTCTTCCTTATGGCTTTCATTTCTTTTTCATGTCTTAGGGTGGTGGCTAGGACCTGCAGGAAAAAGTTGAATAGCAACAAGGAGAGCAGGCATCCTTCCTTTTTCTTCAATTGTAAAGGGAATACTTCTGATATTTCATCATTAAATGCATTATTTGCTCTGGGGTTTTGGTAGATACCATGTCTCAAGACAAAAAGGATCCTATTTCCCCTATTAAATATTTTTTAAATTGTGAAAAAGTTCTGAATTTTTATCAATTTTTTTTTAACTTTTAGAAATATTTTATTTATTTATATGCTAGAGGGAGAGAGCACAGCAGGGGGAGTGGCAGGCAGAGGGAGAGAGAAAAGCAGGCTCTCTGCTGAGCAGAGGCTCGATTCCAGGACCCCGAGACCATGAGCTGAGCTGAAGGCAGAAGCTTAATCAACTGAGCCACCCAGGTGCCCTTTATCAAATGTTTTATCTGTGTCTGTTGAGAGGATTATATAGCTTTTGTCCTTTAATCAGTTAATGAGTAAATAGATTCTCTAAAATTAGACTGTTCTTTTATTTAGTTATATTTACTGTGTTGATGATACATTTATTGGGAGTGCTGATATATTTTGAATTTATTTCCATTATCTTATTTTTTGCTTTATTTATGCTATGCTTTTCTTTACTTATTTTTTTCCTCTCCTACTTTCCATTATATTGATTAATCCCTCCCACCCCAGTGCTTATCTGGAAGTGGTTACCCTTAACAATTTTTTTTCTCTTTTCTTTCTTTCTTTTTTCCTTTTCTGAGAGAGAGCGAGTGGGGAAAGGGCAGAGGGAGAGAGAGAATCTCACGACCTGAGATCATGTCTTGAGCCAAAATCATGAGTTGGATGCTTATCCGACTGAGCCACCCAGGCACCCCTACCTTTAACAATTTTAAAGCATGGTTGACTTGACAACATCTAAAACTATCCAGTATTTCTGCCTGCTTCCAGAATGGTATCTGGGTTTTAGAACACTTTTAGTTCTTAAACTCCTAACTTAGATGCTGCTCTTATTCAGTATTTCAGCATTATCTTGCTTTTATAAACCCCAAGGATTGACCTACATTGACCTGTTCCTTTACTCATTATTGCTTCATTCATCTTACTTTGCTCTTCTGAGTTCATTTACCTTATTCCTGAACGATTTTCTTAAGTAGGTCTCAAAGATAGCACCTGGCTGGTAAACTCCCTTAGTCTTGCTTTCAGTCTTGAAAAAAATTTAGCTGGATACGGTATTTTAGGTTACATAACATTTTAAGTTGATAGTTCTTTTCTTTTTTGTACCAAACATTTTGCTACTTGGAAGACAAGTAACTTGTCACTTCGCTCTGATGGCTTTTAAGATTTTTTTTGTCTTTGGTGTCCCGCAGTGCATTACGCTTTGCCTTGTCATGGATATGTTTTTGTTGTTGTTGTTGTTTGTTTGTTTTTGTTTTGTTTTAAAGATTTTATTTATTTATTTGACAGAGATAGACGGAACACAAGCAGAGGGAGTGGAGAGGGAGAAGCAGGCTTCCTGTTGAGCAGGGAGCCAGATACGGGGCTCGATCCCAGGACCCTGGGATCATGACCTGAGCCAAAGGCAGAAGCTTAACGACTGAGCCACCCAGGCGCCCTTAGTCATGGATATGTTTTGTTTATTCTGCTCAGCACTTCCAAAATCTGTGTTTCCTCAATCTGAATAATTCATTTCTTTCATCGGTTCTGGAAATTTATCTGCTTTCTCTTAATATTGCTTATCTACCCCCCCAACCATTCCTTCTATTATTCCCTCCTAAGTATTTGAAAAATGATAGCCTTCCTTATGCTTCACTCATATTTTCAACCTCTTTTTAATTTAATTACATCTCTTTACTTTTCTCCCATGCATTATAGTTAATTTTCTCAGATTTAACTTGAAGTTCAGTGAACCCATTGCGTATACAGAACCTCTTAAACCTATCCAGTTAGTTTTTAGTTTCCTTTTCTATGTGGTTCTCTCTCAGATGTATAGGCTTTTTTTTTATAGTGTCTTATTCTTTTAAATATTGATATTTAAAAGACTTTCTCTGAGAGTTCTATACTCACAAGGGTCTAATCCTGTTTGTTTTGCCTGCTGAGTTTTGCTCATGGTAGATTTATTCTTGTGTTCTGTGATTTTGGATTGTGAGTTCATGTCTGGCAGGGCTTTATCTGTGGAAATCTTGTGGAAAGTGTGCCCTTTTTGCATTTCCTCCTGCCAATCCATTTACAACTAATTTTTTTCAATTGAGTTCTTGCCTGGGGAGATCTGAGATCAAGTAGTATAAACTCAAGTAGTATGAACTGAAACCGAGGTAAGTGAAGGCCTATGATAGGAATTCTGAGGGGAACTGCCCTGGCTGAGGGGCAAGCTTCCCTCCTCTCTTCTGTGAGTAAACGTGGGGAAAAGTTTCTCTCAGTCCATTCTTTCAGTGGAGGTGTTACAACTTGAGGCCTCAGCTTTCTGCCTTGCATTCATTCAAAGCCTAGTTTCCAACTGATGTACATTAAAATTCAAGCTATTAGATTTCCCAGAACAGAAACTAATCCCCACCTACACTGCAGGGTGAGCTCCTACATTTACCATTCAGCTCCTACATTTACCATTCAGGATTTTAGTGCTTCTTTGTTTCTAGGCCCTTGGGAATACTTCTGAGCTTGGCAATGTATTGAGAAGAAGCTATTTTACATATTATTGAGTTCTTCTAGCTGTGTTTAGCAAAATGTTTTGCGGGTTAACTTATAATATTACCATAAATGAAAATTATTCTTTTACTATTTATTTTTCCCTTTGTTTTAGGTATTATTATTATTTTTTTGCCAACCTGAGTCTTTTATTTTATTTTATTTTTTAATTTTTTATTGGCATGTTAATCACCATACATTACATCATTAGTTCTTGATGTAGTGTTCCATGATTCATTGTTTGTGCATAACACCCAGTGCTCCATGCAGAATGTGCCCTCTTTAATACCCATCACCAGGCTAACCCATCCCCCCACCCTCCTCCCCTCTAGAACCCTCAGTTTGTTTTTCAGAGTCCATAGTCTCTCATGGTTCGTCTCCCCCTCTGACTTACTCCCCTTCAATCTTCCCCTCCTGCTATCTTCTTTTTCTTTTTTCTTAACATATATTGCATTATTTGTTTCAGAAGGACAGATCTGTGATTCAACAGTCTTGCACAAATCACAGCGCTCACCATAGCACATACCCTCCCCAATGTCTATCACCCAGTCACCCCATCCCTCCCACCCCCCACCACTCCAACAACCCTCAGTTTGTTTCCTGAGATTAAGAATTCCTCATATCAGTGAGGTCATATGATACATGTCTTTCTCTGATTGACTTATTTCACTCAGCATAACACCCTCCAGTTCCATCCACGTCATTGCAAGTGGCAAGATCTCATTCCTTTTGATGGCTGCATAATATTCCATTGTGTATATATACCACCTCTTCTTTATCCATTCATCTGTTGATGGACATCTTGGCTCTTTCCACAGTTTGGCTATTGTGGACATTGCTGCTATAAACATTGGGGTGCATGTACCCCTTCGGATCCCTACATTTGTATCTTTGGGGTAAATACCTAGTAGTGCAATTGCTGGGTCGTAGGGTAGCTCTATTTTCAACTGTTTGAGGAACCTCCATACTGTTTTCCAGAGGGGTTGCACCAGCTTGCATTCCCACCAACAGTGTAGGAGGGTTCCCCTTTCTCCGCATCCCCGCCAACATCTGTCGTTTCCTGACTGATTAATTTTAGCCATTCTGACTGGTGTGAGGTGGTATCTCATTGAGGTTTTGATTTGGATTTCCCTGATGCCGAGTGATGTTGAGCACTTTTTCATGTGTCTGTTGGCCATTTGGATGTCTTCTTTGGAAAAATGTCTGTTCATGTCTTCTGCCCATTTCTTGATTGGATTATTTGTTCTTTGGGTGTTGAGTTTGATGAGTTCTTTATAGATTTTGGATACTAGCCCTTTATCTGATATGTCATTTGCAAATATTTTCTCCCATTCTGTCGGTTGTCTTTTGGTTTTGTGGACTGTTTCTTTTGCTGTGCAAAAGCTTTTTATCTTGATGAAGTCCCAATAGTTCATTTTTGCCCTGGCTTCCCTTGCCTTTGGCGATGTTTCTAGGAAGAAGTTGCTGCGGCTGAGGTCGAAGAGGTTGCTGCCTGTGTTCTCCTTTAGGATGTTGATGGACTCCTGTCTCACATTTAGGTCTTTCAACCATTTGGAGTCTATTTTTGTGTGTGGTGTAAGGAAATGGTCCAGTTTCCTTCTTCTGCATGTGGCTGTCCAATTTTCCCAAGACCATTTGTTGAAGAGACTGTCTTTTTTCCATTGGACATTCTTTCCTGCTTTGTCAAAGATGAGCTGACCATAGAGTTGAGGGTCCATTTCTGGGCTCTCGATTCTGTTCCATTGATCTATGTTTCTATTTTTGTGCCAGTACCATACTGTCTTGTGATGACAGCTTTGTAATAGAGCTGGAAGTCCGGAATTGTGATGCTGCCAGCTTTGCTTTTCTTTTTCAATATTCCTCTGGCTATTCGGGGTCTCTTCTGGTTCCATACAAATTTTAGGATTATTTGTTCCATTTCTTTGAAAAAAGTGGATGGTATTTTGATGGGGATTGCATTGAATGTGTAGATTGCTCTAGGTAGCATTGACATCTTCACAATGTTTGTTCTTCCAATTCATGAGCATGGAACGTTTTTCCATTTCTTTGTGTCTTCTTCAATTTCTTTCATGAGTATCTTATAGTTTTCTGAGTACAGATCCTTTACCTCTTTGGTTAAATTTATTCCTAGGTATCTTATGGTTTTGGGTGCAATTGTAAATGGGATCGACTCCTTGATTTGTCTCTCTTCTGTCTTGTTGTTGGTGTATAAGAATGCCACTGATTTCTGTGCATTGATTTTATATCCTGCTCCTTTACTGAATTCCTGTATGAGTTCTAGCAGTTTTGGGGTGGAGTCTTTTGGGTTTTCCACCCAACCTGAGTCTTTTAAATCAAGAGTCAGTTCATTCATATATGTTATTGGAAGTGATTATGTACTTTCTTCTAAATTCTTATTGTTTAAACAATAACTTCCCTTGTATTTATTTAATATTTTCCAATTCGTTTTTTAAAAAACATAGGGGTGTATTTTGCTTTTATCCTTTCAGTATTTTCAAAAGCATATATATTTCTTTAAAGTGCATTTGTGAAAACTTTTAACTATTTAAATTGATTTTAAAACAACTTTATTTTTAAAAGGATTTTATTCAATTATTGGAGAGAGAGAACAAGCAGGGGGAACGGCAAGGCAGAGGGAGAGGGAGAAGCAGACTCCCCACCAAGCAGGGAGCCTGACGTGGGGCTCGATCCCAGGACCTTGGGATCATGACCTGAGCCAAAGGCAGACGCTTAACTGACTGAGCCACACAGGCGCCCCCAACTTTAATTATTTTAAAACAATTTCAGTATTTGTAAGATTTGAGCATTTAAAAAAAAAAAAACACCTCTTCTGAATCCCACCCATGTGAACAAGGAATTTCACATAGCTGTGCTACCCCTCCTTAAATGGCTCTTCTCATTGTTCTTAATTAATATAGTTTGAGTTATTACATTTAGGTTTTTGTAATTAGAATTTTAACAACATGTATATTCTTTATTGAGACTATTTTTGACATTTCAATTCAATTTATAAGCGGTTTGCAAACATTTAGACTTCGATTTTAATTGATTTTATTGCTTGTCACCAAACCTCATCTGTTATTTGAATATATTTTCAAGTAAATTTTTTCTGAATGGTTGCAAGTTTTCTGGGACCTGAAAATGTAACCAAAAACATCTATTGCTTTCAGTCTGCTGGAAATATATTTTTTGTGTGTCACAAATTTTCCCTCATAAAGCTCTATGGCTCTGGTTCCATTTTCTTTTAGAACTTAGTATCATGAAGTTAACTATCTTTATTCTACTGTAGGTAATCTATTTGTCCATGTGTGTCCATACATAGATGTAAGATTTCTTTAAAACATCCATATGGTATCTGGTTTTTATTGAGCTGAGATGAGTTTTATTTCTCCATAGCCTGCCAAGACTTTCATGGCATTTGTACCGGTATCTCTTTTAGGAATGCTCCCAGGGACTCTTTCAAGTCCTCAGCCTTTTGCAAGTATGGACACAATTTTATATGTGTTGGTTCTCTATTTTCTGTCTTCCATGTGCTCTCTGTATTCTCTCTCGATGTTTTTCTTTTTTCTGTCCATTTTGTATTCATTCTTGGAAAAATTCTCCAGTCTGTTTTCTACATCATTCATTCATTGCCCAACAGCAACACATCTGCTCTTTACTGCTACACCAATGTGAAGGTAGATCCTGACACTGCGTGATTTTGTTTCCTGAAAATGCTTCTCTCTTTCCCTTCCCTTCTCTCATTCCGTTGTCTTTTCTGCTTAACCTGTTTTCTTGTAAGCTTGTTCCTTTTACATGGAGTTGTCTTCAAGCATGCCAAGAAGCTTCCTGAAAATGTCTCTTGACTGTACAGAGTATCATTTTCAAAGGGATGCTCCTCTCTGGGTCTTGGAGGTGCTGTTCCTGCTCTTTATTCTGAAGTATTCTAACAGACCACGGATGTCTTGACTCTTCTTTACTCTTCCTTTAGACTCATTAGGTCTTGCTCTTTTTTGCTAGGCAGGATGAGTAGACTGGCCTTGGGCCCTCCATCTCTCTCTTGCTTGATGGTTGAATCATCTGTTTAGACCTACACTGGTCTACAACCAACCAATGTTCAATTGCCAGTTGCCAACAGGCTTCATCGAATGTATGTCTGCTCTACTAGGTGGCATCTTTCCTTAACCACCCTCCTGATTCTCCAGTGCTCTGATGTGTCATAGGAAAAACAACGCTCAGAAGGCCGCACAGCTTCCATAGTTATTACTATGCCTGTTCCAGTCTTTTGACCGTTCTTCATATCCTGAATACATTGTGTTTTCACCAGCCCATCTGTCTGCCCAGTTGCCATGCTCATTTTTGGGTATAAGAAGACCTTGGGGAAGGGAGGAAGTTGGCTAGGGAAAACTGTTCTTCGTTTGGTGTGAAGCTGAAACAACAAAATTAAGAATATTTACTCCATTCCCTGGTTAGTAGAGACCTTGGGTGTCTGAGTCAGGTATTGAGAGAGAGGGAATTATGACATATCTTTCTATCTATTTCTTTAAAGCAGGTTCTCTTTATAGAGGAGAACTTGGCGTATGTTATACATGTGCTTGATAGGTTGTTCTCCATCCGGCTTCATGTGCCTTATAAGTATTGTCAGTTCCTTCCACATCCTGGCAATTAGGTTGTCTTTCAGTGTTCATTCACTTCGTTAGTGTGAGTCTTCATATTTGTCTGTGTTTGCTAGGATATGTTCCTAAGAAGCAAGGAAAGGCTTGTTGGAAGTCTCTAGCCAGAGGCCATTTTGTACAGAAAGTCTCACAATGCATTTCAATGTCTGTCTCCCCAGGGAGACCGTGAGATCCTTAAAGGGAGAGGCTGGGTCACATACATCTCCAGGTCCCCAGCACCTTGCAGGCTACCATCACAGAACTGCTGCACAACACATGTTGAAAGAACAACAGAGAGAGGGAGCTTTTTATTATTTGTCTATTACCCATTGTTAAAATGTTTTAAATGACTCGTAAGTGGTTCACCTGCTTCTCCAAAAAGAATTGAGGACAATGTATCTTGCAGCTTAAAAATCAAATTAAAGGTAGCTTGGGTCATGGAGTGTATAACTAAACCTTTCATTTATGCAGTTAAGTAATATTTAAAAAGAAAAAGATGGGATAAGGGAGCAACTTAATGTCTTCTCATGTACAAGATAGCTGTATCATCATCCTCAGGATGGCTACTATTTTTATGCGCTCTCCACAACTAGGTAGAAGGAGGAAAACAGGCTCAAACTACAACAAAGGGGATGTAAGTTAATGGTTAGCAGGTCCTTTCTATAGGATAGCTTTATAACATATAGGATTATCAGGGGAAGTTGTACAATTGCATTCACTAGAAATGTTTTTCAACCTTTTAGACAGACTCTTTAGAGGTGGGGGTGAATTGGGTGGCTGCCCCAAACCTTCTAAGCAGAAGAGTTTCTGAGCCCTAGAAGAAGGGTCAAATCACCCTTGGGTTCCTGGGACCCCTTAGTTGCTGGCTCAGAGGTGAGTATCTGTAGCTTTGAAGGAGTGATTTAGTGATATCAAAGAGCTGGGTGATTAATCAAGAAAACAAGTGAGCATTTGACATCACAGAGAAAAACACAGTAGCCAAGGAGATGCTTTGGGGAAAAAAGGCAGCCAGTCTTGGATTGCCCAACCAATGGTGCTTTCAGGGATATTTGCAAATCACAACCCATTTCAAGAGAAAGATCAATTTGCTGCACAGCTAAATTAATATTTAACTTGCTCAAGAAAAGTCAATCCCCTGGGTTATTAGAGAAATTAACAAAAGCCCTAAACTGATGCTATTCTTATCTGAGCCATCAGCATGCTCTCAAAGTCATCATTGCTGTTTTCCTCGTCCCTTATGATCTGATGTGCCCCAACTCCACCCCAATCCCACCCTCTCCTTTAACCCCTCTTCCTTCCCCCCTACCTCCTCCTCTTCTTGCCACAGAACCCTTTCTTCCAACAAAACCTGGTTTTGATGCCCCTAAAACAAAAAGCTGCCACAACAGAGGTGAGGTCTGGGGCCCCATCCCCTGATCACCGGGTACTTCCCCACCTGGCTGTCCCCTGAGACGACCGAGAACACAGTTTTAAACACCTGGACAAGAACAGGGACTCTCAAGCCTCATTGTGCAGCAGAATCAATTGGGGTGGGGGCCATAAAATCATATTTGTGGGCATCCCTACTGACTTAAAATCCTCAGGGGTGAAGCTTGGGGGATTAGAAGACATTAAGTCAGAAATTCTTGTGTAATTTGCCTGGTACAGGTGAAAGACCCTGGCAAAGTTCTTTTTGGGATTCCCGTACTCACGGGCTGCCGGGGTCCTCTGAGGAGTGACGTTTTACATTTGGACAGTGGTCAGTTCTGTCTTCAGCCAGGTCAGGAAGAGCCACTCAGTACCGTCGAAAGAGATGTAGCATGAGACCGTGGGTGTGACCTGCTGAGGGACGTCAAGACTTCCAGGCAGAGGTGGGGTTTAGAAAGAAGCGGAGGGCAGGAAGCTCACCTCACTTCATTTCACGGTTGCACATAAATGTCCAGCGCAGTGCGTGTACGCAGAAGGCGCATAAACAGAAGCCATTCCCCTCGTGTTTAACTGCACCATCACCCTTTAACTGTTGCCTTGCTTTAGTCTCCCTCTGACAAGCTACGGCGTCTTTGTCACTCTCTCCCGCTGCACTGTAAGCTCCCTCAGAGCAGGGCCCGCCTGTGGCTGCTGTGGCCCCACAGTGTGGTGAGGGCCTGCCTGGCTCATCGCCGGCACTCAATAAATATTTGTTGAGTAAGTAGGTGAGTGTGTGACTAGCCAGGTGCAGGGAAAGGGGAGGCCGGGGGTGGGGATGGCGGTAGTGAGGGGATCCGGCTGGCTGAGCAGCCCAGGCCCAGAAGGCAGGTTTCAGGGAGCCCATAGAAAAGTCTGGATGCCCTGCCAGAGGGGTTGGTCTTTCTTTAGCAGACAGTGAGGAGCCACTAGTTTTCTGTGCTGGAAAGAGATAAGATCAAGTTTGGCTTGAGAAAGATTAGTACGGCAGCAGAGTGCAGAAAGATTAGAGGGGGAGGGATAGAAGCCAGGCCACTGTTCAGACTCTCCAGTTGTCCAGGGGAAGGAGCATGGCAGGAACTGGGACAAGTTCACGGGTTTGGGACAAGGGCACTGGAAGGAAGATGGGGCAGAGGTGGACTCTGCCGGACGCGCTTCTCAGAAGTCTGTTACAGAGTGAAGGAGAGAAGAGTCAGACTCATCCATCTGTCTGTGAGCGAGGGGAGGGCTGGTAATAGAGCAGGTGAGGCTGCCAAGGAGTTGTCCATGGACCTAGAGAGCAGAGGTTGCAGGGACAGAGCTGGTGAGGGGGCTTCTTCTGAGGGTTGAAGAGGGAACAATAAGAAGTGGTAAGACAGGAAGAACAAGGGGACCACGGAAAGGGAGGCTGGTCACTGATGCGGGAGGGTGCTGGGGATCCAGGGGGTGATGGGTAACTGGGGCCGGGTCATTCCCACGGTGACTACTCCAGCGATGTTGGTGGTGCGTGGCAGGGCAGAGGGCAGCTTGCATGGCGTTGGGGTGGATGATGAGGGAATAGAGATGGATGGGGGTCCCACCTTTCAGGGGCAGAGGCAGGGTGGAATGGAGGGTGGGGGGAGAGGGAAGCAGTGTGAGTGAGAGCATGAGGGCGGGAAAAGCAAAGCAGTGTCCCAACAGGGAGAGGAGTCTGGCTGTGACTGAGGGGGTAACAGCCCAAGCAAAGGAGAGGCCACACACACAGGTGGGAAAAGGATTTAGCAGAGCTTGAGGAGGAGGACAGAGAGTGCGCAAGAGGTCACCACATCGACAACTCTGGGGAGGGCTTGGTGGGGCAGAGAGAGCCGCCTTTGTGGCTGTTAGAAGGGGTATCTAACAGGTCCTCCCTGACCCTGTAGGATCAGGCCATCATCAGGTCTGGGGTGGGAGTGATGCGGTGAAGACACCTCTCCAGCACAACATTACAGCCTCAAGGCAGGTCCTTGATCTAGAACACTGGCTATGTCCAGAGACAGGAAGAGAAAGCAGAGCTGTGGGAGCTGGGACCTGGGAGAATCACTCCTACCTCCAAGGCCCTGTCCCCTCATTGCTGCCTATTCAAGTCCTTCCAATCCATGCTCAAGGTCTCACCCACAATTAGGGGGCCTTTCTGTGTGCCTCACCTTGCAAAATCCTATGCTGTCCCTCCTTCCAGTCCCGTGGGGCCACCGGTGTCTCTCACTGGAACTGACTTCTGGGGTCAAGCTGTCTGTGGATGCTCACGGAATGCATTCAGAAGTGAAAACTAAAGACAGCCAGAGACTTGTAAAGGATTAGAGCAGCAGGGAGTTGGACATGAAGCATATCCAGTGCCCTGCACACACTGGAGCAGCCGTCCACACATTCTCTGAACCTCATTCATTCATTCATTCATTCATTCATTCAACAGGTATATGCCATCCCCTTCTATGGGCCTGGCATTGTTCTAGGCACTGGGCTTTCTGTAGTGAACAAAACACCCACGAATCCCAAGAATGGAGACCCTCTTTGTTCTAATAAGGAGAGACCCACCAATAAACATAAATGATTTGTAAAAGCCATACCGTATGAGAAGGGGAAGCGCTATGTATAAGAGGGATAGGGTGTGCCTTCGCGTTGCACTATAATGGGTTGTCAGGGTGCATGTCGCTAAGATGAAATAAGAAAAAAAAAATGATTATTTAAAGCTCACCCAGTCCTGGTGGGCTATAAGGAAGGGTATGGGCCTGAACTGGCTCCGTCTCTAGGCCCCCTAGGTCCGGGCCCGGGGAGCTGGGCGGGCCGGTGCGCTTCTCCGAGAGCACCACGAGGGGGAGCCCGGACCCCTCCTAGCGCCTTCCAAGCCCTCCCGCACAGCCTTGCAAGCAAAAGTTTTTCTTAAACTAACAAAGCCAGTGTAAGGAGGTGCTCGCGCCTGATTGGACGGGGGAATTTTGCAGGTTTGATTCCTTGATTGGACAGGAGGTGTTAGGGGTGGAGAGAGCGCTGATGGTGGGGGATCCCGCTCCCTCCCCCGTCAGTCTGGCCGGCTCCGTCCTCTCGTAGGCTCCGCTGTAGCTCGCAATGTGACACCAGGACGCACACGCGCTCGCGCGCTCTCCCCAGCTCACACTCCCTCGCCCGCTCTCTCACATACACGCGCACGCACACACCCACCTCTCCCATAAACACACACACACACATGCACACCCACACCCACGCGCGCCCGCACCGCCCCACGCGCGCACACTCCCGCCCACGCCCACGCCGCGCTCCGGGGAGTCCGGTCCCAGCGAGAGCGCGAAAGGATACGGAGAAGCCACCGGCGGGGAGTGCAGCGGCGCCCCGGGACGCGGCGCCCTCCCCGCGCGGCCGCCTCGGCTTGGGCTCGGCCTGGGGGCCGCCGGCCGGCGATGGCCCCGGATTGCCTGCTGCTGCTCCTCCTGGCATCCGCAGTGGCCGCTATGGAAGGTAACGTAGCCTACGCCGAGCAAGTTGGTGGCTGGCGGCTGTATCCCCGGGGGCTGCTCGGGCTGCTTCGCGCCGCCCGTCTCCCGCGACCAGAGGGCACGGCTGTGGGGGAGCCCCGGCCGCGGCCGAGCGCGAGGCTGGGGCGGCACCCCTGGCGCGCCCCCGGCTGGCTCTCAGCGCCCGCAGGCGGTTCGCGGAGCCCCTGGCCCCCGCGCCCCGGCGC
Organism: Zalophus californianus; assembly: GCF_009762305.2. Classification (NCBI taxonomy): domain Eukaryota; kingdom Metazoa; phylum Chordata; class Mammalia; order Carnivora; family Otariidae; genus Zalophus; species Zalophus californianus. Next base: position 91,230,217 of record NC_045595.1, read on the forward strand.
TCCCGGGCAGCCCGGGTCTCCCGCAGCCTCGGCTTGGCGCCGGGAGCGCCGAGCCCGCTGCATTGCGGTGCAGGCTACTTAGCTCCGGGGGCGCCGGGCGTTGGGGACGAAGGGACGGCTCGGGCTCTCCGGCCCCTGGAGTGCGGGCGCCTATCGGCTCCCCTCCTGTCCTGGCCACGGATGCGCTTAGGTGGCCGTGCGCCACCTCTCCTTTTCCTCAGCTCGGGCTCGGCGGGCTCCGGGACTCTGGGCTCGGCGGGCTAGCGCTGAGCGCGGGGGCCAGAGGAGCTCTGCCCCGGTGCCCCGAAAGTGGCCGCCGGAGAGGGGCTGAGTTCATTGCCGTACCTCGGTGGTCCCGGAGCCTGTGGAGCTGCATCTTTCCTGGGTCAAGTCGGGGCGAGGCAGACACCTTTATCGCCTCTTGAGCCTGGGAACGGAGATGCGGTGGGTGGGTGGTCGGTCCGGCCGAAATTCGCCCAGCATCGCCTTCGCCTGGGAAGGGAGACTCGCCGGGTGGGAGGCGATGGGCAGCGACACTCCCCCTGCTACTTAGCCTTGGCTGAGCCTCGGGCCGTGGCCGGGCAAGCGCGCCCCGCGGGCACCAAGCCTGGCGCAACGAGGTCACCCGCGCTCGGCGGCGCCCGCGAATTCCTGTGGGAAATCCCTGCCCCGCTCCCCTCCCCCGCTCCCGCTCCCTGCCGCCGAGCGCGGGCTGCCACCCCTCCTGGGAACGCGGCTGAGCCCGGGAACCGAGCGGAGTTGCCGGGGTGGCAGCAACTGTCGGGGGCTGCTGCGCCGCCGCGGCCGGGCTCGCAGCCGCGCTTCCCGGTGGCCGGAGCGCTGAAACTCCGAGGAGGGACTCCGCGCGGGAGGGACGCGGCCCCTGGCGCCCGCGCCGCGTTCCGAACTGGAGGCTCTTTCGGCCGGGCTGCCCCGTCCCTCGCCAAGCTGTTACCGGTTGCCCGGTGGGAAACGCCCCCACCCCGGACGCCGTGGTCCAGCGCCCCTGACCCCTCCGGAAAGCGCTGCCTTTCTCCAGCGGCGCTGGGGCAGTCGGGGTCCCCGGGGCGGGGCTGATTCCTTCCCGGGGTAGGGAAGACCGCTCTGTCCCGCGTTCGTTCTGGTGGCGGCGCGGGGGTGGGACGATTAATGCCTAGAAAGCCCTCACTTGCTTTTCTGAAGATGGGTTTTTTGTCTGCCTCCCGCTGCCCTTCCTGGCTGCTGGTCTTTGTGCGGAGGGGTTGCATTTTGGGACGTGCGAGGACGAGAGCTGTGGGGAGCGCGGGCGACGGACACCCGGGAGCAGAGCTGGTCGGCCGGGTTTGACTTACAGAGGGGCGAGGGCGGGAGCAGTTGAGCTCGGACGAGCACGGCGCTGTACACTTCCAAACCAGGCAGGACAACCTGGGTGAGCGAGCAAGAGCAACGGGCCAGGCGAGGCTGGACTTGGCAGCGCTGGGCGGCGCGTCCTACTCGCCGCTCTTCTCTCGCGCGCCAGAGGGCCAGGGGCTGGGCCCCGGAGAGCAGATGGGTGCCCACTTTGGGAGCCTGGTCTTGGCACTGGGTCTCCATCGATGAAGGAGGGCACGTGCATGCGAGCAAAATTGTTTGGAGAGCAAGCGCGTGGGAACACACCAGGCGTCTGGATGCCGGCAGTTTCCTTCCTGACCTCTTCTTGGTGAGCTCTCCCCGTCTGCTGGGCTGGAGCTGCCCGAGGGAGGGTGCCCTTGTGCCGGCACCCAGCCCTGTATACCGGCCCTGTCACTAGGTCGCCTGGAGTGGCTTACGTTGTGGGACTTGTGTCCCTTCTCTCGGCACAGCCCCAGAAACTTTGCCAGTAGCTTGGCAAGAGGAGCCTGAGTCTCGGCTGGAAATCTCTCCAGCAAGGGTTAAAAGAAACGCCACATTCAGCAGAATATTAAAGCAGCCCCATCGTCCCTGCTCAGTGCGCAGGGATAGTACACACCATTCACTCCCATCTCTCCTCCAACGAGCGCAGGCAGGTTCATTTTCTCCTCTTCACACACGGAGCTGCCTTCCCGCCTGCCTGGCTGGGCTGGGGCCAGCGTCATTGGGTTTGTGATGAGTGAGGAATAATTATCAGAAAAGTGGATCAATGAGCTGCTTACACAGACAGCAGGTCCCTCCCAAACTCTGCTCTGGCTAGGGGCGCCCCTCTTTGCTCCTTGGCCACTTACCGTGTCTGTCTTCTTTCCCTTAGCGAGGAGGTGGGGGGAGCTCTGGTGGAATTGCGCGGGGGGCCTTGTGGCCCAGGGCCGGCAGCTGCAAGATCAGGTAGTTCTCAGCCCCGGCCAGGGCAGGAACAAAGGCACAGTGGAAGCCATGGGCCAGTTGGGGACCCTTGGCCAGACAGGCAGACCCCTGTGAGACCCTCTGCCGAGGCGGGAGAAAGGAAGGGGCTGGTTGGCATGGGGTGTGGGAAACCCACACTGAAAGAGAGCCCCCCTTCCCTCCTCTTCCCTCCCCTTCCCGGTTTCCAGCCAGTGGTTTGGCTTTGTGGGGAGAGAGATGCGATTGCAGGGAAAAGGCTCTCTGGGGCTTTTAAAGTCTATTTTCAGAGGAGAACAGGGCAGGCTGGCGGGGGGAAGGATGCTTATATCCTCCGGCCTTCTGGACACACAACCAGGCCTCTTAGTCTCCAAACACCTGCCTCTTCAAGCCCATGTTTTTTCACACTGGGTCTGGGAGCTTGTTGAGAACAGGCTGCTGGGGTCTACGAGGGAAGGCCACCATCTGCATTGTCTGAGCTGCCCTTTGGCCTGTGCTCTTCAAAACAGGGTCTGGAGGCCTGGGCGTCTTTCGAGGTGTTTCCGTAACAGTGGGACATGTTGGGCTGGCAGCAGACACCCTGCCCTCAGAGTGGACTAAGTGTATTGGCCTTTCTGGGCGGCAGCCATCTGGCATCACTGAAAGCTCCTGGCATCCTCCCATCCCCACCCCTGGCATCCACGAATGACCATATACCTGCAGATGGCCTCAGTGTCTGGACGCTGGCTGACCAGAGCACGCCCAGGAGACCTGCTCTTAGGTGTGGCCTAGAGTGAAGTCCTGGGCTTGCTGTCCTCGAACACGCTCTTGTATTTGATTCGGTGGTAGATTTCTTGGGGCTTGACAAAGAGTGGGTTCTCAGGAGGGGTTGCTGATGCATGGATCCACACCTGAGTTACTGTGCCCCTTCGTGGCATACCCCACCTTAAAATGCAAGGGCACTGAGCTACACGGTACACACTTAAATCTCCATTAGAAGTTCACGGTGAAAAACCCCCAACCTCAGGCCCTGTGTCTACCACAGGCCGCCAGGCTAGGCACTGATTGGCTGTTTCTGCATTTTATGTTAATATTTCTTTGCTGTGTGTGCATCTGTTTTGGGCATCCGTGAGTGTGCATGAGCCTACCAGCAGTAGCAGGCGCCAAAGATTTAAAAAAAAATGTCTGGGAGAGAAAAGTAAATTTGAGGAAATTCTGTTAGGTGATTTTATTTTCTGTGCATTGCGGAAAGGTGGCTATTACTCAGTCTTTGTGGAGGGACCCCCCTTTAAGCCAGCGAAGGGAAATGCTGGTGGGGTAGGGCAACGCAGCTCTGGGTAATCACTTGAGAAAATTCTTGGCAGGGTAAATAGCTGTGGAGGTTGGACCCAGCCCCAGCTTGAACCTTCTGGGTTGGCAGAGCAGAGTCGCCACCAACGGTGCCCAGGAGCATGAGGAAGCCCTGCTGGGCCACAGAGTATCTTGCCCCAGTCCCTCCCACCTTTTGTTGACCTCTGCAGACCCAGACCTAGATCTCAGAGCCCCTGCCCTGGCCCCTCACCAGTATGGATCCTAATTACCAAGACGTGCTTTGGGAAAAGCCCATGAGGCAGAGACATGATATGGCATCCTTTGCAATTTTACCCATCTACAAGTAATCTTTGATAAAACAGATTGGACCGGAGAGGAAGCATGGTGCCAGGGAGTGCGCGACAGCACCATGACCCCTTCCTCTGGATCTAGTGTGTGCACCCACCCTCACCCCATTTATCAGAAACTACCTATTTTCTAGTTGGTTGACTGAATTTAGTGAACTTGGGGTAGTGGAAGGAGGTGCAGGGTCGGGAATGGGGTCTGACCATGAGGATGGGGCTGAGGTCCACATGAGGTGGAGACAGATGGCTGGATTGTGAAGCCAGAGTCCTCCATCTGGATTTTTCATCTCCCAATTCTGTGGTTTGGGGAAATCACCAGTCCCCCTGGCTGAGTGTCTTTCTCTGGGTTGTGATGCTCACCTGTTCCAACCTTAGAAGCTGGACAAGTTATATATGTTATGAGGATATACCTCTACTAGTTTAAAAATTAAGGTGCTGTTAAAGTCAAAGATATTTTTTTATTATTGAATCAAAACAATCCACTGTCTCATGTGTAGCTAGTCTCTAAGAGTTCCTAATAACATTCAGGTTCAGGAGCATAGCAGGTGCCAATGTGAGCAAAGGGTGGAAACAATTTAAAAAGCCAGAAGAGGGGAGTATCAATTGGGGCAGTGGTTCTCAGGTTTCAGGAAGCCTCGTGGCACCTAGGCAATTTGTTCTAGACTCCTGGGTGCTCACCCCAAAGGTTCAGCGGGTCTGGATGGACCCTGAGAATTTGCTTCTGGTCTCCCTAAAGATCCTGATATAGGTGCTTCTTGGAAACACTGCTCAGGGGGAGGTTCTCAGCTAAGCTGTGGTTAGAAATCCTGGGTAGTCTTGCTCCCTTTTGCACTTGCTGAGTCAGAATGGCCTGGACATCTGCATTTTTAACAAAGGGCTCCAGTGATTCAGATGCAGGCAGCCTGACACCAGTATATTTGGGAACAGCCGATAATAGCCAACTTTACACGAGGTGTTGTTCTAGGTGCTTTACATAAGTTAATTCACTTAAATTAGTACAACAACTGTATCTGTCAGGTGTTGTTATCAACCCTACTCCCATTTTTTCAAGGTGAGAAGACTGAGGTACAGAGTGGATAAGTTATTGGCTAAGGTCATGTAGATAGTTAAGTGGCAGTGCATTTGAACCTAGGTGGTCAGGTTCTGGAGTCTGTGTTCATAACCATCCACCTTCCTACACCACTTCTGAGTGTTTTGCATGAAGAAAGGTTCGGATCAGCCTGAATCCATGGGCAGGAAGAATTCCAGTTGCTCATCAGCCACTGGCCGTTGGGTACCTCATTGATTACTGAGCACTCCGTGTTTGCATGGTCATGGGAGAAGAGATGAGTGAAGTGTTCAGATCATCTCAATGCTTCAGCTCAAACACCAGTCTCTACGTAGCTCCCTTCCTGCCCTTTTTCCCACCTCCTACCCTTACTCCCACCCTACACACACACACACACACACACACACACACACTGTTGGAGACCTGCACCACAGCATACCTTGTGATCAAGAATCTAGTAGAAGGACTGGAGTATCTTTCCTCCTCTCCCTGCCCTGGCCAGCTCTCCCAAGTAAGAGATGATTACAGGCAAGTGTCCCCAAAGGAGATGGGCCTGGGCACCCCATGCATCCTGGGGGTGGTGGAGAGGGCACATGGGACCCTTACCTGCCTCCACCTGACAGTCTAGAGCACATCCCTCCACCTGGATTGCAGGAGTCTGCATTCCTTGGAAGAGCTCCCTTTATGTCTCCCTCTTCTGCGCTAGCCACTTAAGCAACCTGAATATTTCTATCAGATTTCCGTGTCTCCAAAGGTGGTGGGGAAACAGAGCCTGCCCTTCTGAGGAAATTACTAGAGTAATAAAGTTACACCGTGGGAGAGATTTCATATTTAAAAGCAAAATAGTACATGAGAAATTCCTCAGCTCCTTCTGTGGCTTCCACTTCAATTTCAGCAACAGTTGGGGCTCTCAGTCAGAGTGTGTTTGACTGTGCTGGGAGAGGGGGCATTGCCTGGCCCCGCCAGGGCCACCTGCTCCGTCAAAGACCCCTGACACCTGATGTTTGAGCTACTTCGCTGGCTTTTGTTGATCACTCCTCTGGGGATTAGAGAAATGGGAACACACTTGCCAGGGAGGTCTGGAGGATAGGGCAAGGGTTGGTTCTTTGCTAATGGAAAACTGCTTTCCACCTGACCTAAGCCACAGCCAGCAGCCAGACGCACCGGTGTTAGCTCCCTCTCTCTCTTTGTGCCTCAGTCTTCTGGTTATTGACTCAGACTAGAGGAGGGGTCATTATGGGGGAGAGGGTAGCGGGGGCTTGGGGTGGGGGCAAACCCCGGGGTAGAAGCAGTGTGAGAAGTAGGGGTGTAAACCATTATAGAACTGTCTGGGGCATGGTGGGGCATGGTGACCCCCTGGCTAATTGTGGGTGGGTGTGACTCCTCATAGGCTGGTGGGGTTTCTGCAGGGGCAGCTCAAGACCCTGTTTTTGGGCATCAGAGATGAGCGAGGGCAAGCTTGGCTAGCATCAAGAAGGGCCTCAGCCTCATGCCCTCCAGGAGGCAGGCCCTGTTCTAGGGACCTCCCAGTGGCCAGCAGCAGGCCCAGGCCCATGTGGGTGGCGCAGGCAGCGCTGGAGCCCCAGTCCGCGCTCATCCCACGTAGTATCATCTGCCAGGTGTCTCTCAGTGCACCTGGCTTGTCAGTTTGCCTCTAACTTAGTGAACGAGAAGGCTTCATTTCCACAGCCGAGAAAAGGCATCTCGCTCGCTCTCACTGCCCAGCCAGCATGGAATGTTGCTCAGCTCTGTGAGAGAGTGCCCAGAACTGAAGAACTGGGAGCCCTTCACCATACTTTAAGACTCTGCTGATGATGAGGGCTTCCGGACAAGCCATTTGCTAAACGGGAAAAAGAGTGAGAGTAAGAATGACCTGTTTCCCCTTGCATCACCTAGAGAAATATTCCTCCAGATCAGGTGAAATCCCAGCAGCTCAGATACACCATTAGCAGCTGCTTCAGGAGGCTGCACTGTCCCCTCCTGGAAGGTTCCCCTGGAGTTCTCTGTAGCAGAACTGGGCCAATGTGGACACGTACAGGAAATTTCTCGAGAATTACCAGGACTCATTTCTGCCTGCAGATTGCACCTGAGGCCCTGAGTCTCTCCTCTCTCTCCTCCCGCTTCCTGACAGCAAGTGACAAAGTGACTGATTTGAATTTAACCTCCTTGCTCTGCTTCTCCATCCCCCAGTGGAGGTGATAATGAGCAGAGAAATGGGCAAAGGCAGGTGGCCAGGAGGGGAGGGGGCAAGTGAGGGGAGCAGGAACCCCAGGCTGTAGCCTAGCACTGGCCTTTGGGGGCTCTCGGGAGCTCTCGGGAGCTGAGACAAGGGGTCGGACTTGAAGGGAAGACACTTTCCAGAACTCCTATAGCCTGGTGGCTCTAGAACCAGGACTGAACTAAGCTCATTCTGCCCATTGAGCCTTTGCCACATGCTGGTCCCTGTGTATACCTTTAATATCCAAGCACTCACTGTTCCATTTTACAGGTAACGAAGCCGAGGCTCTGAGAGGTTGGTTAAGAGCTAAGATTCAGGGGCACCTGGGTGGCTTAGTCGTTAAGCGTCTGCCTTTGGCTCAGGTCATGATCCCAGGGTCCTGGGATCGAGCCCCGCATCCGGCTCCCTGCTCAATGGGAAGCCTGCTTCTCCCTCTCCCACTCCCCCTGCTTGTGTTTCCTCTCTCGCTGTGTCTCTGTCAAATAAATAAATAAAATCTTAAAAAAAAAAAAAGAGCTAAGATGCAAACTGATGTTTTGACAAGTGGGACAATTCCCCAGGCCTCTGCCTCCCAGTTCAGCACCTTTCCCATTAATGTCGCTTATTCAGGAATTAATTCAGGGAGCATCTCTTATGCAGCAGTTGTTTACTGTCCTGCCAAGTGCTGTCAAGGGTCCCAGACAGTGCAATGGTCTCCACATTCAGGTTCCTGTGGCCAGGCTCTCCTTATCTCTCTGGAACTGCCCCACCTGTGCCCCCAGCTGGAAGAAAACCTTTTCCCTTCCAGTTTGCCTTTTCTTGCATGCTCTTTGCCTTTCCCATGTGCTCCCCCGCAATCAGACCCCCCCACTGTGGTCATTATTGGTTTTCTTTCTGCTGTATGTCCATCTGGCTCTTGTCTCTGATGAACTGTTTTGCTTAGGTGGTTGCAGTTTGGCATCTGTGCCTGGCTTTTAGTGGTGGGAGTTGGAGGGGTGTGGGGAGCAAGGTCACTGTGGGTCACTGTGGGTCTCCTGGAGCTCCAGGGGAAGGGAGAGCTGCAGGTGCTCACCTTTGGGGACCTCCCCAGCTTCTGTCCTCTGGGTCCTGTCCTGCCTGGGGCTGTGTTGCTTCTCGAGTCCTGGCTGCTCCCACCCACCTGGCCAGGTGCAGACACCATGACATCAGAGAAGGACACTGGGATTTAGCAGCAGCTTTGAGCATGGAAGGATGTGTGGGAGGATGGGGAGGAGAGCAACCCCTCAGTGTCCTAGTCTCATTGGACAGTGGCTGGTCCCCCTTGGGGCCGTGACTGTGGAAAGGGCTGAGCAGGAGGACTGGGAAAATTGCAGGCAGCCCCGTCTACAGTGGCAGTGGCAGCAGAGAAAATGCCTTATCTGTGAGAGGCAGCCGGGCCCTGCAGTTAATTATTCTCTTGTTTTCCTCTTGCTGTTTTTCTAACATATCAAGGTAGAACCTTTGCCCTTGGCTTTCTCATTGATGCTGAGCCTGGAACTGGGTGGTGAGCTTGGAGGAGGGGAGAAGGAGAGGAGGAGCCTCATTGGGGAAGGTTGGAAGGGGAGCCATCCAGGGATGCTTTCAGCCCCTTTGGCAATGCATCCTAAGGGGCTGGGTGGAGGAGCACAGACTCTTTCAGGGCAAGGAAGAGGGCCTCAGTCTCATCGGAAAATCCATCGAGTTTTGGCAGATGCCCAGGGTCCCGTGTTGGGCAGAGGTCAGACCAAACTTTGGGTGTCAGACCACACATTGGTATTTTGGTTCATCCTGGCTACTACGTGTGTGAATCTCTTCCAGCATCGTCCCGACCAATGCAAGACCCTTCACAGTCCAGGTCCTTCTTTCCTCCTGTCCCTCTGGCCAGCAGCATCGCCTGCTGCTTCATTTTCCCCTGCTCCGCATGGGAACACATGCACACACACTACACAGGTATGCACACCTGGGCACCGTCTCTTCTTCTTTTTGTCCCCATCTGTGCAGAGGCCAACTGAGCTTCTGCCACTGTGTGCCTCTGCGTCTGCACCTGCCTGTTCCGCTTTTGATGCATTTCTCACTGATCTTTTCTTGGCGAACCCTAACTCGTTTTTAGAATTCACCAGAGTGGTCACCTTCCCCTGGAAGCCTTCCTTCCAGCCCCAGGCTGGATTAGGTGGCCTCCTGGTCCCTACCACAGCTGCCTCTGCCTCCCTCTGTGGGAGCTCATTCCCCACTAGTCTGTAATTGCCTGTTGCTTTTGCTGGACACCCCACAGCGCTGTGAGCCTTTGGAGGCTGGGGCTCTATCTTAATGGTCATGATATTCCTAGCATGTGACACATAGGTAGTATCAGTAAGTGTGTGTTGTGTGAAAACCTGAGGTCATGTATTGTGTAGTAGTTTAAAATATCTCTGCAAAATTTTTGATGCCCTCCTTGTCAAATATGAAGTCCAGCTCCTCTCCCCTTAAATATGGGTGGGCCTTCTTACTTACTCTAATGAAAAGAATATGGCAGAAGAGATCCTGCATAACATGACGTTGGACGTGAGATCATAGAGGATCCCAGCTTCTGCCTGGCTCTCTCTTTCCTGGCGTGCTTGCCTTTGTGACCCAGCCACCATATTGTGAGGAAACCCAAGTGGCCTGGAGAGGTCATTGTGTAGATGTTCTGGTGCCACAGCCCCAGCTCTGATCCCAGCCCACTGCCAGCATCAAATGCCAGGCATCGGAGTGAGGGGGTTTCAGACAGTTATAGCCCCCATCCTTTGAGCCATCCCTGCTGACTCCCAGTGGGAAGAGACAGGCTTTCTTCCCTGAGCCCTGTCCAAATCACGGATTTGTTAACAAAATAGATGTTGTCACTGTTTAAAACCATCAAGTTTGGGGTTTGTCTGTTATGCAACAATTGAAAGCCAAAATATCCTGGCAGAAGTAGTAGAAAGGGTGGTTTAGAGAAGACTGGAGAGGACTTAGGGAGAAGCTGGGGAGGGGGAGGAGCTATGGTATGTCATTCATTCAACATCTAACACATATTTCTTAGCCTCCTACTATGTGCTAGGCTCTATGCCCAGAACAGAAAGTGTCCCAGCTCTTGGGGGGAGAGTCATGAAGACGACAAATGACGTAGAATATAATTTTAGGAAAGTGTTATGAAGGGATAAACAAGGTGATGCATGCAGGCTTGGACAACTTGAAATGAGGGAGAGGTTGGGGAAGGGAAGGCCTGTCTCTGTGAGCATGTGAAGGCTGGTCTTGCCAAACAGGCTTAGCTTTACTCTGCATGCGAGACAGATTTTGGCTTGATTATGAAGTTCTTTCAGCCAAGCTGAACCAAGATGGAAGAGGCTGCCTTGAGGGATGATCAGCCCCATCCCAGGTCTCCCAAGTGAAGGCTGAGCCACTCCCAGACCTGAGAGGCCAGATTCTACAAGAGGGAAATGAGGAGTGGGAGCAAAGAGACAGAACTGACAGCTTTGCTTAGGAGCCATCAGTTTCATGAATACTCAAGCAGAACACATTTATTGAACATCTACACGGGAAGCATTGTCCTTGAAGCTGAAAACATGAAGGAAAAGAAGACATAGTCATTCCTTCAAGGAGCCACTTATTAACAGACTGGTGGGGGAGAGAGAGCCATGCAGCCTACAGGCTGTAACAGGACATGTGATGGAGTCTGATTGATGCGGTATAACGGTTACATGTCAGCTCCTAGGAGAGACCAGGTGAGGTCATACTTCCAGTGGGGAGGAGTGTGTGTATGTGCATGTGTGTGCATGTGTGTATGGGAGAAAGAGAGAGACAATAGAGAGATCCAGGGTGAAACTCTTTGGAGGATGGATAGAAATGTGTCAGATAGAGATGGGAGTGGGTAGGAATGAGAAAGCAAGACTGAATTTTTCTTCCTCTCTGTCTCATGAAGGTGGACATCTGGAGCTCTCCATCAAGGGCTTGGTCTATTTTATTAGCCATATCTTTGGTTGCAGAGGCAGATGTTCAGCTCAAGCTGCAGGAAAGCAAAGGGTAGGGGGTGATGACTGGCACTTGTTATTACTGGACAGTGGACTTTGGCTATGAGGACATCTAGGGCCACCAGTGCTGTCTAAGGACTCAGTCTCCCTTTTCTTGTTCCTTAACTCTGTGTCTGTGTCAGCCAGGGTCTTGACAGAAAACAGACTGCACTCTCCAAGGGTTGATTGAGGAGAGTTTAGTGAAGAGACTCTGCAGTTATGAATAGGGTTAAGGGACTCACTGAGGATGGGGAGGCAGCCAGGAGCTGGCAACGGTGGGAAACCATGACTCCCCATGGCCCACAGGGCGAGGGAAGGGAGTGGTGTTACTGGGACCTGGCAAGAGCTGTAGCATGGGAGAGGGCTCCTTGACAGGAGCTGTAGACATAGAGAGAGGAAGGCAGCCGCTGCCCAAACCATGCAGGGCCTGAGAAGGGGCATTGTATTCCCTGAACTCCTTTACCTCCTCGTTCTCTCTTCCTGCCAGCACTTGGGATGAACTCAGCAAGAAGGCAGTGGTCATGGAAGCCTGGTTCAGAAAGGTCGGTCTCCTGAGGCTCAGGAGAGGGCAAAGAAAGGTAGAGAATGGATCTGAAGGGACAGTGAACAGAGTCATTTATGTTGACTTCATCCTCAGACAGGCCTTCTGCAAGACTGTCATGTGGCCACTGGCAGCGCAAAGTCACATTCTCTGGAAACTTCCACAGAAAGAGAAATACTCACTCCCAGAAGTGCTCCTCCTAGCAAAAGCCCTGGAACTTTGGTCTCCTTGGTGTTCCTTGGGTCCTAAGCCCCTCTTGTGAATCAGGCTGTCACCGGGATGATGGAATGCACTTATTGGCCAGGCTCGAGGCACGCTTGACCCATCTCTGGAGCTGGACGGAGAGATTAGCCCAGACCCACCTGAAAACACCTGGCCTGAAATGAGGACCAGCTCCCCACAAAAAGTCAGGATGCCGTTACAAGAAGCAGGAGTTGGTGCTGGTATACCACACCCATTCAACCTTCCCGCATAACTGAATCATGGAACATAATGGAGAACAGTAAAGGAAAGGGTGGGGCCTGCAGGTCGGAGAGGGGGTGTAGATGGGGGCTGCTGTGTCTGTGGTAGTCCCGATGGAAGACCTGGGAAAAGCTGGGGAAACCGAAGGTCATGGAGAAAAGTAACAACCCAGGATAGCTGCGCAAATTGTTTCTTTCGTGATGAGGTTGTGACTTCTATTCCTGAGCATCATGATCAAACTCCAACTCCTGAGCAGACAAATAGCAGGGGTGTTTGGCTAAAGGCAAAGTGATTTTAAGGCAAAGTTATCTCAACCAGGCTTTGAAGAAGGGCTCCTATTTGGGGCAAGATGAAAAAACACTGTGCGAGGGGTCCTACCTCTCACTGTGGCTCTCTGGGTTGCGACATAGATATCAGAACATCTTAATGTAATCGTTGCATTTAAATTCGATACCCAGTGGAGAGCAAGAATGAAAGAAATGCAAACTCCTAGGAACAACGGGATGGCTCATTTCCCTTCATTTCTCGGCATTATCAATCCTGGCTTAGTCTCACTTGGAATTTCCGTTTTACATCAGTAGAATATTTATCCATTGTGTTCTGTGTACTTTTTGTCAAGGCTCTGAGACTTGTATAAAGATGGCTGGTCTTCAGAGTCCTTTGTACGTGTCTTCCTTCGTACGTTAGATGTCTCTTCCTCTTTTGAGGAATCTGCTTAGAATACATCAGAGGAAGACTCCATTTGCCCTTCCAAGTTCCCTGCTCTTGGCTCCAACTTTCCTCTACTCCCAGCCAAGCAGAAAAAGAACAGTTTAATTTTTTTTTTTTTTTTTTACACAGGAGCACAATGCCGCTGCTCGACATGAAAACCCGTGGTTTTCTTTTTCCAATCAGAGGAAAGTAATTTTCCTTTCACTCACCTGACTAACTTGTTCAAAGCGTCCCCTCCCCACCCTTTTCTGATATCTTGCTGCTAAGTATTTGCCAATTCATTTGCATCTCAATGGTTCCTTAGCAACTATCATACCCTCGGGATTGGGTACAAAGCTGCTCTCCTACAAGGACCGCCAGGGTTACATTGCCCTCTTTTATAGTGTGAGTTACCAAACCGAACCCTGCCCAGACATGAAACACGTTTACTCACAACAGCACACAGGTTCGGAATTACAATGCACTTCCTCCTCGCCTTATCTGAGCACTCGGCCTTCCAGGCGACCCTTGCACTGAAATGCCCCCAATAACCGGTTGGCCCCTGAAAACTCTCCTCTGATACCTGTCTTCAGAGAGAGAATCCCAGATCTCAGCATCGGAGGGAGTCCTGTCTTCTTCAGACAGGCTGTGAATTAGGTCCATTTTACAGACCTGGCAGCTGAGGCTCAGAGAAGTAAAATGACCACCCCAAGGAGGCTCAGCCACCTGGAACGTGCCAGGGCCGGACCAGGGCTCAGGGCACCGCGGCTTCCTGGTCCACTGTCATGTGCTGTGTCCTGCAAAGAGTGACCCCCGTTTGCTATCTGGGGGTGAGCTTTCAGAATCGATTTAAAGAAAGTTCTTTTTAGCATACTTACGCGACTCTATTCATCTGCTGTCCTAGGACATTTCAGTACTCACTTAAGGAGAGAGTAAGTGCCCACATGAATATGCCAAGTGTGTGTATCTCCTAGTTTCTCTACTCCTGGCAGTTGATATCCTTTCTGTTCTTGGGCTTGTAGTGGAGGGCAGCATGGGCAGAGTGCAAGAAAGCCCAGAGTGTGTATGTCTGTGCGTGTACTTACGCGCATGATACAGACAGACAGTGACACTGGACCATTTAGCAAATTAGAGTATTCCACCCTGAGGAGGTGGTGCTGTTTCTGTAACAGCTCCAGGCCTCTGCCACCAGGGCTCACGGGCCTGGAACAGCCTGGCAAATGGAAGACACTATTCAGAAAAGGACAATGAGAACAGAGCTTATTCTACGGTAGGGCTGACCTTTGCGACTCCCACTTCATGTTGTTATTAAATATCGGGAAGAGACTGAAAGAACAATTATAGCATTGTCATAATGTATAAGCGTACAAAGCAAGCCATTCCCAAGGAGGCTCGGGCTCGGCTGAGCTTGACAATAGTGGGGCACTCATCTACAGGGCTGATTTTCTTCTCCTCTGGAAGTTGTTTTTATTATTTAACACAGCAGAAAACCCTGAACGTGCCTAGCGCATTTCTTCCATCATGGGCTCCAGAAAGCTCAGACGTCAGGGAGGAAAGGGGTGGAGGGCTTGGATTTCTACTTGAGTCCCTGTGGACTGCAGTGTGGAGTTTTGACTGCAGCCGTCTCAATGGCCTGGGCTAAGCTGGGTGCTGGCCCCGGGGGTCCCGGGGAAAGTTTGCTGAGTTGAGCTGGCTTCAGGGCTTTCAGAGGAGGCCAGTGAGTCACTGACTGGCTTTCCCATGAAGAGGTGTCCTATAGAGAAAAGGATCATGGGTGCTCCTGTGGCTCCTCCCTCCTCCACACCCTAAGTGTGTGCATCCACCTGCGTATACACCCAAGTATGCCACCTGACTATGCCGATGACTGGGACCCACCGCAGAGGTCATCTTAGCAGGTGGCAATTCCACACCTGGGCTGAGGCGCTGCCCTGGGGCGTCACTTTCTCCCGTGGAGATCTGCATCTAGTCCACTGTCTCTCAGCCCGATTCTCGTTGCTGCTGCTCTAAGGAGTCTTTGCAGACATTTTCTTCTTAAGCACTCCAGACCCTGTGAAATGTTAATACTACAGACATACTGTGTATGTGTTTATATACTGGGGCTTTTGGAAGGACCCCAAACCATTGTAATAGCTAAGTGTTTTTGTTCTCCTGTGTCCCCCAAGAATCAGTTTTCGCCCCTGTTCAGAATACATGACGGAAGCAAAATAAGCCTGCAGCAAAGTAACCAGTTCTCAGCTGAGTCAGAGCGCTGCTTTGCACCATCTGTCTCTCCGTCTAACTTTTACCTAGTGTGGCACTGACCCGTTGGGAAGGGTGTCCACCTTGGCTGATCCAGGAGGACCCCTGCTGGCTGGGATTAACCTTTAGTTGTTGGGTCCTGGGGCACAAGGGTAACCAGAAGCCTCAGGCAGTGGTGATTTACCAGTAGGCGTGAAGTATTTCATTACCTGAATGAGCCTGGCTGTGTCAGCTTGGGCTTTCTGGATGCCAGCGCTGAGGGTACCAGATTTGAAAATCGTTACTGGAGTCTGTTGGTCCACTTTTTAATTTTAATTTTTTAAAAAATTTTTATTTGAATTCCAGTCAGTTAACATACAGTGTAATATTAGCTTCAGGTGTACAACATAGTGATTCAACACTTCATGCATCACCTGGTGCTCATCACAACAAGTGCACACCTTAATCCCCATCTGTGTCCATTTTTTTAAAGAAATAAATTTTCTTGAGATATAATTTATGCATAATAAAATTCACCGGTTTTAATTGTATAAATCCCTTGAGACTTGACAAATGAATGTGGTTGTGTAGCCACCGTACCAACACAATATGGAACATTTTCTTTTTTTTTTTAAGATTTTTATTTATTTATTTAACAGAGAGAGAGAGAGAGAGAGAGCACAAGGAGGCAGAGCGGCAGACAGAAGGAGAGGGAGAAGCAGGCTCTCTGCCGAGCAGGGAGCCCGATGCGGGGCTCAATCCCAGGACCGCAGGATCATGACCTGAGCCGAAGGCAGCCACTTAACCGACTGAGCCACCCAGGCGCCCCGGAACATTTTCAATACCCTCACATCCCTTCACTGTCATTCCCCAGCCCCCGCCCCTGGCCTCTGGCAACAACTGAGCTGATTTCTGGATCTCTAGTTATGCCTTTTGTAGAAGTTCGTATAAATGGAATCATAGCGTATGTTTGCCTTCTTTCACTTAGGGTCATGCATTTGAGATTCATCCATGTTGTTGCCCGTATCACTGGTTCCTTCCTTTTTATTGCTGAGTAGTATTCGATCACAGATACATCACGGTTGGTTCATCCATCCAACAGTTGATGGACGTTTTTTCCTAGTTTCTCATTTTGGGGCTTTTATAAATAAAGCTACTGTGAGTACATGTCTTCCTGTGAACACAAAATGAAACATAGGTTTACATTTCCCTTGGGTAAGTACCCAAGAGTGGATTTGCTGGAGAATATGGTAAGTGTAGGTCTGACTTTATGGGACTGCCAATTTGTTTTCTAGAGTAGCTGCACCACCTTGCATTTCTACCAGCAATGTATGAGAGTCCCAGGTACTCCATGTCCTTACTGACAGCTGATATTGTCAGTCTTCTAAATTTTAACCATTCTTGTGGTGATATAATGGCATCTGATTTTGGTTTCCATGTACATTTCTCTAATGACTAATGATGCGCTTCTCATTTGCCTCTTAGCTGTTCATATATATTCTTTGATGAAATGGATGTTCAGATCTTTTGTCCACTTTTGTTGTTGGGTTGTCTGTTCTGGGCCCATTTTTGACTTGGATGGTTGTTTGGAGGTAACAGGGGAATGCCGCCCCTGACTGGGTTGCGGTGTTGTGCTGAGAAGACCGTAGGTTGCTACCTGCTGGGTCTTATTCCTGGGGTAGGGGTAGGGATGGACCATGATCTTCTCCACAAGGATGGTTATCAGTTATCAGGGATGAAGTACATCCCCAGACAAGGGCCAGGACCTTGGAAAGTGGGCTGTTGCTATGGGCCTGTGTGAGCCTCCATAGGAAACCATACCTTGGATGATCTAGGATTGTGTTCCCAGTGTTTATTTCCCATGCGTCATCCCCAAGTTCTAACCCCGTCTCCACCATACTCCTGTGTATGTATGAAGGAAGGACTTGTGCCCCCACCCCTGCCCAGCATGGCAGGGGGAGCTGCGTCTCTGTGGTGGCAGCAGAAATCAGGTAGACATCCCCAAGGGTTCTGCTTCCCCAGCGTGGTTCTTATTATAGGTATCTTTTGGTTTCGGGTTTTCTTTTCATGAAGAAAGGTGTGATTCTCCTAGGAAGGGTGGTCTGAACCCACACAGGGAAGCACACATAAGCTCAGGCCAGACTCTCAGGGCTGGGCACCCCAGGCTGTTCCTCACCTCACTCCTGCTGCTCCAGTTCCTGAGGGGTTTCACAGCCCTTCTGGTTTGTGCTGCATTCACGCTGAGGAAGATGCCTTAGGTTCATTTCTGAACTTTTGATGACAGACTCAGGATTCCACAGGCTTTGCAACACTGGGGATGATGTGCGTGCTTCAGCCATGCTTGCCATGATTTGCGTGATGATCAGTGATCACAGTAATCGCGGGGGAGGTGACACATGACAAGGATGCAGAGGCCTGTTGTGGTGCCATCAAGGATTGGTGTGCTCAGCTGGACCTCACATCACTTCTCACAAGCCCCTCTTGTGCCCACGAGCAAAGCTGCAGTCGGTGCTGTGTCCCATCTGGCTGTGGGGTCCCTCAGAATCCAGCCCAGGGCCTGGCACAGAGTAGGCACTTGGTAAATGTGGAGGGATAGATGGACAAATGGACGGACTGGGTCTCTGTTACACTTCGTAGGTCACTCAGGGAGAGGCTGATGCTGGTGCCCCCACAGCATAAAGCCAGGAACTCGGGTCAAACAAAAGCAATGACAACAGAGGAGGCCCTGAAGATCTGGTTGTGGAGACAAGACTGGGGCTCCCGGTGCTGGGTGGAGAGACCCAAGGACAGTTCAGGTGAGGAGCTGCCATTGTAAGGCCTGTTTCTAGGGGAATCTTAGGGGTAAACTGGGCCTTGACTATATGGAGATGGAGAGTGGTGGGGAGTACATCATGGGGGAAGTAGCAGAAGCAGAAGTGTGGCGATGGGAGAGGAAAGGCAGGTACCTAGAAGGGAAAGGCAGGTGCCTGGAATAGCAGTTATGGCCAGGTGAGTGCTCAGGGGTACACCCAGGAAGTCAGTGCTATAGGAAGTCAGAGGATGGAGGGTTTGGAGTACTTTAGGGTAACCAGGGTGGCTTCCTAAAGGAGGGGGTAACTTTTGAAGGAAAAAGAGTTTGCAGTGGTAGAGGAGGCAGGGCACAGGTCTTCCTTCCATCCAGACTTGCCCTGCCCAAAGCCGGCATCATCTGGTGTGGGGACCTGGCAGAGAGGTCTGTTTCTGTGATGTATGCCTCTCTGTCTTGGACCTTCTGGCTCCAGAAAGCCCAGGATCTGTTCCTGTGAGGGAGGGTTCAGCATCACTGTTTCGTCCTGAGTCCTGGGGCCCAGCTGACATTGCTGACATGATTCCTGAGTCCTGAGGTCCATTTGACATTGCTGACAAGGAAAGCAAGATGCTTCTTGCAATGCTCTGGACCAGCTTTTCACCAGCTGTTTTCTTTGGTCTCATGCTCTATGTGTGGTCTGTGGGCTTCACTTGCAAGCTCCTTGGAAATGCAGTATCTCCAGGCCCTGCCTCATAGCAACCAAATTCAGATCCACCTTGGTCAAGAGTCCCAGCCTCTCAACTTCTGAGTCAGGGAAGAAGCCTCTTTTTTTTTTTTTTTTTAAAGATTTTATTTATTTATTTGAGAGAGAGAGAGCCTGAGCAGGGTGAGGGGCAGAGGGAGAAGTGGAGTCTCCACTGAGCAGGGAGCCAGATTCGGGGCTCGATCCCAGGATCCCGAGATCATGACCTGAGCCGAAGGCAGTTGCTTAACCTACTGAGCCACTCAGGTGCCCCAACAAACCTTTGTTTGAGCATTTTTTTTAAAGGAACCATTCCAGATTTAAACAAAACTAAGGAGACACAACAAGTAATGATCCTTTACTAGATCCTGTACTGAAAAAAAGAAGTTGTTCTAAAGGACAGTATTTGGATAATTGACAATTGACAGTGGGCTCCAACATTAGGGGAGAGGGTTTCATTAGATGAAAGTATTATAACAAAGTTAAATATTCCAAGTTTGATAACCATGTTGTGGCCAAGTAAGGGAATACCCTTGCTGTCTTGATGTATGTACCCTACTCTCAGAGGGTTCATGGAGGAAAATAAATAAGCAAAACAATCAACGTGTGTGTATATACTATAATAAAGGTATGTGTAACACAATAATGTGTATGAAATATGTTATATCCTATTGTACTATAAATATGTGTAGAAAGAGAATGAAAAAATATTTGGCAAAATGTTAAAAATTGGTGAATCAGGATAAAAGGTATATGGGGGTTCTTTGTTCTATTCAAGCAACTTTCCTGTGTGAAAAAAAGTTTTTTTAAAATATATGGCTTGTTTAAAAGTTTGATGGATATTGCAGGTTACCCTCCGAAAAGGCTGAACCAATTTATATTCTCACAATGCCATGAGAGGGTTGGTGCAGCTGTTTGATGGGGCTATTTTTAGTCAGCTGTTTTGATTCCAGGGACTTTTTCTGATGGGGTCATATATCACTTTTGACCTGGGAACATTTTTTTCCAATTTATTATGAATATTTCTAAAAGTACAAAAAAGTCATAGTGTAATGAGCATGTATGGCCCACCACCCAGATTTAACAATTGTTAATATTTTACCATATTTATTTATCAGTATAGAGTTTTGGAAATGGAGACTCAGCAGAATTAAGTACTTGCCAAAGGTAAGTGAAGGAGTCAGACACCATATCTTCTGCACCTGGTTCTTCATCTCCTGCCACCCAGATTTTCCAGAACTGTTTCCGGGTCAGATAGAGCTGATATTTTTTCCTGAAGCAGTTTGGTAGAGCATTTGAGTTAGACAGATCTGAATTTGAACTCCATCTCTGGCCTTGGGCAAACTCCTCACCCTCTCCTTGCCTCAGTTTATTCATCTGATCATTGGGGATGGCACCACATACCTGTAAGATTGTTGAGCATCATCAATGAGAGCCCACTGAAAGCATGTAATAGTCATTATCATCATTATTTCTCCCGTGTCCGTCTTTGCATCTAAACAGATCTCCAGGCCACCTCCTCCAGGTCCCTGCCTTTACCCTGCCTGCCAGTGCCTTGTCTGGCCCGTGGATTACTGGTGTGTGGCTCTGTCTCATCTACTCCAGTAGATGGAGGGCCAGGGCTCCAAGTCTCTGAAAAGTTGGTGCACGTACACAGGCTTGAGTGCTGGGGTGATGTTCAGCAGCCTGCCATCACGCATCACTGACCCAGAATCCCTGGCCTGGGCAACAGGGCCTCCCAGGTCATGAACCCCCAGGGGAGCAGGTCTGGATGAAGTCCCAACAGCCCCGGACTAGCAAGGAAAGGGCCTGTGGCCCATTGTTCCCTTCCCACCACATCTCCAGGACTTGTCATTGGACCAGAGTTCCAGGTTGTGAAGAGTGAGGCACTCACCTTGGGTGCACAATTTAAGGGAGCACCAAAACCCTCAGTAACCAGGATAAATATTTAAAAAAAATAAAGTCTTTATTTTTTTTGAAAGATTTTATTTATTTATTTGAGCAAGAGCAAGAGAGAGAGAGATCACAGAGGGAGAGGGAGAGGTAGACTCCCCACTGAGCAGAGAGCCTGACTTGGGGCTCGATCCCAGGACCCTGGGATCATGACCTGAGCTGAAGGCAGACGCTTAACTGACTGAGCCACCCAGGCGTCCCCAAAATAAAGTCTTTCAACTCTGGCTTGTTCCTGGCTGCCTGTTTTTGTAAATAAAAAATAAAGTTTAAAAATAATGTTTGAAGGCCTCACTCCGTCTGCTGATACGCCTATTTTGTGGCCCTAGAAATTGCAGGCAACTGGAGAGCACACTCCTAGTACTTGTTCTGGATACAGCAATATCAACAAATCTCCAATTCTAGAGTTAATGCAGCTCCTTCATCCCTTAAAGGGCCAGCCACCCTGATGCTCTTAGCACCTGGCTCCCCAGCCTGTGGCCGGCGTGGCGGAAGGAGGTGTGTGGTGTGGTGGCATCAGTTGTTGCTGGGTGGCCCTGTTTCTCTGTCATGGTGGAGGGGATGTGCAGAGTCCCTCTCTGGCCTTACACTGAAAGGTTGCCTCTGTGGGAGAGATGTGGTGCTGGGGGTCAGAGAACTGGCTCACATTTCCCTGCTGGTGAGCATGGAAAACCACTCATCTTCATCCCTAGTCCGGTGGGGGTGCAGGCTTCGGCCTCCTCCCCTCTGGGTTCTTCAGTAAGAGGTTGTGGAGTAGGAACTGGAGCCAGTGTGTATGAAGTGCTTAGCTCTGGACCTGGGACATGCTCTGGGAATGCAAGCTGCCCCTCCAGTCACAGCGGACGTGATTGATTCTAGTGGATCATGTCAGTTCCTTGGCCCAAGGCTGCCTGAGTGATTATCCCTATAGAGGCGGATCAAGTCCAACCCCCGACCTGGCCCAGAGCAAGAAGGTGCAGTGACAGGTGGAGGAGCTCCTCCATGTCTAGCTAGGTTCACAGACACCTCTCAAGATCTTGTGCCTGGGCTCCCAACCACCTACTTCTCAAACAGGTGGCTCTCCAGTGTTTCCCCTCCCTGCCCCATTCCTGGCTCACCCAAGAATACGGGGTTATCCATTCCCCCGACTCTTCTAAGAGCCATGAGGAAGGGCATAGAGAGGGAAGACATAACCAGGTACCAGGATATGCCTGCGGGTGGTTATCTCACACGCCTGGGTGATTACAAGGCCGTGGCTATAGATTTCGCTTTCACCTTCCTTTGACTTGTCACTCCACAGGAAGTGAAACCTATGTCTGGTTCCCTGGTAATGAGGTTGGAAGTCCCTAGTACTATGTTTAAGAGCCTGACAGGCAGACAGCCAGGTAGGGGTGGGGGGGGGTTCCCTTGGCTTGTGATAGGTGACCTGAGCATGGCCTGACCATGCTGCTGAGCACAGTGCTATGGTTCCCTGAGAGCCCTCTGGCACCTGGCCTCCCCTCCGACAGGACTGTGTTTTAGGGTGAGCAGGGAGCTGATCAGAGGCTGAGGGGCAGAGGGGGGCAGGCATCCTGGCTGGAAACGGGGTAGAGGTGAGAAGTGGGGGCAGATTCAATCTTCAGACTACCATGAGATAGCTAGTGGTCAGTTTATGAGTAGAAGTGGTCATCTGAGGAAGATAGAAATGATCTGTACATGGGGTACCAGACAGGAGAATGCTTTGCCAGGTGGGAGTTTTGCTAGATGTAGGGGTGAACTCCTCACTGAATACAGAGAAATGGGAGTTGGGTAGGCATCAACACATCTCTGTCTTACTTTTTTTTTTTAAGATTTTATTTATTTATTCATGAAAGACAGAGAGAGAGAGAGAGAGGCAGAGAGAGAAGCAGGCTCCCAAGGAGCAGGGAGCCCGATGCGGGACTCGATCCCAGGACCCCGGGATCATGACCTGAGCCGAAGGCAGATGCTTAACTATCTGAGCCACCCAGGCGCCCCTCTGTCTTACTTTTTGGCAACACATCGGGGTTTTCCATTTGGTGCGTGTCTCTTCTCTCTGTGCCTCAGGGCTGGAGCCTCCTGTTTGTGCATTAGTGCCTTGCACAGCTGGCGGGGGTAGGCAGGATGTGCACCCCACTGGTGACTCCCCATTTCCCAAGTGTTGGTTCCCAAACTTCGCCCCGTTTGGAGGGCAAAGAGAGACCAAAGAAAGAGGCAGACTACTCCAGATCAGTAGGTGGCAGGTTTAATAAGGGAACTTCTGTATGAGGCTTGTCTCATACAGAAGACACACTGTGTGTCACAAGACACATAGATCTCTACCAGAATCTTAAAAGTCTATACAGAGGCCTTAACAGGGTTCAGTCATGTATACCCTCCAGATGGCCTCAACACCACATTGCTCTCTCAAGGCTGTGTCCTTGAAAATGGCTCCCACTGTGGGGATATGGGCAGAGTGTACGTTCCAAGGACGGGGAGGGGGGGTGAGGGGCCTCCACTGCCCAAGGCCAGCTCATGTGTCAGCCAGCGGTCATGCCCTCTCACTGACCTCCCCCAACACCATGAGGGGCATAGAATGGTGTTCCTTGGGTGGTCTCAGAGAGCAGGTGCCCACCTTCACTGGGCTGTTCTTGAGGTGTGGGCCTTGGGCAGTCATCTCGACCTCCACAAAATGGGATGAGTAATACCTCCTTATCGGGATTTCAGTATAAGATGACATATGTCTGGCACCCACTACAGTGCTGGGTATGTAGTAGGCACTCAATCAATGCTTCCTTTCTTCCCTGTGCCTCTTCTTTCCCTTCTCCTTCAAGGCTAGAGTGTGGGGGCCTGCTTGGAGAAGCCGGGTCTCCACTTTGCACCCATGGGAAGCTGCAGAGACACTGCCCTTACAGCTTCTCGTTGTGGGCAAGGTGGCTGTCCACAGTTTTCCCGCAGCCCTGTGCCTCTCATCTCTGCCCTTGTGTGGTGCTTCCCTGTGACAGGCAGCCCGGAGGACGGTGGCCTCCTTCCCTACCCTGGTCTTGCCACCCCCATCTCCTACTCTGCGTCTTGCTGGGATGGGCCCAGCTCAGAGGACAGATGGACACCCCTGGTGCCAATTTCCGATCTGGCCAGTGTCAGCTAATTGCTGTAACAACGAATCCCAAGTGTGTCATCCAACAAGAGAGAGTTTATTTCTTCCTCATATCACAGGCCAATGAAGCCATCAGGAACTCTGTCCCCTCTCATCACTTGGGGACCCATGCCGATGAAAGAGACAGCAGCCCCATTCCTATCTCCCTCAGCCCCGGGGTGATGCGTCCCTTCCTCTCTCCAGTGGTCCCACCCAGACACCTGCTGAGAAGAGGGTGCTGGTTTGGAGAGCAGGTGGCAGTGTCCCTGCTGCACCACCACAACTCCTCCGCAGGCCTGGGACAGGGGCGAAAGCTCGGAAAATCCTCCTTCTTCTCTCTCTACCTTCCTGTCCTTCCTTCCTTCTTCCAGCGTTTAGAGAGCGGCGCCTTGGACCAGAAACTGGCTGCCTTTATGAAATGGAGACAGAGATACCTGAGAGTTACTTTTCAGGTCATGGAGGCTGGGCTCTCTGATCACAGGTCAAAAATTGTCCACATTATTCTACACAGAGGCTGCTAGAATAATTAGGGCTGAAGCACTTCTTCAACAGCAAGTTCTTGGTGCTGTTTTTTATTTCCTTCTGTTTGCCTGGGCCACTTGCAGGGCACCCCCCACCCTGGCTGCCTCCTCTCCTCCTGGCACCCCCCACATGCTTCCTCCTGCCTCCCAACATTTGCACCTGCTGTTCCGTGGCTGGATAAAGGGAACAAAAATCAATAAGCTTTGAAAGGCAGAACGATTTTAAAAATTAAGGAAAAGCGTTAGAATTAAGAATCTAGAGACATTAGAAAAATGATCATAAAGTGGTAACAACCAGGGCATTGAATTGCTTAAAAGAATGTGTGAAAAGTGAAAATGGCTCAAGTAACGATAAAAGATAGGGATAAAAATAATGGTGGAATAAAAGGGTAAACACAAACGGACAAGAAAAAAACGTGAAATCCAGAAACCAAAAGTACTCTAAGGCTAGATTGTAATAACGCAAGAAGACAAAATTCAGAAGCAAGCAACCACTCCCAAGCCATAGGTGAGGAGGGAGAGAGGCCTGGCTCTGTGATTGTTCTGGAGGGCGCCTGGTCTCTTTCGCTGAGGACTTTCTGGGTGCGAAAAGTTCGAATGCAAACAGAAACCCGTTCCTCTATAGGAGGCAGAGGCCCCAGGTGGGCACCATGAAACTGGGGAAACTGGGAGGCAGGGCAGCTTGGCTATTTGTCGTGTCCTTGGGGTCCAGCCCTCTGGGTCTCCCCCTTTCTCCCTGCTTTTGGGGCAGTTGTGTGGGGCACAGAGGTTGGGGGGGTCAGAATTTGGGGCCACTAAGAGCAGAGGAGCCCCTCCCAGACCCTGTATCCAGGAGAACATTGGTCACACAGGAAGTGAGACAGTGTTAAAATGGGGCAGGTGGGAGGAAGAAGTGTCACCAAAGGCCTTGTGCTGTCTGGGAGGTCTCCCTGCTCCACTTCTGTAATTGGGGAATGTATGCCATGTCTAAAGGGGTGCTTCGGCTGGCAGGCTCCCACTGCCCTCCTGCCTGGAACTTGGTCTCCTGGTCCCCACCGGCCATGTCACCACACTGGAGGCTTCAGGGCTGTCCCCCAGGCATGGACATACTCCAGAGACACCCTGTAGCCTAGGCTCCTGGGCCCCTGGCATCTCTCCCCTCTGATAATGACCAGCTGTCCCTCAGACCTTGGCTTCAGGTGAGCTGAGCTGTGACAGGCTGATGGTGTGTGCAGGATGGTGGGGGCACTAACCAACATGTAGGATTCCTTTCTCATTCCCATTGTGAAAGGATTTACTCTCTAAAGTCAGGACCTTGCCCTGACCCTTCAGGAATGCCCATGATTCTTATTTTAAGGTGTAGGATATTATTCCATACCATTTGTGAGCAAGACCCCTCCAGCCTCTCCCTCCTTGTTCTGATGAACCATCCAGCACCAAAGCACGTTCCTTTTTTATTTTGCCTCATTTTGCACAGACGACAGATCTAAATTACATCAGGGACCCTTCTGTTTTTAAATAGCATACATTTTGCTGTTAAAATTTTTTTCCCCCAATCACCTTGGAAGAGATTTGTGTCCTTCTCAGAAGTGCTGGGATGATTCATGGGAATTGGGGTGGCAGATTGTAGCTTTGACTTGGCATAAATGAACCCAGATGGTCTACCCAAGGATCATACTGGGCTGATTTCTCAGCAGGACTTGCACCCTTGCCTCAGATCTGGCCAAGAGGGAAGCAGAAGCGCCCTTGGTGGGTGGGCTGGTCCACCTCTCACGCCCCTGGGACCACCTGGTTTCCTAGTTCCCTTCACCCTGCAAGCTTCCAGACATTGGGTTGAAAGGCTTGAGTGGCTTGCCCTTCGGCCTGTGGCCTCTCAGATGATTGCTTTTGCTTAAAAGCTATTAAATCTCTCAGGAGATGTGAACTGGTGTAGATGACTCACCTGCCTCCTTAATGGAGGAAGCAAATTCAGAGAGAAGTGTCCAGAAAACAAGGACAGGCCAGGGTCTCCCAGAAGGGAAGTGTCTTCTGGGAGTAATGAGTGTGGTGCGTGGAGGGGGCCAAGCTGGCACAGAAGGGAGAGGGTGGAGGAGGTCACTCTAGACTTGAGAACTGGAAGGAGCAAGATGTTTCCAGAGAAAACCAGCACATTTCTCTAGCAGTCTGCGGTGGGGACCCATCAAGAGGCTGGAGGGAAGCCCCTATGCAATCTTCAGAGCCTGCCTTGAGCATCCAGGGCTTCTGGAATCTTCTTGGATGGGGCCCCTGGGGCTAGAAGGTGAGTGCCCAAGACGGTGGGAGAGAGATCTTTCTGGACTAAAGGCGGGTCAGGCTCTGGACTGTGGGGTGTTGGAAGAAAGGAAGGAAGGAAGGAGAGAGGGAGGTATGGAGAGAGAGAGGGAAGGAAGAAAAGGAGGGTGGAAAGTTACAGAGGAAGATGGGGAGGTGGAGTGGGGCCAAGGATGTCCTTTGCCTGCTTCATGTGGCCCTTTCTGGCCAGAAGCACTTGGCAGAATGAATTGGAGAGTGAGGACAGAGAAAGAAGAGAGAAAGAGTGGGAGGGGACCAGGGTGCAGCAGAGTTGATATCAGCATGGCTCTCTCAGGAGCTCAGAATTTCCAGCTGCTATCCCAGCTCCCCAGTACCTGCCAGAGCTCCTACTGAGATGGGCCAGGCATGCTCTTTAAGACAGCTCTGGGGGGGCTTGGAGAAGAGCAGGCCTGCCTGCTGAGCTCCTGCATTGCCCCAGACTCTGCAACACCTGACCCTCAAGTACGTCTCATAGTAACCTGAAGGGCTAAGCCTTCTCATTTCCATTTTACAGATGGGGAAACTAAGACCCGGCTTGGCCAAAGTAAAGGCAGGTTCTTTCTATTATTCTTGTGAGGCAATCCGGGACATGGAACCTAATGACTACTCAGGGAACTGCTAAGTGTCGCACTCAACATCATACATGGGAAGATCCACACTGATGTTCTCTCAGGAAATTGTAAATACAAAGAAATTCTATTACCTGAAGTCAGAGTCAATGACAGCATCAGTTTCCAAGGCAACAGGCTATGATGTCACAGACAGGTGCCTTCAACGGCAGAGGGACAGCCGGTAGGGTAGCGGGGAGCCATGGTAGAGAGGAGGTCAGACTGATCTGTTAGTACAGGTGCTGAAGGCTTTCCGTCCACCCTTCCCTCAGCATCTGCTCCTGCTTTTTTAAAAGGCAGATGCACTGACACTTGGAACAAGTACAGGAGCTTTATGACCATTGAATTCTTCAGCTTGCAAACTCACACAATAATCCAAAACAAATATGATTTCCCTGAATGTTTTCTTTGAATATTTGCAAAAAGAACCATACTTTGTTGTTGTTGTTGTTGTAATATTGGGTTCTTGCATTTGGCGGAGTGGTGGTTGGTTCTCTGTGTGTCCAGCATGGTGACGCTGTTAATTCCTGTTGACGTGGCATGCCAGGGTGGAGATGGCAGTGAGACAGGACCGGCTGGGGGTCAAGTGTCAGGAAGCAAGTGGGTTTCTGGAAGGAGATAGGAAGGGGAGACCAGATGTTGAACATGCTGGGGCAGAGTGCCAGTTGGTGCACATTGGACTTGAAGGGTCTAGGTCTGGGGTTAGCAGGGTGTGACATACAGTAGCACTGTATACTTGCCAGTTGCAATCCTTTTCATTGTGGTGCTTCATGTTTTCAAACCTGTGGCCCATTATACTGTTCAAAGATGGCTACAACAGTATCTGCCAGCCCACCTGCTCTTCAGTGGTGGGCCTGTGCCAGCCTAGCATCTCATGCTCCTCCCCTTGAATCTGGACTGGTCTTGGTGACTCATTCCACCCATACAATGCAGCAGAAGCGATGTTCTGGGACTTCTGAAGCTAGGTCATATGCAGCCTCACAGCTTCCACCTGGGGCTCTGGGAACTCAGCTCTTCGAACGCTCACTCCAGGCACCCGGTTGCCATGTTTTAAGATGCCCAAGCCACATGGAGAGGCCCCGTGGAGGGACTCCAGTTGACAGTCCCAGGTGAGCTCCCAAATGCCAGCCAGCACCAGCTGCCAGCCATGTGAGCGGGCCACTTGGGCATCAAACTGGGAAGAGCTTTCATGGCTGTAGCTTCTACCAACATTGACTCAGACATTCTGAGCAACCCCAGGTAAGGACTAGCCAGTGGAGCCCGGTCAATGTGCAGAACCGTGAGGCAGAATAACACATTATTGTCTCAAGCCACTGAATCTCCAGGGTGATTTGTTACACACAGTAGATAACAGGAACACAAGCAATCACTTGAAGTTGTCATGAGACAGAACCCAGGCAGGCCCTAGGTCAGTGACCGAAGGGGCATGTGACCATTCCTGTAGTGAGCCCTAGGGTTCAAGGCTTTACACCTTCAAAACTAAAGGACACGATGAGGGGCCTGTCTGTTGGGGAATCCTCTCCAAGAAG
Source organism: Zalophus californianus (assembly GCF_009762305.2). Lineage (NCBI taxonomy): Eukaryota > Metazoa > Chordata > Mammalia > Carnivora > Otariidae > Zalophus > Zalophus californianus. The sequence goes on from NC_045595.1 coordinate 91,258,793, forward strand.
GGCACCCTGGAGGTGGGGGATCATCTGTCAGTCAACTCCACAAGCTTGGCCATTGGTCTGCAGTTTGGCAACATCGATGCCCATCAAGCCAGATCTATTCTAGCTCTGATGGGATTGTTTTGAACCTAAGCGTGCAGGACTGTTCATTTCATCTGGTTGGTTTTGGCTGAGCATCCCAGCAATTGAGATTGGATGAGTGTCCCCTGTAGGGTTTCATCCAAGTGGTTGATGAAAATGCCAAAGAGGGCAGAGCCTGTGAAATCTCGCAGGAGATGCTGCTTCCACTGGGCCCTCTTTGGCTACTGTTCTGTCAGCTGTGAATCCACCAATTTGAACTTGTCTCTGTGAAGCTCTCCAGCTGATTCGCCATTTCGTGTGCTTTACTGAGATCCACATACACCATCATCTAGTGGCCTAGGAAGACTTTGAAGAAGGAAAGGAGGTGGATTCGGTGGTTCTTAACTCAACCCATGGTGCCTCCAGCTCATCTCCACATTTCCTCTGTATGTTTATATATACCCCAGTCTCCACCTTCCACCATGGCTTGGCTCATGGCACACGGTGGCTTTTTCTTCCTTAAAGAAATAATACGTTTGCCTCCCAGTTTTCTACCATGTTTTTCATCCTCTGCCATTCCTCGAAGAATATGGTCATTCTTTGACCATATCTGCATTGGCTTTCTATATTGTATTTCTATATTGTATTTTCTCCCAGATAGAATTATGCCATAAAATGTGCTGGAAAACGTTTTCAGATGCCTAGCTTAGAAGCAGTATCTGTTTAGGAAGTTCTTCCTGTTACCATTTTGATGTCTAGCCTAAATCAGTCTGGATGCATTGCCATCTTTTTTCCTCATTTCTTTTCCCCTCGTCACATAGGGGCAAGACGTGGGCCTCTCCTCAGCTGTACTGCTTTGCATGTAATTGACGATGCTTGCTGTGTCCTTCGTCTGCCTTCTCTGGTTCTGGATAAATAACCCCCAGCTCCTTGTGCATTTCTTCACCACTCCTGTTTTTCAGGGCCCTAATCAGTTTTATTTCATTCACCACTAGAAGTGATTTTAAAGCCCCTTGGAAATATAAAGGTTGTCTAAATAATAAATCATCATTTTGGCAAATGATACTGAGACATTTAGAGACATAAAATTAATCACCCCTTATAGCTACAGTGCAGCTTTTCCATGGGGAGTACAAAGTAGTTTGTAGAGCTCAGAGTTAATTCACCAACCAGTCCCAGAGAAAGAGGGAAGGGGTCATTTATCTGTTTTCCTGGGGGAAGGGCAGCAGAGGTGCAGATGACTTCCTTTTCAGCACCCCCCTGGCAGGTGCAGTCCATGGTGTGAAAGAAACCTCAACTCTCTGCTCGACATCTGACACCGCACCCAGGGGGTGTGTTGTCGCTTCTCCACCTGGAAAGCAGCATGCGATGGGCTCCCTGGGCGGGCATCATTCCCTCTCTCCAGCCTGTACTGTGCCCAGGCTGATGAACATAATGCACATTTTCCTTAGGGCGAGCTCTCTGCCCAGAGTGCTGCAGCGTCTCCCACAGCATCAAGTATAAACGCCACAGATTTTACCAATATCCACAGAGCCTCCATTTCCACATACATCAGCTCGTGAATTATGCCTGTTTTACAGATGAGGAAGCTGGGGCTTGTGGAATCTAAGTGACTTATTCAGACTCACACAGCTCCCCTGTGGTGGTGCCAGGATCTGAGGCCAGGTTTATCTAACACCCTAGTCTAGCACTTTCTCTTCTCCCCAACCTGAGCTTATGGCTGCGTCCATGACCATTCTCTTGGTTCTGAGGGACAGTAAGCAGAACGAATGCATACGCACACATATACACACCCCTTAGTGGCCCGTGTAATTGCAAGAACAGTGTGGTGCTGGTTTCAGGATGGTGGAGTCAATATGGATAGCCGGACTCAGCCTCTACCCCTCTTCCTCGGGGTTGGCCTCACGATCTCCCTTCATGGGCAGCGGGTCCGTTGTTCTCACTACAACAGCAACAGGGAGATTCACTTCTTGGTTCCTACACTGTCTTGAGGGTCATTCTGATTGATCCCAACCTAGGTCACATGCTCATCCCTGAACCAGTCACCATGCCAAGAGGCTGGAATTCACTGATGGGCCTGATTACTCCTTCCCCTCGGGAGCTGGGGGCAGTGGATGGGGGTGGAGATGAAATTACGAGTACAGGGAGCAGTTATGAATAGTAGGACAATGGCCCTCTCTTGGCACCCCACCCTGAGTCTTCACATTCTGGCTAGGCTGCTCCTCAGATGGGCATTCCCCTGCCCCACCAGCATCTCTTTGCTTATGCTTTTTTCCTGCTCCTGCGTTTCACCCTTCCCACCCGAATCCCCCATACCCTTTGGCCTATTGCACACCTTCTTGGACTGAGAGAAGCTTCCTGGCTACCAGGCCCCAGAGGCTTCTTCTCTTGAGGTCCTGTGATTTGCTTCTCCATTTTCCCTTATTTGGTACCCCATTGAGGAAAGACATCTGTTTGGTACCTTGGACAGTTTTCAAGAAAAGAGATTATGTTCATGTTGGAATAAATGTGCAAAATTCACATCTCAGTGCTATTTGGGCTTTTGGTGAATAGTTGGTGAAAATCACTGCAGGAAAGGATGGAGGCAAAAACAACTATGTATGAGTGGGAACAAAAAAGATCATGGGGTCTTAATAGACCAGTGATGACTGTGACTGAATATAGTGCTATCATGAGAAGTCTACCTCCCAGCTCCCCAAGAGGGATTAAAACAAATAGGGCATTCCAGGCTGGAAAGTTGTCCTCTTGCTCTGTTCCTGGTCAGTTAGAATCTTCTTAGAGACTAGTCCCCAGTTGGGCCACTATATGTGAAAACGTGTGTTAATTCCCAGCATTTGACTCAACCTAATTATTTTCCAGATTAAGAATCTGCGATTGAATTAATTCCCCAGGAATCAGGCAGTGGGTTAGTGGCACAGCCGGAAGTGGAAATCCAATTTGGTGCCCCTCCCAATCTCTGTGGTTGTCCAGGGGGCCCAACAAGACACTTAAGGCTGGAGAATGACTCTGTCGGGCTGGCCTGGGGACTCTGGGCTGTCCCCAGCCAGGAGGCTGAAGGTCCCAAAAAGGGTCTGATGGTCCTTTCTTGGAGGCTGGTCAGCACAGTCCAGGCACATGTGGACACTGAACCAGTGCGGGGACACCTGGATTGGCTTGATGATGCTTCTCAAGTAGGGAAGTTTCTAGTGAGGAAGATGCCACCCCACTGCTTTCTGTACTGCAGGAGAATGGGACTGTCAGGGTGATAGAGGCTGGGGTGGGCCACACACAGTGGCTGCTGGGTCTCCGGCATTAGAGGAGGTCTGGGTGGCTCAGATGGGAGCTGCCTGAGGCTGGCAGGTTGGGGCTCTCCCTCACCCGGCTCATACTCTGGGAAGTACCTACCGTCCCCATCCTCCTTCCCGTCGATGAAGTATTGCTGTACAAATGTGCTCTTTCTCAGACATGATTTGAATAAACGGAAAACTCTCATATGGAGTGTGCTATTTTTAAGAGATACTAGTTAAGGAATAAAATTCTGTGAAACACACAATTATTTAGCGTCTTTGTTTAGCAACATTCTTCTAATTAACCACCACTAGTGTCTATTGAGATGCTGGGCAAGTACTTCCTGCTATATGCTTGTTTCAAAGGGAAAAAAAAATTAGTTCATGTTCTTGACCCAAATCCTGAGTGAGCCTCCCCATCAAGGACCTGAGTCCATCATTGCAGGGTAGGGGGCTCTCTTTGTTCTGGGGGCATGGGGACTTTGTCACCTCCCCTAGGTGCCTCTCAGCAGCTGCCTCCCTGGTGGGCTTTTAGAACCTCGCGGCTCTGAGAGGGTCCCCTTGGTAATGCTGTCCTCCCCTGCACACTCTCCCCTTCAGTCCTTCTTAGAGCTCCTTTCCATTTATCTTTTTAAAAAAAAACTTTTAATTTTGAAATAATTTCAGACCTGCAGAAAAGTTTTAAGAATAGTACAGAGAACTCCATTATACACTTTTACAGGTTGAATTGTATCCCTTGCCAAAAAAAGATATGTTGAAGTCCTTCTGCTACCCCCATACCTCAGAATGTGACGTTATTTGGAAATAACATCATTGCAGATTTATTAAATTAAGATGAGGTCATACTGGAGTAGGGTAGACCCCTAATTCAATATGACTGGTGTCCATATAAAAGGGGGGCATGGACAATTCACACACACAGGGAGAATGCCATAAGAACATGAAGGCGGAGATCGGGGTGATGTACCAACAAGCCGAGGGATGCCAAAGACTGCCCAGCAAACCAGAAGAAGCTAGAGGAGAGGCCTGGAACAGAGCCTTCCCAGGCCCAGGAGGAACCAACCCTGCAGACACCTTGATCTTGGACTCCCAGTCTTCAGAACTGTTGAAAGATACATTTCTGTTGTGAAAGCCCCCCCGGCATGTGGTACTTTGTTACAGCAGCCCCAGCAAACTAATACACTCCTTCGCTCAGATTCCTCAGCCAAGAATGTTGCAGCACTTCCTCCCTTGCACACACACAGGCATGTACACACTCAGAGTTGTTTTCTGAACTGTTTGAAAGTTGCCTGTACGATGCCTGTTCATTCCTTGTTTCCTAAAAGCAAGGAAATTCTCTTATGGAACCATAGTTACAAGGATCAAAATCTTGGAATTAGCACTGATACAGTACTATTACAGTATTGTTTCAGATGTATAGACCCTCATATTTTGCAATTTTTCTATTAATGCCGAAGAAAAAAATAGTTATTTTGATCCACTTTATCCTTTAAAAATATTTTTTTCCAATCACAACCCGGAGATTAAGAGTTGCACGCTCTACCGACTGAGCCAGCCGGGTGCCCATAAAAATATTAATTAAAATCTTTAGTTTTTACCAACATAAATGCACAGTTAAAACAAAAAACCTCTAAGGATTTGAAAAATGAAAAGTGACATACCTGTGCTCCACCTCTCCTCTTCTCAACCTTACTTCTCAGAAGTGACCATTTTTATTGTATTTATTTTTTTCTTCTTCAGATGATTATGCCTAGGCATGTATGTAACATGTGTATATCAAATTCAGTGGACTTTTGAATACGCCATCTGTTGACGTCCCTGAAATAATAGATTGGAGCTTTAACTGTTTATCCTTCCCCTTCTCCTCACCTCACTCCTCTGAATACCCAAATCTCTAGTTCTTGTTCAGTCCACCAGACGGCATCTCCTGATTCTGCTTTGTTTGTAAGATGAGGACTTCGGGGACTGCCCGCCCTTCCCAGCAGCTCATCCCAGGTCTTGTCAGCTGCCCCTTCACTTTTACATTGTGAAGGTCGATACTTGTATTCAATTCTTTAACCATAGTGGAACTTTCCATAATTTGACAATGCGTTGATTTTAGAAACCCAAAGCCACCACATCGCATTCATGACATCCTAATCTGAAAGTATCCTTCTCTGCAAGGCTAGCAACGTGCTGTGACTTGACTTTCTTGTCCAAGTTTCTAATGCCCTCACTCCTGAGCCATTTAAAATGAAGAATTTCTAGCATTTTTTTTTTCAAATGCTGCCAGTTGCTCAAAATAATGCCTTCGTTTGGTCTATGACATGTGTGGATGATGCCATCTTTGTCTTTTTTTCCTCTTGGAGTTTTGGATTACCCCTTCTCTCCTTCCTTCCTTCCTTTTTGTAATATATGCCAATATCATATCCTCAGTTTCGCCCCATAGGAAGTTTCCCCCAAAGTGTTTCCAAACACTCTATCACAGTATGTAACTGAGCTTGCACCCCCTCATTTTTTGGAGACTTCCCTCCTGGAGTTCTTCACCCTCAACCAGCTGCACTCTGGGCTGATTTTTCTGTTGGGCTGCTGCCCAGCCACCCCCCGCCCCCCGCCCGCCCTCACCAGGACTTCTCAGCTCTGATCTCATGGGTTGATCCACTCACTCTTGTGTCCTGGCCCCTTGTCTTTCTCTTTCATGATTGATAGCCTTGTTCGACTGCAATACAACCTCAAATAACCTCTAAGACAGTGGGCGTGGAAAGTAAACGTGGCATTAGCAGCCTGAAAATGGGAGCTGGATGCTGGAGTGAGCCCCCATGACTCTGCTTTTGCTTTCTTGCTCTGTGTGGGGAGGGTTGTTTGGCTTCATCCAACAACCATCATTTGAAAGATACATATGTTTTGACAATAAATTTCTAAGCTTTATAAGATCACTTTCGTCTGTATTTGCTCTGTTTTTCGTGTGGTGTCCAGTTCTTGCTGCTTGGATCCAATGCCTTGTTTCTATCCAAAGGTACCAATTAGAGAATTTTTAAATGGGAGTGGAGGGGGAGGTGAAGAAGGCCTGAGAGAAACTATTTCTTGAATGAACCATTTTTCCTGTTTGTTTGTCTTTTGTGTTGCTGGGCTTCTCAGAGATCTAGTCCACATTTAAGAATCGAGGAGAGAAGAGCAGAGTCCTTTTCCAAATTGTTTCTTTTTTTTTTTTTTAAAGATTTATTTATTTATTTGAGAGAGAGAGAATGAGAGATAGAGAGCACGAGAGGGGAGAGGGAAGAGGGTCAGAGGGAGAAGCAGACTCCCCGCTGAGCAGGGAGCCCGACGTGGGACTCGATCCCGGGACTCCAGGATCATGACCTGAGCCGAAGGCAGTCGCTTAACCAACTGAGCCACCCAGGCGCCCTCCAAATTGTTTCTTAACTGTAACTTCTCTGTGTTCTTGCCGATGACTTTTTCTATCCTGCTTCAAAAGGAACCACTTGTCCACGGGCTTTCATCACGGAATTTAATGAAGTCTTTTCTCTACTTCATTCTCTCTGTGGCTCTGGGTTTCTGCCCCCCTCCACCGAAAGGAGGAGGAGAAGATCCTGTGTGTTCAGCCTGCTGTTTTCTGAGGGCTGTGGTTTCTTAAGGCTGCAGTCTGTTAAACATGCAGACTCACTAGCTGTCATTGGTCCTACCCCTCAGTGGGAAGGGATCCCTTTTGCTCAGCGGGGTTGGTGCAGATGGGCTGGGGAAGCGTGGAGAACATGGTAGAGAAGCTGCCTTCTTCACAGGAGGCCCTTTGCATCCTGAGGCCTCAGGACTCGGGGTTTAGGTACTTTGCATTGGCTTGCATGTCATCCATAAGCAGCCCTAGGAATAGAGGGCCCCTCTAAAACTCTCCCTCCAATTCTGAAGTGGACAGTGATTTCCTACTCTCATGTAAACTGTCATGGCATCCCTCATCCAACAAGAGAATTGCTCCTAAACCCCTCTAGAATAAAGAAAATTCAGAGTGGTCTCCAGGGAGGAGATGAATCATTCAGAGGGTGCCTCATTAGCATAATTGAGATCCAGTGTCCTCTCCAGGCAAATTGCTTCCCAGGGCTCTGAAAACACTTGTAGGCATGGCCTCCAATCTGCTCCAGAGCTTGGGAGAGCAGCTAGGAGACCAGGCGTGGACCCACAGAGTTCCAGAATCTAACAAGGGAGCTATGGCTTGTTGAGCTGGAGCCCTGATCCCACAATCCTAGACCGGCTCGCTGAGCCCATAGGTGGGCAGATTTAGGTATGCCCCCCCGTCCTTTCCTGACCTCACTTTCTCCAGCTTGCTTTCTCCAGGTTTACAGACTGGCTCCAAAACAAGCAACACATGTTTGCTTCTGGCCTGTCCTTCCCCTCTGATGTTTCTCCCTTCTTTTCTAGCTTCTTCCCATAAGCTGCCTTGTGGACATGTGCTTCCTTGAGGACATTTTTTCCTGTGGTTGGGGCTGGTTTGACTCTTTATCCCCTTGCTTTCCTAAAGGTTGCTTCTATACAAATGGAAAATTACCTTCCTCCTTCCCTGCCTTCAGGCCATTGTGGCTTGGCCCTGGGCTCCCCCACCCCCATTTTATAGGATTTATTGGCTCCCCCGTCCTCCATTAGGGGGATATGTGCTCCCCCAAAGGAGATATGTGCTTCTGAGCTTTCCCATTTTCCAATGTGGATATTCCATATCCAGTGACAGAACAGAGCTGAAAAGAAATCTGGGACAAGTCATGAGACAGCTGAACTTCCGGATCTTCAAATGAAGTGTCTGAGTCATCATCCCTCCCCGAAAATTTGCCGTATTACCCGGGGACACTCTTCTGTCCCCTAGCTTCTCCCATCTGAGAGCGTCATCACCATGCTTCCCCCTTATCCCCATTACCACCAGTGCTAGCATATACCCGATCGCTGTCCTTAAGTCAGTTCACTTAACTCTTGAATAAATATATTTCAAAAAGAAAACTTGATTTCACCACTGTCAGGCAAAACATAATCTCACTTTTTACAAATTGCTGGTGACTGTAAACATAAGGACACGGAAATTGATGGTATTGAAATCTAACTTTTGGGGCTCCTGCGTGGCTCAGATGGTTAGGCGTCCGCTCAGGTCTTCAGCTCAGCTCATGACCTCCAGATCCTGGGATCAAGCCCCATGTCAGGCTCCCAGCTCAGCAGGGAGTCTGCTTCTCCCTCTCCCCATTTTTGCTGTCTCTCTCTCTCAAATGAATAAATAAAATCGTACCAAAAAAAAAAAAAATCTAACTTTAGACTCTGAGTCTGAAACCTGCTCTTGATTCCTTAAAAAGTGAAATGAGTAAGTGGTAGAGAGGTGCTAACAACATCCTAGTCCGCAGCTGAAGCTCTCTTCTTGACATAATCAGAAGAACCAGAGAAGAGTTGCAGAGGACGCCATTTTCTAACCCAGCGAGTCCGCATATTCAATGCTGTGGCCGTGCATTCATGGTCGATGTGGCTCGCACTTCTAGGGAGTGCTGGTATTGGGTATGGTTCAACAGTGGCCAGTAATGCTGGTTTATTATTTATTTATTAATTTATTATTAATTAATTAATTTAAAAATCCTTTATAGAGCGCCTGGGTGGCTCAGTTGGTTAAGCAACTGCCTTCGGCTCAGGTCATGATCCCAGGGTCCTGGGAATGATCCCTGCATCCGGCTCCTTGCTCAGAGGGGAGTCTGCTTCTCCCTCTCCCTGCTTGTGCTCTCTCTCTCTGTCAAATAAATAAAAATAAAATCTTTAAAAGAATCCTTTACAAATGAATTTCTTTTCTCTGTGGAGAAGAAGAGATTTGAATGTTTGCAGTCAGGAGTCTGAGTTTCTGCAGAAACTGTGATTTAACCAAAATCCTTTGTGCTCAACTTCAGGGATAATGTCTTAGGGCCATGAGCCAACATGTGGCAAAAACCATCTTGGGGTCCCTTGAGACTCTCATTCCCTCATGAGTGAGGCTGCAGGGGCAACCCAACTCGACTCTCTGGCTTTGATCTGCTGGTGGCCCCACACTGACCCTGTGACCCTGCCAGGGCCTCTGGTATGTTGGGAGGCCCAGCACAGGATAGAATATGCCACATGGACCAATATTTTTTGTCACTGGCACTGAGAATGGGCAAGCCGTGTCCCCAACAGGCCAGATGGAACTTGGAGCACAATTTTCCCATGGAAAAAATATACTAAAGGGTGGTTAGATTTTATGGTATGGTTGGTTCAGGATAGTAAACTTTAATTGAGCACCTAATATGTTCCAGACACTGTGCTGGGACTATAGAACGTTTAAAGCACTGTTTCAGGCTAAATGGAGTTCAGTCTTGAGGGAGAAAGAGCCAATGAGCAGGCAGTGGCAACTCAGCATGGTGGGTGCTGGTACTGAAAGAAGCCGAGGGTGCTGTGGGGTCCAGCAGAGGGGCCTGGCTGATCCCGAGGGCATCTGGAGGAGCTGTTCTGAAGCTGAATCTTGAAGGATGAAGAGGTGTTTGACCCGCAAAGAACAGGGATGTGGGGCATGCTTGCAGAGCGAATGGCCAACAGCGGGGGCTGAACAGCACTGTGTGTATTTCTCAAGTGACTTGAGCCTGGAGGGTTAAGCAGAAGGGATTATGGAGGCTGACTAGAACCTGCCAAGAAGCACAGATTTGCCATTTTAGGCAGGGAACCACTTACCTTTTAGAAAGTTGCCCCGGCAGCTGTGTGGTTGATGGCCAGACGGTTGCTCAGACAGAGGGAACAGACCAGCTTCTGTGACTTTTTGGGCAGGGAATGGAAGGCTGGACCAGAAGAATTGCTAGGCTCCCTAGAATGCTAACCCCATGACGACAGGGATCTTAACTCTGTTTTGTTCAGACATATCCTCAGTGCCTAGAATAGAGCCTGGTAAATGGTAAATGAAAAATCAGTATGTATTGAGTGAGAGGCTCGAACTGAGGGGAAATTTAGGGGCTCCAGTTTTGTGGAGATGAAATGGGCATTTTGTGTTCCAATCTGGATTCCTAACTGCCCCCTTTAGACCTCTAGAGTCAATATTTTTTTCTTTTCTTCTTCTTTTTTTTTTTTGTCCCCACACAAACCAAACTGGCTCATGGGTGGTCTTTTGGGATGTGAGGGCAGGTTGTCTGGGACTGTCTTTGGTATGGTCATCCCCAGGGTCCACTCTTAGATCTTTTCTGCTGAATTCAGATCGGCCAGTCCCAGTGTCTCTTGCTTGGTCCTTAGTAAAAACAGAACAGGGCTCTGCCTTTTTTTTTTAATGCTCAGAACATGTCACCTTCTAGATGCTTCTTGGGGATGGCCCTACCCTTTGAGCCTTTTTACTATGTTAGCATCAAGTGGTCGTTTCAAATATTCCCAGTTGGAGGTTGTCTTATAATCTGTGAGTTGAGGACACCCAGGCAAAAGTCTCCTAGCCATTAGGGCAGTTTTGGATGTCACCCAGTGGAGGAACATGAACCGCCATACCATCAAAATCTGTGATTAATAGACATAATTTCCACCAGAGCATTAATTTTGGGTATAATCAAAGCCTGCTGAATTACTTCAGTGTCAGACCTTGACAGAGAAGTCAGCCTGGGATTAGCATTTTGATTTAAAGTTCAATGGGTGGTATTTATCTTTATTTCTGCCACATACTAGTGATTGACTGTCTGTCCTGGAAAATAAAAACAAATGCTACTTCCCCAGTCAAGTGAACAGGGGGTAATTTAGAGGTGCTCTCTCACGGTTGGCTGGACACGTGTGTAATGGGTTGGCAGCCTCCCTTGGCTTCCACAGGGTGTCTGGGATTCAGGTTCTTGATGCTGTCAGAGGTCAGGTGACCAAGGGAGAATCTGTGCTAACATCTGAGCAGGTGAGCAGGTGTATCACTCCTGATGCCTTAGCCATGTCATTGTTTGCTGTGAGAGAGGAAGGGCGAGGAAGGTGTGGGAGCTGTTTTGGTCCAAATACAGAAATGACTGGTTCTCCACTAAGAAATCAGCAATCTTCTTCATAAATATGGTTTTAGAGAAAGGTTATGTCACAGTCAGCAGGTCGTATATTCCATGTACATTTCGTTTGAAGGCAGAAGTTGATGCAGAGGGTGTCTGGAGATGGGGAAGGGATGGGTCCTCCCTCTGGGAGAGCTGTCCACCCGGTGGGCACAGCCATCCTGGTCCCTTGGGCCACATTGAGCAACCCCTGAGGCACGATCCGTCCCTAACTGTTGCCAGGTTGATTTGACAGCAAGAGTCAAGGCTAGGCATGATTTCAACACCTATTATACTCAGCTTTTTCAATTAAAAAGTAAATTTTTAATAATGGATTTAAGCTTTCAGTTTTTCATAAATCAGATGCAGGTTTTTAAAAAAGGTGCATTTAAAGAATTAACTTCATTTGTCTATTTTTAATTTTGCATCTGAAAATGCAGTAATCTTTTAGGAATTTTCCCTCTTCACACAAATTGAAGCAGATATTTGTAAATTAAGAGGGAAACCATCTCCAGTCTAGCAGGGAAATGATACATATTTGGTGAAGTTTTTAAAACTATGCTTTATTAGGCAAATAAAGTATAACAGAAATAACAGACATTCAAATTATTTTTTTGGTTAAAACCACATATTTATACATTATGAATATCTACATTCCACAAAAGCACATTTTAACAAAAACATGCACACATGTTGTTAGTATTCCAGTTATGAATATGAAATGCGGGCTTAAAAAATAACAGTAAATATGAATCAACTTAAGTTTAATCAAGATAAGAAACTTAATATCTTTTATTATGCGGCGACTTCAGCATTTACCTTCCCCTTCCTGCTAATTCTTTGACCGGAAAAGAAATAGGAGCTCTCCTGCCTTTCCAATTCCCAAATGACGAATCTTGAATAAATTTGTCTAAAGAAAGAAGACGTTGTTTCTCTACTTATAGAGGAGGCTATTGTTAATAAAAGCTTGGTTTATCATTTTAATATTCTGATGAGCTTAGATAAATGACTTTAACTTGTTGAAATCAGTCATCAGCAAATACCTACCTCTTCATGCATTCACCCTGGGGTTTGACTCTCAGAGTTGATATTGAAAAAGGATGGGAGCTAGTTGGTCATGTGGCTGCAGTCCTTTCTGTATGGAGACTACCAGCAGTCAATGTGTCAGGAGCACATTGGGAAATCTTTGTAAAACTTTCTTTTAAAAGATTAAAATAACCTTGTCTCTCAAGTACCTTATAACTAAAGAGGATATTTCCTATTTCATGATTCTGTCTTTGAGCTGTAGTGTATCTTTTTGGCTACAAAAAGGCAAATTAATGTTTTTTAAATTGAGGTTAACTTTTTTTTAAAATAGGTGTTTTAAAGCCTGGTTTACTCCTAAAGAATCCCTGATTATCATTTCTCTTGGTTCATGTGGGTACAGGTGTTGTGGATATAAACTCGAGAATGACCACCAGAGGGTTCCCATAGGGTTCGGGCGGCTGTGCCAAATGCCCCGGCTGCCCAGGACGATGGCAGGGGAGGGGGGCAACCAATCTTGCCCTGCAGACTTTGTCGGAGCAGGGGAGGGGTGTGGCTGTGGGGAAGGATGCCTGAAGGGCTGAACCTTAGTGGGGAAGGGAGAGGTATTCTTGGCCTGGGGCTTCCTTAGGACTTGCTTGCTCATATTTATACAAGCATGGTTTTTTCAGAGGAACAGAATCTTATAGAAAGTTCTCCCCTGGCTGCCAAAGATTGAGAATTAGCCAATATGAAGGAGCTCGGTGTTAGGGGCTATTTGATGGAATTTTTTACCGTGTCCATACAAGGGAAATTTAAAAGGAAAGTAGGGAACATGATTAGCCTCATTCATGATGTTTCTCCTTTAGGGGTACTCTCTAGATAAGAAAAGCAGTGATAATTGCCCCACAGAACAGGCACTGGACATTACCCAGCCATGGACACGGCCATGTACAAAGAGGAGATGGCACCTGGGTGGACCCCAAGAACAGGCAAGCAGTGGGGACAGGAATATGGGGAGCACAGAACAGGGGTGGTGTGCTTTGAGTGGGATTGAGCTTCAGGACCATTTGGGAGGTTTTAGGGACTCATTGGTTCTAGACTGTGCTGGTTCCCCACTCTTGCCCCTTAGCATCCTTAGGCCCAAAGATCAGATTTCATGCAACTGGTCTGGGGTCTGCATGCAGGTGAGATTTGTCATCACCAGGGAAGACAGAGGCGAGGATCAGAGAAATGCAGCACAGAAAGGTAGAAGATTCATGTCAGCTGAGGTCGCGGGAGCGACAAGAAATCATTTACACCCTCATTTCCTTTTATAGGGAGGAAACCGAGGCACATCTGGTCTGAGTCTCACAGTGTGTCGGAAGCAGAACCCAAAGGAAATCCTGGTTTCCTGATTTTCTGTCCTAGCCTTTTTGTCTTCTCACAGCTTTCCTGAACTTATTTTTGGCTCTTGGGGACATCTCCTGGGTGTCTTCTCTACAGAGTCTCCTAGCAGTTTATGCTAAAATGTTATTATCCTGTTGGTCAATCAGTTCTTTCTACTATGTCATCTGTTTTGCGCAAATTTAAAGCCTTATCCTCTCATGCTATGCTTGAAAGTCATGGGAGAATAATTGCTCAGCACTTCCCTTTAAAAAAATCCTTCACTTAATAGAGTCTTCTAATCAATCATACATAGGCTTTCTTGCTCTTTACTTTCTAGAAAATTCATGGTTGTAGCTGAATCTAAGACGGATCATGAGCTTCCAGCTTGATGATGAGCCCAAAGCAGCCACCACCACCTGGTGGCAGTGTACCCTAATTACAAGAGAAGTACATAAAAAGAAGACAGCTTTTTTTGCATGTAACTTTGAAGCTAGTAAATGAAGGTGAGCACTCTACTCCCAGGGAGATTCTAATAAAAACAACAAGAATGGAATGATTAGATGTGGTCTGGCACATGTCCAAGTAAATTCTTTTTTTCTACTGTATATTCATCCGTTAATTCATCAAATAACGTTCAGGCGGAAGAGAACTAATATTTACATGGTGCCTCCTATGTGCCAGACACTGTATTAATAAGTGCTTTACATTTGTCATCTTGTTTGATTCTCAGTGTACAACCCCCAAATATGATCCCTCTTCTGCAGATGTAGAGGTGAACAGGCCAAGACACATAAGCCAGAACTCTCAGGATTAGGATGTGAACTTGATTGTGCAGGCCCAAGTAATTGTCTTTCTTGCCCCAATGCTGCTGCTTCTGCAGGGTCCTGTGCTCTCCGAGCATCATTGCATAGCAGGCTCAGCCCTGCCCTTACCACGCTTGCTATTGGCTGATCCCAGTTTCCATGCATTGATAGAATGAGTGATCTGACCTTCACCTGGACTCCTAGAGTCTGTTCCTTTGTTGTTGTCTGTTCCGGCTGTGTCGCCAGTCACTGCCTGTCATGAGACAGGAGTGGAGGAGAGTGAGTCCTGGGGAAGAGAATGTGACAGGAGCTAAGGCAGAGGTTCTAGGTTGCAAGGAGAGGGTTCTGGCATGTCTTTAAAATACCTCTGCCCTTGGACCCCTTGGGAGCCCCACTGTGCCACGCCTCAGGCACAAGACCAGGGATGCTTAATCCTGGCCTCCTGACTGGGTCATAGCCTCAGGCCAGGCTGTCCCTGCGTAGGATGAGCAGTACAGTGGACAGCTTCCTGCTGGAGAGGTTGTGGCCTGGATGGGGTCTGGCATAGGGCCGGGCAAAGGTGAGTAATGGGAGATGGGCCTCAGAGCCAGTCAAAGAGGGTTTTCTATGTCCCCATGAGCAAACCCCCCCTCACCCCCACAAAGAAGGAACCCAACTCCTTAGGTGGTGGGACCTGTTTTTGTGGGGGATGGAAAAGCTTCCAGGTGACTTCTACTGTGTGCCCTGGGGCACTTTTTGGGATAAACAAGTGAAAGGTATAATGTGCTTCTGCTTTGTTGAAGATTAGCTTAGAATGGGCTCGGACTGACACCTCATTAGGGACCCTGGGACATCCCCCTAGGAGGTCTTGGGGCTGGGGTAGGGAGTCACATTTCTTTGTGGGATCACATTACTCCTCTGTCTCTCCCCACGAAATCTCCTTATCTCCACTTGGCCCCTCCATTATTGTCTTATTCTCATTCCTCTTTTGGTCAGTTATTTCTGTCTGTCTGTCTGTCTGTCTCCCCAAGCAGAATGAATCACTAGGGCACAGAGACCAGGTCTTACTTGATTATTTCCCCATGGTGCCTGGTACAGGGCTTGGCCTGTAGGAGACTCCTGTGTTGGGGTGTGTGGTTCATCTAGAGCAGGGCCCCATGCCTGCCAGGCACTACGGGTTTTGTAACCAGGTGAGGTGGCCCGGTGGGGGCCATGTAGACAGAGAAGCCCATGCCCCATTTAGTTATATGGGCATTGCCTCAGCGTCTGGATTTTCAAGGGGATAATACCCAATTTTTAAATGTTGACAAAAACATTTTCTTTCTTTCTTTCTTTCTTTCTTTCTTTCTTTCTTTCTTTCTTTCTTTCTTTCTTTCTTTCTTTCTTTCTTTCTTTCTTTCTCTTTCTTTCTTTCTTTCTTTCTTTCTTTCTTTCTTTCTTTCTTTCTTTCTTTCTTTCTTTCTTTCTTTCTTTCTCTTTCTTTCTTTCTTTCTTTCTTTCTTTCTTTCTTTCTTTCTTTCTTTCTTTCTTTCTTTCTTTCTTTCTTCTTTTTCTTTTTACATCTCTGTGCAGGGCAAATAAAATCAATCTGGCTCTTGGATGCATTAAAAACCTCTAAATTAAAGCACTACAAATAGTCTGTGTATACCCTAATCCTTTAAAAAAGAGTATCTTAACGTGCATGTGTAATTAAATGGGCCTTGGCACATGGACTTCTGTCTTTCAAATGAGTGAGTGTGTAACAGCACCCTCTTCCTAAGAAGGAAAAATTTTATGAAGTTGTCTGAGTCAGAACTATAACAATACCAATAAAATGTGTTTTATGAAGTTGGTGAAAAAGTTGTAATGTGGATACTGTTTTACAGTGTGCAGAACTGGTACATGTTGTAAGTGCCAGCTCCCTGACTGCCCACCTTGGCCTCTCCTTTGGTGGCAAATGTGAGGCCCCCTCCCTTCAAGAGTCCCTGGAGAAGCTTCTGGCACAGTGGTGGACATTAGTGGCTCTGGCCACTCACGGCCCTCCAGCTCACTTCCAGTTTGGCTCATTCTGTACTGTCATTGGCAGGTATTATTAGGAAGGGTGGGTTTTCAACTGCATGTGATGAGCGGACTCATCTCAGGGCTCCTTCTAGGAGATGGGCTCCCTCCCTGGACTTCCACACTTTCAGAGCCCCCCTCTCTGGATACATCTCCGAACCCCACTAGGAGAGGATGTGTGTGCCAGAGGCAGAACTCACTGGCACTGCAGTATGACGAGAAACCCCTGTTCCTCCTGGGGCATTTTCATGACTTCTGTGAAGAGCTCTGATGGGAACAGCAAACAGTGGCTAGGATGTCTCCAGAACCCCATTAGGTGCTCTGCCTGCCCCTCATTCAGACCCAGCCTGGGAGCCTTGGAGGAGTGGGGCTCCCTGTCCCAGCAGCCTTGTTCCTCTTGCTATTCGTGCTTTTGGCCTGGGGTGGCCTTTTGGTGGCGCTCTCTTTCCTGAAAAGGCATATGTCAGTGTGTGGGGGGGATGGGGGCGGGTAGGTGGGAGGTACTGAGGCTGCTTATCACTGAGCAATGCTGAGCCTGGGTGTTTTGCTTTCTAGGGAACACAGAGATGAAAGGTTCCTGAAAGGAGGCAGGAGCGAGTCTAGTTTAAACAGTTCTCTACTCATTTCACCATTGATTTGATTGCAAGAGCTGATTCTGGGAGTGGGGGCTTCTCACCTGAGGAGCTGGCTGAAACTGTGGGAAAAGTGTGAGCAGTGAATCAGGCACGCATGCATCTGAATCTGCTTTTGCTTTGTGCAAGTGTGAACCTTAGGCCAATATGTCCTCAGTCTCCTCCTTTGTAAAAGGCATTTAATAAAATTTCCCTTTCAGGCTTAAATGAGGGAATTTGAGGTGCTTATCAGTGTGTCTGGCATTGTGTAGCAATTTATTTAAATTCTTTCATGGGGCACCTGGGTGGCTCAGTTGGTTAGGCATTGAACTCTTGATCTCAGCTCAGGTCTTGATCTCGGGGTCGTGCGTTCAAGCCCCACGTTGGGCTCCACGCTGGGCATGGAGTCTACCAAAAAAAAAATTTTTTTTAAATTCTCTTATTCCCTTACTCATTTGAGTGTCCACTCTTTGGGGTCTCACTCATTGCTTTATGCCTTGATGAGCTTATTGGTAGTGACTTTGAGAACTGGGGAGAAAATAAAAGTAAGAGGACGTCGTAGACTTATAATTCCAGTGGGCCCCTGAAAACCTCCCTTATAACAAGCCTCGTTCTTGCATGCCTGCGCCATCTGGAGCCCATACCATCACGGCACTCATTCCATCTGGGACCTGAGCCATTGCAGTGCCTGTAGCCAGAAGACACTTCCTGAGGCACTGATTAGAAAGATTTATTTCTCTAATTAAAAAACAAAAAACAAAACAAAAAGCCCTCCAGTTTCCCTTTGAATGGGGAAAAATCACTCTTGTTTCTTTAGTCTGGCTTTCCACAGGTCTCCTTAAGTTACCTGCAGGGGACTCTTCCAACCTTATCCAACCTGGCCCTCAAATCAGACAACTTGCTCTTCCCCAGACATGACTTAACTGTCTCCACACTCTTGGCCGTTTGATATCTCTCTGCCTGGAGTCCCTTTACCACTGTCACCACCTCTTACCTCCTCATCCTTAATGGCCTGGTTGAAGTGGTGCCCTCCTCTCCTTTATGCCATTCCTGTTGTATGTGTTGCATTTATAAATGCCATAAACTCAATAATACAGGGTCATAATTATTACTTTATAATCTTATGCTTTTAAAAGACAATAAGAGAAGATTGACATACTTACATATACTAACTTACATGCTTTCCAGTACCAGTTCTTTCCATTATCTCTCTTCTTATGTTTTCACATTACCTTCTGGTTCATTTCCTTCCATCCTGAGTGACATCCTTTACTATTTTTTTTGTAAGACAGGTTTGCTAGCAATGAATTCTCTCTGTCTTTGTTTATCTGGGACTGTCTTTATTATTTTGCCTTCTTTTTTTTGTAGGTTAGTTTTGCTGGATATAGAATTTTTGGTTGGCAGGTTTTTTTTCTTTGAGCACTTTGAATATCATTCTACTGTCTTTGGGACTCTATTTCTGGAAAGGAGTCAGTATTAATACAGATTTCCTCTGTATGTGATAAATCATTTTTATCTTGCTGCATTCACTTGTTCTCTTTTGTCTTCTAGAAGTTTGACTATGGTTTATCTATGTGGGAGTCTCCTTAACTTTGGGTTCATTGAACTTCCAGAATGTGTATAGATCAATGTTTTTCATTAAATTTGAAGTTTTAAGGCGTTTTCCAGAAATTTTTGTGTCTTTTTTTCTCTTCTTCACCTTGTGTAACTCTCATCACACGTATATTGGTATTCTGAATGTTATCCAACAGGCTTCCAAGGTTTTGGCGCTTTTCACTTCAATCTTCTTTCTGTGTTCTTCAGATATGGTAATTTCCATTGATCTATCTTCAAGTTCACTGATTTTTCCTTTTTCCATCTTGAGTTTTTGGCTGAGTTTCTCTAGTAAGTTTTTCACTGCAGTTCTTACACTCTTTAACTCCAGTTCCATTTAGTTCTTTCTTTGTAATTTCTGTCTCCTTAGTGAAAATCTTTGTTGATTCATTGTTGCTACATTTTCCTAATTAGTAGACACAGTTTCCTTTGGTTTTTGGACATATTTATAGTAGTTGATCTGAAGTCTTTGCTGAATCCAATATCTGGGGACTCAGGCAATTTCTCTTGACTGCTTTTTTTTCTTGATTATTGGTCACACTTCCCTATTTCTTTAGATGTATCATAATTTTTAAATTTGAAACTGGACATTTTAAATAATATATTTAGCAACTCTGGGTTCCGTTTTTCCCCTTGAAGACTGTTACTGTTTGTTTAGTAACTTGCCTGGGCTAAATCTGTGAAATTTGTCTCCCCTGAAGTGTGTGGCCACTGATGTGTTGACTCAGTTTTTGTTTTTTAATTTTTGTTTTTATGTGTAAGCTTACTTTCTGGGGGTGGCCCCCCTACCTGGGTAGCTGAGGGATCTTCTAGTGGTCAAAAAGAGTTTGTGCTCAAATATTTGCTGTCAGTAAGTCTTCCATTCTCTGCTCGTGGATCTGTGTGTGGATAAAAAAGCACATTCAAAATTCATGCTATCCTGAAACATACTCTGGCTTTGACTTTGCTTCTCCTATGAGTGAGCATAGCACTGGAGCTGGCCAGTAGTATGTGGATATCTTGGGTCTTCTTTTGGTTTCACTGGATATATGCATAGCCTCAGTCAGCCAGGAGTATGTTTGTCCCAACTGTGACCACAGCCATGCCTGCTGAGATCTTCACTTCTACTGAAAGTCCTCCTGGATGTGGGCAGGACCACATCAGGTGGACATCAGGTGACCCCACACCTCTGCTATTCTCATGTCATTTCCTTTCCTGGCAGAATCTCCATGTCAGCTGAGCTGGGGGATGGGTGGGGAGGAGGAAGCAGCCCGGTGCAAGAGTGACACAGATTCCCACTGTTTTTATCCAACGTTCAGCCTTTGAAACATAAACACATCTCAGATGGTCTCTGATAAATTTCCAGAGTGCTGAAAGGGTTGTTTTGCCACTTTTGCCCAACTTTGTAGCTGCTTTTTAAAAAAGAGGGTTAGTAATCTTTTCCCTCTGCTCTAGCCATGCATCTCTACCTGATTGTGAATTTTTTGATGTGATCAGCTTTTTCTTGGCTGTGGAGTCTGTGGAGAGCTTGAGTTTCCTCCCCTACTTACCCAAGAGCTCCATCCAAAGCCACTTTGGATTTGTCTTTGAATCCTCCATGTGTGGCATCGAGCCTGGTGCACAGCAGGTGCCCAACAAATGTTTGTTGCATTTATGATCTGAAAGATGGCTGACAGATGGGATGATCCATTTAAACACTAGATGTGGACTCATGCAGATCTAGCTTCAGGGTTCAAGTACAGTGCTCCTTCTTATTGATCCTTGGTTTTTCATCTAAAAAAATGTCAAAATAAAAATCACTTCTTGGGATATTTGTGTGAATTAAGTAAGGTAAGGCATAGAAGCCACCTACAACAATACCCAGCCTGGAGTAGTGCTTTGTAACTATTAATTTCATTTATTTCCATAAGATGTAGGATTGATGAAGATAATATACCTTGGGTAATCTGGTTTATCCAACCATCCATCCATCCATCCATCTTTATACAGATGCAGAGATAAATGAAACATGATGCATGCTCTGGAGAAACACATCTAGTAGAGTAGACAGCTATATAAATCGACAATTTGTAATCCTGTAGGCAAGAGCTATGGCAGGCATCAGTGAAGAGCTGCAAGTGTAGAAGCCAGAAGAGTGACATTGGATGGGGGATCTGGTGTCCACAATGCTTTGCTGTGGCTTTGAGGCTGTCTGATCAGAGGCAGGGAGTCAGGGTTAAGTAGAAATAAGACTGCCTAGCCACTTCCTTCATCCCACAGAAACTCAAGGTCTGGTCTCATCTGGGGAGGTGACCTAGCTGATGTCACACGGGTGGTCATCTGTGTGCTCATACTGCCATTGTGTTTTTCTTGCCCAGACATTGATCATTTATATCCATTGTTTTACCCCAAAGCACTCACATGTTATAGTGTTTCGGTGGAGTCCAGGTGAGCCAAGGAAGCTCTTGCTTTTTTTTTTTTTTTCATGGAGGAGGCATCCTCACCTTTGTAAGGTGACTGGGACCATTCCCCCCACAACACACACACACACACACACACACACACACACACACACACACACACACTTAGGACTTGGAGGTTTCCTTGCCTAGGCCCAAGAGAAGAAGACCTGTGATCATTTCTCTCTACATCTGCAGAAGGTCAGCTGCAGTGGGCCACACCCCTGGGGAAGTGGGGCTGCCAACCTGCACCCCAGAGTTGCATTTCCTTCTCTGCCTCTGTTGCCTCTTCTCAGGGGCCCAGGGGCAGGAAGGCAAAGGTCAGCACATAGGTTTTCCCTGGGTCTATTAAGCTGGTAATAGTTTTTCTCTGCAAACACAGACCCATTTTAGAAGGCGAGTACTCAGCATTGTGTGTGAATAGAAGCCCATTATGAGGTGGTTCACTGCCTGCACATTGCGACCTGCCAGAGCGAGGCTCCAGGGTCCCATTCGGAGAGATGTTAGCGCAGCCCA
Source organism: Zalophus californianus (assembly GCF_009762305.2). Taxonomy (NCBI): domain Eukaryota; kingdom Metazoa; phylum Chordata; class Mammalia; order Carnivora; family Otariidae; genus Zalophus; species Zalophus californianus. Next base: position 91,280,409 of record NC_045595.1, read on the forward strand.
GTGCAGCCCAGGTTTTCCATAACGCTGCCTTCACGAGACCTCCCAAGCCCTCCATTTTTCCCTCCACGCACATTACCAGGAGCATCGTCAGGGTGCTCCTCTGCTGGCCCTGGGAACTTTATAGACCATATTTACTATTCATTATTGTTGCCAAAGTACATCTTGTGTGATGCCTGTTCAGCGGGAAAATTACTTTCCCCCTTTTCTCCATGGAGTTACTTCATGGAGTACTGCTCCTGGCTGAGGGCGGGGGACAGTCCTCTTTAGGAAAGCTTTTGTGGAGGATGGATAGACACGGAGGTCTCGCTCACCTTTGCAGGCGGTGGTGTGGGAAGGAAAGGCTGAGGGCAGCCAGGACCACTTGCTGGTCCATTTTAGAAGTTGAAACTGAAATTTCTGGGTATTTAGCCGGCCAAGTCACCTGGCTGAGGAATGGTTCAGGAGGGTCATGTGACGGGAGTCAAGGCGAACACAAAAGAATCCATTTATTATCCTGGCAGGAAATTTGTTCTTTTGGATTCTGTAGCTGCAGACATAATGATTTCATTTCCTTCAGTGGAGGGAGATTAATGGCCCTTACCCCTGGGCCTGTGTGGACTGCCGTTTCCTTCATTTCCCTAAGTGTTGTCAACTCCGGTATGCCTGCCTTCCCGTGGGGTCAGAGGGCAGGTGCCGGTTCACGCTGATTAACAGAACGTGCCCTTCCCCATGGAAGGCTCCAGGATACCCGGAGGTGACCCAAGTTCAAACACACGCATCATGGAAAAAGACATCCCAGACAGAGAGGTTGTTTATGGGAGCCCCCAAGAGTTTCCAACACAAGCAGGGCGAGGCTTGGTGCCCCTCCTGCTGCAGAGCTGGCTGCTCAACCTGTCGCCAGAGAAGTGTGCTAGAGCATCGACTCCCCAGGAGACCACTTGTGCTCAGGAGGCACTGCCATCGGCCCAGTCGCTGGGAAAATTGGAACAAGGTACTTAACTTCACTGAACCTCAGTCTCCTCGTTGGTAAATGTGTAGATGACACCTGCTTTCCCAGGCCATGGAGAGGATTAAATGGCATCTGTGCCAAAGTGCTTTCAAACCCAGGTCCTGTCCAGGAATGGTGGCCACTCACAGCCCTTCCTGACTCCTGGAGGCTGCAGGAGGACATGTCTGGTGTTGAATCATCCTTGTTTAAAGGACATGAGAAGGTGGGTGGGAGAAGGTGGGTGGATTGAGCCTCTTGGTCTGCCCTGGATGAGGAGCTAAAGCAGAAGACAGGAGGAGGAAACCAGAAGGCTCTTGGTCAGGGTGCCTCTCCTGGGAGTCTCACCGGGTGAGCAGAGGTGGCCATTTCCAGCTGGCTCAGGTGTTTCATAGTGCATGGAGCAGATGTCCTATATAAGGAATCACATTCTGCATCTGGATAAGGATCAGTGTTGTTTTAAAAAACAATCAGGCTTCAGCAATTTTCCCACTGTGGCTTTAGACATGGTGCGCCCCGATGCCCTGCCTGGAGTCAGGCCCTGGCTTATGAGGCACCGCGGCTTCCTTCCACTGAGCCTGCTCATAATTGGTGCTTAATGGCTATTTGCTCATCATATCTTTAATTCCATAGAGATGCAAGGTGATTTATTTGGGGAAATATTTGTATTTCCGTAGGCCTCAGTTTCCCATCTGTGTTTCCACTCTGTCCCAGTCACACATTCCTAATGGAGAGTATTGAGTTTCTTATGCTTTGCATGAAGAGATGTCAGATTGAATATCATGAAATGAAACTGAGTTAAACTGAAAGAGCTGTTGAATACAGGACTGTGTGACAGGGACAAGGGCTGTTCCCTGGGGGCCTTAGGAACAGGGTGAAGTTCTCAGCAGAGGTGGGTTTTAGGGTAGTCTTCCTGGAGGCGAGGGTTATCTTGATGAAGCATTACTAAAAATACATTAAATATGGATAACAGCAATTTTAATAAACATTTTACTTTTAATATGTTTATAGTGTTGTTAATTATTTCTCTAAGTGGAGAAAATAGAAATTGTAGCACATTGAACAACGATTGCTGATTAGGATAATAAAATGGAAATTTTAATCAAGGCGATAACTTGAAGTCAAAGGGGGTTTTCTCCTAGGCTGCTGGAGCTTTCATCTTTATTAAACACCCCGTTTATCATCACCACTCCATTCATCGTGAGCATTAGATTAATATTGACAATTTAAAATAGAAATAACTTTTTCTTGCCATTATGGTGCTGATTTGATAATGGTGCCGGAGACTTTGAGGGAGTCCCTTCCCTCCCCTGCTGCCACTCTCCGAGCCGAGCCTCAAGGCACCTGCCGCCCAGCAGTGAGGGTTTCTCCTGCCAGCAAGCTCCTCCATGACATGCAGCCCACTAGTGCTCCTGTGTTCTTCTCTGAGAAAGAAGAAGACCTCCGGTGGCTTGAGGTTATCCCTTCATGGTGGAAACGTGCTGCCCATAAGTCATAGTCTCTGTTTCCCCGTACCCACAGAGCAGCCACAGGTGCTCCCCAGAGAAGGGGGAATGGGAGGATTATGACCAGTGTGAGAGATACCCATTGAGTACCGGCCAGGTCCTGTGGATCGCTCACAGAGGCGGGCCAGCCCTGCCCTGCAGAGGCCACACCTGCGCCTTAGGTGGGAGGCCCGAGTTTCAGATGAACAGCTTGGACAGGTGCATCCCAGAGATTTAAGTGGAGGTTCTTAAAGTGGGGTGCCCAGGCCACTAGCGTCATTGTGCACACCAGTGGGAGAGGTCCATGCTCCTGACCCGCGGTTCTTTGACTTCAAAAGAATCATCTGAGGGGGTGTGCAGTGCTTGTCCAAACCTATTGCTGCGCCTCCACCTTGAGCCTCTGACTGGAGTAGCCTTTGGGTGGAATCCAAAAAATTGCTTCTTGAACCAGATGATAATGATGAGCACACTTTGAGAACCATGGATTTAGACTCAGGAAGGACTGTTAAGAAGGAGACCAGGAAGACTGGATGGAGAAGGGTCTTTTAGTTTTTGTAGGAGTAGAGCCTCCCCACGTAGAGCCGCCCTGGAAGGTGAAGTGGCGGGGGTCCGAAGGAGGAGTTTTGGAGGGCAGCTGGCCCGGGGCAGATGTCTGGCTTCAGAGCCCCTGTGGCTGGCACGGGGGTGAACCAGAAGGTGGACCTGGGAGTTGGACAGGGGAGCTCCGTCTCTGTCTCTGGAGTGGGGTGAGTGCACAGGGGGAGCCGTTATTGCCACTATGAGAATGCAGGAGGGGCCCTGGGACCCCGAGGGCAGAGTGAGGAGATCAGGGCTACGAAGCCATTCAGACCAGCTGGCTAGCTGTCTCCGGAGGTGCAGCCAAGCCCATACCACAAGCACCTGTGCAGCAGCGCCCATTGCCCCATGCCTACTCTTTGGGTTAACTGTGTTTCCCTACATTGCTGTCTTTGCTGGGCTGGGGAGGGGAAGGGATGGACATGGGTGTGTGTCCTCGAGCTCTGCTCCACAAGCCCCCTGCTGTAGGGAGAAGGACCACCTTGGGAAGAGGATCGCCCCTGCCTCATGCTAGGTCTCCTTGGCCCAACTTTGGGGGGTCACCCAGCAGCAGGGGTCCCTCGGCTGTGTTGGGAGGCTGCCCCTGAGGGTCCTCTGGGGCGCTGGGGAGGGGATGAGGTCATTGATGCTTGCATGGCTCTGCCTTCTCTTTGGAGCCACTTCATTCTTTCACCTTCCCCAATCCTCTAGGGCTTCTTAAATGTGCTACATTGCTTCTTAAAAGGCCTCTTTCTTTTCCTTGATCATAAAATTGCCAAGGAACAATGGCTGTCATTTAAAATAGCAGCATTAAAGCTCCTTCCCACCGGTTATTGCCATGTCATCGCTGCTCCACAGCAAAGCAGCATGGAGCTCCTTGCAGAGGAGAGAGAGGTTGGCCAGCCTCAGTCTTCTCCAGTGCAGGGCTGAGACCTTCTCTGACCTTCTCTGTCCTCCACATTGGCCCCTGGGGAGGCTGCCCTGGTCTGGGCTTGAGAGAAAGGAGGTTGGGGGCCTAGAGGGATGGGGACCCCTCAGTCTTCTTGAGTATCCTCTGGGCTTGCCCTCACAGACTGCTCTCAGCCAGGGCTGGGAAATGGGGGAGGATGGGGCAGGAAGGGGAGCATGTCCCAGGCATGCAGGTGAGAAGAGGTCATGGGGCCTGGGGGCTGATGGAGGGGTCTTGGTGCCAGCCACTCATGCTGGCCCCAGAGGGCTTTGGGGATTGTGCCTGAGCAGTTGTGCCTTGGGGATTATGTCTGAGGCAGGCTGCATTATATGCCCACATGAGCTGCAGGGATTCCTGATTTGCTGTCTAATGGGGTTGGGGGGTCTTAATCCACCCCACTCCCCCTTCCCTGGGGAGCACCTGTGGCTGCTCTGTGGGCATAAGGAAGGCCAGACAGTCTCCCCATGGAGCAGGGTCAGTCGCATCACGCACCTTGGGCTGGTGTGTCCAGGGCCAAGAAGGTGATTGCCCCCTTCTCCTTGTGGACAGCCCTGCAGAAGCAGCTGGAAGGGAAATTGCATCACAATAGAAGGATGGACCTTGACCTCCACCCCATCAGGAACTGCCTTTCTCCTCTCTTCCCTGTTGGATCATTGCCCTGTTTCCTCCTGGGCTGAAGGTCCGAGTGTGTTTGGGAGGCAAGGTGCTGGTTCTGTGTCCCTCCAGGGTCTGGCTGGGTCCAGCCAAGAGAGAAAGGGAGACTGGGGCCCTGAAGGCTGGACAGGCCTTGTGTGGAGGGAAGAAGCCTGGCTGCAGGGAGCCTGCTGAGCAGTTGCCCACATGGCTCCTTCATGCAAATCCACCTTCTCAGTGACGGGTTTCCGAGGGCAGTTAGGTCTCTGGAGAGACTCCTTTCGGGCCCCTCCTTGGGGTCTCTCCCACTGTCCAGTCTTCACAGCCTTTGCCCCATGGGGCCCCAGTCCTGTGCATTACAGCTCCTCCTGGCATGCCCCCTGCTCCTCTCCCCACCACCCCGCTTTCTTCCCTTTCATTCTGCCCCCTCACCCTCCACTTCCTTCCACCCCCCCACCTCCTCCTCCTGTAACCTCGCTTCTGGAGTCCTGCTTGTCCGACAGCAGGCCCCCCTTCATGGTGGATGTCTGCCTTGAACTAGATGCATGTGTATGGCAGGGCTCACATGGGCTGTCTTCGCGTCCGCACTCTTGTTCCTTGACAGTTTGCTGTGGGTTCATGCTCATTGTCCTCGGTGCTCTGCCCCATGGGCCCTGTGGCCACTCTTCAGGGCCTGACAAGGGATAGTTTGTTTCAGATCTGAGGTTTGTTCACCTGCTGTATTATAAAAGAAGGTATAAATATGAAATCCCCCTTGTTACACATTTCATGAATTATGTTGGCTGAAAATCCTATGGTGGTGCAAAACCTTGAAAAAACAACAACAGCCTGTGACCTTGTTTAGCATTTTGTAGCTATATGTCTGTGCTCTGAGCCAAGCCATCATCCTTTGCCAGGCTCTGGACACCTGACATGCATCCGTGGACCTGAAGATGAGCCCGGGATCTTAATGCATCCTTCTTTGCTCGCTGCCTGTCTTGAAACTCTGGCCCAAGGTGGATTTTCAGTAGAACCCCAGGACTCTCAGGGTCTGTCCAAGTTCAGATTATGTGCCCCGCCCTCATCCTGTGCAGGCGGCTGTGCATTTAACCCACCTCGAGAGTGTCTTCCTACCTGTTTTAAGCGGTCACCACAGGACCGTGCACTGCCATCTGCTCTCATCCACCTGCCCCCGCCTCTCACCGCTGTCATCCTCAGTGGTCCCCTCCTTTCGGCTGCCACCACTCTGGCAGTCTGCCTGGGCCCTAAATCTGTAGCCACAACACCCCCTGACACTCCCACCCTGGCGAGCAGCATTCTCACAGATGGCTCTGTTAAATTTGGATGGGTTCCGAAGATGTTATTTGATTTCTGCAGCCCTCTTGTGCCAAGATTGTATGGGGCTACAAGGAGAGAAGGGCAGAGGGTCAGGCTTTTACCCCCCCCACTGCAACCCCCCCGTATTTCCTTTGGGCACCCGTTTTGTGGTATTTTATTAGATCTTTTGTGGCAAAGTGATGGGATTTTGAAGAGGATTTTTGTAGGCACATCCAACTGCAGCAGAATGCATCAGCTTTACCAGGAGGAGCACTGAAGTCCTGAAAAGCCACAAAAGTAACATTTAGAGAGGGTGAAACTGCTCTCCTCTGAGATGTTGGGTGCGGGTGTCCATGTGCGCAGTAAATGTGGGGGGGGGGAGACAGATAGACAGACATGCAGACATACCCAAGCACCCTGATTATTGACTTGTGCTGTAGGAAGAATGACTGGCCCTGTCTTCAGCAGTGGGTCATAGACATGGAGTAAGGGACAGGAAAATCAGCATTGGCTGCGGTCAGGATATCCCCATCGTCGACCTTGCTGGCTGCCAAGTGCGGCGAGCATGGAGAGCCGGTTTCCCACCCTGAGCCTCACGTTCCCATCCATAAAGTCAGACAGGTAGAAGCATCTACTGGCTGTTGTCACTGGCAACTCTGACTTTCTGTGACTGTCACATCTGAAGATGTGCGTAGTCGGGGAGAGAGAGAGAGAGGCGACAAGGCCAAGGAGTGGGAGAGAAAGAAGCAGAATAGGAGGAGAAAACAGAAATGGGGGAATACATGAAAGAAAAGCGAGGAGAGAGCAAGGTGGGCCTGCCCTGGGAGCTGGTGTAGTCGAAAGGAGAGAGAGGAGGGTGGCAGGTGGTAGGCTTGAGGAGCCACCGTGAGCTTGGGTGGCCCCTGCCCTGCTTGGATCAGCCTGAGGAGGAGAGCTGGCCGAGACTGCGGGTGCCCCCGAGGATGCCACAGTTCATGTGGTGCCTGTGGGCAGCCTCTCACAGTGTACCTGGAAAGGAAAAAAAAATGGCAGATGCGTTTTGGGGAAAAAAACAACAGATTTTAGGGGCGCCTGGGTGGCTCAGTCGTTAAGCATCTGCCTTCAGCTCAGGTCATGATCCCAGGGTCCTGGGATTGAGCCCCGCATCGGGCTCCCTGCTCCGCCGGAAGTCTGCTTCTCCCTCTCCCACTCCCCCTGTTTGTGTTCCTGCTCTCGCTGTCTCTCTCTCTCTGTCAAATAAATAAATAAAATCTTTAAAAAAATTAAAATCAACATATTTTAGTGAAGGCTGCGGGAGGGAGGGGAGAAGGAGTTGTCAGAGATGGCGTCCAGGTTTCTGGTTTTACAGCCAGTTGATGGTGGTGCTACTTGCTGAAATGGGAAGGGATGGAGGACCGCTGTGTTTGGGGGGATGGATGTGTAGATCTGGGGCTCAGAGGAGGGGTCTGTGGTTGGGGTGCAGTTGGAAAGTTGGTAGACTCGGCATCCAGATGGGGGCCCGCCATCAGAAGCACTGTGGCCCAGCAGTATTCCTGGGCTCTTCCACAGAGATAGGGAAAAGAGAAGGCTCTGGGGAGGAAGAGAAGGCTCTGGGCTCCACCACCCAGAACTAAAGCCGAGGTGGGAAATACGAGTCATGGTTCCATGCAGGAGCGACATCACACCTCTGTGAAGTGCATTCTGCTCAACCAAGACCAGAGCCCATCCATCACAGAGTCCTTTCCATGAGCGCATACTGTTGGTGTGCAAGCAGGCACACATGTTCCTCTCCTGCCCTGGAGGTTAACCCAAGGCTTCTGTGCAAAAAAAAAAAAAAAAAAAAAAAAGGAGTTTGTCTTTCTGCAAGTTCCAAGATGTTGTCGGTGGGGGGCAGATGGGTGTTTGATGGGTCTGGGATTATTGGGAGTAATTGTATGATAGGAGTGCCTAAGAGGTGCTCAGTGAATGTGTGTAGAATGAACAAATGTCTAGAGGAGTCGGGATCTGCAGTCTCTTTGGGACAGAGGTGTAGGATCCTGCCCACTGACCTAGGGGACTAAGCTGAGCTGAGCCAAGCCTGGGACAAGACAAGCTAAGGAGGAGGCTCCTTGAAAGGTGATCTGTGATCCTCTAATGTCGCCCTCGGGATTAAGTCTGATCCACTGTGCCCCCTGCCTCATGGTTTCCACTCTGCAAGGAATTGCTTTTACTGCACTGCCCTTTGTCGAGTTGTCATCAGCCCGCACTGAGGGGCTTTAGAAGAACAGCCCTGGGAAACTCTTGGTGGTGTTTACTGTGAGTGTGGCGTTGGCAGCATTCATTGCATTTCACAGTGTCCTCTGTGAGGACCCGTGGGAGACATTTGCTTCAGGCTTCCACATCAGGAATGGCTAGGCTTTTCTGAGCAATCACTCAGTTTATGTCCTGTGCACCCTGTGACCCGGGTAGCTGATCAGGGTTTCCTCATCCGTTGACTGTTAGAAAAGCCAGCTCCGAATGTGTGGCTTGGCCATACAAAATGAGTTGTTTCAGCCTCACTGTGGGCTCCAAATTATGCCTTTATTTTTGGTTTGGCTTTTTCTTTCCTACCTGTGTTTCTTTAAAGGCTTCTTACTGCTTTTCTTCTTATAAAACAAATATAGATGCTCTACAAAAAGTTAAGAAAATACAGAAAAGTGGAAGGAGAAAATGAAGTCATTTATAATCCTTACCCTTCCTGTGGCAATCTGTTAAATGTTGTGTTTAGCTTACCTGTGACTTTTCCTAGACATGCATGAGCATACAACACATAGGTGTGTGCGCACATGCACACACATACACAATATTCAGATAATTTCACCACATTATATACAGTGTATGGTAACTTACAAAATAACAATATAATATTTTTTATGTGGTTGCTTAGCTATCTTATGGTATTTTACATAATTCTTGTAAGACCTATCTTACATCTTCTAGATCTGAGTGGGTTATAAATAAAATAAAATGTAAGATTTCAGGCAGAGACTTCCAGTATGCTTTGGAACCCAAAGTGAGGCAAGGCCTGCAGCCAAAACCTAGAGAAGGGCCCAGAGGGGCTCCCCAGAAACTAGAGGCTCTGGACTGGGATGGGGGACATGTGCCCATGGGGTAGAGTTCCTTGTAGGCTTGCCTCAGATCCTTGAGGGGGTTTTGAACACACTGGAAGAAGTTCAAAGGTGCCCATTGGATCCTACAGTCAGATGGGATGAAACTTACCTGTTTGACCTGTAGACAGAATATGGGGCCAACTGGGAGGTGTTAGAAATGGGGGGAATGTGTATCCGCTGAATGACAACCTACTACTCATCTGAGCAGAGATACCAGAAGTCACCTTAAAGCAACAAGCTGGCTCCTGGTTACAGATTGAGCTGTGACCTGATTGAGATATATTAATTGTAATGGGAATGATATTTTAGAAATATCTCCTAATAGGGACTCCTCAGTGGTGCAGTCAGTTAAGCGTCTGATTCTTGGTTTGGGCTCAGGTCATGATCTCATGGTCATGAGACTGAGCCCCTAGTTGGTCTCCATGCTGGGCGTGGAGCCTGCTCAGGATCCTCTCTCCCCCTCCCACTAAAATAAATAAATAAATAAATCTTAAAAAAAAAAGAAGTATCTCTTGATATATTTTTCTCTATCTATAGGCTTATTTATTTCTCTGCAATCCTTCCACCAATAATGCTGTCTGAAGGAGGGGGGAAACATATTGCACAGTAGGGAAGAAGGAAGCTAGGAGTTAGAGAAGTTTCTGCTCCATCATCGTAACTCATGTTATTGAGCCCTGACCCAGTAGCAGGCACTCTTGTGAGTGTTTTATGGGTATTTGCCATCCGGTCCACAAAGCAGCTCTATGAGATGGTAGTATTGGAATTATGCCCATTTTATAGTTGAGGAAAGAGTGGAAGAGAGGAGTCTAGTAACTTATTCTAGGTCATATAGCTACTAATGGGTGGAGCTAAGATCCAAAGTCAAGTGGCCTGACTACAGACCACAAACTTAATTTATGAGGGTCTAGAACCCACTCAGGAATACAAGTAAGAAAACCCTTCTGGTTCCTGGCGGAAGACAAAAAGAGAGGAAGGCAAGGGTGGAACTGAGTGCCATTGCCCCGGAGCCCCACTTTGGGATGGGGGAAGGAGAGGGGTTGCCATGGGCTTGGAGACCCATAGACAGGTTTGGGAGAGTGGATGTGTGGAGCCAGCCAGCATCTGGGACCAGGCCTGCAGTGGGGCTGCATCAGGAGTAGAAGGCAGTCATGAGCCTGACGAGCCAGGTGCTTCAGCCTCCCCTCGGAGGGCAGGCCTGGCACTCAGTGTGGGTGGGGACAGGAGCAGATGGCCACACCCCATGAGGATAGCTCAGCTTCCCTGAACCCCACTACATCTCAGTCCTAACTGAGAGGTGCTGTAAGTTAAATACACCATAGGTTTTAAACACTTGGCATGAAAAAAGGAATAAAATATCTTAATAATTTTTATATTGATTGCATGCTTAACTGGTAATATTTTGGTCATATTGGGATAAATAAATTATTATCATTAATTCTGCTGTCTTATTGTTCATAATATGATTACTGAAAAACTTGAAATTATATATATGATTTGCATTATATTTCTGTTAGACAACACTGGTTTAGACAAGAAGGAAGGTTAAAAAAAGGAAGGTTTTACTTTTTGCACATCTCACTGAAGGATGTGAATTTCTGTTGCATAAAATGAATCTCAAGAAGGAAGTGTGGGAATTGAGACCCTCCCAAGTGACTGGGCAGGGTGTTGTGGTAAGGGCCTGATGCCAGGAAAGCAGGGGAAACTGGGTGAACCAGCCACAGAAGGGCATGCCTGGTGAGCTCCACTGGGGCAGACTCCCGAGGGAGCCCAGGCTGCTCCTTGCCCAGCCTGAGGCTCAGAGTTTCCTCATGCCTGTCCCCTCTCTTTCTGCTCCACCAGGCATGTGCTCTCCCTCTTCTCTCAGGGTGTGCTCCCTCCCTCCGAGTTCCTGCTTCCTTCCAGCTTGGCTTCCACTTGGCCTAGGCTCCTCCTAGCTGCCTCAGCCTGGCAGGTCTTAGTCCTGATACATGTGTTCTGCTTGGCGAGTCACTTTTCCCAGCTGGCCATGTCATGGCCACTGAGCGGCTGAGGATGTGGGCCCCAGGCATGGTGCTGGCCTCTGATCCACTTAGTGGCTTCCTCTGTTTGGATGCCAGCTTGGCATGTGCCCCTGAGCAGAGGGCAAGGAAGTTGGGCCTGATGGCACTAGATAAGGGGGGATGGGGTGGTTAATCCTGCAAACAGAAACAAAACTGGCAGTGTCCATCCCAGCACCGTGCCGGGGGGCAGTGCTCATCCCAAGCACCTGTTCAGAAGTGATACCCGGTAATCCCTAGGGTGGAGGTGAAGGCAGAGCCTGCTGTAGCCTGATGCTGCTAAGTGTTTAATTCTCTTTTTTTTTTAAAGATTTATTTATTTATTTATTTGAGAGAGAGAGAGAGAGAGAGAGAGCGTGCGCACACACTCGTGCGTATAAACAAGCGGGGCGAGAGGCGGGGGAAAGGGAGAGAGAGAATCCTCCAGCAGACTCCCCACTAAGCATGGAGCCTGATACAGGGGTGAGGGGTATGGGGGGAGGGGGCCTGGCTACATCCCAGGACCCCGAGATCATGACCCAAACTGAAATCAAGAGTTGGGCGCCCAACTGACTGAGCCACCCAGATGCCCTAAATATTTAATTCTGTCATCAATTGCCCTGTACTTGTTGGATACTGTGACTCTGCATGCAGCTTGTCTATAGGGAGAGAGAGTGTGCTGGTGAGCCGATATAGGTTTTCTGGTTACCTGGATGGTACGGTACTCATTTCATTTGGAAAGCAACACATCGCCATCCTGGTTATACATCACTCTTTGTGAAAGTTATTAGCAAACATTCCCACAGTTGTGGGTCTGACCTGGTCTGGGATGATTTCATGAAAGATGATACCAATCTGGCAGGCTTTCTGGAAGCCATCCAGGGGGCCTTAGCTTGTTCCATCCCCCCACCTAACTCTTCCAGAACCGCTTCGGGCTGACAACTTTCTCCCGCAAGCATTATGGTCCCATCAACTTTATCGTCCTCGTTATTGTCAACTCCAGGATATCACCGTAGGTTGGGGTGATATGCACTCCTTGCTTGGGGCCCAGAAGCCTGTCCTGCCATCATCCCCAGTGCTCATTTGGTTCTCTAATTGGTCAGAATCAAGGGCAATGCTTCAAGTGTGTTTATGTGAGCACTCGAAGTGGCACATGGGAGGGCATTTGGGGCTACCACAGTTGAGTAATTAAACAGGGAGAATGTATCTGATGTCCAGGTAATTACTGCTGAACATCTGCTAACTATGAAGTTTCACTGATGGCTGGTGTTGTTAGGCACAGAAGTGGTGGTGTGTTTACACTCAACATGGCAAGGGATGCTTTAAAATCTGTTTCCATCAGCAGCCCACAGAGCAGCCCCAACATAAGGAGCCTGGAGCTTATGTAACCTGACCCAAAACCACTTCCAGGAAAGGGCATGGGAAAACTTCTCTACTCTGGAAAGGCTGCTAGAATTAACAGCAGGAAATGACAGACAGAGGCACAAGAAAGGACCCTTGAGAGCTGGTCCAGTCCACTCATCTGATGGTTGAGGCAACGACATGGTGCAGGGAGGGTGGGTGACCGAAGAGTCACCACGGTGCTGGAGCCAGGACCAGCCAGCCTGTCTCCAGCCAGGACCCCAGCTGGTCCCCAAAGACCAGCCTGCAGACCCCTTGGAAGCACTGGCTGTCCCCACATGGGAATCCACGTCCTTCCCACCTGCACAGTCACAGGAGCTGAGACCCATGGGGGAAGGGGAGGAGGGATTCAGGGAGGTTCTACCTCTGATTTAGAGGGCTTTTTCTTCCTCAGGTCCACTCCCTTGGGGCAGAAAAATACCCTGAACGTCTCCTGATTTCTTGTGCCTTGCCTCTTGTCAGCGTCTCTTAGGTAACTGTTTTAGGTGCTGACCCAGGGTCATGTGGTATAGTATCTTCTCTCCTCCCTCCCTCTCCAGTTATTGCTCCTCCTTAGGCCTCACTGGGAGACCGTCAAATGATGGTTGCCAAATAGAGAAAATTCTTCTCCAGCACAGTGGTGGTTGTGTTGGAGTGGTGGTTATCAGAAGGCATAAATGAAACTCATTTGCGCAGCACCTTCCACCCCAATTATCCTGCTCGGAGTTAACCTGGGGGGTGGTTGGAGCTTTCAGCGTGTTCTAGCTCATTCGGATCAAGATGTGTGGCAGGTCTGCACCCTGGTCTGGGGCCGGTGGGCCCAGGCTTGAGATTTCTACAGGGCCCATCCCAGGGTGCTGCTCCGTGAAGCCTGATGCCCCCAACCCCCTGGCTGAGATGCCCCCCTGCCTTCTGCTGGAGCCTGCAGCAGCCAATAATAGGATTCATAGCATCTTCCTTCTGAGCCTCAAGACCCTGTCTTCTGTCCCCGTGGAGTCTACCAGCTGCACCATTAGGACTTCGAATTTCGCTGCACAAGAGCAATCCCTCATTCAATTAACAGGCATTTATTTGCAAATTTTCTCCTTTTTTACAATAATGATTTATGTCATAAAATCCTTGAGTTCATTTTTTGGTGATTCCTCTTTCAGTCTGTCCAGATGCATCCTATTTTCCTTACTCTACATAATCTCTGTAATTTTCATTTTTGATCGCTTTGTCATTGTCCATCAAGTGGCTCTATAATACTTAACCACTCCCCTGTTTCATCTGTGTTTAGCTTTCCTTCATAGGGCTTTTTCTTTCTTCTGGTAAACTCTGAGGAGTGGATTATTTCTGAATACCTTAATAGCTGCTCAAAGTACAGAGTTGCATCGTATGCACATTTAAGTGACCATAATTCAGCTCTAACAAAAGAGAAAGGGCAGAAATACACACACACACACACACACACACACAGAGGATAAAGGGCACAGGCTCTGCTGACCCCTCAGCCCACCTCCCTCCTGTAAGCTTCCCATTCTGGAAATCTCCCCCTACACCCTCATTAAAGATTCTGCTGTTAAAGATGCGTGGTTTTTGTGTTCTCTGGCACCTAAGTGTATACCAACTGCTTCATCTGGCACCCAGCCAAAGAAAGGGGCCATCTGTTTCTGGGCTGCTTGGAGATGTGGAAAGATGACATGGTGGTCTCCAGCATGGTGCCTTCCTGGGGGGCTCTCAAGGACAGTTTTGACCATAGGGACCTTCAAACCTAACCCTGGCATAAGAAACAGCTCCCCTTAATGCATTCCAAAACAGTTACTGGTGCTGTCGCTGTGAGTGACACTAGAGCCTGTCACCAGTCATCACACCCACCATACACCCCGGCTCACCCCAGATTTAATAGGATGAAAAGTAGTACTTCAGGGCTCACTGCCTAATCCGCATGCATGCGTTTGCTGCCTGTTTTGTTTTACTTTTTGCGTTTCCCCAAGAAGTGCTTGGGGATTGCCTGGGTTTGCCAGAGGCATTGAGGGGGAGGAGCACAAAGAATGGGGCACACGGGAGGAAGTCGGTGGACTGGGCTGGGTTTGCTGGAATCGTGAGTGAGTGTAAGTGGGGAATGGGGTCGGGGGGAATATATACATGCAGAGCCACCCTGGGGTCTGGAGGAGCAGGAGGTGACCCTGGACCAGAAAAAAGAAGGCAATGAAGTAGAAAGATGATCATGTCATTGTGGGGCGCTAGGGCGCTTAAGAAGAAAGCAGTCAGGTACATGGGATGTGGCTGAGATCAGCAGCAAAGGGGGTGGAAAGAGTGATTTTGTTGAGCTTGTTTCCTGGCCTGGTGGGATGGAATCCACGTCTGGGGACAAGGAGGCAGTGCACCTCTATGTATAGAACGTTCACCTGAGTTTCAGCAATCCAAATGAGAGAGTTTGCAGTGCCAGCTAGAGGAGGCAAACAGATCGCAGAATAAGGAGAGCCATGCAAGTTTCCAGAAAAGGAAGCTGTCCTGGAAAGAAGATGTGTGGAAGAGTTAGAGAATGGATGGGGGGTGGGGGTGGGGGACAAGGAAACACAGGAAGAGAACACCCCCCCGGGGGTGGGAAAAATGTGTTCAGCACTGCTGGGTTAAAAGAATGGCTCATGCGTGATATGGTGGTGGTCCCTGGCCTTCTGCCCAATATCGACCTTGGGTATTCATTTTGGAGGGGTGAAGAAGAGCCCTCAGAAATACCTAGCAGCCTCCCAGCCAGGTCTCGGATGTGGGCTCTGCTCTACAGGGATTCCTTAGCACGTCCATGTTGGTCTCACTGCTGCCCCTCACACGATCAATTCTGAGTCTCAGATATTGCTGACCATCCTGGGTGAGGGAGAGATGCTCTGGGAAGCAAGAAAGCATAGCCCTTTCCCAGGGCCTTCCCCACCTGCCAGGAGCATGGGGTCCAGCACAAAGGGTGGTGGGGCTCAGTGGCAACACCAGCTTGGTGTCTAGCACAGGGGTAGATATCCGGGAGAAGCATCTGGCTCTCTGGGGAAGGAGTGGTTGGGCAGGTCTGGAGTTGGGGTCAGCAGAGAGGGAGAAGGAGCAGTTTGAGTTGGGCCCAAAGAGATCAGAGGTGTGTATCCCATGGATTTCCTTAATCTGTCTCTGGAGCCCTAAAATAGACTTGTGCCCATCTTAACCACAGTTCTCCCCCAGAGATACTGGCTTCTTTGGTCATGGATTTGTTTTTCTGGACAGGCTGTTACTCTTCCTTTGGTTTAAATCTTGTAAGTTCAAAAAAAAAAATAGATACCCAATTAGAATAAAACTTTAATTAAATCGAAACACCAATTAAAACGTATCATCAATTAAAATAGAACACTAATTAAAGTGCTCCCAACCACAGCAACAAATATGGCCCAGTGGCCTGGCAGCACCAACCTTGGTCATGGAGTGGCTGGAGGGCCTGCTGGACAAGGTGCTGCAGATCTTGGGGTTTGGGGATCAAGAAACTGAAAGCTGGCTTTGGGCCCTGGGAGCAGGACATCTGTCTAAGTTGCTCGGTTCCGTGGCACAGTCGGTGACCCTCTTGCTCATTCTTCTCGAGGCAAAGGGGCTCCCAGCAGGTACTAGCTAGTAGATGCTGTCTTCCTGGGGCCCAGAGTAGGACGGGCTACAGGACACACTATAGGACTTTGCATGCATCGCACCTGACAGAGTCACTTGGACTCAAAATCACGTGGACATTTGTGGGTGCTGTGTTCCTTCCACTTAGGATGGAACTTGGGGCTGTCCTTGGTGGTATGGCTGTGAGAACCTCTGCATGTGTGTGTGGCTTCACTCCAGGGGACCCTAGACATCCGCTGGGGTGGGTACTAGGCTCCCCTGGCCTGGCAGACCTGGCATTCATGGCTTCATGTCACCTGGGCCCTCCTACCTGGCTTCCCGCATCTCTCACCGTGTCTGTGTGTAAAGGGCCCTCTATTCTGCCACTCCAGTCTCCCAGCTAACTGGTAAATTGCTGGAAGTAATAAGATGTTCCTCTAAAGCTGTCCCTGGCCACCCAGTCCCCACGGCCCACTTAGACATGTGTTCTTGCCGCTCCTCTAAGTCTGTCTTTTGGCCTCGATGGGCCTGTTTCCCATCCCATGCCATATACACGGCCATCTCAATTCCTTTGTAGAAATCAGGGTATCAGTTAAAAATAGCCTGAAGTTTCATCTTTCTTGTGTAGTTGACCGTGTGTGTGTGTTGTTGTTGTTTTGTTTTTTTTTTAAGGATAGTGGTTGACCTTTACTTATCTTTTTATCCATGACTTTTTATAATTACTCATCCACTTTTAAACTTGAAGAATTTTATTTTTCACCCTTCTAAGGAAGAGTTCTGTTTTGACAGGAACAAAGTGTCAGTGTGTGAAAGAGCTCCTTCTGTCTCTGTCCAGCACTCCCTGCCTGCGGAGACTGCGACCACTGGGCCATAACCTGGACCCCCGCTTACCTGATGTGAGCTCACTTCAAGAGCAGGCGAGTTCTTAGGTGAAAATCAATATGACCTCATGTGCACTAGTCTTTTAAACCCGGGGCTCTTAAGTGGCAGCTAGCTCCACCAGGAACAAAAGAAGGAAGAAATTAGGTAAAAGGAGAATCAATATTTGTGTTGGGTTTTTAAAGACTTAACAGTCTCTTACTGTACTTTGTTCCGGGGAATAGTGGCTATTATTCCAGAGCTCCTGGAACCAGCCTTGGGAAAGAAACTCAGCATTTTGAATTTCCTCTTTCACCTCGGAGCCTGGAAATAGAACAGGTGTGGCATGCCCTGCGAAGCATTGTTCCTTCTTTCTAACATCGTATCTTCTTACCCAGCTTCGTGTTTAATGTGGAGACCGGGAAAAGCAGGCCTGTGCATGTCAGTCGTCCTCTGCCCAGACTGTGTCCCTTGTCCCAACCACCTCCCGCATAAAACGGAGAATCACAGCGGGCAACACGGTTGGGTTCCTTTTCACAGCCTGGAGTTCGCGTTCATTCGGGAGGCGGGTGGCAGGCAGGTGGAGCCCAGGGGCAGTGCCCTGGGAGATGACAGCGCCTCCGCTCCTGTCAGGATGAAGGCTGTCTCATTGGGAAAACGCTTTAGGGAACGTGGCACCTTCTTGTCCTCTGTTCTGCTACGAACAGCAGAGATGGTGGCTCAGGGGCAACCCCCTGCCCCACCACTGGGCCTTTTTACATTTATGCGCCTCCTCTGTCCCTCTTCTGAGCCCCGCTGCTGTTAGTTGCTTTTGTGTGAGGTTCTGTTCACCTCCTTTCTTTTAATCCCCTGTTCTGCGGCTTCTGAACCGTGCTGGGCAATCCCCGTGTCAGGAGAAGTCTCCGGAAGACGTGGGACCCTGTTCCCAGCTGTCAGGAAGGGCTTCTTGACTTCAGAAATGGGCTGGCTGTTTTCTTCCCTGAGCTCACTGGCTGGCCTTTCCTCCGTTTGTTGGGGACACCTTTGCACACACACTCTAGTTAGCTCCCCCTGCTTCCCTCCGCCTCCCCGCCCAGTCCTTCTCTAGTGGCTGTATTTCTCTACGGAGCCATAGGCTCAGAGGAAAAAAAAAATCAGTGGACTCGAAGGAGAGATATTACTTATTCTGTCTCCCTGAAACCTGCTCTTTCTCCTTACTTTTCGTAAGAACCAAGGCAGCAGGTGGGGGACTGTCTCATGATGGCCAAGAAAGTGAGGGAGCAGTGGAAGGCACATGGAGGTGACACATTGGGAGAAAGGGGCTGTTCATTTCTTCGGTGTCGCATGGGTCTTCGGATTGCCCATTCACTGCCAGCTGGGCTGGCTGTGGTGGATGTGAGGACAAAAAACCCACTGGCCTGTCCTTGCTTGGCTCCCAGTCATTGCCCAGGGCGATAGAGGGGGTGGGGGCGGGGGGGGGGAGTTGCTGCACGGGCCTCCCAGAGGTCAGAGACTTTTTTTTAAATTTTTTATTGTTATGTTAATCACCATATATTACATAATTTGTTTTGGTGTAGTGTTCCATGATTCATTGTTTGTTCATAACACCCAGTGCTCCATGCAGAATGTACCCTCCTCAATACCCATCACCAGGCTAACCCCATCCCTCCACCCTCCTCCCCTCCAGAAACCTCAGTTTGTTTTTCAGAGTCCATCATCTCTCCTGGTTCGTCTCCCCCTCTGACTTACTCCCCTTCATTCTTCCTCTCCTGCTATCTTCTTTTTCTTTTTTCTTAAAATATGTTGCGTTATTTGTTTCAGAAGTACAGATCTGTGATTCAACAGTCTTGCACAATTCATAGCGCTCACCGTAGCACATATCTTCCCCAATGTCTATCACCCAGCCACCCCATCCCTCCCACCCCCGACCACTCCAGCAACCCTCAGTTTGTTCCTGAGATTAAGAATTCCTCATATCAGTGAGGTCATATGATACATGTCTTTCTCTGATTGACTTATTTCACTCAGCATAACACCCTCCAGTTCCATCCACGTCGTTGCAAATGGCAAGATCTCATTCCTTTTGATGGCTGCATAATATTCCATTGTGTATATATACCACCTCTTCTTTATCCATTCATCTGTCGATGGACATCTTGGCTCTTTCCACAGTTTGGCTATTGTGGACATTGCTGCTATAAACATTGGGGTGCACGTACCCCTTCGGGTCCCTACATTTGTATCTTTGGGGTAAATACCCAGTAGTGCAATTGCTGGATCGAATGGTAGCTCTAATTTCAACTGTTTGAGGAACCTCCATGCTGTTTTCCAGAGGGGTTGCACCAGCTTGCATTCCCACCAACAGTGTAGGAGGGTTCCCCTTTCTCCACATCCCCGCCAACATCTGTCGTTCCCTGACTTGTTAATTTTAGCCATTCCAGAGGTCAGAGACTTTTGACACATTTTCTCAGAAGAGTTTCTACAGTTTTCCTCAGATTCTTGAAGAGGTTCAAGATCTAAGATTTAATTTTTTTTGACCATGGTGTATGGTAAAAAAATTCCTATCTTGACTCTGTCTCACACCTCTGTGTATGTGTGTCTGTGTTCATGTATGCGCGCATGAATGTGTATGTGCGTGTGCATGCGCGTGCGTGAGTTTCCTGGGTATATCTCTGTCTATACCTATATCTCATGTCTGAAACAAAAGTTCTCCAAACAGTGCTTACCCTTTCTACATGCAAGTCAATATGGCATTTTCTTTTTTAAAAAATTTCTTTTATTGAGGTATAATTGACATATAACATCACATTGGTTTCAGGTGTGCAACATAATGATTCGATAGTTGTATACATTGTGAAATGGTCACCACAGTAAGTCTATCTGTCATCAATGGTCACCAGAGTTACTATCCGTCATCATTCACAGTTATCTTTTAAGGTTTATTTTCTTGGTACCATTTAAGTATTCTCTGCAATAGTATTGACTCTCGTCATCATGCTGTACATTATACCCCCATGACTTATTTATGTTCTAAATGGAAATTTGTGCCTCTTGACCCCCTGCATCCCTTTCTCCCACTGGTCTGATTCCATCAAAGTCCATCCATGTAGTTGCAAATGGCAAGATTTTATTCATTTTTATGGCTGAGTAGCATTTGTGTGTGTGTATGTGGGTGTGTGCACCATATCTTCTTTATTCATTCAATGGACACAAATTGTTTCCATATCTTGGCTATTGTAAATCATTCTGTGATGAACATAGGGGTGCATATACTTTTTCAAATTACTATTTTCATTTTCTGCAAATAAATACACAGGAGTAAAATTGCTGGATCATATGGTAGTTCTATTTTTAACTTTTTGAGGAGCTTTTATACTGTTTTCCACAATGGCTGCACCAGCTTACATTCCCACCAACAGTACAGGAAAGTTTCTTTTCTCCACATCCTCGTCAACACTTGTTGTTTCTTGTGTTGTTGATTTTAGCCATTCTGACAGGTGTGAGGTGTTATCTCATTGTGGTTTTGATTCACATTTCCCTGATGATTAGTGTTGTTGAGCATCTCTTCATGTGTCTGTTGGCCATCTGTATGTATTCTTTGGAGAAATGTCGGTTCATGTCTTCTGCCCATTTTTAATTGGATTGTTTGTTTTTCTGCTATTGTTTTATGAGTTCTTTATATATTTTGGTTGTGTTTTCATTTGTTGATGGTTTCCTTTGCTGTGGTCTAGTTTCCTTCTCTTGCATGTGGCTGTCCAGTTTTCTCAACCCCATTTACTGAAAAGACTGTCATTTCCCCACTGTATATTTTTGCCTCCGTTTTTGTAAATTAATTGACCATATATGCATGGGTTTATTTCTGGATTCTCTATTCTGTTCTATTGATCGGTGTCTGTTTTTATGTCAATACCATACTGTTTTGACTACTTTCACTTTCTGATATAATTTGAAATGAGGAAGCATGATGCCTCCAGATTCGTTCTTCTCTTTCAAGATTGCTTTGGCTTTTGTGGTGCCATACACATTTTAGGATGTGTATTCTTTTTCTGTGGAAAATATTGTTGGAATTTTGATAAGGGTTGCATTGAATTTGTAGATTGTTTTGGGTGATATGGACATTTTAACAATATCAGTTCTAATCCATGAGCATGAGATATCTTTCCATTTATTTGTGTCTTCTTCAAATTTCTTTTATCAATGACTTAGAGTTTTTAGTGTACAGGTCTTTCACCTCCTTAGTTAAAGTTATTCATAGGTATTTTATTATTTTTGGTACAATTGTAAATGGGGTATTTTCTTAATTTCTCTTTCTGATAGTTCATTGTTAGTGTATAGAAGCACAACCAATTTTTGTATATTGATTTTGTACTCTGCCACTTTACTGAATTTATTTATTAGTTCTAGTATCTTTTGGGGGAGTCTTTAGGGTTTTCAGTATATAAGATCATATCATCTGCAAATAGTGACAGTCTTACTTCTTCATTTCCAATTGGATGCCTTTTTTCTCTTTCCTTTCCTAATTGCTCTGGTAAGGACTCCAAATACGATATACCATTGAATAAAAGTGGTGAGAGTGAGAATCCTTGTCTTGTTCCTGAACTTGGAGGAAAAGCTTCTAGCTTTTCACCATTTAATATGATGTTATAAGCTGCTGGATTGTCATATATGACCTTTATTATGTTGAGGCACGTTCCCTCTGTATCTACTTTGTTAAGAGTTTTTATGATAAATGGATGTTCCTTTATGTAGAATGCTTTTTCTGCATCAGTTGAGATGATCATACAGTTTTTATCCTTCATTTTGTTAATATGATGTATCACATTGACTGATTTGCAGATGTTGAACCATCCTTGCATCCACAAGTAAATCCCACTTGATCATGGTGTATGATCCTTTTAATGTATTGTTGCATTTGGTTTGCTTTATATTTTGTTGACAATTTTTGCATCTGTGTTCATCAGGGATATTGGCTGTTAATTTTCTCTTTTGTGATGTCCTTGTCTTCGTATTAGGGTAATGTGGCTTCATAAAATGAGTTTGGAAGCATTCCCTTCTCTTTGATATTTTGGAAGAGTTTGAGAGGGATAGATATTAAATTTTTTAATGCTTGGTAAAATTCACCAGTGAAGCCATCTGGTTCTGGACTTTTGTTTTTTGGGAGGTTTTTGACTAAAAGATTCAGTCTCCTTGGTGGTTAATGCTCTATTCATGATTCAGTCTTGGGAGATTGTATGATTCTAAGAATTTATCCATTTCTTCTAGGTTGTCCAATTTGTTAGCATATAATTCTTCACAATAGTCTCTTATGATCCTTTGTTTTTCTATGGTATTAGTTTCTCTTTCATTTTTAATTCTATTTACTTAAGGCTTATCTCTTTTTTTCTTGGTGAGTCTTGCTAAAGGTTTGTCAATTTTGTTTATCTTTTCAAAGAACTGGCTCTTAGGTTCATTAATCTTTTCTATCATCATTTTAATCTTTATTTCATTTATTTTTGCTCTGATCTTTATTATTTCCTTTCTTCTACTAACTGTGTGCTTCATTTGTTCTTTTTCTATTTCCTGTAGGTATAAAGTTAGGTTGTTTTTGAGACTTTTCTTGTTTCTTGAAGTAGTCCTGTATTGCTAGAAACTTCCCTCTTAGAACTGCTTTTGTTGTGTCCCATAGATTTTGATATGTTGTATTTCCATTTTCATATGTCTGTAGGTATTTTTTAATTTCTCTTTGACCCAGTGGTTGTTTAGTAGCATGTGGTTTAATTTCCACATATCTGTGATTTTTCCAGTTTTCTTCTTGTAATTGATTTTAAGTGGCTGGAAAAGATTCTTGATATGATTTCAATCTTCTTAAATTTATTGAGACTTGTTTGTGGCCTAACATGGAGAATGTCCAATGTGCACTTGAGAAGAACTTGTATTCTGCTGCTTTTAGAGGGACTGTTCTGTACATATCTATTAGGTCCCTCTGGTCTAATGTGTTGTTTAAAGTTTATTGATTTTTCTGTCTGGATGATCTATCCATTGGTGTAAGTAGGGTGTTAATGTCCCCTACAATTATTGTAGTGCTATTTATTTCTCCCTTTAGGTCTGTTAATATTAGCTGTGTATATTTAGGTATTCTTATGTTGGGTGCATAAATATTTATAAATGTTTTATCTTCTTGTTGAATTGACCCCTTTATTATTATGCAATGCTCATATTTGTCTTTTATTATAATCTTTGTTTTAAAGTCTATTTGTCTGATGTAAGTATAGCTATGCCAGTTTTCTTTTAGTTTCCATTTGCATAAAACTTATTTTTCTACCCTTCACTTTAAGTTTGTGTGTCTTTACATCTGAAGTGAGTCTCTTATAGGCGGCATATGGATAGGTCTTGTTTTTTTTATCCATTTAGCCATTCTGTGTGTTTTGACTGGAGAATTTAGTCCATTTACATTTAATTATCGATATGTATGTACTTATTGCCATTGCCATTTTGTTAATTGTTTCCTAGATGTTTTGCAGTTTCTCTTTGTTCCTTTTTTCTTCTCTTGTGGTTTGATGACTTTCTTTAGTGTTATATCTAGATTCCTTTTTCATTTTCTTTGTGTATCTACTACAGGTTTTTGCTTTGTCGTTACTGTGAGGTTCAGATATAACATCCTATGTATATAACAGTCTATTGTTAGTTGGTAACAACTGAAATTTGAACTAATTCCAAAATTCTACCTTTTTACCTCCTCTTTCCACATTTTATGTTTTTGATGTCACATTTTACATCTTTTTATTTTATGTATTCCTTAACTAGATATTTCAGTTTTAATTTAATTACTTTTGTTTTTTAACCTTCATACTAGCTTTAGAAGTGATTAACCCACTACTTTTATTATATATTTACCTTTTCCAGTGACATTTTTACTTTCATATGTTTTTGTTATTAATTAGTGCCATTTCTTTTCAGCTTAAAGAAATCACTTAAACATTACTTTTAAAGCCAGTTTGGTGGTGATGAACTCCTTCAACTTTTGCCTCTCTGAAAAACTCTTTATCTCTTTAATTATGAATAGTAACCTTGCCAAGTACAGTATTCTTGGCTGGACGTTTTTTCCTTTCGTCACTTTGAATATATCATGCCACTCTCTTCTAGCTTGCAAAGTTTCTGCTGAAAAATCTGATAGACTTATGGAGTTTCCCTTGTACATAATAGGTTGATTTTCTATTGCTACTTTTAAGATTCTCTTATTATCTTGAACTTTTGACATTTTAATTATAATGGGCCTTGGTATGGATCTCTTTGGGTTTATTTTATTTAGAACTTTCCTGGACCTGGTTGTCTGTTTTCTTCCCCTGGTTAGGTAAGTTTTCTGCCATTATTTTTTCAAATAAGTTTTCTGCTTCCATCTCTCTTTTCCTTCTGGGACCTCTATAATGTGAACATTATTCTGCTTGATGTTGTCCATAGGTTCCTTAAGCTATCTTCACTTTTTAAAATTCTTTTTTTTTTCTGCTCTGTTTTGGTGAGTTCCCTTACCCTGTCTTCCAGCTTGCTGATCAGTTCTTTTGCTTCATACAGTCTGCTGTTGAACCCCTCTAGTGTATTTTTCAGTTTGGTTTTTGTATTCTTCAGCTCTGTGACTTCTGTTTGGTGCTTTCTTATATTTTCTGTCTCTTTGTTGAAGTTCTCATTGTGTTTATTCATTCTTCTCCTGAGTTCAGCAAGCATCTTCATGACCATTACTTTGAATTCTTTTGAGGTAGATTACTTATCTATATATCATTAAGGTCCATTTGTGAGGTTTTATCTTTTTCTTCTGTTTGGAACATATTCCTCTGTTTCTTCATTTTTCTTGACTCTGTGTTTATTTCTGTGTGTTAGACAAAATAGGTACTGTCCCAGTCTTGAAGGAGTGGCCTTGTATAGGTGATGAACCTTATTGTTCAACTTTCCCCTAGATCTTGGTCATCTCCTGAATCTTTGTGATTATTTAAACAGCCTGATTTATTCTTAATATACCCCCGTTGTTGAGGGTATGCAAAAACATGTCCGTATTCCAAAGGGAAGGATCCTATTTAGCACCTAGTTTCAGGTGGATTGGCAGTGAGACCCTCAGGAAGCAGCTTTCAAATTATGCAAATATATATAGTTCTGTAAGGCTGTAACCATAATCCCTGTGGGCCTCTAGACCAGGAGATCTGGAGGTGGCCCCCAGATGAGAGTTATAAAAATTGGGGTTCCAGATAAGGGTATAATCTTCTTTCTTGGGGGGGTACTCTTGAGCTGCAACAAGGCCACAGGAGTGTGCAAGGACAGTATCTCCTTGCTTACATTCCCTGAGAGTGCTTCTGTATCCCATAGATGTGTGGCAAACCCAAAGCCTGTCCCTCAGACTGAAGATCCAGGACACATCAAATGGGCCTTTTCCACAGGAAGACTGGTAGTGTGTTTCAATCTGCTCTCTGTGCAGTGTCCTGAGGGTGGTGGCCTGCCAAGAACTGTCTTTCCAATTGTTACAGTCCTGTGGAGCCCAGGAATGCAAGCCCCTTTGGCTACCAGGGCCAAGTGATCAAAGAACATCTCCCGTGGGATTGCATGTGCCCACTGTGTTTACTGAGGCAGCTGGATAATGTATGGGGTGGAACACACTTGCCAACTTCAGCAAGGCAGTTGGGAAACTGCTGTGTCTGTGCACCCACTGGCTTTAGTAAGGGAGAAGAGTGCCTTGTCTACACAGGTCTGTGGGCTTTCGTAAGGGAGTGGGAGAATGCTATATGGCTCACGCTCACTGGCCTCAGCCAGGGGTTGCGGGGCAACCACAACTCCTCGCTCCCACCAGCCTTAGCAAGGTAGCAGGAGGGTGCCACATCCACGTGTGCCTACCTGTGTTAACAAGGTCTGTGGAAAGTGCAACAGTGGTATCCGCCAGCACCTGTGTCTCCATAGAGAGTCCCAGCTGGTCCCTGCCCCTCCAAACAATCCCTCCAGATTAGCAGATGAATCTCTATCACATATAGTCTGGGTGCTTTTCAAACTGCCACTTTTGTGCTGGGTCCCCGCAGTGTAGTATTTTCTGTTTTATTCTTCTTGAGTCTATTATATGTTATCCTATTTTATTTCATTAAGAAATACTGATTGCAACCCACGGAATTGATTTCATGACTCAATAATGAGTCACAACCTGCACTTTGGAAAACACTGATCTAAAGGAAAAATGTTAAGAATCACTGATCTGGGGGGGCGCCTGGGTGGCTCAGTCGTTAAGTGTCTGCCTTCGGCTTGGGTCATGATCCCAGGGTCCTGGGATCGAGCCCCGCATCAGGCTCCCTGCTCGGCTGGAAGCCTGCTTCTCCCTCTCCTACTCCCCCTGCTCGTGTTTCCTCTCTGTCTCTCTCTGTCAAATAAATAATAAATAAAATCTTAAAAAAAGAAAGAATCACTGATCTGGGAACTCTCAAACATCACTAGTGGGAATGTAAATTAACACATTTTTAATGAGGGCCTTTTGGCAAAATCTATCAAATTTACAAATACACACACCCATTGACCCTGATGTTCCATTTCTAGGAATTTATCTTGCACATATACTTGTGCAAAATGATGTTCAAGATAATTCTTTGCTCTATTGTTTATAATAGCAAAAGATTGGAAACAACCCAAGTGTCCATCATAGGGGACTGGTTGAATAACTAATGGAACATCCACACAATGGAATAATACTCTGCAGCTGTTAAAGAAAAAAAAAGATGCTCTCAATGACCTGAGTTGGAAAGATTGCCAAGATTTATTAAGTCAAATAAGCAAGATGCAAAACAGAGTATTTAATATGTTACCTTTTGAATAAAAAAGGGAGTAATTAGACTCTATATTCACACCTGCTTGTATTGGATTAAACCGTATGAAGTCACATTTTTAAAGGTCGAAATGATTGAGTATTGGCAATTTCACATGGTTCAATGTAACATGCATACAAGAAGGATAAGCTAAGAAACGGAATTATCTGGAGAAGGGTGGGACTTCCTCCCTGGGGCTTGTTAAAATAAGGAATCTTTGAGGTGGTTAATGGGAAAGGAATGGGGATCACTCTGAGCTAGGACAGAACAAGGGGCAGCCCCATGTCCAAACAGAGGGTGAGCAGAGGCCTCCTGCCCCTGTCCTCACACCTGAGTCCCAGGCAACACCAGCCCCAGAGAGTGGGCAGGAGGCTGGGACAGGGTGGACCAGCTGCCAAATATGCCTGTCTCTCTCCTTGATCGTCCCCTTTCTAGATATTGTGTATGGATGATATGGTGAGAACAAGTTAGAAATTTAACTTTTTCAAAATTTTAAATTTTGAATGCAACTGCACGTGGCAAAGAAAGTGTCAAAATTCAGGAAAAAAACAGAAGTAAAACCAGTGAGTCGCTGAAGTACTAATTAGTAAAAGTTTATTGTGCACACATGAAAAATACAATTTGCAAATGGGGAGCACTCAAACCAAAACATGGAATGAGGCTTGGATATAGTATTGTTATAAAGTAGCGTGAAGGCAGCGGCTGTTCTTCACGGTGATTGGTTAGAATATTAGAATTTTCTTAAATGAAAGTGAATTGTTTAGTGGTTACCTCATATCAACTTGGGGGAACAATTTAAGTTTCACTTAGATTTTCAGACACATTAGCAAGAAGTAACCCAGGTTGACTTGTCTTGCAAAATAAGCTAAATCAGGCTTTGCTTCTATGACTAAACTGGTTTTGTCTGCTCAAAACCTGTCAAGGCAGGCCTCCATTTGTGTTTGATTTTAACAAAAGCATCACCCAAGGAGTGTCAGTCACTGGAGGCTAGACCCAGTGGGCTTTTTCTTTCTCAGGGCTGGGCTGGAGAGGGCCTAGGACTCAGGAGAGCTGCCCACAGGAAGGGACCGCTTCTTTTATGCCCAGTACCTGCTGCCTTCTGCCCAGCCTGATGGTCAAGCTCTGGGAGGTTCCTACATCCTAGGGTCATCTGGGCAGGTGTCTTGAGGAGTTGGCCATTGCTGAGGTGAGAGTGGATAGAGGTGGAGCTTGGTCTGTTCATTCCAAAGCTTGTGCTGATTTTTTTCAGGTTTCCAGGACCGAGGAGGATCCTTGGGTAGCTGGCAGTGTATTCCACTAGGTCTTTATAGGGTACCTCACTACCATGGGGAGCTGGGTCTTAGGGCTGCAGACTTGGAAATTCATTTTCATCAGCATGTGGAGGACAGCTCCATCTCTTCAGGGCAGAGTCACACCCTTGAGGCTCCCAGAGGCTCATATGTGGACCCAGCCTTGTGTGTTTGTTACCCTGGGAGCAGAACTTCCAAGGGGAGCAGATACCCAAGCTCTCTGGCAAGGACACCCTATCCCTTAGGCAACTCCAAAGGGGCAGAAAACCTCCCTTTGGCAGGCAGGATTCTGAGCTATGCAGGCCAATCTGGGGCTATGGAACACCGGCGCCAATGTATCACTGAATACCTGGGGACTTACC
This sequence comes from Zalophus californianus, assembly GCF_009762305.2. NCBI lineage: Eukaryota > Metazoa > Chordata > Mammalia > Carnivora > Otariidae > Zalophus > Zalophus californianus. Next base: position 91,308,659 of record NC_045595.1, read on the forward strand.
CCTTCCACCGAGAATGGGAAATTCATGGGTGCATGTGTGGGGGGTGGGGCAGTGCTGGGAAGGCCGTGGCTTAATTCTCTCTGAGACTCTTCTTCTTATTCTCTGGGTGTGACCATTCTCCCTGATGGGGCACATCCATTCATTAGCTTTATGAATACCTTTAATTTGGTTATAGTTGATTCTAGCTGGACAGAGATCTTTAGTCTCCTGAAAATACCATGTTGGAATATTGACGTCTTTCTACTTTATATGTATATGCATGTATGTATGTATTTTATCAGGGGAAGATATATTATGCCCCTTCTCATTTTCTGCCTACATTTTACCCATCACCCCAAGGCTCAGATCACAGAAGCAGCACTGGACAGTGGTTAGTAAAGAGACTGGTGCAACCACAGTGGGACTCTGTGAAATTAATCAGGAAGTGCTGGGCAGACGGAGTGGAGCAAGTGGGAGCTGGGCAGGGGCCAGGTAGGAAGCTGCTGCAGAACCTCCAGGAGCATCCCAAGGTCCCAGGCTGGGAGGAGCAGGTAGGCGAAAGGGAGTGAGGGGTACCAGTGGCCTTGAGAAGGAGGAGGAAACAAGCTTCAGAAGAGGACTCAGTATCAGAGGTAAGAAGGCAGACACCACATGACTGGCTCCAAGCCTGGAGTTGGGAAGTGTCACGGAGAAGAGCTTTGGGGAGAAGGTGCTTAATTAGTTCAGAGTTGGGCATTCAGATTTGATTTGGTGATGGGAATGGAGAGTTCCACCCTCTCCCTCCCTTGGCCCTGATTTCTGATGCTGGTAGTTAATCTCAAGCTTGGAACTGGGTTCAGGATTTTGGTCAAAAGTTCACAGAAGCAGTACTTCATGGAGCACTGGGTGAATCATGGAACACTACATCAAAAACTAATGATGTAATGTATGGTGACTAACATAACATAATCAAATAAAATTAATTTAAAAAAAAGTTCACAGAGGCAAAAGATGGTGACTCACTCAGATGAAGGAATGGGTGAACTCATTTTAAGAGAGAGCACAGAGGAAATAGATGGCCAAGGACCAAATCTGGGGGAATGCTTGATTGGGAAGTGCTGTGCCATGTTACTTCTTATTGGGCCCTGTGCTGGCAGTGAAGAGAGAAGGCTGAGGGGACAGTAGGCTGGTCTCCTGGGGCATCTGAGGGAAATGCTGTGGGCACCGCTTGCTGGAGTCCCCTTCTCAGGGGCTCTGGTACCAACAGTCCTTTCTGCCTGTAGTGGAAATGGATCTGGGGGCCACTGGGGGAGAATTGGAACCAGCAGAATGTGTACCCTGAGGACCATTGGCAAAGACCTCATCTCTAAAGGTAAAATTCAGGGAGATTTGAAGGAGGGGTTCTGCTGCACCAGGGAGAAGATGAGGGTTAGGTGAGGCATTGATTGATGAGTCAAGGTTTAACAAAAAGATACCAAATCGTACTTAAGTGCTTATCTTTCTTTGCCTCTTGTTCTTAAATTATGTATCAGATTTTAAAATGTGGACATGATTAATGCTACTTAGGATCTCTGCCTTGGCTGTTTTAACAAAGAGTTATATTTTAACTTAAAGAGCATAACTGAGAGGAGACTCTTAACATTTTTCTTCAATTAATCACCAGGCATGAAGCTCAGCTGTTTGGACCCCAAGGCCACATGCAAAGACACCACTGCCCCCTGGGTGGTAATTTACCCTCATTCTGAGCAGGGTACTTTGGAGGAAAGAAACTGCCTGTGGGTACTGCAGCTGTAATGTGTGGGGAAGGTTACAGGGAATGCAAAGGTTCTGTGCTCCACGGAGAAGGGAAACAGATGTAGACGGTGGGATGGGGGAGAGAAGTACAGTGCTGATGCTGGGGCAGGGGGTAGTCTAGACACATCATGGAGAGTCCTTGGAGGAGCTGGTCTTTGAAGGGAGCTGGTATGGTGGAGGGTTGGGGAAGTGAAATATGCAGAGTAGGGGCCTGACTTGCACAGTTCAGTTCACCAGACATTTATTAAGCACCTACTATGTGTCAGGTTCTGGGGATACAAATAGGACTAAAACACATTCTTGGCTTCAAGTTGCTTATCATATGGTGGGGGAAATGGACTAGTGAACAGTGGGATACATACCTGTGGCCTTTTCAGTAATGGACATTTGTATAAGGCACAGAATCAGGTGTCCTCATAGGAAAATAATCCACAGAGCAGGCCTGCTGTCATGCCATGCCCTTAGCTATCATGGGCCACTGAGCGGCCACATGGTGCATTTGAGGCCATGAGCTTCCAGAGTTTGATGAGTTTTAACCAGAGGGATGATTAAGTGGGTTCAGGTCTTGCCTCTGCCTCTTACAAGTTGTGTAGCCTTGAGAAAGTCACTGAACATCTCCATGCCTCAGTTTCCTCACAGTGGTACTTACTTCACAGGGCTGTTGGAAGGATGAGATGTGTTCCACAGTGTTAGCTTTGATGATGGAAAATAAGGCTGTGTGCTCAGGAGTCACTCTACTCTGGCCACCTACACCACACTCTCAACAGTGGCCACCTCTGGCTTTTAATGGAGCAAGGACTTGAAGACCCTCAAGCATTTTGAGTGCAAAATCCGCTAGATTTTAATGCTGCTGTTTCTGATCTTGCAGCTCTGTCTTTCTCCGTCCAAAACGTGAGCCATTTCTCAGCAACTTGCATCTGTTATCTTTCCAAAGCATTCGGCTCAGTGTCATAGAAGCAGCAGCTCTTTTCCACAATTATACATAGTAGGTTTATTCATAGCTAGGTAAATTAAGTATTTATAATAACGAATACAACTGGGAAATAGTTGAGGGGACACACTGCGGGTAGTCTGCTTCGCTCATGGAACACAAGTGTAAGAGTCTCCTTGAGCTGTCATAAGGCTGTGGCCGTTGGTTCCTTGCATCTGACAGAGCGAATACAAAGAATAGGTAAAGCGGGCGAATCAGATAAAGAGAGTTTTCACTGCCCAAATTTGTTCTCCAGGGACTGGCACGGATGGGCCAGTTGCAGTGGATGTTGAGAGAGTGAGCTCTGGCCTCCCTGAGGAGAGCCAACAGTCTAGAGAGAGACATAACGATATTAGTCCATCTCCAGACCTACTGTCCAGGGTCTTTGGATATCTGGTCTGAGCAAGGAAGGTGCCCAGGGCAGAGGTCTCGGGGGTAGAGGGAGGGATGGAGGTTAGGAAAACATAGCCCCAGCCTGCCCACTCTAAGTGTATTCCATTAGGGCATGGGGCAGAGAAGAGGATGCCATCCCTTGGCAGAGCAAAGCAGGGGCTAGCTCTGGCTCACAAAAGGGAGTGCACTCCTCGGGTCACCTGAGGAGTATTCAGAAGGAGTTGCCCACCCCGGAAGGCCAGGATGGCATTGACCCCTTTGTACAGGGACCCAGGCAGCCACAACATGTTCGGATCCCACTGGATTCAAAATCTCAGGCAGAAGCGCTGTGAATTGTGCAAGACTGTTGAATCACAGATCTGTACTTCTGAAGCAAATAATGCAACATATGTTAAGAAAAAAGAAAAAGAAGAAGATAGCAGGAGGGGAAGAATGACGGGGAGTAAGTCAGAGGGGGAGATGAACCATGAGAGACGATGGACTCTGAAAAACAAACTGAGGGTTCTAGAGGGGAGGGGGGTGGGGGGATGGGTTAGCCTGGTGATGGGTATTAAAGAGGGCACATTCTGCATGGAGCACTGGGTGTTATGCACAAACAATGAATCATGGAACACTACATCAAAAACTAATGATGTAATGTATGGTGATTAACATAACAATAAAAAATTTAAAAAAAATCTCAGACAGAGGCTGGTATCACCTAATGCTGCCTGGGACGGCCTGACCTCAGCCACAGTGTGCTAGAATTAAATGAGAACCACCATGTTCCCAGAATAGAGTTCGCACGTAGTTTTCCTCCTAGCCATGTCTTCCTGGTTTTCAGTGTGGAAACCGAGGCTCCCAGAAGTTCAGCAACTTGTTTACATGGCACAGGAGTGGGAGAGCAGGATCCCAGAGCTCCCTCTTTTCCTCCCAGCCCAAATTTGGTTCATACACCAGGCAGGCAGCTGCTTCTATAAGAGCTCAGCCCCCTGCTCTGGCCGCTGTGATGGCCATGACCCTTCATGGTGGGTTACTGCACGGGGAGGAAGGCCTCTGCTTAATAATGTAGCAGAGATTAGAAAAGCGGAGGCCAGACGGAGGCCAAGGAAATACCTAGTTACTAAAACAATATCAGACAGCAGCCTTTTAAACCAGCTGCAGCTCAGGGGACGGAGCGGTGCTGGGTCATGTCTACAGCTCCGGGCCTGCAGAGGAGGCCCTCACTTCTTTATAACACTGCCTCTTCCTGTTACTGCACATGTGCCCTGGGGCCAGGCACATGGGCTCTTTTACAGTCCGAGCAATAAATGAGTCAAATTGGCCAATTCTCTGGGCTGGGGGACTGGCTGCACTGAAGGAGGGAAGAATTCAGCAGGTGAGGTCCCCAGACATGGGCACCAGGGCGAGGGGACGGGGTGGGAAGCTCTGGAGTCCTCAGAGTCCTTTGTTCGATTTGGATTCAGTACCCCATTCCCCCCCCACCCCCAGAATGAATCGAGAGGATGCGGGGCGGTTGGGCCGCCACCTCGCCAAATTCATTATTTATTGTGTACGGCCATTATTATTACAGCTTTTATTGACAGCACTGGACTTTATATTCTGGGGCTTCTTAGGGCATCTCAACCACTGTCTGGACTTTTAAATACTATTGAAATACTGATGACTCCCAAACTTCTTTCCAGCCCGGACTGTCCACTCACTGCAAACCCGTACTTCCCCTTTGTCCCCGGGTCCCTCCGTGGGGGTGTCTGACAGGCTCCTCAGCCAAGGCAGGTCCACAGCTCCACTGTGGACTCTTTACACCACAGTAGATGATGTTATGATCTACCTGGTGGTCATAGCCCCAGAGCACGGGTCGCCTTTAATTCCTCCCTTGCCCTCATGGCCCTTATCCAGTCCACCCACAGACCCTGCTGGCTCTCCTTCCAGAGGGTCTCCTGGATCTGTCCACTTCCCTCCACCTGTACCACCCGGTTCTAGCTGTAGCCATCTTTGGCCTCCTTACCAACAGGCATCGCGGCTTCCGGGTTCCTTCTCACCCATTCTAAGGCAGGTAATCTCTCTCTCCAGCGCAGAGCCTCCCAGTGTCTTCCCATTACAGTTGACATAAAACCCCAACTTCATGCCATGGCCCTTGGGTCCCTGTGGGCTCTGACCTTGCCTCCCACTCCTCAGGACCCTCCAGGCTCCACAGACCTTTCTGGCCAATTAACAGACCATGTTTGTTCCCCTCTGAGGCCCTCTGCTTGGAATGGTTTCCTTCAGGGCTCCCCTGGGACTGGCTTCTCATGACTCAGGGTCTACTACATGCCAGCTTCTCAGAGAGGTCTTCCCAGCCCACCTTAGTTAAATAACACCCTCTGCTTCTCCTTAGCCTATACTCTTGCTGTATCATGCATACAGCATTTATAATGATATGAAATTATCTTATTTCTTTACATGCACTGGAGTCTAGACCTCACTGGAGCAGGAAGCATTTGTGGGGCTGCCGATGGTCTAACAATCCAACTAACAATATCATGGACAGAACAGTGGTTTCTTGACATCTAATTTACTCAGTTATATGAGTGACCATGTCACTCCCTGCTTAAGCTCCTTCAATGTCTTTTCATAAATTAGAATGACGGGTGAATACCTCTGCTCTGAGCAAGGCCTAGCACGGTGCCTGGGACATAGTGGGCTCTCAGTAAATATTTATTCCATGAATTCATGAACAAGTTGTTTTTTCTAATTTCAATAATAACCTACCAAAGTAGGTTTCGTTTGCTCAATGTTACAGTAAGTTCAAGTTCAAAGATGTCAGGTATCTTCCCTTAGGTCATCCAAGCTGGTAGGTGGCAGAGATGAACTTCAAAACCAGTTTCATCTTGCTCCAATGCTCTTCTCTAAGGCCATGCCACTTTGCCTTGGATGCTCCTCTCAAAACGGAGAGTTTGGGGAGGGTCACCTGGGGAAATATTTCTTAGCTGGCTCATGGTTACTCCTGTAGAGGGGTTACTCTTCCTGGACCTGGGGTCTTTGCAGTTACCATCATCATCATCCCAGTAGCTGCAGACGAGGGAGCACGTGGAGTGTGTGGTGGGCGGGTGGAGTAGTTAGTTGCTGTTCTGCAGCTCTGGGTTATCCTCACAGAGACCATACCAGTGTGGCCCTGTGGTCACCTGCAGCCAGCCTGCTTCGGTGAGTTAATACAGTTAATTGCACCAAGCTACCAATGCAACCAGGGGCAGTGTCTGAGAAAAGTCCAGAGACACTAGAACGGAACCACTTGGGTAGCTGATTGATAGCAATCATTGGATGCTGTGTTTCCATGTGGTAACACAGGTGCTACCAAATTGCCCTTCTATCCACCAGCACCTGCTATCCCCCCCATGTGGAGGGGACCCCTCCTTCTGTAAAATCCTTGACTTTCTGGTTGTGTCCCCCCTCTTCATTTTGCCTTGGATACATGCTGTTTGCTCTGAGCCTCACCTGACACCTGAGAATAAAGGTGACCTCTCACAACAAATTGACAAAGGATTTCTGGATTCAGGGTAAAGGCTTTGCCTCCCTAGGAGAGAACTGATGATTCCATCCTCTCAGGGGGCTCCAGAATACCTCACAAAGTAACCTTGCCATGGTTTACCTGGGCCCTTATACGCACATCTGAAATATGGCTCCTGTTCAAGGGAGAGGCCTTTTGCTAATAGTGTCTTAGTTCTCTCTCCCATTGCCTCTTCTAGTCCTTATAATTTGGATCTAGTGCAATTGATCAGATTGTGAGAGAGTCCAGGAACAGTAAGCAAAATTTGCCGTTTTCATGCAAAGCTGAAAGACATAGCTATTTCGCATGCAGTGATTAGACGTTTTTATGGCCAACCTATCACATTACACACCACAGATTTCCAATAAATAAAGGAGAGCTGGAGTGGGGGCTGCTGATTGTCTAACAATCCAACTAACAATATCATGGACAGAACAGTGGTTTCTTGACATGTAATTTACTCAATTATATGAGTGATCATGTCACTCCCTGCTTAAGCTCCTTCAATGCCTTTCCATAAATTAGAATGACAGGTGAATACCTTAGTGCTTCCCTCCATCATGGCACTTCCCACAGAGCACTGGAGGGGGATCTTCCCTCGTGCCTCCCCTACTAGGCTGGGTGTCCCATGAGGCAGGGACCACACGATTTTTCTTAGTATCCCTTGACTAGTGCAAGCCTGGTGTCCCAAGAGAACCCTCTCGGGGTTCTGAGTGGTTTGCACAGTTTGCTGAGTGGATAAACAACTGAATGATTAACTCAAGATACTGTGGACAGGGGCGGGGATGGACCAGGGATGGACCAGGGAACACTTCATGGACCTGACATGGCTCACGTTCTAGCCCCAATTCACAAAGTGACATTTCTAGATATTTGACACATCCCCTGGAACTCTCTCAGTGTAGACCCTTAAACTTGAATTGTTCAATTAGAATTATGCCAACTTAACTGCTCGTGCTGTAACAAAGATTGAGAGAACATGAGCAAACTCATACCCAAGAGAGAAAAAAGGAGGGAGGAATGGGGGTGGAGAGATGGGACTGGAAGAGGGAAGGAGAAGAGAGGGAGAGAGGGAGGGGGAGAGAGAGAGAGAGAAGGAATATGAGGGGAGAGGTGACGATGTCTCTTCTGTTCTGGTTCTCTTGTGTTCCCTGTGACCAGACATGTTGCTGCTCCAAGTGTGATAAAGGATTTGTAGACTGGCCTTAACACCTAATTCACCCCACCCTTACCTCAAGTGAGGGAAAACTTTTCTGGGTGTATATTTGCCACATCTAAGTGACCCAGATGATTTGGGGATATATACTGAATTTATCTGTATTCTAATAGCTGATCCCAGTAATTGTCTTTTTATCTAATCTGCATCTCAGCAATAATAGTGTTTATATTCATGGAAGACGTAGGGTAGTGGGGACTCATCACATGCTCTTGTCAATTCACGAGGTTCTGCGTGGAGCTGCCTGTCATGCAACCAAGGATATCCTGCCCCTTAATCCTTAATTCGGTGGAGCCCCTACCCCTGCCTGCTGAGGTCCTGGAGAAGCGGACCAGCATGGTGGTTCCCACAGGGAGGCTGGGCTGGCCCATGGCCACAGGGTGACTGCCATGGCCCTTCCACTCACCTCCAACAGGAGCAAGTTGGACCAGATTTTCAGATGTCCTTTAACACAATCTGGAAATTGGGATTTTTTTTTTTAAATGTGAAATCTTTGCTTTAACATTAGCAACAGATTTCTAAAACATCATACGCTGCTCCCTGCCCCCCCCAAAAGTCTGTGGGTAGCATTGGAATCCTGGCTCTTTGGGCTCCAGAGGCAGCAGGGTGGCCTGGAGGACCTGGGGAGACTTTGAGGTTGAATTCCTTGTGGGCCCACAGTGATTCTCCAGTCCTCGTCTGAGAGCAGAGAAATCAGTCCTGATGTGGAGACAGGTCCCTCTTTTCTTGCTGGAGAATTTTCAGGAGGAGTAACCCTGACATGTGGGCCATGATCATTATTGTAGTCACCCAATGGCCAGTTTACACAGCACGGGCTCTCGCTCTGCCGTCGTGGTGAGGCCCTTCCTCTGCGTGCCAGTGTAGCGGACTGAGCCCGTGCGGCTGGGCCATTCCCCATGCTCAGGGTCCGCGAGCTGGTCTGCGGGACACAGTCTGCACCTCCCGCTTCCTCATAGTCGTCTGGCTCCAAGAACCAGTGGGCAGGACTTTGGCATCACTTCTGGGATGCCGCCCAGAGCTTGGCTCCTGGAATTCTTAGGAACTCATCTTCCCAAGGGATTGGGCTCCCCTGGTGCTTGCTGGCACCCGGATGGAGTCGTGGGCTATGTAAGGCAAGGAAGCAGGGCAGCTCTGCTTAGACTCCTGCCTGAGGTTCTGCTGGCTCCCGGGGAGAAGCCGAGTATTGCCTCTGATCCTTTTCCAGGTGAATCAGCCAGGAGCAGCTGAGCCGCCCGCCTGCCATCTCCCCAGGACTGTGTGTTGGCGGGCAGAGGGGAGCAGAAGGCCAGCTGGGAGGCAGAGTCTGGGCAGATGGAGGCACCGCCGGCGGTGGAGATGGGCGCGTGTGGGCAGTAGGGAGACGAGTCCGTGGAAGGCAGGGGCTCGTGCGGAGCTTCAGGGAGTAGAGGCCGTGGCCTTCAGGGGACGGCCCTGCGGGCCTGTTCTGCCCCGAGCCTCCACACTGCAGCTCCTACAGTCACAGGCACCTCCAAGCTCTCCTTGCTGCATCGAGAAAATGCCCGTAATAACTACCTCCCACCGTGGTGATGAGCTGATATTTGTGAGCAGGCTTGAGACGCCATAGATTGCCGTACCTAAGTGAGAGGATTATTGTGTTTACCTATTTTTTTATTCCAGTTCTCAAGTACTTATTTTTTCCCCAGGTCTTTAAAGCAGACATTTTTAAAGATCTCCAGAGTGGACCAGGTCAGGGAAGTGGCCACAGGGCCTCTTTTGAGCCTTTGCCATGGCCTGCTGGCACCGAGACTGTTGTTCCCACCCCTAATTGGCCTCTCAACACCCAGCCTGGCCTCCTCTGCTCCTTGGTCCACATGGCCTCCAGAGGCACTGCTCTCGCCTTCCTGCTTCACAACCCCTAGCTTGTCATTCTGCTTTCACATGGGAGAAGCACGTAAGCCGTGTGCTGGGCAGGGGGCTGGAATGAGGAGATGGAGAGGGCTCAGCTGTACCCCTGGCTTGTGGGCTGGGGATCCTCAATCCCTTCAGGACAAGAGTCATGGCTCCCAAGTTCTCTGGGGCCATCCCCTGCCCACGTCTCCCGCCTGTCCTCCTCTGCCCCTTTCTCACCAGCCTCCTGGTTAAACTCCCAGAGCTGACTGGCCAGTGCTGGTCTCAGACCACGGCCGGGCCAGTGCGGGGCTTCTAGGCTTTGCCCGCTCATCTCCTGCATGCCCTTTCTTCTTCCTCCATTCCTTGCTTCATTTGCCAGGTTCCTGCCCAGCCTTCACGACTCAGCCTTTGTAGGCTTGCAAGTGATAGAAATTTAACTCAAAATAACTTAAAGGAAAAGTGAGTGTATTGATTCAGCTCCCTGAGACCGTGTCCCACTTAACTCTGACTCATCATCTGACCCTGGGCCTGCACCCCATCGGGCTCAGTGCCTGTGAACCCACTGAATGAGGCCCAACTTCAGGCTCCTGCACACATGGAGCCACACTGAGAAGAGTCTAAAGTCAGCTGGCAGACCTGGGGGTTGTGATCCTGGCAACAGGCATGGACCCTTGCTGGGCACATTGGCCTAGATCCTGCAGATCCTGTGGTCTGCTGAGATCCTCCATTTAGATCCACTCCTTTGTGAGCTGAGAATGTTGTGTCACGTACAGGATGACAGTAATGCCCAGCGAGGATAGTGATGCATAGCTCATGGTCACAGGAGCTGGTCCTTTTCCTGTGGGGGAAAAATCAACCCAGTGGCCAGCACCATGAACCCCCAGGGGTAGGGCCAGCCCTGAAGCTGTGTTCTTCCTTTTTGAGCACCTCTCTTATCCTTCTCTGACCCTCAGGCCTCCACCTTCAGCCAGTTCTCCTGGGCAGTTAGCTGAGCATACTTAACACCAACCTTCCCAAAGGCACTAACTACAGAAACACGATCACCATCAGTTGGGAGATATGCCACAAGAAAATTGTTCCTAATGACAAAGAATCCAAGTTCGTGAAATCCAGGGGTACAAGGTTATTCCCTATAACTTCTCCCTCACTCACGTGTGCTTTCCTGAGTGGCTGCACTGTAGGGTGCTGGAGACTGCGTGTTACCCTCAGCTTCTCACGCCTGTGGTGCAACACCATTATCTGGTGTTTCTAGGGAGGCTGTGCCAGGCCTGACAGTGTCACCCGCCGAGGCAGGGAGTCAGGCAGTCAGGTAAGACTTGCTGTCCTAGGCCTTCCTCCTTCCCTTTAGTAACGGGAGTACTTGCCCCTGAGCACCCAGGGCTGCCAAGTGAAGTTCAGGTGAATCACATGCAATCCCCGGGAGAGTGGCTGAGAGAAGGCCAACTCCCTCCCCCATCTCTGCGTGGAGATTATCACCAGTCCTCCCAGGGATGGTGCTGGTGAGCCTGAGGGAGTCTGTTCTTCGTAGCCCAGCTGAGGATGGCCGTGGGAAGGCTGGGACTTCTGGGCAGTGTTCTGGTCCCGTCTCCGTTGATCTTTCTGAGAGATGTTTGTGACTTAAGAACAAGTTTCAGGCTGTTCTTAAAGCAGTTTCTTAAGAAAGTGGCTCAGGTGAAATTAGCTATTCTGAATAATTCATTTTTCTTCTTTCAAACTTAAATTTGCTTTTCTCTTAGTGGAGAATCAGCCAGATGTGAGGCAGGGATAGTTGACAGCTCATATTAAAGTAATTAAAGGACAGAGGGAGGCTCGAGTCCTGTAATTGTCATGGAGAGAGGTGACTCAGGGGTTGGCATTACTGTCCACCGCTGGAGTGGAGAGCTCCTTGCTGAGCACCTGGCAAGCCTACTGGGCTAGAGGGCCGAGCCCCTGCGGACAGGGACTCTTGGCTGTGACTTCCTCTGGCCTCCAGACAGCCGGCAGGAAGGTGGGTTTGGCCCCTTGGTGACAACTGTGACTATATACAGGGACAGTGGTTTTCTCGGTCAGGAGACCCATGCTGAAGGTGCAAAGGATCTCCAGTGCCACGGAGCCCAGCATGTCCTGAACTTCTGTCATTCATACAGCAACCACCTTGTTGAAGTTTGGACATAGGGGTGTACTACCTGTACCACTGTTGATTCACTTTTTAAAAATTTAAGTGTGTTCATTTGTAAAAGCACGTTTAAATCACTCTAGTCTGTGGAAAATTGGACATATGAAATAAATAAAGGACAATTGTCAAGATGAATCAAATGAGAAAAAGGATATTCAGCTTTAGCTAAAATCTAAAGCCTGTTTTCTTACATTTGAATATCATGTATTCAAGAGGTATTAAAGAAATACCACCCACAAACTAAGACTTTCTTTCTGAAGGTAATCAGAAGGCTTGAAAGAGAGCATGTGTTTCTCCCTCACCCACTCAGTATGATTTAGTGTGGTGTTTGGCATCACCCTAAAATTGCTCTGTGTGTCACCATTAGTGCTCACCCAGGAAGCCCTACTTCCCCCAGCTCTCCACTCCCATTTTGCAGAAGGTGTGCCTGAGGCTCATAGATAGAGCAATTTGTCCAAGGTGCCCAGAGCTGGCCAGAGGCAGTGCAGAATGAAGTCCAGGTCTGAAGACTGTCTAAGGAACTGGAATCATTGGGTCACTGCTCAGCCTGGAGAATCAACATCTGATCCCAGTTCCAAGCCAAAAACATTTACTAAGCAGAGGGTCCAATAAGAAATGCACAGGGTAGAGATTCAAGGGGGAAACTGGCCCCATTTTCTGAACTTTGGAGGAAGTTTGGACAGAGTTCTGGAAGAGATAAGACAGGTCTTCAGAGTTGTTATAGAATGATTTATATCAAAACCTAGCCTGATGCCATGATAACAGGCAAAATCAACCCAAAAGGACATTGGTAAGGTCCATCCTTGAAGAAATTTACAAGATAAAGAAAGTCAGAGAATACTATAAACGGAGGCTTGAAAAAATCAGCATCCTCCAGAGGGCATCTTAGATTTGAAGCACAAATAATAAGAGACTTCTTTGAGAATCCTGGATTCCTCTTCCTTTATATCTACCCCAAATGTTGGAGTTGGGTGGGCCTTCCCCCGACCCCACACTTCACTCCGTTGTCCCCGCTGTTGCAACTGTGCCTCTTGTTCCAGGGTTAGAAGCGGCCTTGTTGGGGAGTGGGGGAGGGGGGATGACACTCTGCTCTGGTCTGAACTGGCCCATATGGCCGAACAGTAGACACAGAACCAAAGGTGACAAGGATGTTGCTGTTCTCCAACAGTTGAAGGACTGACTGGAAAATGAGAGGGTGCCGTGCTGGCAGACCGGGCTGCTTTGCTCCTGGGCTTCTGTGGAAGTGAGTTTCTTCAGTGTTAACAGTGACTAACACTCTGGGTTTATACCAGTCTCTTAGGCCACCAAAGGTGTTTCGGTGAGGATGCCTTCAAGGGCTGGTTTGTCAGGCACCTCCTGGGTGCTGCCCATTGGAGGTAAAGGCTGGTTCAATTTCTTCTCCTTTGTCCGTCCCTCTTGTCACTGGCCTAAAAGGTTCTTGGTGCAGGTCTTCTAGTGGGGGCCACATGACCCCACAACCAGGAGCTCTCCTTGGAGAATGCAGTAGCCCTCCATGCCACCAAGACATGGCCCCAGCCACTTCAGAGGGCATGGCATTGAGGGCCCATCATGGGAACCACAGGGCCAGACAGCCAGGCCCCTACCATGGCTCAGCCAAGATTCCTCTTCCAGGGCCACCATCAGCGCACCCTGCCAGTGCTTGGCAGAGTGAGGCCGCAGTGGATGAGCATTTGCGCTGTAGAGCTGTGCTGTGAGGCTGGCGGCCTGCAGGCCTTCCAGGTGCACTCAGCACAGATGAGAATCCCAGGTGTGTCCTCACAGGAAGGTTAGGAAGCTTGGAATTGGGCTTCTGGGTCCTTCTTTCAAGAGGGAGGAGCTGTTATTGCTTTATCTGTAAGAGGAAAGGGTGGTGTGAGAATTACATGGTCAAGGGTTCTGGAACTCGGGAAGCAGTTAGGAGGAATAACGCTGTTCATCACTGGAATAACACCAGTTCCACCCTGCCTGGGCAGATCAAGGGTAGGGTAGCACAAGGGCCCTGGTCCAAACAGTTTGAGCACTCTGCCTTCATGGGGGATTCTGGGTAGCTGAACCTTTGCTGGTTGTGGGAGGACCCTTTGTTAGCAATGGCCTGGAGCCTTCCTACTAACATCCTTAATGTAGGAAATGGCACCTCCTAGGGAGGCAGAGGCCCCAAACGCTCCATGGGAAGAGGCGAGTGGGTGTGTTTCCCATGGGGATGGGTAGCAGGTATGTGGAATGTACCTAGGAGCATGTTGTATGTAGATGTGTGTGTAGTGGGACAGGACATGTAGGTGGGTGCCGGCAGGTAGGAGCAGGGGATTCTCTGAAAGGAAAGCCCACCAAGAAGCAAAATGCAGACCCCAGGCTGACTTGAAACCAAGGTGCCTTGGTTGATAATGGATGAGATGAACCGCCATTCCAGAGCTGCTTCCTCTGGGGTCCCACCTGCCACAGACGGATGGAGCCACTGGAGAGACCACTAGCCGAGACTGAGTGCTGGCCATCTGCAGAGCCAGTTCAGAAGGGATGCTCTCCTGAAGGGACCTCTTTTATAAACCAGGCAGGATCCACAGGAGAAGGGGGTCTGACAAGCAACGCTAATTGGTTTATGTCCATCTGTAGAGCTGCCTCAACAGACGTCCACACCAGAATGGTAAATAGATGAATAATTGAGAGTGAGGAAGAGCCTCTTAGACAAGTCAGCCCCTTAACACAGGCATAGATCTTATTTTTAATCCCCGGAATTCTGACTTTTTAAAAAGAGCTTGACTTGGCAGGCAGTAGAAGAAAATGTGGGAGTGACTGCTACGTCTGACCGTGGGTTGGCACAGCTTCCAATCAAAGATGACTGAGCAAATGAAAATAAGGGTTCACGGAGGGTTAATAAAGCTTTATTGCAAAAGCCCAACAAAGAATTCATGGAACGAAATGATAGCGGGGAGCTGTCCAACAATATTCTTTGGGATGCATCCAAGACTGTAATCAGAGGCAAGCTAATTCAGTACTAATTTCAGGAAAAAAAGATGGGGGAAAAATGGATAATTAGGAAAGAAAATGGAAACACTAGAGGAATCATATAAACATAAATTAGGTCCTGAAATACTAACACAATTAATCATAGCCAGGGGTGAATCAAACTTCATCCTATCAAGAAGAACTGAATATTTCATAAAGTATACAAAAGAAGGATGAACTGAGGGGCATATGGCCAGCCATAACTAAAAAAACAAAACAAAACAAACAAACAAAACAAACACTTGTCAGAAATTAACAACTGAAATGCGAGAGAGAAATCACATCTTCATTAACCAGTGGGGATGATAAATGGACTCAGGAAATACAACAAATGCTCATATTCCTCAAAGCCGAATCTCCTTCTATTGAAATTACAGCCATAACTTTCAAAAATCTTTTTATTTTTCCTCTCTCAGGAACAGAATGATTCATTGTATATAAAAAAGAAAGGAGAACAGAGGAAATAATTAAAGCTATAAAAAAATTCCCAATTACAAAGCCTCAGAGTCCAGATGGCTATACCACGGATTCACCATGAAGAATCAACTTGCACATGCATGCGTTGTGTGTGTGTGTGTGTGTGTGTGTGTGTGTGTGTGTGTGTGTGTCGGGGGGAGAACATCTCTAAACTGATGGAACCGGAGACCTGCGGAAGGATGTCCTGTGAGAACACTTCTTTCTGCTTGCAGTATCTTTTTTTTAAAAAACTTTTTATTGTTATGTTAATCACCATACATTACATCATTAGTTCTTGATGTAGTGTTCCGTGATTCATTGTTTGTGCATAACACCCAGTGCTCCATGCAAAATGTACCCTCTTTAATACCCATCACCAGACTAACCCATCACCCCACCCCCTCTGCTCTAGAACCCTCAGTTTGTTTTTCAGAGTCCATCGTCTCTCATGGTTCATCTCCCCCTCCGACTTACTCCCCTTCATTCTTCCCCTCCTGCTATCTTCTTCTTTTTCTTTTTTTGTAACATATGTTGCATTATTTGTTTCAGAAGTACAGATTCAACAGTCTTGCACAATTCACAGCGCTCACCATAGCACATACCCTCCCCAATGTCTATCACCCAGCCACCCCATCCCTCCCACCCCCCATCACTCCAGCAACCCTCAGTTTGTTTCCTGAGATTAAGAATTCCTCATATCAGTGAGGTCATATGATACATGCCTTTCTCTGATTGACTTCTTTCACTCAGCATAACACTCTCCAGTTCCATCCATTTCGTTGCAAATGGCAAGATCTCATTCCTTTTGATGGCTGCATAATATTCCATTGTGTATATATACCACCTCTTCTTTATCCGTTCATCTGTTGATGGACATCTTGGCTCTTTCCACAGTTTGGCTATTGTAGACATTGCTGCTATAAACATTGGGGTGCACGTACCGGTTCGGATCCCTACATTTGTATCTTTGTGGTAAATACCCAGTAGTGCAATTGCTGGATCGTAGGGTAGCTCTATTTTCAACTGTTTGAGGAACCTCCATACTGTTTTCCAGAGTGGTTGCACCAGCTTGCATTCCCACCAACAGTGTAGGAGGGTTCCCCTTTCTCCACATCCCCGCCAACATCTGTCGTTTCCTGATTTGTTAATTTTAGCCATTCTGCCTGGTGTGAGGTGGTATCTCATGGAGGTTTTGATTTGGATTTCCCTGATGCTGAGCGATGTTGAGCACTTTTTCATGTGTCTGTTGGCCATTTGGATGTCTTCTTTGGAAAAATGTCTCTTCATGTCTTCTGCCCATTTCTTGATTAGATTATTTGTTCTTTGGGTGTTGAGTTTGATGAGTTCTTTATAGATTTTGGATACTAGCCCTTTATCTGATATGTCATTTGCAAATATTTTCTCCCATTCTGTCGGTTGTCTTTTGGTTTTGTGGACTGTTTCTTTTGCTGTGCAAAAGCTTTTTATCTTGATGAAATCCCAATAGTTCGTTTTTGCCCTTGCTTCCCTCGCCTTTGGCGATGTTTCTAGGAAGAAGTTGCTGTGGCTGAGGTCGAAGAGGTTGCTGCCTGTGTTCTCCTTTAGGATGTTGATGGACTCCTGTCTCACATTTAGGTCTTTCAAACATTTGGAGTCTATTTTTGTGTGTGGTATAAGGAAATGGTCCAGTTTCCTTCTTCTGCATGTGGCTGTCCAATTTTCCCAAGACCATTTGTTGAAGAGACTGTCTTTTTTCCATTGGACCTTCTTTCCTGCTTTGTCAAAGATGAGTTGACCATAGAGTTGAGGGTCCATTTCTGGGCTCTCGATTCTGTTCCATTGATCTATGTGTCTGTTTTTGTGCCAGTACCATACTGTCTCGATGATGACGGCTTTGTAATAGAGCTGGAAGTCCGGAATCGTGATGCCGCCAGCTTTGCTTTTCTTTTTCAATATTCCTCTGGCTATTCGGGGTCTTTTCTGGTTCCATACAAATTTTAGGATTATTTATCCCATTTCTTTGAAAAAAGTGGATGGTATTTTGATGGGGATTGCATTGAATGTGTAGATTGCTCTAGGTAGCATTGACATCTTCACAATGTTTGTTCTTCCAATTCATGAGCATGGAACGTTTTTCCATTTCTTTGTGTCTTCTTCAATTTCTTTCATGAGTATTTTATACTTTTCTGAGTACAGATCCTTTGCCTCTTTGGTTAAATTTATTCCTAGGTATCTTATGGTTTTGGGTGCAATTGTAAATGGGATCGACTCCTTGATTTGTCTCTCTTCTGTCTTGTTGTTGGTGTATAGGAATGCCACTGATTTCTGTGCATTGATTTTATATCCTGCTACTTTACTGAATTCCTGTATGAGTTCTAGCAGTTTTGGGGTGGAGTCTTTTGGGTTTTCCACATACAGTATCATATCATCTGCAAAGAGTGAGAGTTTGACTTCCTCTTTGCCGATTTGGATGCCTTTGATTTCTTTTTGTTGTCTGATTGCTGTGGCTAGGACTTCTAATACTATGTTGAATAGCAGTGGTGAGAGTGGACATCCCTGCCGCGTTCCTGACCTTAGGGGAAAAGCTCTCAGCCTTTCCCCATTGAGAATGATATTCGCTGTAGGTTTTTCATAGATGGCTTTTATGATATTGAGGTATGTACCCTCTATCCCTATACTCTGAAGAGTTTTGATCAAGAAAGGATGCTGTACTTTGTCAGATGCTTTTTCTGCATCTATTGAGAGGATCATATGATTCTTCTTCTTTCTTTTGTTAATATATTGTATCACGTTGATTGATTTGCGGATGTTGAACCAGGCTTGCTGCCCAGGGATAAATCCCACTTGGTCATGGTGAATAATCCTTTTAATGTACTGTTGGATCCTATTGGCTAGTATTTTGGTGAGAATTTTTGTATCCATGTTCATCAAGGATATTGGTCTGTAATTCTGCTTTTTGATGGGGTCTTTGTCTGGTTTTGGGATCAAGGTAATGGTGGCCTCATAAAATGAGTTTGGAAGTTTTCCTTCCATTTCTATTTTTTGGAACAGTTTCAGGAGAATAGGTATTAATTCTTCTTGAAATGTCTGATAGAATTCCCCTGGGAAGCCATCTGGCCCTGGGCTTTTGTTTCTTGGGAGATTTTTGATGACTGCTTCAATTTCCTTAGTGGTTATAGGTCTATTCAGGTTTTCTATTTCTTTCTGGTTCAATTTTGGTAGTTGATACATCTCTAGGAATGCATCCATTTCTTCCAGGTTATCTAATTTGCTGGCATATAGTTGCTCATAATATGTTCCTAGAATTGTTTGTATTTCTTTGGTGTTGGTTGTGATCTCTCCTCTTTCATTCATGATTTTGTTGATTTGGGTCATTTCTCTTTTCTTTTTGATAAGTCTGGCCAGGGATTTATCAATCCTGTTAATTCTTTCAAAGAACCAGCTCCTAGTTTCGTTGATCTGTTCTACTGTTCTTTTGGTTTCTAGTTCATTGATTTCTGCTCTGATCTTTATTATTTCTCTTCTCCTGCTGGGTTTAGGCTTTATTTGCTGTTCTTTCTCCAGCTCCTTTCAGTGTAGGGTTAGGTTGTATATTTGAGACCTTTCTTGTTTCTTGAGAAAGGCTTGTATTGCTATATACTTTCCTCTCAGGACTGCCTTTGCTGTATCCCAAAGATTTTGAACAGTTGTGTTTTCATTTTCATTGGTTTCCATGAATTTTTTTACTTCTTCTTTAATTTCCTGGTTGACCCATTCATTCTTTAGTAGGATGCTCTTTAGCCTCCATGTATGTGAGTTCTTTCCAACTTTCCTCTTGTGATTGAGTTCTAGTTTCAAAGCATTGTGGTCTGAAAATATGCAGGGAATAATCCCAGTCTTTTGGTACCGGTTGAGACCTGATTTGTGACCTAGGATGTGATCAATTCTGGAGAATGTTCCATGGGCACTAGAGAAGAATGTGTATTCCATTGCTTTGGGATGGAATGTTCTGAATATATCTGTGAAGTCCATTCGGTCCATTGTGTCATTTAAAGTCTTTATTTCCTTGTTGATCTTTTGCTTAGATGATCTGTCCATTTCAGTCAGGGGGGTGTTAAAGTCCCCCAGTATTATTGTATTGTTGTCAATGTGTTTCTTCGCTTTGTTATTAATTGCCTTATATAATTGGCTGCTCCCCTGTTAGGGGCATAGATATTTACAATTGTTAGATCTTCTTGTTGGATAGACCCTTTAAGTAGGATATAGTGTCCTTCCTCATCTCTTATTACAGTCTTTGGTTTAAAATCTAATTTGTCTGATATAAGGATTGCCACCCCAGCTTTCTTTTGGTGTCCATTAGCATGGTAAATGGATTTCCACCCCCTCACTTTCAATCTGGGGGTATCTTTGGGTCTAAAATGAGTCTCTTGCAGACAGCATTTCGATGGGTCTTGTTTTTTAATCCAATCTGATAGCCTGTGTCTTTTGATTGGGGCATTTAGCCCATTTACATTCAGGGTAACTATTGAAAGTTATGAATTTAGTGCCATTGTATTGCCTGTAAGGTGACTGTTACTGTATATTGTCTCTGTTCCTTTCTGATCTGTGCTGATTTTAGGCTCTCTCTTTGTTTAGAGGACCCCTTTCAATATTTCTTGGAGGGCTGGTTTCGTGTTTGCAAATTCCTTTAGTTTTTGTTTGTCCTGGAAGCTTTTTATCTCTCCTTCAATTTTCAATGAGAGCCTAGCTGGATATAGTATTCTTGGCTGCATATTTTTCTCGTTTAGTGCTCTGAAGATATCATGCCAGTCCTTTCTGGCCTGCCAGGTCTCTGTGGATAGGTCTGTTGCCAATCTAATATTTCTACCATTGTAGGTTACATATCTCTTCTCCCGAGCTGCTTTCAGGATTTTCTCTTTGTCTCTGAGACTCGTAAGTTTTACTGTTAGATGTCAGGGTGTTGACCGATTTTTATTGGTTTTGAGAGGGATTCTCTGTGCCTCCTGGATTTTGATGCCTCTTTCCTTCCCCACATTAGGGAAGTTCTCTGCTATTATTTGCTCCAATATACCTTCTACCCCTCTCTCTCTTTCTTCTTCTTCTGAGATCCCAATTATTCTAATGTTGTTTCATCTTATCGTATCGCTTATCTCTCGAATTCTGTCCCCGTGATCCTGTAGTTGTTTCTCTCTCTTTTTCTCAGCCTCTTTAGTTTCCATCATTTGGTCTTCTATATTGCTGATTCTCTCTTCTGCCTCATTTATCCTAGCAGTTAGTGCCCCCATTTTTTATTGCACCTCATCAATAGCCTTTTTGATTTCGACTTGGTTAGATTTTAGTTCTTTTATTTCTCCAGAAAGGGTTTCTCTAATAACTTGCACGCTTTTTTCAAGCCCAGCTAGTATCTTTAAAGTCATGATTCTGAACTCTAGGTCCGACATCGTACTAATGTCCGTATTGAGTAGGTCCCTGGCTGACGGTACTATCTCTTCTTGTTCTTTTTGCTGAGGTGATTTTTTTCGTCTTTTCGTTTTGTCCAGAGGAGACTAGATGAATGAGAGAACAAAATGCTAACAGGTTAACAATGTCCCCAGCAAATATACTTTATACAAATGAGAAAAGACCTGAAACCAGGGGAAAAGAAAGGGAAAGAAAGGAAAAAGAAAGAGAAAAGAAAGAAAAAAGAAACAAAAAGAAAAAGATAAATACAAAAACAGAACAATACGAAAAAACCGAATATGATCAAATATGATCAGGCTAGTGCATAGATCAGTGCCACACACTAGATTTTGGGCGTATTTTGGTCTGTTAGAAAAAAGTGCCTCCTAAAATTTTAAAGGAAGAAAGACATATATGTACAAAATAAGGGTTGATAAAATGAAGGGATGGAAGATGACTGTAAAGATGAAAATTATAAAAGATTTTATAAAAGGAATTGATACAATAAGAAGTTGTTTGAAAAAAGAAAGAAGAAGATTTAAAAAAAAAAGAAAAAGAAGAAAAAGGTAGAGAATGTGATCAGGCAGGAGACTAGAACAAAGCCATACACTAGTGATTTAAGGTATATTTTGATATGTTAGAAAAAACTGTATCTCAAAATTTTAAAGAAAGAACAACTTATATATATATATACCAAAAATAAGGGTAACTACTATGAAGGGATAAAATATGACTCTAAAAATGAAAAATAGAAAATGTTTTTTTTTTTTTTTAAAAAGGGATTGATAAGATGTTGGTTGAAAAAGGGAGAAGGAAAAATTAAAAAAAAAACCGTTTAACAAAATTAACTTTGAAAAACTAATGAATCATGGTAAAAAAAAAAGCCATGAATTCTATGTGCAGTATTCCTCTAGCACTGGAGTTCTCCCGTTCTCCTTGATCGGTAAACTTGGTCTTGGCTTGCTGGCTGTTCGTGCTGATCTTCTGGGGGAGGGGCCTGTTGCCGTGGTTCCCAAATGTCTTTGCTGGAGGCAGAATTGCCCCACCCTTGTGGTCCGGGCTAAGCAAGCTGCTCGGGTTTGCTCTCAGGAGCTTTTGTTCCCTGCAAGTTCTCGGTACAGCTTTGGAGGACTGGGGTGAAAATAGTAGCCTCCCAATCTCCACTCGGAGGATCCGAGAACTCGGAGCCCCGCTCCTCAGTGCGCCCCCAGAGAAAAGCAGTTACTCCCGTCTCCCCGGTCTCCGGCCGCACTCCGTGCTCAGCCGGCCTGTGACCGAGCGTTTCTATCTCTGGCACCCAACTCGGTGTGGAGTTTCCAAACCCAGCAGATCCCTGCGGTGCGTTCCCGTGCCACTCCTTCCAGGGGAGGGAGAGGAGTCTCCCTGGCTCTGCCGCTTGTTGGGTCCCTGCTGGAGGAGCAGTGGCCCGACTGGGCCGCGGATCACAGTTTATGGCAACCCCGAGCTGAGAGCCCGCGCCTCGGCTCCGTCTCTGCAGCCGGCTTCCCCGCTCTGATACCCGGGAGCTCTGGCGCACTCAGGCACCCCCGGTCTCTCTGTGACCCCAAGGGTCCTGAGACCACACTGTCCCGGGAGGATTCCACCCCCCGCTTAGCCACTGCAGCGACGTCCCTCCGCCGAGCCAACTTCTAAAAGGTCCGATTTTTGTGCTCCGTGGCTCTATCACTTGCCAGAAGCGGCCGGCGGAGGCCCCTCCCCCGCCGTCTATCCTCCCGAATATCGCCTCGGATTCACTTCTCCGCACGTCCTACCTTCCAGTAAGTGGTCGCTTCTCTGTTCAGAGAGTTGTTGCTACTCTCCTGTTCGATCTCCTGTTGAGTTCGTAGTTGTTCAGAATGGTTTGATCCCTATTCAGCTGAATTCCTGAGACCAGACGAAATCCAGGTCTCCTACTCCTCCGCCATCTTGCTCCGCACCCCCCCCCCAGGAATCTCTGCTTGCAGTATTTTAGGAGTGGAAAGGAATATACGAGCTCACGTATTCCTGATTTGCTCACCCATATTCCTAATTTGCTCATCCTGACGTGTTGGCATTCTACTTTGAAGGAAGAGAAGCAAGCCGTAGTCTGTTCTGAGGAGCAGCCCTGGAAGCCTGTCCCAAAAAGCCCCATAGAGGAAACGAGGGCAGGCTGGAGAGACGTGAGAGTCGCTGCAAGGGAGAGGGCTCCCAAACGCAGAGTGTACACCAACTCTCTGGTCTAGGTCCTGGCTGTCTTATGAAGAAATGTCCTGCCATGAGGGATGGTGAGCGCTCTACCACAACAGGAGTTGTGTATCCTGGCAGAAATGTTGAGGGGGATTCCAGTACTGAATTTGAAAGGGTCCTGCTTAATCCTTGTGTTTCATAATTTTGAGATTGCAAGCCGGTCCAACTTTAAACCCTCATAGAAAGGCCAAGTGATCTATTTAAGATTTCTGGAGGAGGACAGGGTAACATGGCTGGCTGTTAACAACTGGCCATGAAAATAAAGGACATTGCTTCACTCATGAAGAGGAATTGAGGAGGGCGTCTGGACAAGGGGATGGCTGCCTCTTCTGAGATTGGACCTTCCTGAGTTGTCTCTGGTTACCCTGGAGCCTCTGTAACAGCTCCCAGCAGGGTCAAGATGCTCCGAGGGCAGGAGGTGCCCTGCCTTGGTTAAGGGAGAGCGTGGTCAGGGAGAGTAGCCCTTGGGTACCTTCCTGGCACTGGGACTAATGCATTTCCTACATCTCACAACAACTCTGTGAGTCACAAACAATTTTCCTGAATTTAAGAGGTGAAGAAATGTAGCCACCTTGAATTTAAGTGATCTGGGCAAAGCACACACATGGTAGGTGGTGGAGGGATGGGATTTGGACCCCCGTCCACCATTTGGAGCTGGGAGCACTGCCCCGTGCTGCCTCCTATTCTGGTGTCTAGGTATCAGGCCCTGTGGCTGTAACCAGACTGCTGGGCCAAAGACGTCCAAATGTCCGCGCAGTGTTCCAGTGTGAGGTGCCATTGGCCGAGTCCCATGTGTCAGAGGCTGTGGTCCCCGCTGCAGCATGTCAAAAAGCAGTGACAGTGTGGGGAAGCGGGGATTTGAATGTTCCTTGTTGGGTAGTGCACAGCTGGAAGAATTTTGAGTCCACGAGCAATCACAATTCTATCACTTCATGAAGCCTCAAAGAAGCCTTTTTATATGCATATGCTTATTATTAATCAATGAGTGTGAGCTTTCTTTTAACTCTTTGAAAATATATGCCTGAAACCAAAGCTTCTCAGATGCCCTTCCTGGGGATTCAGAAGCTCATTTGATCAGAAGGTGGTCTGTTCTTGCTAGAGAATATGGTGGCTTCTAATTAGTTGGCGTTCAGAGTCTGAGCGAGCACCACACACAGCTCTGTTAGTTAAACAAAATATCGAAAATCAGCATAAACAAGCGACAGGATACGAGTTAATAATACCATTTCCTTTCAAAAGACTTGGATGACCCAGACCGTATCTCCTTTGGCAATTTGACTCTTTGAATTTTAAGAGGCCAAGGTACTGGAGTATTAGAATATTGGCAAGCAGGCCTCTCGGTTTACTCCGCTGTGTGGGGTGAGCAGTGCTATACCCACATCTGACACGTGTGAGCACAAGGGAGGTGCTGGACCAATGCATAGAAATTGAGCAATCCACCTCTTTAGAGGTGCTCTTAGAAAAGCAGTCAGTCAATCGGCAAACATTTATTGAACAGTTACTTAAAGAAAGGCCTGCTGGAAACTGACGTCAATCCTTGGAGGAAACACAAGGAGGGGATACAGTGATTTCCCTACTGGCTTTGAAGTAAGAAGTGTTAGATTCTAAGAGTGCAGAGAGTTATCTCTGCTCTCTGAGAAGATGGAGGAATGCACGAACATGGTAAAGACAGAAAAGAAGATAGAAAGGGGTCCACATGGAACATCTGGAGATGAACACCTGAGATGAGAAATACACCAGGTAGGATTGAAGGAAGATGCACTGCAGAAAAGATTAGTGCATTTGAAGACACGCTTATAGGAATGATCTGAAACAAAACACAGGAGGATAGACGATGGAAGAATAATGCCCAGAGCATTTGTGAACTGTGGGCCTTAGAAAAACGACAATGGAATATTTGTGCATTATGTTTCACAATTCAAGCAGCAGACAGAAGTGTGGAATGAAAAGCAGTGGCCTCTTTCCCCAGTCTGCCTACCTGTTTCTTTCCCCAGTAATAATCACCGGGCACAGTATCTCAGACTTCTTTTCCTAAAAATAAAGATACCCACATCCACCTGTTTGTATTTACATATCTGAGAGGCAATCCCAGTTCACCAGGAGGCAACAGACTGTCTTCCCAACTTCTGTGACTCCGGGACTCCTTCACCAAATTTTCTTACCTGTCCTTCCAGGAATTTCGTGGAGCATAACTGTTACTGTGAGGAAGAAGGGTTCCACAGCCTAGAAAGTTTGGTAAACCTTGGTGACAACAAAGTCAGAGGAGTGGGCTTAATTGTCGCTGACTTGGCAGAGCATCTGACTCCCAGTGGAGGAGAGAGTGAGCAGTATTCTCCAGGCTTCTCTGATTAAGGGACTCCTTCAAGGAGAGGTGTGTCCTGTCACTCCCTTGGCCGGTGTGTTCTTCGGGGCATGCTGCTTTGTTAACACAGGAGAGAAGATGTTTCGACTGGAAACTGAGCCAGAGTGACAGGGGCCATGGTGTGTGAGCCTGAAGATGGGCAGCGTGAGAGAGCTCGTAGCCAGGGCAGCTGAGCAAGAACCCAAATGGGGCGGGATTGGGAGCTGACCCTACGCACAAAAGAAGTGCCATAGGGAGCTGAGGGTTGGTTAAAGAGTTGGTTAAAAAAAAAACAAAAAACAAAAAACCTTCCTGGGAGAAGCACGTGATTCAGCAGGTGAATTTAGCGGCAGAAAAAGTATGAAGTGTGAAGAAGCCGGCTCTGCTGCTGGAGTTCAGCAGAAGCAGGAGGGTCTGGGGGCCCATTTTCACAAGCGTGACAGTGGCACATGGAGTCAGATAGATCTTCTGCTCCCGACCTGGGGGCCCTGTTCACCTTTACTCAAGCTTTCTGAGCCCCAGCACTGTCAACAGAACCAGGGGGATTATAACGGGTGGCTGCTCCTTATTGAACACTTCCTGGGGCCGGCTCCTCTCTGCACGCTTGACGGGAAATAACGGATTCACTTCTCACAACAACCTCCAGAAGGGAAGTGTGCTTTTTAATCTCCAGGCTTCGCAGGGGAGAGAGAACTGAGGCAGAGACAAGTTAAGTCCCTTAAACCAGGTCACACAGCTTGTAAGTGACAGAGATGAGGATCAAACTCAGGCACTATTTTCTGTGCTGCCCACAAAAAGAAATAAGGATCCATGGCACAGAGAAAGTGCTCCATAAAATGTTAGATTCTTTTCTTCCTGCAATTAACAGTGTGGTAGAATGTTTAAGCAAGTATTTTATAGTCACAATAGCAGCTAATATTTTCTGAGCACTCATAATGTGCTGGGAACTGTGCAAACCTCTTGCATGTTTTCTCTTATGCCCCCCAACAACCCTGAGTTGGTATTGTGGTTATCCCTATTTTGTAGGTGAGGGAGTTGAGGCAGAGAGCGAGGTTAAGTTACTAACTGTAAGTCACACACAGTTAGTGGTTGATGGGGTCTGAGGAGGCGTCATGACTCCTATCCAAGACCAGAGGCTGTTATGGAGTGATATACATCAGAGTGGTGCTCCTTTCTAAACAGTGTGTTCACATGGAAGAAAACTGGGAAATCGGAAAACAGAAATTAGAGATGCAGAATCATGGCGCAACAGACAGTGGGCAACCGTTATCCATTGTTGTCTAGCAAACTACCCCCAAATGTAATGGTTTAAGACACTTTCTCTTCTGGCTTCACCTGGGCTCACTTGTGTAGCTGCCTTTAGCTGAAGGGTTGGGGGTTCTAAGGTGGTCTTGCTCTTGTATCTGGCAATTGGTGCTGGCTGTTGGCTGGGGACCTTGTTCTCCGTGTGGCCTCTCATCTCCAGTGGGTCCACTGGGCTTCTTCGTGGCATGGTGGGCACAGCGTTGGAGGACAAGAGTGGAAGCTGTCAGGCCTTCTGAGTTCCTGAATTCACACATCACTCCCACCCATACGACTGGCCAAGGCAAGCCACAGGGACAGCCTGGCTTCAAGAGGGGGGAGAAACAGATCCTATCTATTGAGGGAAGGAGTGGCAAGTCACATTATAAGAGGCATCAGACACAGGGTGGCAAGATTCACTGGGGGCCATTTACCATAACCATCTACCACACTGGGTTTGGGACGCAGGGCAGCCAGAAAGAGAATGACATTTGCATAGGAAAGAATAAGAAGTATTTATTTTCATTTATGTCCTTTGATGTGGAAGCAAAGGCTACCAAAACAACTCCTTATAAATCTGAATAATGCCAAGAAGTTGTTTGGGGAGTGATGATAAAAGAAATCAAGTTTTTGTTGTTTTAACTCGGCAGGATGATCCATTTTGTAAGTTAATAAAAAAGTTGAAGATTAATGAGACGATAAACATGAAGTATTTAGAGGTCCTTGTGAGCAGAGAGGACTATGTCAGTATTAGAGGTATCACACAGCTATCAAAATGCCATTTAAATGAGGACAGGTCATATTTTCTACCTGGAAGGATTTGCTTCTGATTTTCGGGGGCAGCCTGGATTTGTGTTGACTGTCTTCCCCCATTCCTCTTGACAAAGGTGGTAGTGAAAACTTGCGCTCCTCTTGCTGGGAGTGCTGCGTGAGGGGCCGTGTGGAAGGTTCCATCTCTTAGGCATTTGCCCCCTTCCCTTGAGGCAGCCACTAGAGGTAGCTGAGGCATACTGCGTGGAGGGAATCCTTTCTGGGGGTAGGGACGAAATATCCCTGGACAGGCAGCATCTGTGGTTTCACACAGGGGCAGCTCGCTGGAACACGGGGGGTCTTCCCATGCCTAGCCTGATCTGGCCTGATGCACGGTTCACGCTAGAATAGTCTCGGTTCCACACCAGCCTGGAAGGTCTCCACAGTGAGCTCAGTGTCATTAGGGAGGGGATTCTTTGGGGCATCTAAGGACCTGCGGTAAAAGCATTCTGTGGTCTTTTGTGGCCTGTATTCCTAGACCCTCTAGGGAAAGGTACCCCCTCTTTTCTGGAAATAAAGCATATCTTCCTGGAACGTCAGTCTTAGCCACATGGGATTTGCTTATTCATTAGATAAATTGAGGGGTACATACAAGGCACCATATGAGGAATGGAGATACAGCAGGGAACAAAGCAGATAATCTGCTCTCTTAGAACTTCGAAGAATGTTCTAGAAGGGGAAGGAGGATAGTGCAAAAATTCTGAGAGGGCTGGGGTTTGGCAGATTCTAGTAGCAGAGAGAAGGTTAGTTGCTAGGGACTGAATATAAGGGCCTGAGGGCTCAGCGGTGAGTTGAGGTAGACCCCTTAGGAGCCTCCTGGTGCAGAATTTAGATTTTCTGCTGAGTACCATGGGATGCTGTTGAACAGTGTTAAGCAGGAGGGTGAATGGATATGATCTACATGTTTAAAAGATCCTTCTAGCAGTTGAGTAGGGAAGCGAGAGAGGAAATTGGGGGAGGGGACCTGCGAGGAGCAGGTGCAGGAGGCCAGGCCTGATGAGATGATGGCCTGGGCTGGGGTAATCACGAACAAGAACATATTTTTGAGTAGATTGCACATTCTGCATTCATTACAACAATAAAGCTTGAGTCTTCAAAGAAGTTTTGTCCCCATGGTGGGCCACTTTGGACTGTGGTCCCAGACCAGCAGATCTCTGTTCACCACCATTTGTCAGGAGAGGTACTTGGGTGAAAAACTGTGAGGAGCACTCCCATACAGAAAGTGTTGTGTTAGAATGAGTAAGCAGCCCTCTGGAAAAAGAAAGTTGAGGAAGTTTCTAATGTTCTATTTTATTCTATTAATTGACATCTTTCAATGCCAGTACTACACTGGCTATGGCGTGATTTTATGTTTGAGTATCTGGACTAGCTGCCTCTTATTGTTCTTTTATGAAAGCTTTCCTGGCTATTCTTGCTTATTTTACACTAGAATGTTACAGACCTATAAAGAGTATAGAGAATAATGCAACCTTTAAAAAAAAAAGAAAGAGAAAATGTGTTAGAGACACTGACCTACCTACCACCCAGCTTCTGGAATGTCTCCAGTTTCAACTGCAAATGCAGGGGAAGCCCCCTCCACCTCACCTCAGCCACTGCCCTCCTCCCATCAAGTAGCCACTGAATTCCATGCTTTTTATTTCTGAGCATTTTATTCACTTATAGTGCCTGTATATGTGGCCCTAAACAAAACAGTAATCTAGATGTATCTAAATGTTATGTAAATGGTGTTGTCCTTTATGTGTTCTTCTGAATCTCTGCCCTTTTTCTCCTCAACTCTGCATTATGTTTGAGAGAGTCATCTATGTTCAGACAACTTGCTCTAGTCCATTATTGCCACAGCTGTGTGGTATTTTATCGTACAAAAATACCACAGTTTGTTCGTTATCTTGTTGACGGGCATTCAGCTTGCATACGATTTTCTGCCATTATAAACAGTACTTCTACTGACATGCTTGTACATTTCTAAGAATTTCCTTTGGATATTTTGGATCTATACCTAGGAATGGAATAGCTTGTTCATAGAATATCCACTGTTCAGCCCTCCTAGATAGAGTCAAACTCCTCTTTGCAGTGGGTGCACCTGTTTGTTTTTCTGTTTTAACTTTACAATTAGCTTTACCATTTCCAAATGAACGTATAAATAATAACAGTTTTATTGAATTAAATTTATAGGTTGACTTAGGAAAAATTAACATCTTATGATGTTTAGAATTCTTATCCGAGAATATGGAACTTATCTTTTTTCTTATTGGGTATACTTCCAGGTGTATTGTCTTTTTTGTTACCATTATAAATGAAATTTTTCTCTTCCATTCTATCTTATGATTGGTTGTTGTTTGTAATGATAAAAACCATTGCTTTCTGTATATTACCTTTATAACTTGCCCTTTTACTCTTCAGAGCACATTCCAAGTTGATGGTCTTGGGTTTGCCACATGTACAATCATATTATCTACTGACCATGTTTGTCTCCTTTCAAATTTATACATCTAATATCCTAGACTCATTGTTTTGCCTACTGTCCCACAACACTGGTAAATGTGGACATTTTGCCTTGTTCCTAATTTCTATGGGAAAAATTCTGGTATTGTTCCATTAAGCATTTTGTCTTGAGGAAGATATATATCATCATGGCAGAAAATACGCATCTATTCATATTTTATTATTAGATTTTAAAAATCAAGAATGCATGTTGAGTATTACTTACTACCTCTTCAGTGTCCGTAGAGATGTTTAGATAATGCTTTGGATCCAGTAATATGGTTAAATTGTATTATAAATTCTCTAATATTGAACCACCGTTGCTTTATAATCAACCCCATTTGGTCCTTCAGTGTGTTGTTGGATTCTCTGTCAGTAATTTATTTAGGACTTTTGCATTGATACTCATAAGCAACTTGATTTCAAAGGCCTGTGTGGGTGTTGGAGAGCTATGTATGAGGCACTCTGGTAGGATCTGGGTGTTGGAGTCCACAACAGCTTCCACACTTACACTGAGAGCCAGTGCCCATGATTTTTTGGGTCCCCAAAGACCTTCAGCCTTCTAGAGATGATTTTCTCCATCATCTTGTCACACAGTAGGATGGCATGCCAGATAGGAGGGGGTCTGTTCAGATTCCTTGGGAATGGCCTTAGACCATAGCCTCCTGTTACAGCTCTTCTTATTCTCTCTCTAGTTAGGCTTTCTTCCATATAAGTGAGTTCCGGAGAACTGTGGCATAACTCATTGTCTGAGTGGACCCTCTCCCAACCCCCTTCCTACTCTGTTTACTGCTTCATTAGTAAGCAGGTTCATTTTTCAGAGTTGAATTTATAAGGGAGATATTTGGATCCAGAAGTGTAGTTTTCCAGAGAAAGTAGTAGTTGAACTACTTCGTTATCCTGGCCTTGAAGCCCATTTACTGCTTAATATCCCTACTAAGGGGTGTGGGTGTGGCAGTCCCTACCACACCTTGTCACCCGTTGTCATGGTCTTGTGACAAAAGCCTGACCTGAGTTCCATGCTGGGATCCTCCCCAGAAGCCCATTCTTTTCTGACCTTGGCCCAGCCAGAGCATCTTTACTTTCAAAAGGGCAGTTGCTTCTGGGGGATTCTTTAGACTGGGCTGCCTACTTGCCCCAGGAACAGGTTAACTGTATTTAAACGGAGGTCCTCTTCTCTATTTGCATGAGAAAAGAGAATTCTCTGCATTTGTACAGGAGAAAGCAAACGCCCATCAATCACTCCCTAGGTGACCCCTCAGGAGAACAAAGGGCAGTGGTTTTTTTTTAAGTCAAGGGTTTGTAAGTTAGGGGTTACCAGCAAATGGGTTCTCTCTTGGTAGGATGCTTTTCTTTTTCTTTTTCTTCTTGATGGACAAATTAGGCTCCATTTGTATTTCTTTCTGACTCCAGGCATCTCTGTAGGTCTCTATTCTCTGGCTTTCCCCCTCCTCTTCCTCTTTATTCTCACCTTCCCCCATTGGCTACCACTCTGCTCCCCCCTCCCTCCCTCCCTCCATCCTATCTCTTGGTGTGTAATTTGTTTGCAGTCAGGTTGTCTCTTTGATTTACTGGGCCTCTTCTCAGCAGAATTATAATAAATGGATTGCTTTGCTGAGCCCTGGCTAGTTCAGCACCATTTGCTCAGCCTGGGTCAAGCCCCTTGCAAACAGACGATGCATCCAACCAGCACAGAGGCACACATTCTCACACACACACGATATCAGTCCTCCGCATCGTTTTCTAGCCAAATATAATGAAAAATCACAAGTCATCCATCTGAGAACCAATTAAGTTACAGTAACGTGGGAAGAGATGTCCTCAGGACAGTCTGCCTCCCCATAGTGCAGTCCTAGGTGCTGATGCTCTTGGGCCTAGAGATTGTGCTGATTACAGACTTAATCTGTTGTACAATTAGCAAAGGTAGGCTTATAAAACTTTTCTTGTTTGCATCCAAAATACAAATAGTGTAAAACTGAACTCTGTTAACTGAAATGAGGAATAAACAAATCCATTCATGGGCTGTTCTGTTTCACATTCTCAATGGTTTTCCTTTGCGCTGAGAATAAAGTAGAAAAACAAGCGAACAAGCCATAAATCCAAACAAAGAGCATCTTGATGTGGCCTATGAGGCCCAGCCTGCCTGTGTCCACCCTCTCATTCGGTCCAGTGCAAGTGCGTACTCCCAACCCTACAGACACACACACACACACACACACACACACACACACACACACACACACACACACACACCCCACGCCTCCACACACATGCCAGACCCCATGAGGACTTTGGCCTCAACCTTGCCTCTGCCTGACAGTCCTGCCAGGTACCAGCTCCCCTCCTTCATCAGACCCTTCTGCTCATCCCTCTAGGCTCAGCCTCAAAGCTGTTCTGTCCAGGAAACATGTCATCCTCTATGTGAGCTAGGTCCTGTTATCTTTGCCCCTTGCTGTCATCCTCCTCCGTGTCACTTAGTGCAGTGGTCATGACATGAGTATTTGGGCCCCTCCTTGAGGGTGATCTCTCTGTCCCTCCAGACCACACACTGCCTGAGCTTTGGGCTCCTGTCTGTTTCATTCTGGGCTTTATCTACAGAGCAGGTGCTCCCTAAGTACCTGTGGGCAGGACCGAGTGAAAGAAGGAAGGGATGCCAAGAGCAACAACGGCTTTGTCTTTCTTCACTAGTTGTTAGAAAAGATTTGCACGGAAGTGTGAAATGTCTCTTTTCTTAGCTCCCTCTGTTTTCCGTCCTCTCTTACCCACCTTTATTCCTGTGCATGGCCCATTCTTTCTGAGGTGAGCCCATGCTGGTTTCTCCCCTGAGGAACAGGGGCTGAGCCTTTCCCAGCTCGTGATCCTGCAGCCCAGTGTGCATGGGCTCACTTCGCATTCACGGAACTGGGTTGGTGACTTCATCCAGCTGGGGGTCTCCCCTTGTCAGCACACCCAAGCTTGGTATGGTGTGGCTTGTGGAAGCCGGGGCAGAGTGGTGGCCAGGCCTCGGCTCTGGGTGGACCCAAGTCACTGTACTACGTTGACCTCCCCACTCCTGGGGGCAGCTTCCTCTTCTGAGGCCCCTTCTAATGATATGGTTTGAATTCTCTAAAGCGGAAATGTGCAGACTGAAACTTTTCAGCCAAAAAGCCTTCCAAGAGGTCATCTCAGTCACCCCTTGCCTCCAGGAAAGGTAGCACCTGGTACGTCTGTCCCTTCTCTGGTGTCTGTACTCTCTGTTGTCCTTCTCCCTGTCTAGTGGTGTTCGTGAAGCCCAGAGTTGTTGGAGTTGTTGGTTTGGTTCTTTGTTTGGGTTCTGGCAAATGAAATAAGGTTTCTGGAGGAAGGATGGGGAGTTTTGTTTGGACCAACGGCTCCAATGTAGCATACCAACCAGCCTCTCTCCCCAGACTGTCTACCGTGGGCTTTTCGAGATGCGCTCCTTAGTTGAGCGTTTTGTGAATACATCTGTCAGAGAAAGTACATTTCCCCTGCCTCCTCCTGTGGTCACCTCTGATCCGCATAGCTGTGTTGAAGAGCCAAATGCTTTGTTCCTGGAAAATATCCCCTTCTGATGGTTTGATGCCCCTAACTGGTATTTTTCGCTGTAGTTTCTCATTTTCTCTTTGTCTCGGGGAACAAGGAGCTGCGGCTGTTATGCTAGGGCCTCTCCTTTTCTTGTTTGAGTTCAGTAAATCTCTAGCATCTGAAAGGAGTGACAGCCTCCAGCCTTGGGCTTCTGCACGGGAACAGGCTGCCTTATGCATAGCCAAAGCTTCTGCTTTAATAATCAGCCCCCTCTCTTCTGGAGATTTGCAGTTTAAAAGGTGTTATTTAAAAGAAATTAATGCAAAATAGGAGTCTGGTTTGGGAGAGGCCTATGCCCTCCGCTTGCCCCTGCTTTCCCTGTGGCCCTGTGGGCTGCCTTGCTTTTTCTGGCCAAGCCTGGCCCCTAGGAATTGACACCCACAGAGATCAAAGCCGCCTCTATCTTGTCTTCTCACTCTGCATTTGCTGGCTCGCTGGATGCCCAGTGAATTAAACATTTCACCCAGTGACAGAGAATCAGGGTCCAGAT
The DNA here is from genome assembly GCF_009762305.2 of Zalophus californianus. Classification (NCBI taxonomy): domain Eukaryota; kingdom Metazoa; phylum Chordata; class Mammalia; order Carnivora; family Otariidae; genus Zalophus; species Zalophus californianus. The sequence goes on from NC_045595.1 coordinate 91,342,568, forward strand.
GGACACAGGAGTGGTCTCGGTGGCCAGTGCGGAAGGGGGGTGTTGGAGAGTGACGGCCTGTCCTTCCGTCGTGGCACACAGGGGCGGGTGAGGTCTGAGAGAATCATCTCTAACTGTTACCAATGCATTTTTCCCACAAAGAAAATAAGAAAGCCACAGCTTTGAAGTGGAAATTTTCTAGGCTTGGAAGAGGCTGGAAAGTAAAATATGGTGCTAGGGACCTTTTGTGTGCAGATACAGAATCTGAAAACATGGACTTTCCACATTAAACATGCTCAAGTATCCTTCTAGTACTCATGTAAGCAGAAGTGAATTGGCCGTTTATAAGCTCTAAGAGGGAAAGCCACCCGAATGTTAAGAAGGGCAGCTTAAGTTTCTATTCAGGTTTATACTGCTTGAGAAGGTGGGCTGATAATAGGGAAAAGCATGCCAGGTTTTTCTTCTGCATTTTGAAATGGATGGATAGGGGGAGGGGAAGTGGATACAATTCAAATCCAAAATGAAAGGTGCATGGGTCCTTCCATAAGGTCACCTTCTGCCTTTCTTTTTCAGTTCCAATTTCCGCAGCTTTTGCCAATCTTCGTTGGAACGGGCAAACAAGGCTTGAGGATGAGGTAGGGGTTGGGGAGAAAAGGCACTAGAATCTTCTCTTGGATTCCTCCAACTTTCTTCCATGTAGCCAGTAGCAGGGAGTTGTAGCAAGAGGGAGATGTGGAAATAGAAGCATTTTAATGGCTCGCCAGGTCAGGTATATGGCATTTCAAGGCCAGGGGGGAGAAGTTCTGAGACACCAGCCAGACCGCCCAGAGCTCCAGGCTACTCACAATCCCAGAAGGTCCTCCAAGTCCTCCCTGCAGAAGTCACCGCAGAGACGCCCAGTCTGTGTTTCATGTGCATCTGCTGGATGTTGTTGAGCTGCTTCTTCAACCAGTTTTCTTCAGTCTTGGCTCCCTCCTTCTCAACACCTGGCACACTGGATGCAAGTTATCCTGTCGGTAAAGGGGGGGACGATCACAGAACCTGCCACACGGGGTCATCGAGGACTGTAAAGGCACGGAAACCATGCCACGAACATCCAATAAGAGTTGACGTTGTGACAGTGGGTATTGCTCTTATTACCCTGACAGTCATTATCTCCGCCTCCACTGGCATGCTGCTGCTCACCTTTCTTCTAGCTGAGTGACTTGATGGTTTCCTCCTGTCCACGGCCTGCTCCCGAGAGGGCTGGACCCCACTGTAAACCTTCCCGTAGTTGACCCCCTCCAGCCCATGTCCTCTGCCCTGGAGCCTCTTGGATGCTTTGCTCATCAGGAGTTCCCTGTGGCGTCAGGCTCAGAGGGTGGCCCTACTCAGGCAGACTTGCTAGAGGGCACCGTGGGTTTGGTGTTGACGGAAGTGGCCATCTGGGTGCGGGGCTGGCAGCTGTAGGCCCCGGTCCTGGGGCCCCACAGGAGCCCTCTGATTCAGAGGGGCAGAGGGTGGTGAAGGGTCTGCCCTGGTGGTTCAGCTTCTTGATGTTGCATGGCAGAGGCTCAGTGGGGAATTCCCTCCTGGCGAATGTCACTCTCCTCATGTGGTACCTGTCTTGTCACCAGCAGGGCTGTGTGAGAGTGGGGGCATGGACTCACACAGGGTGTGTGTATGGGCGGGGGGCGCTTTGGTGAAATGACTGTGCCCTGGAGAGTTTTCCTGAAAAGGTGAGGGCAGAGTTGTTCCCTGATTCTTTCTCACAACCAGTTTTTGGTCAGGAGGTCTAAGGCATACCCCAGCCCCCTCACCATATTCATTGCTAAAGAGCAGTTTTCTTCTTGGTCTGGTCTTCACTCTTAGGAGTCTGGAAGATTCCATCTTCCTCTGTCTGGGGGAACCTTGAGGAGCTACAGCAACTTTAAAGGAAGGATGCCACAATTCAGACGTTCCCTGACTCTCCCTCTCTGGACTCAGGCCAAGTGCCCAGGCAGTAGCAGCCCCTCAGGAGAATGAGACTGCAAGCCAGCAAAGCAGGGCGGTGGGTCACGTGCGAGTCCCTCAAGGTGGCCCTCCCCCACAGGTGTGTCCAATCCTTGGGCACCGTGGTTCCTCTGTTCAGAATGCCTTCCCCGCCAGTCTCTTCTGGGTCATTACTCATCTAGAACTCAGAGGGCATTTCCTCTGCCCTGCCTCCCCCATTTCCTGGCTCTGAAGTAGCCAACCCCCATCCTTCCTTTGCACTGTTAACTGAAGCACGGAATGGTTGATGGATGGATGGTCACTTCTCACTTTGGGACCTTTATTACCTACCCCAGACACTCCTCCATCTTGGGACTCCACCAATCCCGGGACTAGCTGTGAAAGATGGGGGCTGCTCTGGGGCACCAGCCTGAGTGGGTTGTGTCTGTCTGCCCTCCCTCCACAGGGGGAGACATCTTTCTGGCGGGCAGCTGGGTCTCAGTGCTGTGACGAAGGGAGGGGTTTTAGAGCTCCTTCTGTAGACAGCCTCCCTTCTCTTCTCTTGGAGCCCAAACTGCATGCGGACCATGGCCCAGGACCATGATGCCTGCTGTGTTTCACCATTAAACACCCCTCAAGGATTCATGGCTTGGGGCCTGATGAATCCTGAGAGGGCACATGGGTGCTATCTCTTGTGCCAGTGGCAGTGGTTGGTACGTCAGCTGAGTGGGCTGCACGAGAAGGATTGTGCATCGGTGGGTCCGTGTGCCCGGGTCTGCTGTAGTGTCTGTCATGGCTGAGGGGAGAGGTGTGGCTGCACAAGGCCAAGTGTTTCGCCATCCCAGCTAGCCACTTCATGCCCAGCCTCCTACAAGTTACGCATCTATAGTCACTGCCTCCAAGGGTCATCCTGTAAAGGGGCTTTGTGAGCAGCCCCATTTTCAGATGGGAAAAATGACTTGATCACAATGGCACTGAGTGCTGAAGGCAAGACTGGGAGGAGAAGCCAGGTCAGGAGGATTTCCAGCCCAGTCTCTACTGGTTCCTCCTTCCCGCTGACCCCGTGGTGTTGCTTAGTGGCACAGATTTGGCTTCTCTCTGTCGCTGGTGGCAGGCCAGCCCTGATGCTCCAAACTCCCAGGACATCCCAGGCAAGTATCGGCAGTCAGCATGCTAGCAGGTGATATGGGCCTTCCACACAGTCTGTAGTTTGGAAGCAATGTTGTGTTTTCTAGGCACCCATCTGTGGAGGAGAGCAGTGTCTGCGCAGGTCTGTCTGCTCACTGAGGAAACAGCTGATGCTCAGGAGTGGAAATGTTTGCCCTCTCACGTGTGTCATTTCATGTCCAAGCTGGGAAGCTCCAGGTCTTTTCAGGAGGTGAATCCAGCCTTCAGAAGCTCTGCCCCAGGCCCTGGGAGCACCCCGATGTCTCCCTTCCTTGTCGGAACGAGACGTGTATGCAGTGCGGGTCTGCAGCATGCTGGCAGGGAGCTCAGGTCTAGTGTGCCCCAAATTCTGATTCTGGCCAGTCCCCTGAGCGAGTGCAGGTGGAGGACAGTGTCTGGGGCAGCATGATCTGGAGGATGTCCTGTGCTGGTTCTTAGTGGGATCCCAGAAGTTGAGGTAGGCGCCCCTATTTAGCAGTTCTGATTTTCTTAATTTCCCAGCGCGCTGATCCGTAGGGCAGAGGGTGAGAGGAGGGCCATGGGCTCTTCATACCATGGGCATTTCTCAGGGGTTAGGAGTAGAAAAGACACTTTGGACTCCTGATGCATGAAGTTCATCATCATCGTCCTCACCACAATCTTTATCATCATCCTCAACCATGGGGTCCTGGCGGTTATGGACCATTTTTGCTGAATGTTCTAGACGGAGAATGAGTCAGTTCCTAACTGAGATTGGCCTGGGTGTTCATTTGCTCTTGTCAGTGCATCTGAGATCCTACACTGAGCAGCTTGCTGATCCCCCGAAACACCCAGTTCTTGCATGCCTCGCTGCCTTTGCCCTTTCCATGCTTCTTTGACCAGCATACTTCTACTCAGGTGCTCAGCCCCAGTTCAAGTCCCCCTTCACGACTGACAGAATAAATATATTTCCAAGGGTAGTGTTGATCACATCCTAAAGTTGATCTCTTCCTTGTTTCCAAGTATCCAACACACACACGCACACACACACACACACACACCCTTGGGTTTATTGAGGGGTTGGGCTTTCTAGGTAGGGGCAGAGCAGAAGCAGTGGTGGGGAGTCATAATGATACCTGGTGAGTTTGGGAGGTGATGGGGAAACTGATGGACCCAGAGCTTCTTTCCAGGCCAGGAGTGGAAGGACATAGGCCAGGTGGGTCGTGGATGTCACTGGTATCTGAGCTGATGAAACCATCCTAGGAAAATGGCCTTTAGGGTTAGACAAGACCTTCCTTGGAATCAGGCTCTGGTTGCAGTATGTTCTGAGGCCTCATCTCTGAGCCCAGTTTCTCTGTCTATAGAAATGTGATAACACACCTGTCCCTTAGGCTGCTGTGGGAAACATGTGGAGTGATGCGGGTAAAGCACACAGTAGGTGCTCAGATGGGGTGGCTGTGATTGTGAGAAGCTGAGGCCTTTGGGAGCAGGGATCTTACTGTATACAACTTTAGATCTGCCAGTGGGCCTAGCATGATGCATGTGCTTACTGGCTGCTCATTTTTTGTAATTGGTTGAGTAGAGATTATACCCTAAGTAGAATTTTGAGCCAGGAGGAGGCCAGGTGAACGTGGTGGTTAAAGAAGAAGGCTCTGGCAATGGTGTGTGTGTAGCGGAGGGTGAGTGATAAGTAAGGGTGTTGCAACGGAGAGGAAGAGAGGTGAGGATATATCAAGCACACTCCAAAGTGACCTGGAGGGGCCCTTGAAATGTCATGAAGACTCTTCCTCCCGCTTGGGCTCGTGGGGCCTAGTGGGGAGGTGGCCTTGGGCAGAGAGGTGTGTGTATGGGTGGAGGTGCTTATAGGTGTGTGTGTGTGTGTGTCGGGGGAGGGGGAGGAATGTGTGTGTGTGTGTGTGTGTGTGTGTGCATGCATATGTTTCCAGAGGACCCCACGCTAACCAAAAGACACATTCTGCCCTCCTGTGGCTTACAGTTGCATGGGGAAGAATGGCATTAATGAAATCATTACTTGAATGAATTAATGAAATCAATACTTGAAAGTGTGTTGAGTGGTCTGATAAGAAAATTTAAGGATTCTTTGAGATTTCATACAAATACCTAATTCATACTTGGGGGCTTGTGGAAGGCAACTTGTTTTCAAAAAAAAGCTTTTATCTTTTGGTCTTATTTATCATAATAAGCAGAATTTAGTAATTTTTACATGGATAAATATGTTCATATTTTCTTTAACATAACCACGATATCATTATCATATCTAAAAACGTTAACACTAATTTTTTAGTGTTATCAAATATCCAGTCAGCATTGAAGTTTCCCTGTGTCTCATAAAAGTTTTTATAGTTGGCTTATTTAAATCGGGATCCAGACAAGATCTGCCTGTTACATTTGGTTGACTTGTCTCTTCTAATCCATAGGTTCCCCTGCACGTCCTATTTTCTCACGTAATTTAGTTGTTGAATGACCCAGTTCTGTGTCCCGGAGAGTTTTGTGGGGTCTGGGTTTTGCGGGTTGCACCCCCATGGTGTCAGTGTGCTGCTGGAGCTCCTGAACACCCTGTAAACTGAAAGTTAGACACAGAGGCCCGAACAGGTTTGGTTTGACTTGGTTTCCCCACAGACTTTGCACCCGCTGGCTCAGCAGCCATTGGTGGCTATGACCTAGATGGGGAGACGTGTCAAGCTAAAGCCAGGTGGGGAGAGGAGTCACCCCGGGAAAGGGAAGGTGAGGGAGGGGGGCGTGAATCAAGGCTTGGGCGTAAGAGAGGACATGGCAGCACCGAGAACAGCTCTGAAGAGTGGTAAGCCTGGCCCTGGGGTAAAAGAGGGCCGGGGCGAGGCGCAGAGACAGCGCTGAGCTACGGGAACCTGCGAGGTCTTTTAGCCTCTTCAGGCTCATCTGCAGAGTACCTGTATCACCTCGGAAAGGGTGGTGGACATTCAGAGAGGTGGCAGATGCAGGACGTGTAGCTACAGTGCCTGGCAACAGAAAGGGAACAGTGCATGTTATTGGTGATGACAGTGATGTGGAGGAGGAGGGGAAGGGAGCTGGAACTTTTCCCCCAGGTCCATGGAAGCTGGTGAAAGCTGTTGGGTCAGAGAGTTATGATCCCATTTGCATTTTAGGGAGACTGACCTGTCTGTAAGATGGAGGATGGGTTCGGGAGCGGCAAGAGAGCGGGTGAGACCGAAGTTAAGTTGATACTGCTGTCCAGAAGAGAGGGGTCTGGCATGGGTGGGTGACTGCAGTGGGGATGGAGGCAAATGGACTTATTGGAAAATATTCAGAGAGTAAACACAGAGAAGAGGTGATAGACAAAAACGGGTAAGTGGAGGGAGCAGGGAATCCAGGAGAGTGTAGAGGGCTTTGGCTTAGTCTCTGGCAGGAGGGTGGTGGTAAGCCTCAGGGATCCTGGGTCAAGTATGCCCTCCAATACTTGCACATTCATTTATTGTGTGGACATGAGTGCATGCTACTGTACTAATATATTCTGTGCATTTTAATATATGCAATGAAATAAAAATTATTTAAAAACCAGATAAAGATGAAATAAACAATATTTTAAAATATCTTGCCATGATTAACATGCCTTCTTAATCTCATTAGCTGGTACAGCAAGGCAAAACATACACTCAGGGAAAGGTTCATCATTAGCAATAGCAGGTATATATCCATATTTCAAATAGTCTTCCTGATTATTTGATGTTTTTGGCCAATTTCTTTTCAGATCTGATTAGATAGCATGGCTCTTAGCTCCTGGTGTGGCTGATGAAGAGCAATTACTAGGTGTAAGGCAAGTGTCGGCAACCTCAGGCTCATGGGATTTATTTACACTTGCAGTATGGGGATGGTTCAACTTGTGAGTTCTTTGCAGGAAGCTTTTAAAAGTCCTATTCCATTTTTGTAAGGGTTCATGTGGTCTAAACCCGATGATATAACCTGTCAGTGCTCTTCACTGGGCATCTGTAAACTGTAATGTCACGTTGCAAATGAACACAGAGCTCGGGCCCTCTTTCCACCCTTCTTCATGGTACCCTCTTGGGCTTCTTCCAGGACCCCTCGGAAGCTCCACCTGACACATGACCCCTACTATAAGCCCAAGTGAGGGCACCAGGGGCCATCGGTACACTCAGTGTGACTAAGCTCAACTCCTTCCTTTCCTTTTCTTTTATGTTTTGAGAAGAAATAGAAATGAAAATGCAAGAACCCCACTTAGAGCCCTGGGTTGCTCTGTGACAAGCCAAGGATGGCAGAGGGTCTTGTGCGAGGTGGTTAAGGCAGGTGGCTCCTGCATTCCAGGTACCCCTGCAGGTCATGGCGTCTGGCTGTGGCGGTCGGTCCTATTTGTGCTGGAAAAGCCAGGGTGGGTGTGCGAGGAGGGGACGGGCAGGGAGGAGCGGCAGAGCTTCACGGCTCCCTTGTCCAGCCTCTTCGGCAGTCTGCCCAGGAGAGAAGCCCCCACTTGCCCCAAGGCCTGCTGTGTGGGCATGTACCGTGAGACCGGCACATTTAATAATGATTTGCCATTCAAAATGAATTTGCCTAGGATCATTGCTGCCCTTTCTGAGAATCACCTTCTCTGCAGGTCCTGGGGGCCGGAGGTCCAGGGTCCTCTCACTCACTTCCCTCCCAGCCAGCCAGAGAGTTGTGCATTTTTAGGGATGGCTCGAGTCGAGGCTTCTGCAAAGGGAGGGGCCCGGGTACCCACTGGAGAGGGGAATCGGATAATGGATGGACCAGGCAGGGTTGGCAGAAAAGAGACTTGTGAGGCTGTTTAAAACCGTTCGGTGTTCTACAGGCTGGTTGTGATGCTGTTGCTGCTCATCTTGGATCCTGATGAACCCACAGGAGACTGCTGGGCTTGCATGTCTTTCTGAGGCCGAGCAGTTCTACCGCGACCGCACTACCGCCCAGTGTGCCCCAGATGGAGACAGACTGGAGGAATGGGGGCCCTGATTGGTTGTTGCTGTAACATTGCTGCTTGAGTGGGTGCAGAGGCAGTGTGAGCAGCTGCTCCGGCCCCGGGAGCCCCTGCCACTCTCCAGACAGGGGCAGGTGCCTGGGCACGGGCAGGAGAGCGAGTCCGCCTTCGTGGGACCGGCCGCTGCCCTGCCCAATGGAGCTCACTGCATGTCCAAGCCCTGTGGAGTTCCTGGCCCTGGAAAGGAGGCCGGGTGTGAGGGGAGGCAGCGCTCCTGACCAATTAGGAGCCCATGCCGCGTGGCGCTTTCCTCCCCCGAGTGACCATTTTCTTCTGAGGCTGGGTTCTACCCTCTGATTATCGTAACGCGTTGCCTGTTTGGTTTTTCTCTGCTTAACTCCCACACTCATTTTGTGCATGAATGAGTACAATGAAACCAGTTTAATTTGCTGTTAATTCTCTGTTCAAAATATTCTCTTGTGTTTAGGGGACATAGTTCTTTTCATCTTTCTGCAGTGGTTCTGGAAATAAGGCACCTGTTGGGGTGGCGGAGGGGGTGGTGAGGGTGGTGGGGGAGCATGGGAGAGAGGCACAGCTCTTCGGGGAGTAGGTGAGCACCGTGGAGAGGGACACAGCCTGTTTGGGAGGAGGGTCCATGGTGGTGCACCCTTTACACTGTGGAGCTAGGGGTCAGTTTGTCGTGGGGACGAGTTCATGATTGGGAGAAGTCCTTCCCAGGGTAGGGGCTGTGGTGGAGGGATTCGAGGGTGCACAGACAAGCTGGCGTCTGTGGATCCCACATGTAGGCATGAGGAAATGAATTCTGTAGCTGATCACAGTGAGGTGGTCAGGGGAGACATCTGATGTAATTTAGAGAGATAAATTTTAAAAATTGCTTTAAAGCATCTGAGTATAGTGTTGATACTATATGCTCAAGCTTAGCTAGTCTGAAAGAGATCTGTTTTTTTTTAAAAAGAGTTTATTTATTTATTTGACAGAGATAGAGCACAAGTTGGGAGGGAGCAGGCAGAGGGAGAAGGGAGAAGTAGACTTCCCACTGAGCAGGGAGCCCGATACGGGGCTCGATCCCAGGACCCTGGGATCATAACCTGAGCCAAAGGCAGACGCTTAATGACTGAGCCACCCAGGCGCCCCAGGAGACCTATTTTTGACACAAGTTGCTTGTTTTGGTCAACCATGCCTTCCACCCCTCTGCTTTAACCAGGGGACCTTGGGGGAAGAGACCTTTGCACCTGGTGACAGGTATCCAGTCCCCAGTAGCGGGGCTGCATTCTGAGTGATGAATGATCTACACAGGAGCCGAATCGGCCAAGCAAAAGTAATGAGTGGAACAGCAGCTTTGTTGCCAGTCACCGGGCAGTCCCTCAGGCCATGTGGAGGCTGAGGCAGCTGAGTGTTGGGTGGGTGAGGTCGACCCATCATAAGCGTCTGCCTCATTCTCCATTAACCACAGGAAGACCCCATCGCTTGGGGAGGGCGCCCTTTTGAATGCTTTTGTAAGTTGCAGATGGAGGAGGCTGAGAAACCACCAGGGATCAGCTACGCTCAACTTTCCTCCCTGGAGCTACCAAAAGTGCTGGTTGAGGGAGCCCAGGAACCTCCCGGAGGCTGTCGAGCTTTCCTCCGGTGACCTGGGCATTCTTGATTTCCAGCCACTGCCAACCTAGGTAGGAGGGCAGAGTTCTGCTTTGGGAAACCCATGTGCTTTATCCATCAGTTCAGCACAATCTGTAGAGACCGCCTGCCAGGGAAAGATGCTCAGGTGGGTGCAAAGGAAAGGGAGAAGAGCAGAGGTAGCCTGTGGTGGGTGGATTTACAGGGGCTAGGCAGTATGGCCTGTAGGGTTTACCACACTCTCCGGCCTGGGGTACTGCCTGGCTAGGAGCATGGAGGGAATTCCAGAGTCCCAGGATGCTGGGAAGCAGGGATCTTTGGAGCAGATGTGGGTCTGAGGATGAGGTAAGGGAGTGAGCTGGGCTGGGTTGTGCTCAGGGCGTGGTGAAGGACCCCACCCCAGACATGGGGTTCTTTCCCACTGCACGCTCTTGAAATGAGCACAGCCTGGGGAGCTGGGGCAGGGATTCCCACCAAGGAGTAAGCTGAGAAAGGACCAAATCAGGATCAGTGTGCTGTTCATGGGCATTATAGTTGTACCAATTGGAGCATTGTCCAGGCACCTGGGTGGCTCAGTGAGTTAAGTGTCTGACTCTTGGTTTCAGCTCAGGTCATGATCTCAAGTCATGAGATCGAACCCCACAGAGGGGCTCCATGCTTAGCGCAGAGTCAGCTTGTCCCTCTCCCTCTGGTCCTCCCCACCACTCACATGTGTGCGCTCTCTCTCTCTCAAATAAATAAATAAAATCTTAAAACAAAAGTGGAGCATTGTTATTAAGCTCATCTTATAGGATATAAAATGAAGATAAACATAGTGTGTGCCCTGTCATCTTGCCTTCTTTTGTTAATTAGGAGATTTTCTTCCGCACCAGAGAAGACATAGTGACACTCATGCTCATGCATCTTACCAGGTGTGTCTCTACCACAATGTGGGCCCTTCTTGCCTCTTGCTTCACACCCAGCTCCTGAGCCATGTGGATGGAAGGCTGAGAATAGTGAGGACTGGCCCCCTGTTCTGCCGGCCCACACCAAGCTGGCCTTCCCATAGCCACTCTCTGCTGCCCATTTACCATCCTTCTCCTTGGCAGCCAGAGTACTTGTCCAGTGGCAGCCACTGAGGACGGTCTGTTTCTGGAGCCCCACTTCACAACCCACCCCTTCATCCTTACTCTAAAGAGTCTTGTGGTAAGGACACCGGTTTAGCTAACTTTTCTAATTTGACCACACAACTTTTTTTCCCGGGAATATATCTTCTCTTTTCCCAGTGCCACAGATTACCCTTTGGAATGGCTCCAACCCTCCATTCTCTTATTTCTTCTCACATCCGAATCCTTTGCATATTCCAAGCTGTGCCTGGATTTTTTTGCAGGAAATTTTCCCTGACCACTCCAGGTTCACATGTTCCTCTGTCCTCCCCAGGGCCCTAGTAGTTTGTACCAGTAAGCTCCAAGGATTCTTTTGGAGGCTGAGATGATAAGGGCATTTTTCAGAACAGTCACAAGCTGCAGGGTCATGGCTTTCTAAGAACCCAGTCACTACTTCTAACTGGCCTTCCAACCTTTGCTATCTCTTGCCACAATTCCTTACTCCACTGCCCCAATTCCCCTGAACTCAGGACCTCCCACCCAAGTCAGAGAATTCCACAGCCTTCAGGCCAGTGCCTCGGCCAGCTCACCTCCAGCCCTGGTCCCACCCTCAGGCCCAGTGACCACCCATCAGCCAGCTCAGGGCCTGTAGCAGCCGTGGCCATCCGTGCACTGAGCAGGTGGTGAGTATTTACAGTGTGCCTGGGCCTGAGGATGTACGTGTGGACAAGACAGACCATGCCCCTGGGATCATGGGGGGAATATGCCATTCCTGGCTGGATTAGCTTCCTAAGGCTACCGTACAAAATCGCCATAAGCTGGCGGCTTAGAAAAATAGAGGTTTATTCTCTCAGCCTTTTGGGGGCCAGAAGTCTGAAATCAAGGTGTGGGCCAAGTTGGTTCCTTCTGGAAGTTCTGAGGGATAATCTGTTCCATGACGCTCTCCTAGCTTTTGGTGGTTGCTGGCATTCCTTGGTACTCTTTGGTTGTAGCTGCATAAATTCAGTCTTGGTGGTGACAGGGACCTTGCTGTGTCCATTACCTCCCAGCTGCCCTCTAGGCTGTGGAAGGTGTGCAGAGCCTTGCCATTTCCCCATGATTCCTGGGCAGGCCTTGGCCTGTTTTAATTGAGCATCTTGCTCTTGGCTTCCCATCCAAAGCCCCCTTTGCCCATCTGCTGACTTCTCTCCTTTTGCCACCTGGTTTTGCTATGTTGCATTTTCTCTCAACTGATCGCCTTCATTGTGCCTCTGATGATGGCCCCGTCAGATCAAAGTGGACCCTTCTCTAGGCCCAGGGCCTATGGCCCTCCTGAGTGTTCCTATGGCAACATGTCTACAGGTCTACAGACCCCCAGCTGACAGACAAACTAATTACCCATGTTTCTCTGAAAATTTAGTCACGGTGAGTGAGACTTAGGTTCCCTGCGTTTCTCCTATTTCCCTTCAGACCTTCTAGGAAGGACTTAAACTCTCTCCCGAATCCAGTAGAAACCAGTTAGCCCATGAGGACGGCATCATAGGCCAGAGTTAGGCCAGTCACCTTCCATGGTATATACTTTGCTTAGAATACCTGTAAATATAAACCATATTTAATTTTTTTTTGTTTACTAAATGTACCCAGGGTTACAGCTGGTGTCTTTCTGGTGTTCTGAAGGGTCACACAGACTTCTGCAGAAGTTTGTAGGTGTGCTGATAGCTCAAAGCCTATTTTATTATTGTATGCTAAAATAATGAATTGGTTGATCAAAAATTACAAGAAAAAATTAAATCTCACTGGAGAAATTCTGTCAGCACATTTGTCCAGGCCAGAGCCCTTGCCTGTCTAGACGATGAGTAGGGCAAACGGTAGGCCATGGGCCCAATCGAGCCTATAGCTTGTTTTCATGCTGTAATGGCGATGGCAGATTTACATAGGTCCAGCAGAAACCTTATGGCTCACAAAGCCTAAAATATTTACTCTTTGTCCCTTGACAGAAAGTTTGCCAACTGCCAGCACAGACCATTGTAGTGGACATCATTCAGCCCAGCTCCTGGGTGGTAAACTAAGGCCATCTGGGAGGGTGTGCTCCTGAGCAGCCTGGAGGACGTCCCTTAGACTTGTGTTCTTTCCCAGCCAAGATGGTGTATCACCTGCAGAGGTCTAGGGAATGCAAGCTAAGACCCATTCAATTGTTGGTACTATGGCTAGTGTGTGTAATAAGATCTCAAGTAGTAAAACATATGCCTATCTCTCAATAGTCTTTTGAAGATGTGATAATATCTGTGAAAACATTATTTATAAACTCTAAGGGCTATTTATTAAAAAAGTATATGTTAGCATCCCCTCAAAAATGAAATACTTACATATAAATCTAACGAGATGTGGATGAACTCTTTATGAAGAAAATGGCAAAACTCTGATGAACCAAATTAAAGAAGAACTAAATAGAGAGATATTCCATGTTCATGGATAGGAAGATTCAATATTGTCAAGACGTCAGTTCTTCGCAACTTGAGCTATAGACATAACGCAATCCTAATGAAAATCCCAGCAAGTTATTTTATGGACAGAAACGAAATGATTCTAAAGTCTATAAGGAGAAACAAAAGACCTTGAACAGCCAAAACAATATCGAAGAGCAAAGCTGGAGAACTTCAAGACTTACCATAAAGTTGTAATCATCAAGAGGGTGCAGTATTGGCAATAGAATACACAAACAGATGAGTGGAACAGAACAGTGAGCCCAGAAAAAAGGCCCCCACAAATATAGTCAACTGATCTTTCACAAAGGAGCAAAGGCAATAAGATGGAACAAAGACAGTGTCTTCAACAAATGGTGCTGGAACAACTGGACATCCACAAGCAAAAAATGAAGGGGCGTGGGGCCGCTTCTAGACACAGACCTTACACTCTTCATAAAAAGCATATGTCTTAATTTTTTATTCAGCTGTTTGAAAGTAATAAGAGGTAATATTAATGAGTGATCATTATGAGCCAGGTATAATAAACACTTCACAGTAGCATCATTAGATCTTCATACTACCTTGAGAAACAGGTATATTGTACCCATGTCACCAGTGAGAAATCTGGGGCTCAGAGAGGTTGTGTGGGTTGCCCAGGGTCACACTGCTATTATCTATATACCTGGATTAGAACCCGTGTCTTCTGACTTCAACTTCATTGCTCTTTTAGCTGCACCATAGCTGGCTAGGTAGGGGTCCTCTCAAGGAGGCAGGTGGGTATTTTCCTCTGCTGATAAGTAAAGCTTTGCATCATTTTTTAAAAGGAAGGGCAGGTGGGCCTAAGGAACATGGCGAAGCATGAAGAAAACATAGCTCAGTTGTCTCTGGCCATTCCTAGCTTTAACCCTGACTTTTGGCTGTTATAAAGTGAAGTTCCATGTCATTTTGCTGAGATGTGAACCCAAGATATGAAGCACCGAGGGGCCTTCCAGGAGGGACACAGCTTGCTGTTTGCCATTTACCATCGTTCCATTCGTTACATACATTAGAGCAACTCTTATGATGTGGAGAAATGATGCCCCCTTCCTTCCTGAGAAAGCCAGCTAGTGGTGCTGGTGATGGAAATCAGGAGGTGGTGAAAGAGACTTGACATCGTATAAGTGTACACTTGACTGTATTACTCAGTTTAAAAATTAATAGAAGTCTCAGAACATGCGCGCAGTAGATATTGCCAGTTGAGTGTCCTTGGGAGATGAGGAATAACCATCCAGGCCTCTGGTTACTTCATACGCGCTCTCCCCTCCCACACGCCACAACTGGGCCTTCCCTCTCTGGGTCTCTTAACACATCGCTGCCCTTAAATTCAGGGTCTCCTCGCACAGAGTTAGCGACCAGTCCATTGCAGAGAAGCTCCCTCCCCTGAGAAACTATAGGCTGGCCACCTCACTAGGGTCTTGTTCCCACACTGATTCAGTAACTGGCCCATTCACCCAAACGCGAATGGGCTGATGGTGCTCTTACCCGCTCCTGGACGCATTCCTGCCTTCAGAGAGCCCACAGTGCCCTGAGCTTTTTGCAAGCTCTCACCCCTTATATTCTAAACACAAGATGTGGGGCCTTCTGTCATTGCATCTAGGGACTTCCATGTGTCAGGCACGGAGGTGTTAGTATTCCCAATAAATGCATGGAGTGGGGGCCTTGCCAAGCCTCTGGGAGCTCTGGCTAGACAGGGGCTGGCCCTTGTCATGAGCTTCCCGGGGTCCAGGACCTCGGGCTCTAACTTGGCTTGCACAGAGTCCCCATGCCCCCACTGTGTCCCATGCAGGCAACGTGCTCGGAAGGGGATTTGTTCCCTGTGCCTGTCACTTTGCACTGCGTGGAGGGAAATGGGGCTTTTGTGAGTTCTAAGTGAATCCGCTGGCCCATTGTCTGGGTCAGCCTCCACAGAACTCTGCCAGCGCCCATGAGGACAGGGCGGGGCTGGGAAAGGCCGGATGTATCCCCAGCCAGGGCCGAAAACACTATTCATCCCAGAAACACCCTATTAAGCCGCAACAATGGCACAAAGAGGGGGAGGGAGCAGGCAGAGGGGAGCCGGCAGGAGAGGTGAGGGAGGGGGAGGGAGTGAAGAGGGCCAGGAGGAGGGGGAGCGCAAGGAGGGGGAGCACCCACACAAGGAAGAGGGGCTGCTCCTCATGTCCTTGGGGGCTTGGGGAAGGATTCAGAGCTCCAAGGAGCCATGTTTCTCCTAAGGAGACCCTGGCATGCTTAGTGGGATTCATAAGGGAATTGATAGGGAGATGAAGAGGAGGGTGTGCCCACCAGGGAGGTGAGAGCCCCCTTCCCTCCTCTGTGCTGCTCAAACCGTGTAAAGCATTCGAGCTACATGGTGGGTGCTGTCCCATCAGGACAGTGCAAGTGAGGTGGTGGGGCTGAAAGAAGAGCTGAGGGAACCCGGAGTGTGGGGGAGAGAGAAAACTCAGAAGGTCGTGTCCCCTCATAATCCGAAAGGCTGCGGTGGAGAAAGAGAAGCAGTTGGTGCTGTGGGGGCCTTTTCAGGGGCACAACAAGGGCCCAAGAAAGGAAATCCCAAGGAGCCAGCTTTCTGACAGTTGGAACAATCTGACAAGAAAACAGCCAGCCTGGAAAGGTAATGCGTGGCTTATCTTCAGTGGCATGTAAGCAGACACTGATCAACCGATGAGGGTGCTGTATCAGAGGCTCAAGCTTAGGGCGAAGGATGGTACCAAACTTCTGGAGCTTTTTAAACCTTGAGAGGTTCTGAATTGAGAGTGATGTCCAGATTTAGGGCCCAATCCCCAGTGTATTTGGATAAGAAGTGATATGAATAGGCAGATGAAATCTGGACAAGTTATCACGTCCAAGCTGGCAGACACGGAACAGAGCTCCACATCCTGACGCCACTGGACTTGATCTTTTCTCAGTTCAGAAGGAAGAGAACTGCAGGTGAAGCCTGTTCTTTCGGCCAGAAATCTAAGATTGAGAGTTTAGAGGTACCAGCCTCTCAAGGAAACCTCTGCCCCTACCTAGCAGGGAAATGCCAGGCCAAGTTGACGAAGGACTCTCCCCTTGAGCTTCGGCATTGAAGAGGAAATGACTTCCAAGTGCCCCCCGCCATTGCCAATTGTTAGATTAGGAGCTGCACTTCAGCGTTCACTCAGGGAAGATCCTCAGTCCAGAAAGGCCTAGAGTGATCAGCCACCTCATCCGTCATCCACCAGGGGCACTGGGCAGAAAGATATCCAGGCTGACACCGCATGCTGATGGCAGAGCCAGGCCTAGACCCCAGGTTTCCTCTGTAGTCGAGAGTGCCGTCCTACACCCGGGACCTCCAGGTTATGCTGTCGAATTTGTCCGGTTCCTACAAGGCCAAAGCCCTGGTAGCTGCGGGAGTGTGACAGCTCCTGCCCGGGGAGGTTTTAGACCCCAGACTTGCCCCTGCCCTCCTTCATACCGCGGAGGGCGCATCAGGTGCCCAGAGCCAGAGCAGGAACCGCACTCTGTGGCCACCAGACCTGCTGGCCTCCAGGTGAGAAAACCCAGCAGCATCCCTCGCAGGTCAGCAAGGGAGCTTTGCCTGGAGCTTCAGGTCCCTCTGGAGACATTTCTGCACAAAGACACGCATTGCAAGAGTTTTGCAAGGCTCGGGGAGGACGTTTGTGGCATCGAAACTATTTGGGATCTCGGGAAATTCTGGATGCCAGGAGCCCGTCCATGCTACTGGGAAACACAAATAGAAATTTTCCCAGGGCCCTCTCCAGACACCTTGGTGGGGAGAGAGAGAGGCCTTAGGGGCAAGAGTGACAGGCAGGGCTGGACGGGCTTTCCCTGACAAGGAGAAATGGAGTGGCAAGAGGTCCATTCCTGGGGGCAGGAGACACTCGTGGAGTCCAAGGGGCAGTGCTGGAGGGGCCTTGGGCATCACCCCATTGACCCCCCGCAGCCACACAGCTTGGGGAAGCCGGAACTGTGATCCGGCAGCTAAGAGTGGGCCATTGCCTGGCGGGCTCCTCTTGGGGTCCGCTCTTGGCGGTGCATTGCTTCCACCACTCCGTGCCTCCCTTTGACCTTCTGTGCAGTTAACAGCAGTCACGTGCAATAGGACAGGGTTAGACCTGGACAGATGGCATGTTTCGAGCAGTTCCAAAGCAGTCCTCCAGGACAGGGTGAAACAATGAAAGCATACCGTGATCGAGGCCTGCACTGAGTGGCGGCTCTGTGTGGGACAGACTTGGTGGCTTGAGTCCTCAGAGAGGCCTTCTGGAGGAAGAGGGACCGGGCTGCTGCCTTGCTGCCTACAGGCCTTGAACCCAGGCCTGATCCACATAGCTGGGCCCATTGGTCAGCCTCCCAATGGCTGTGTATCGCCACTGTCCGTGTGGAGGAGAGTGATGTCACAGAGGCTACAGGACACTGGGCCAGGAAACCACAGAGAAGATGACACAGAACACAGGCCCTACAGAGCTGAGGTGTAAGGGTGGGGCGGGCTACATCTTCAGGGGCAGAAGGAAAGCAAAGTCAGGCAGGCTCTCTGGAAGGGGCGAGAGGGACCATGGCTGGAGGAGTTTGGTGGGGGGTTAGTTAGGGTGGGGTGAGGACAGACTCAATCCGGCGGCCCCGGGTGGCGAGTCTGGGGGCTGCGGTAGGCCAGGCTGGCTCTCTGGAGAGGCCAGTGGGGGTGGGGTGGGGGGGCAGTGAGGAGGCACGAGGCACAGCAGCGTGGGGCACAGCAGACCCAGCACGCTGGTGCTGAGGACAGGGACACCTGGAAGAGGATGTCGGGAAAGAAGGTTAGCGCTTGGTGGCAAGTGTGCTTTGGAGCAGTCCCGAAGGGTGCTCTGGCGGCCCCGGGGCACTCAGCAGCCCCCGTCTGGTCTAGGATATGTCCAGGAGAACGTGAGAGCCTGCCTAGCCAGCCCCGCCCCTTCCTTGTCTGATGGGTGGCCCCTCACCTGGCACATCCCCTGAGCCCCGGCCACAGCCATCCCCCTAGCTAGGGGCCCCGGGTTTCTGTGACTGCTACCAGTGTATGCAGGGACCCCAGGGGCAGTCGGCAGTGCCAGTGACTTCAGAGCGCTACTGTGCCCCAGATCAATCCAGGATGAGGGCACAGGAGGGCCTGGAAGGGGAGGCAGATGGCAGCGCGTACCTTCTGATGAACGAGCTCGGGCCGCCATCCATCGCTGGCCTTCATTAGGACTGCAGAGAGTCACTCTGCATGGGCGTGCAGGCGCTCCTCCCTGCTCTTCTCCCAGGGGATTGATGCCCCTGGGTGCCCACATCCCCCAAGCAGTGAGAGGCCCGCTTGCCTTGCGCCCAGGAGAAGCAGGGGGCAGCAGGCTTATTATGCACCATTCTTGCCCGTGTGCCACTGGCACCAACTCATGGGCATGTTGGAGCGGCCGGGGCCAACAGATTTCACCTCCATCAGAACTGTGGTGCCGGAGGGCTGGAAGATACCCAGCTCCTCAGTTTTCATCGTTCTTTGACTGTCCTCACACAAATGCAAATAGCTGAAGTGCTTGAGCGGCATCGGGCTCCTGGCCAGGCCTGCACCGTCAGTCGTGGGTGCTGATTTAAATGATGTCCTTGGACCACCGCATCCCTGTCTTGTTCCCTTTTCTCTCCCCGTGCCTGGTGTGCGTGTGTGAGTGTGTGTGTGTGTCATTTGCTGCTGGATTAGGCAGAAGGGTGTGCCCTGTGTTGTTGTCAGGGAGGAATCAGGGTCAGGAAGAGGTGAGGGCCCGAGAAGCGGCTCAGCTGCAGGTCTGGTTAAAGGCCCCCCAGGATGCCTAGTGGCCCGGGAGTGGATGGGGCAGCTAGCCGGCAGGCCTGGGCCAGAGGCAGCTCAGAAGGCTGCTTTGCCTTTGCCTGCTCACATGATCTGGGCAGTGTGGCTGGTGCCTACAGATGTCTGATACCAGAAAGATCTGGAGATTCCTGGCAGGGGTGGCAACCCCCAGTTTTCCTCTTGGTTCTCTGGCGGTGGCATATTTTCAGGCAGTGGAGGGTACACGTGGATCTGAGAGGGTGTCAGGCCATCTTAAATGATGAGGGAATACAGGCATCAGAATGGGGAAGAGAACTGAGATAGAAGGCAAAGAAGGCAGAAGAAGGAATGTGGCAAAAGAAAGACTGTGAGTGTTTGGGAATTTTGTAGCCCAAATGGAAGGCTTTCAGTTTCCCCGCTTTCCTTGTTCCTGTGTTAGTCTCACTTGGGCAGGGCTTCTTCCTTGTTGGAGAATGGCTGTCAGTCCTTGCATGCCCAAGTCCCCCGCCCGTCATTGAGCCACATGGAGACAAGAATTTGTGCTCCGGGTGGGGAGGCCAAGGTGGGGAGCACACAGAATGAGGGGAGGCTGTGCAGGGGCCCGGGGGTGGTGTGGGGGTACATACAGCGTGTGTCTGGGGGTGAGGTGGGGGGACCCACCCAGCTATTTGGGCTCCTTCTCGTTGGCCTTCCCCATTGCTTCAGACCTGACAGGGCCACACAGGGTCGGGCTGGTCCTCAGGAGGAGCCCACAAGATAAGCATTTAGTGAGCTCTTGCAGAGGCTGTGGCCACACCCCAGACCCCCCCATGCATAGTGTATGTGGGGAGAAGGGGGCTGCAGCAAGTGGCCTGTCTGTGTTTGGGCAGGGGGTGGCTGAGGAGAAGCTGGTGTGGCTGGAGGTTGAAGTGTGGCTTCTCCATCAGCAGGGGCTGCCAGGGCTGGGTAGAGCCAAAGCCCATCCTTCGGAGGGGCCTTAGGGTGGGAGACTGGCAGCCGGCCCAGCTGAACAGCCCATGTTCTATCCCCATGCTCCGGTCTGCTGCCCTGTGACCCTTGGCAGAGCCCTCCGAGGGAGGGAAATCTGGACCAGGCCTTTGGGCCTTGCACATGTTCTCTGGCTGTACCCCGTGTTGACTGAGTTCAGATGGGGGGGTGCTGTCCCAACTCCTTGAGGCACATTGCTATGCTGTGACCCATCTACTCCGTGGCTTCCTTCTGTTTACAGTAATTAATTGCACTTTGGGGGCTACTGCCCTGATCTATGCATTTCTTAAAAGAGCAAATTTCACAGTTTGTATTTACCATTTAAATGCCTGTTCTGACTCAGTCCGTCAGTCAGCAGATGGGTTGGAGTGGCTCATCTGTTTACTCGGGCTTGTTTTTCTTCCTTACTGGCCATTACAACACATCCATCAGTGGAGACTTCTCTAATAATAGCTTCTCTTACCTAGCAGTTTACACTTGGCAAAGATAGTAAGTGAGGGTTAGCCCAATGCGTGTTGTTAAGCGTACGCGGAGCATCTCTCTGGGCATGGTCTGGCTGGCTCATGGATGCGGGCGGGGATGCCTCTACCCGTGAAGATCAGGCTTTGATGCTCAGATGTGACTTGCTTGGCATGCCAGGACTCCGGAGTTGGTTGGGCCTTTTGCTTAGTGTGGCTGTATTGCTTTTGAACCATTTATGTTGGCACCCGACGGCTAAGATGGGGGCTTCTGCGGAGACATCAGTGAGGAGGTGGTTGCTGTGGTCCCCGTGTGCGGACCACAGAGAGGTGGCCGAGATTGGAAAGGAATGCACAACTGCAGAAGGCACTGCAGAGAAGGAGTCCGTGGGGCATGGCAAATGATGTGATGAGACTGAGGGGGACCAGCTAAATGCCTCTGAGGCTTCCCTCCTGGGCTCCAGGCAAGGGCGGCAGGAAAGTTTGGGTGGAGCGGTGTGCACAAGACAAGATGTGGCATAGGCTGGGCACATGGCATGGGATGTACAAGGTTTCCTTGGGATACTTTCTTGTTTTAGCCTTTTGTCGCTGTGCTGGGCTCAGGCCTGTCCTGCCAGAACCAGGGCCCTTGAGGCTGGGTGGTGCTCTCAACAATTCACATTCAACCAGTTCATCCCAAACCCAGAACTAGCAAAGCCTCTCTCTCCCGGTCTGAGGAGGCAGCGTGAGACCGATTCAAAGGGGTGGGGAGCAGATTCCAGGGAGGCTGGCCTGCACTGGCAGCAGGAGGTAGGGGTGTGGTGGGAAGTTGGGGGTTAGAAGCTGTTGGTTCTGGGACCCTGTCTCAGGGACTGAGGATCCGGAGGGGAGCCACGTGGGCATCATTCAGGGTGGCCTGTGGAGACAGGACACAGCCCTGAGGAAGGTCAGGGAAAAGAGCTGCATGAGAACTCTTCAGGGAGGCTGGGCTGCCATGATGGGTGGAGCAGGGCCGGGGCAGGGGGGTGGGGAGCACGGCAGGAGCTGGGGTGGTGGCTGGAGCGTGTGGGCTCCAGGTGGGGCTCAGGCTGCCTTGCTGAGTCCAGGTCTCCAGGGCAGCACGGGCACCCCCAGAGAGGCAGAGGGCCTCACTGTGGTCAGGCGTGCCCAGCACATTCTTGTCCCCGGCACACTCTGGTTGTGGGAGTGGAGGAGACTGTTTATCACATAGCCTATTCTGCCAGTACGAACTCAGGCTTAGGGCAGGGTGTGTGTGTGTGTGTGTGTGTGTGTGTGTGTGTGTGTGTGTGTGTGTGTGTGTAGGGGGTGGTGATCCCTGTGCTGTCCTCAGCCAGGCTTAGGGCAGGGTGTGTGTGTGTGTGTGTGTGTGTGTGTGTGTGTGTGTGTGTGTGTGTGTGTGTGTGTGTGTGTGTGTGTGTGTGTGTAGGGGGTGGTGATCCCTGTGCTGTCCTCAGCCAGGGGATGGGGAAGGAAGGAGGGAGTGCCAACCATGTGCCAGCCTCCAACACCCCTGTCATTTTATTCAGTGCCCACAGCTGTCCCTGGGATTTCCCCCTTTCCTGCCATTCACTGAGGCTGTAAATGCAGATTTATCTGCACAGTAATTTGATTAATTTCTGTCCCTGAAAGCTCCCTGAGGGTGGGATGTCTTTCTACCCTCTGTTCCGTCTCTGATGCCTGCGTGGAGCTCACTCTGCCCTCAGGAGTTGCTCAGACAGCCTTTGCTGAATGGATCCCGGAGCCACTTTATATCATCATGTTTCAGACCTCTTCCAAGCGTCCTAAGCCCTTGTGAAGGCTCTGGGAGGGAGATGGGGCTGCAGTGAGGCGCCCCTCAGCTCCTTGCATGTGCACAACCACAGCTTGCTTCTTGCAGCTGCACCACGGTGTTGGGCTGCACGAGTTCTGTGGCCCCGGAAGGGCAACACAGGGCAATGACCGCATGGCTGTGCTGGCTCTTCTGCGCTCTGAAGGTCCATGTCTCCCTCATCAAACACACACGAGGCCCTGCTCCGAGAAGGCCCCGCAGCCCCGATCCCACCTGTATATGTTCTCGTGTAGTGTTACATGCGGAAGGACATTGTAAATATTTTCAGCGGAATGATCAATGTCTCTCCAAAAAGAATGGCAGAGCTGTAAGGAGAGGGTTTATTTATCTCTCTCTCACCATGATGGATATCTAATTCATCCCCAGTGTCAGTACATCCCAAGTTGCCAATCCAGACAGAGAGGGGAGCCGCCTGAAGGGCCAGGTAGCGGCTACCTCTTCCTCCACACAGAGGGCTCCGAACCAGCCCCCACCCGGCCCTCCAGGCACCGGCCCCCAGAGTTGGAGCAGGCACCCTGAGGGTTGTCATATCAAAGCCACTGCAAGGAAATTGTTCCCTGGGAGCATGGGGTCTCTCTGCCAGGCTTCTCTGGGTGCCTGGGTCCTTGGGTTCTTGCCAGTCTAGCCAGCTCTCGCCAGAGGCCCCCTTCTGTCTCCCCTCATGGCCTCCCCTCCATTCTTGCTCAGTCTTCCTTACCCTCTCCTATGTTTGGGGTGGCTCCCACTTCGTTCCATCAGCCTGTTTCTGCCACTGCCCTTGTTGCGCCGGGGAGTTGCTCTGATATCTCTGTCCCAAGAGCCCGGCGGAGCTCTCCATCCTTCCCTCCTCCCCACTGCTCACCACTACCCCGGCCACCACAGCATCTTCCTTTGCATCTCCAGGCAGCCTGCATCTCCTATCCTCCCTGTTGGGATGGGCCCACTCCATTCCCCACATGCAGAAGAACCCCCTGCATTCCCTTCAATTTCTGTCTCCTTCTCACGGGCTCGGCCAGAATAGGGTGCCAAGTGTGACTTTGCTTCTTGTCCCTCCCTGGACTAGACTCCTCTGATTGGCTGTTGTATCCTCAATGTGTTACTCCTTGGTCTTTACAACAAGGCAAGGAAGAAGGTAGATGAGATATTATTAGATCTATAATACTGCTGAGTCTTACAGATATCTTATGGGCGTCTTACAGATAGCACCATTAGGGTTTTTGCATAGCTGAGGAAACTGAAGCTTGGAGTGATTAAGTGATGATGATGATGATGACGATGATGATAATAGCATATTTGCAGTGTTTTATCTCCCCCCCCCCCCCCCCGCAGTCCTGTGTACTAGCTCCATTCTGCAGATGAGGAAAAAGGGAGGGAGAGATTAGGAGGTGCAGGGAGATGGAGGGAGGGAGGGAGAGAGAGAGAGAGAGAGAAAGGAGGGAGAGAAAGAGAATGGTGGAAGAGTAGGACCCGGACCCAGTCTGCAGCAGCCCCGCTCCCCCCTCTGTGCGTGGCCTTCCCAGAAGCATTCCTCCCTCCCGTGGACGGTGAGGACTGGCTCCCAGAGGGCAGAGGCCAGGAGGTGGGTGGAGGTTCCAGAGTTGCGTCCCCTGTAGGCATCAGATCTGACAGCAACACATGCACCTCCAGCTGGTTGGTCCCCACGCCCCTGTTTGAGAGCAGAAGTGATGGTAAATATTTAATTGTGCTTCCACCATAACTTTCTGCCAGGGCTCTCAATATGCTTTATAAATGCAAATGAGTGCTCTTTTCCTCTCCAGGGAGATGTAAACCTCCTCGAATCACTTTTATTCAGCCCCCACCAGAACGTAATGCCATAATCAGGAGCTCTCTGTGCCAGAAAAGAAACTGCCCTTAATCATATCGAGTGGACAGTTTATGGTTTTGTGGCCTTCTGTCTCCACAGCGGGCGGGACACGGAGAAATGGATTCCGCTTGCTGCAGTTTCTGTCCAGTAGGGTGGATGGAAAACATTATTTAGAAACAGTTTCAATTATAGCCCCGGAGCAGGTGACTGTGAATATAATGAAGTCTTAGATTATATTAATGGGGTTAACAGGACGAACTAGTCCTTGGAAGGTTTAGAAATAAAGGTGAATTCTTATTTTTGATTCTGGACTCTATCTCCCTCGCTGCCTGCTTCCTCTGTCTCTTCACCACTACATCAACTTGGTCCCGAGGTTAAGGCGGGGGTGATGCATTATTCTGGGGGCTTTTGTGGCTTCTCGGATTTATGAGCAAGGCCCCTACCCTGACCCCGGGGCTCCAGGAGAGCCCCTGGAAGCCCAGATGTGCCTGGTGGGCGGCACCCTGGGGTTTGGAGTGGTGGCCTCAGGGTGGAAGGCTGTGTGACTTCACAGAAAGCACTGCACCTTTCTGTGCCCTGGTCCCCGACTCTGTCAAATGGGTTCGCTGGCTCCTGTTCCCGACCCACCTGGCCGAGGCATTTTAATCATGGAGATGAATTTCTATAGAGTCTCAAGGAGTGTCTTCAGAGAAGCATGTTATGTAAATTCGGTGTGTCATTATGATCATTACTAGTGCGGTGGAGTGGAGATGAGCGGGGGGAGAGGGAGGGTTGCTCCAGGAAGGGCCCGGCCTCCCCAGCTGTCAGAAGAATCAGAGGAGAAAACAAACTGGAGAAGTCTGTTCCAGTGCTTGCCTGCCTTCAGATAGGCGCAGGGTAGGACTCTCAGCCCAAACCCAAACTCGAACGGGCAAGAAAATACAGCTTTGCTGTATTTCCTTTACTCCCCTCAATTTGCCTTTTTTAAAGCCCCTGTGCCCCCCTGGGAGTGGCAGAAATGTCACCGAGGTTATAGGCAGGCTGTGTGGTGCCAACTTGTGGAGGAAGCTGCCTCACTGGCCCTGTTAGCTTCTGTCCACACTGGCACCCACTGAGACACCCCACACCCCGTCCGACCCTTGCTTATAGTCCATGCAGGGCACCTCTGGGTGGTTCTGGGTCCCCTTCATTAGCCCCGATGAGAGGACCTAAGGCTCCCTCTGCTCCGTCCAAGCTGTGTCAGCCTGGTGCGGTGGCTCGCTGCAGCGTCCCATGCTGGCATGCTGGATGTGCAAGGCCCTGTCACCTTGACAGACTCCCACTATCCCTTCTCTGGGGTGGGGCGCTAGGAGACGAGAGCATAGCGAACCTGTTTTCTCAACACAGCTCCTCATGTATCATTTCGATTTTCATTCCCTCTGCCCTGCCCGTAGTGTGGCTTTCTTCCCAAACCTTTGGTTTATGTCAGGAGTCCTTCTGTTTCCAAAGGGGCCCACAATTTTATAATTGTGTATTCTGCAGTCATGTCTCCTGTCTCCTGCCTGAAGCAGCGAACACAGAATAGGGGTGTTCAGGAGAAAATGGAAACAGAGGAGGGAAAAGCCAAAATGACGTATGTATATTTCCCCCTCCTGTGTTTGTTGAGCACCTATGCAGCTGGGGGGTTCCTTTGATACATGCCCTGGGAGATCCAGCTGGGTAAGACACCTCTACCAGCCGAAACAGCACCATTGTGTGAATTTAAAAAGGTGCCCCTCTGGAACAACTGGATATCCATGTGACAACAACAATTGTACATTTGATTCATACTTCCCACCTTACGCAAAAATGAACTCAAAATAGATCACAGACCTAGGTAGGAGAAAAATCTTCGTGACCTTGGGTTAGGCAGAGATTTCTCAATATGACACCAGACCATAAAAGAAAAAGTTGATAAAGTGGACTTCATCAAAATTTAAAACTTCTGCTTTTTGAAACACACTGTTAACAAAAAAAGAAAAACAAGCTGCAGAGTGGGAGAAAATATTTGCAAAGCATATATCTGATAAAGGTCTAGCATCCAGAATACATAAAAAGAACTCTCCAAACTCAATAATAAGAAATTTGAAACTTGCAAAATCTTGAACACACTGCACCACATAGGACATGCAGATGGCAAGTCAGCATGGGAAAAGATGTTTAACATCACTCATCAGTTAAGGAAATGAAAAACTACAATGAGATACTACCACATACCTGTGAAGATGGCCTAAATGAGAAGTGACCGAGCACACGAAATTGGTGAGGATGTGGAGGGCCTGGAGTGTTCATGCACTCTCATGGATAGCCCCAAACTGGGAGCCACACATGAATGCGGGGACAAATTGTTGTGTGTCCATACAATGGAATTCTACTCAGCAATAAAACAAGATGAACTGCTGATGCACACAACATGATCAGCTTTTTTAAAGATTTTATTTATTTGTCAGAGAGAGAGCATGAGCACACGCAGGGGGAATGGCAGGCAGAGGGAGAAGCAGGCTCCCCGCTGAGCAGGGAGCCCGACGCAGGGCTCGATCCCAGGACCCTGGGATCATGACCTGAGCCCAAGGGGCAGATGCTTAACCGACCGAGCCCCCCAGGCGCCCCTGATCAATCTTTTTTTAAAATAAGATTTATTGATTTATTTGAGAGAGAGAGAGCGTACGTGTGTGCAGGGGGAGCGGAGGGACAGAGGAAGAGGGAGAGAGAGAGAATCTCCAGCAGACTCCCTGCTGAGCATGGAGCCTGATGCTGGGGGCTCGATCCCACGATCCTAAGATCATGACCTGAGCCAAATGAAGCCAAGAGTCCGACGCTTACCCGAATGAGCCACCCAGGTGCCTACAACATGATCAATCTTGAAAAAAAATTATGTTAAGTGAAAAAAGCCAGATAAAATATAGTATATATTATATTTATATAAAATTTATATAAAACTGTAGAAAATCCCAGTTAATCAATCTGGGGCAGGAGCAGGAAGAACGGAGGGTTTACAAAGGGGCAAGGACACCTCTGGGAATGATGGCTGTATTTGTTACCTTGATCGTGGTGATGGTTTCACGTATAAACATATGTCAGAACTTAATCGAATTGTATGCCTTAACTGTGCGGTTCACTGTATGCCATTTCTACCTCAATAAAAAAAAAAAAACCCAAAGAGGTTTTTGGCTTTGCTGGTCAGGAGCTCATGAGCAGCTCTTGGGGAGCAGTTTCCATTGAGAGGTGGGGGCTGACAGCAGTCAGCAGTAGACTGAAGAGAAAAAAAAGGAAGGGGTGCCTCGTCCTTAGGACGCGTCACAGCTGTCCACCAGAAAGCTGTCCTCACGAAGAGCAAGTCTGTGGTCACTACGTGCCTGGTGGTCTTGGTGTATGAACTGTAGCTACAGTCACGGCCCCCAGGGGCTCACAGCTGAGTCGGGGCACGCTTTCCTTTACTGGCCAGGGGGGATCAGTAACCAGGAAGCAGGCCACAGGGACCTGGGATTTTGTGCATTTGTGTGAGCCCCAGCTGAGTCTTGGAAGAAGGGGTGGCATGGATCTGGGCCTAGTGGCAAAGGGACCTGTAGGGAGGCTGAGTCTTGGGAGAGTAGTTGGGGCCAGGGGAACTGATGGGACACCACCCACGGGTGTCAGCATGGATGCCTGAAAGGGAGGCAGGGGACAGGGGTGGGGAGAAGTAGCGGCAGTCAGATGAGGCTGGAGAGGGACCCCAGTGGGGAGGAAGAGGGCAGAAAGACATGGCCCAGGAAGGCCAAGGAATGAATTAAATTTGGTCCTGGGTTGGCATGGCCCTGGAAGAGCCTCTCGAAGAGTACGCTGGGAAGAAGCCATGTCTGGGAGTAAAGTGTATGGGCAGGTGATTTCATCCCATGCAGGCGGCTTTTGGGCTTTCAGGGAGAGAACAATGGCTGCAGCACCAGGACACCTGAGGTCTGAGCCGTGGCATCCTGATGAACCTCTTCCTCTCTCTGAGCCTCAGGCTTCACAAAGGGGCCCAAAGCTCCTAACACTGACATTTATAGTCATAAGTAACCTCGTAAGCATAAGGGCCACTGTCTAGCAATCCTTCAGACTCACCAGATTTTCTCTTTTGACCCACAGAAACTTTAATGGACACCAGGACAGCTACCGCAGAGCTGGGCTGGACAGCCAATCCTGCATCAGGGGTGAGTGTCAACCGTCCATCCTTTAATCCTGCGGTGCAGTCCTGGGCCTGTAGGGTGGCTGGGGGAGCAGAGCCTGCCTAGAGCAGGACCTTTTGGGAGGTAGAGTGTAGGTGGGAATGGCTGTGTCCCCTGCCCATCCACAGAGAGGTAGCGCCAGGGGTCTCAGACCTGAGCTGCTCCCTGGCGTGGTGATGCAGGCCATCTCCTGACACAGTCCTTTGGGGAGCTGGCCCCTGGGTGACGAGGGCTGTACCTGTGTGGGGACAGGGGCACTGGCCAGCAAGAGCTGGGCACTCAGGCCAGTGGTGCTGGCCCAGGTCAGAAATCTGTGATGCCTACAGGGCTGCCAAGACACAAGGACTTCAGAAGGAGCCGGAGGTCAGAAGGGCTGAGGCTTCCTTTCACCTGGAGCTTGCCTTAGAGAGATATTCTTGATTCATTTGTTCAGTGTTCATGCCCCTGGCCAGACCCTGTTAGCTGTAAGAATGGACCAGCTCCGAGGACCTCATGGCCTCCCATGGGTGTGGGGACCACCATATTCACGAATAGGCTAAAGTACATCTCTTCTCTGTGGCAGTGGAGAGATCAACAGGCAAGTATGGCCCAGAGCTGGGAGTGAGGAACTTAGGAGGGACACATGAGCCTTTGCAGAGAAGGTGCATGCTAATTGGGGTTCACAGAATGTGTAGGGGTTTGACAGGTGGTGAATGGGGAGTCTGCAAAGATATTCCAAGTAGGAGCCATAGTCGATTGGAGGGATAGGGTCATGAAAAGACACGAGAGAGGGGAATCTGTGTTTCTGGAACGTGGCAGGGTATGGACGGTGCTGTGGTGGGGCTGGGGTGTGGGTTGGAATGGGGCGTGGTGGTAGAGGACGGTGCCTGCCATGCTGAGGCAGCCTTGGTCTATTCTATCCTGTAGGTAATGGACAGATCCCAGGAGGGAGAATAACATGGCCATGCTTGCTGATAGGATTGCAGGGAACAGTTGAGAGAAAGCACTTAGGAGCCTCTTCCAGCTGTCTTGGGTGGGTCAGAAGGGTGGGATGAAAACAGGATACTTAGAGGGCCATTGGAACAAAGCAAAAGCAAAAGCATTGACAGCATTCGGCAACGGATGGACTGCAGGGGGATGGAGCGGGAGACAGAGGAGGAGAGATGACATTCAGGAGCCTGGCCTGGGTGACTGGCTCGCTGCGGGGCTTAATCACCAAGGGAGTGGGCAGGAGAGTGAGTGGACTCTTCATCCCAGCGAGGGGGCCGAGTCAGCTGGGGTGGGGCGGCCCACGCCTCCTCTCTCCTTCCCTGCCCTTGGTGGCCTCTAGCCCAGAGACTGTCTACACCCTGTGGTGCCCATCACAACAAGGCACAAGGACTGTCGCCCACTTGTGCTGTAGGGACAGTTCTCAGTGGGCGACTAGGGTCCCAACAGGCTGTGCATACTGCCCGGCTCTCACCGTACCCCCGTCCGCCAACACTTACAGAATGTCCCCGCCGCCAGGAACTAGTGTCCTGTCTTGGGGCAAGAAAGCAAGGATTAGGTTGGGTTGGCGTTTTCCAAAGCAGGGCCCGGGGCAAGGGCCAATGCTGTCCACACTGCCCACGTCCCCATCCTGCTGGGAGTACCGTGGGCTGCTAGGGAGCCTTTCCCACTTCTACGAGGGACTTCATGCAAAGCCAATGAGGCAGCCACTTTTCAGGCTGCTGGATATTAAGAACTTGCGACTCTTTTTACAAATTACATTATTGTTTGAAGGCCCGTGTTTTCACAAGACGTCGACATGATTTATGGTTAATTTTCCCCTTGATTTTTGTATACACCACCTGTCTTCTTTAAACTTCTGCTCTCTTTTCCCAAGGAAGACTGTCCTTTAGGAAAACACTCAAAGTCAAGTGGTGCCCTTTAGAGACAGCAGCTGGCGGGGCTGCTCTGTGCTTGCCCTCCCACTGGTTAGTAGCCAAGCTCAGCTGCCTTTCCCTGTGCTTTTCTCTCGAGAACATGTAGCCAGGTAGCTCTTCTCTTGGTACCCTGAGCAGCTTCAGAGCCTGGCTGGTTTCTAGTGAGTGGTGAGAGTGTCAGCCTGGCCCTCAGCCAGGGTCAAGAGGGAGGAACAAGGACTATGGTTCCATCGCAAATCCTCTCCCCATCTCCCTCTGTTCTCATCCTAGACAGTTGCTCCCAATTCTCTGAACACCCCAGTGGCTCCCAACTGTGTGTGCCTAGCCCATATTGCATTGGATGCTCATGGGCATGTTGATCTAAGCCTGGTCTGAGCAGAATTCATCCTTTTGTCCTTCTCCCACCACGTTCTAAAGGCCAAACACTGGAGCGATTCTTCTTTGTCATTTCCAGGCCCGTCTGCAGGGACACCTTCGCTGCATCCCCGACCATGCTGGGTCCCCATCCCAGCTCCACCGAGGGCCAGGGAGCTTTCCTCAATAGCACTGTGCACAGTTGCAAATTTTGCATCTTTATATGTTGGTGTTGGATTAATGTCTATCCCCCCCCCCATTTCTATCATCTCTTTGGTCATACCGTAGCCTCCAAGGTAGCTGGGATTCTGCCTCTTTGTTCACCACTGGAAACTGACACCTAGTTCACCACCTGACTCGGCTACTTGTTGAAAGCTTCTGACTTGGGCAAGTGGGTGGATGATGGTGCCGGTCTCGGGGTTGGGGGACACGGGAGGGGAAGCAAGCTTGGGCAGGAAGAGGCTGAGTTCAGCATGGGACCTGGGGAGTTTAAAGGGCACCCACGGGTCAGGCTCTGCCAGCGCTTGACTTGTGGGCAGTGGAATCAGAAGGCAGGCAGCCTCATGTCAATGGGAGGGGAGCCTGGGGCATGGCTGCAGTCTCCCAGGGAGTGTCTGGAGGGAGGAGAGGTGATAGCTCTGGATGGATAACCTGCATTGAAATGCTGAATACAGAAAGAGGAGCCTGGAAAGGGGACTGAGAAGGTCTGGCTCAGGAGGCAGAACACCAAGAGCTGGTCCTCTTACAGAAGCCAGCAGTGTGTCAGGGAGGAGGGGGCGCCAGAAGTGGCAAGTGCTGCTGGGGGTGGCATGGGCTCAGTTACAAGGCCCCTGCTGGTGACCCACGTGGAGGGCTTCGCAGGGGACAGGAGTCGAAGCCAGAAGGCAAGAGTTGAAGATCAGTGGGGGGTGAGTCAATGGAGACAGCACTTTGTGAAGGGGAAGGAAGACCGAATGTGGGGATGGAAGAAATGGGGCTGTGGGCACATTGGCCTTTCAGGGAAAGGGACTCCTTTTCTGTGGAAATGGCAGGACAGAGATAAAGGCCTTACAGAGAGATGCGGGTTTGGTGACAGAAGCCATAAAACAGAAAATTCTTTCAATGTTCTATCTTCTCACTGCGGTTGGAGGCCGGGTTTGGACAGCGAGGGTGGGGGGCCTTGGGCAGCAGGTTTGAGGAGGGTGGGGCAGGTTTGAAGGAACCGCTGCTGTCGGAGAGCTGGAGAGAGGCTGGCGTGTTTAGAAGGAGTGTGGCCAGGCCGCGGCGGCAGGCCACGCGTTTGGGACGCCCCAATCAACAGGCCCCCTTCAAGTGCTGACCTTACGGGACGTAGTGCGCTGGTGGGATCATCCTGAGGTATGGGTGCAAGAGCAGTGGGCCTGGAGGAGTAAGGAGCTGAGGACATCGGCCAGAGGAGGTTGGCGTCTTATATCGTGTGGGCTCTGTGTGGGTGGGCAGTCCAATTCCTTCCCACAACTGGCAGTTCTCAAGCACAGCAGTGAAGACACCCAGCGAGCTCCATAAAAGGAAGGGTCCCATGGCCTCTCCCCGGGGAGCCCACCTCACAGGCCATGCACTGTGGATAGGCCAGTTGGGCCCCCTGGCAGAATGATGCTTCTTCTGGTCAAGGCCAACTCAGTTCCCTGGGGACGCCCAGGCTACCAGAACACAGAGCCCACACATTGTTTTCAGCTATATTCCTGGCAAGTGGATTGTAATATTCCATGTCAGAAACAGAAAGTGTTTGTGCTCAAAAGCAAAATGTTTCTTTCTGATCTAATTGCACATTTAATTCAAAGCCTTTAGGTTTAACCGGAATCAGAGGCCACCTGGTGAGCAGAGGGAGAAAGTAACACTTATAAAGTCACAAATGCCGGGGAGGAGCTCAGCTCCCAGCAAAGGGTATCCCGGGGACCCTCACAGGTGACACGGGTGACCCCTCCCTCGGGCTGGCTTCATTTATTTCTCCCATGACCTTGCTTCCAGCCCTGCTACAAAATGTGCCCTGACCTTCATGGTTCAGGGCCTCTGGGCAGTGGGGGAGTTCAGGGAGGCCCCACAATAAACACTCAGTAAGTCCCCCCTCCCTCCCTGCATCACTCTCTGTCTCTCAGGTGTCAGCTCTGTTCTCGTCCCCTCGAAGAGCCCTCCTGGACGCTCCTCTCCACCAGGGCTCAGTAAGGTGCCCTCTTCCTAAAGCCCAGAGGGCTTGGTGCTGACTTCTGACATACTCTCCTCCGCTTCTGACATACTGTCCTCTGCTCTGTTGATGTGTGGTCTCCCCCACGGGCCGGAGGATGGAGCAGCTTTATCTCTGTACCCCTGGTGCCCAGCACTGGCCCAGCAGTGGGTAGGCTCCAGGGGATAGACTCCAATAAATGTTTGTTGGCCCAATAATGAGGAGCATTCTTAATACTTCTTGTATCTGCAACCCAGGGCTCTGAACTTAGATGTTCAATTCAGGTTTATTGTAACCCAATAAAATGTTTGTTTTAGGCCTCTCAACACCCGATTGGTTGTCAGTATCTTTTTATTTTTTTTAATTTTTTTAAAAGATTTTATTTATTTATTTGAGAGAGAGGGAACACAAGCCAGGGGGAGAGGCAGAGGGAGAAGCAGGCTTCCCGCGGAGCAGGGAGCCCAACGCAGGGCTCAGTCCCAGGACCCTGAGATCATGACCTGAGCCGAAGGCAGACGCTTAACTGACTGAGCCACCCAGACGCCCCTGTCAGTATCTTTTTAAAGAGCTTACCTGGTGATGGAAATGGAGCCAGGTTTCCTCAGGTGATGATAAAGGAGACCAGGGTATCTACCAGAAGGGACCAATTGTTCTCAGATGCTGGGGGATAGGCTAGAAAAGCAAGGCCAGGTCCCTCTGAAAGGAAGGCTTATTCCACTTGCTTATTGGGAATCCAGCCCTAGAGTTCTTCTACTTTCCAAGAGTTTTGCCAGGGCTCCCTGGCCCTGTGCACCTGGGCCGCTGGTGGCCTCTGTGTCCATGGGACATGCGGCCAGAGTGTGAACATCTACTGGAGTTATCTTCAAAGTGCACTCCATGGGCTTCCAGACTCCAACTCCATCTGCACTGCCCTCGGGAACCACCTTCATGGCCTGTGACATACTCTGTTCACTACTTTAATATTGGCAACTCTTTATCATGGGAAGTGGAATTTGATGGAGGAAAAATGGAAAAAGGAGTCCAGAGCCAACCCTGATGAGCCTTCAGGATGAGCTAGCTGGCTGTGTGTGCCTTTATATATGTGTGTGTGTGTACATGTGTGTCTGTGTACATCTATGTGTATGTATGTGTGTATATTTGTGTGTATATATGTATATGTGTGCATGTGTATATACATGTGTGTACATGTGTTTGTATATATGTGTGCATATGTGTGTCTTTGTATGTGTGCATGCATGTGTGTGTATATTTATGTGTGTGTATATGTGTCTGTATATATGTATATGTGTGTATATATGGTCATCTGTGTATATACGTGTGTGTACATGTGCACATGTGTATATATGTGTGTGTATGTGAGTATAGGTGCATCTCTATATATGTGTGTGTATGTGTCTTTGTATGTATGTGTGCATGCATGCGTGTGTATTTATATGTGAGCATGTGTATATATGTGTGTATATGTGTCTGTGTATATGTATATGTGTGTATATATATGGTCATCTGCGTGTATATGTGTGTGTGCGTGTATGTATGAAGTTAAATGAGTTGATTCATTTCATGCCCCTGCAGGCAGTTCCTAGAGTTCTGAAAATACCTTAAATGATGACGGGAGGGTTATTGGACTTAGTGGCAGAACTTCCAGAGGAGGCCACCATGAAGGGAACAACATGCATTTGAATGCGTGTGTCTGGTAAACCAACTCAGTAAGTCCCGACACAAGAGACACGTTTGCGAGAGCAGGAACAAGAGGGCCTTACTGCACAGCCACTTCTTGCTGGCCACCTGTGGACCCTCGTGGACCCTCGGCTGTCCCTGGCTGCCTCGCACTCCCTGTCTCTCAGTCCTCCAGACACCCCCGCCGGCTGCCCTTATCATGGGAATAAGGAAGGCATGCTCAGGAGAGAAATCCACTCTAATAACACCCCATTCGTTCCAAGGCCACGCAAAATCAATCGAAATTTGTCTGTCTGATGGATGAGAAGTTCTGGAGGAGCCCTGAAGGCTCCAGGCCTTGGCATCAAATAAACTGTAGCTCCCAGCTCTGTGATCTTAGGCTGGGAGTTGAGACTCTCTCAGCTCCAGGTTCCCCTCTCCTCAGTGGGGCAAGCACGGCACCTCTTTCCATAGATGAAACAAGTCAGTAAAACATTTTCCCCGGTAAACACTCAAGAAGTGTTAGCACAGTACTAACCCTGTGAAGGGCTGGATTTTCTCTTTTCTTTATTTGATGACTCAATCATGTTAATGAAGACAGAAAAGCCCGAGCTAAATTAGGCAAATTCTAGGGAAATTTCGCTCTGGGCAAAATGATTTTGTGAATGGAGTTTTATGGTGTTTTGAATTTCAGGCCTTGCCTTGGTTATCCTTCCTCAGACTGGTACCACCGCCTG
Organism: Zalophus californianus; assembly: GCF_009762305.2. Lineage (NCBI taxonomy): Eukaryota > Metazoa > Chordata > Mammalia > Carnivora > Otariidae > Zalophus > Zalophus californianus. The sequence continues at coordinate 91,377,586 of NC_045595.1, forward strand.
GGACTTGGGAGCCTTCGGCCTGTCGCTGATTGCTGGCAGTCAGGGTTCTCCGGTGGCCAGTGACAAAAAAAGCCCACCTGAGTCTCAAAGGAGGTGCTCTGGCTTGTGTAACTGAATGGTACAGAGGCTGATGTGGTTTCTTGTGTGGGCCACACACACGTTAATCCTCACAACAGCCCCATTTTACAGATGAGGAAACTAAGGCACAGAATCAGCTGTGAAATTACTTCCAGTCACATGGCTGGAAAGTACCAGAGCTGATGTCTAACTTCCTGCAGTCTGTTCTCCTGCTGACAACCACGCAGTACCATCTTTCCCAATGAAATGCTGCCCACCATGGAGGCTTCTGAGGCTGGCTCCAGGAGGAACTCCCAGGTTGTGTTGCTGTGGGCTCCTCGAATTCAGGCTCAGTATATAAATGAGAGATGGATGGCATCCTTTTCCCGAGCTGTTACCAGGAACGAGTATTGCTTTCTCCACTGAGAGAGGCCTTGCCTCCTGGGGAGTGGGCCTCTGACCTCCCTGCTCTCTCCCTCCGTTCCTCTCCTCCCCTGGCCTCCTCAGGTAAACCACTGAGATAAGTCAGAGCTCCCCTCCCTGGGCCTCCCACCCACTCTTTATCTTTTTCTCTCGCTACCAAAAGGCCTGTAATTAGGAAACATTAGCAGGCTCCAAACAGCTTTCATACCTGAAACATCCTCTGTAATTGCACCCAGCAGTGCTCTTCCCTGGCTATTAATGTCACTTTTATGAAGCAATGAGGAACAAAACACCCCGAGGCACTTAAAACATTTTTTTATATAATATGCGTCTTTTAGGAATGGAAGTTTAAAATCACCTGCCTGACAGAGACAGTGATAGACGAAGCCACGGGAGCCTGGGAGGTGGGGCCCTGGGGAGAGGAAGGGAGGCCCGAGAGGTGCTGAGGTGCCCCAGGCTACCCTGGGAAGAGTGTGATCTCTGAGGCTGAGGCTGGGTTGGCCGAGGCCCAGTGGTTCCCCAGGGGAGGAGCGGTGGGTCAGATGAGCAGCAAGGGCATCGTTCTGCCTGGCTTCATCAAGTGTGATTGCTCTCTCATGGGGCTTTTATGTGAGATCTTTTTCGTGGGCATGTGTGGGCCTCTAACAGAGAGGTGAACAGCGTGTTACAGATGACCAGTGTCCTTGAGTAGAAGACTAATTATGATATTGGTTGCAGAAGTACGTGGGGTATGATCAGAGTGTGGGGATGAGGTAGGAGGGGAGGAGGGAGAGAAATTACGGGAGACATGTTTCCCTAGCTTGCGGTATGAAAGAACTTTGGGAGTTGTGGTGGGCCACCAGAAACTTACTGTCGGGCAGATTTATCTTCTTGCTCTTGGAAAGGGCTCACAGACTTGTTCATCAGCAGAGCAGGAGATGTTTCTGTCTGCAGACTCTGAGAGGGAACCCCAGAAGTCACCCAGCCCCCCTTCCCTGTTTTGGAGGCAGGCTTAACCTTTGTTTGCCCAGACAGACAGGTGTCTTTCCTCGTCTCTAAAACCTTCGCCAGAAGGGCAGTTGCCCCACCACATCCCTTGTTCCAATGCTAAAAGCCTCCTGCCACTGACAGGTGAGCCTGAGGACCAACTGCCTGATGACAGATCTCCTCAAGTTGAAGGCAGGAGTGGCTCTCATGACTATGGAAGGAAACAGGGCTCCTGACTCAGGTCCCAGGGCTGAGGTGGGGCAGCAGGGGCTCAGTGCCCTGAGAGCCTGAACTCACAGCTCCCTCACACAGCCTGCCTTGGCGAAGGAAAGAAATGGGGGAAGAAAAACCTTTAGAAGGAAGGTGAGGCAGAGTTCAGAGGTCTAGCAAAGATGAGTAGGAAGAAAATGGAAGAAGAGGGAGGGTCAGAGTGGGCAGAGACCGATGAGGACACTGAGTCTGGCTCTGGAGGCTAGAGCTTGGCCTCTGTGGGAACAGAGCAGCCCTCCCATGATGCCTTTGGCTTTCCCTCCCCTTAAGGCCAAAAGTACCAGAATAATTAGGCCCAAATCCCCCTGTATGGGAATCTCCCCTTACCCACAGTTTTACTTCTGCGGTTTGAGTTACTCACGGTCAACTGTGGTCCAGAAGCAGACGATCCTCCTTCTGATGTATCGTCGGAAGGTCAGTGGTAGCTGAATGCTAGGTCGCAATGCCTGCATCATGCCCCTCACTCCATCTCATTTAGACATGTTAGCATCTCATATCATGGGCGAGTACCGTGCAATAAGATATTTTAAGAGAGAGACACCACATTCACATAACTTTCGTTACAGTAGGTTGTTAATAATAGTTCTATTTTATTATGAGTTCTGGTTGTTAATCTCTTACTGTGCCTGATTTATAAATTAAATGTCATCGTAGGTATGGATGCAGAGGAAAAACATATAGGGTTTGGGACTATTCGCAGTTTCAGGCCTCGTCTTGGGGGTGTTAGAACAGGTCCCCCACGGATAAGGGGGGACTCCTGTACTTCCAGTAGTATACAGGAGCAAGCCCAGCATTTGGAATCCAATGTTCTGGGTTTATATCCGTTTTCCTTTAAGTTCTTTAATGTCTCTGAGCCCATTTTCTGCCCTATCACATGGGTAACGTAAGATCTTATTTGTACAGTGGTTGGCAAGATTCGATAGTGTTTGCCTTCTTTTTAAACTCTGAAGCTCAGTCAGGACCACTTGCCCTGGCTAGTACTAGTGGTTGCAGTGACTCTTGGTAGAGGGACGTAACTGGCCTGGGATGAGGGTGTAAACTGGTTGAGGGGGCCCCTGAGAAATGAGATCAGCATTCCAGCATTTCTGATGGGAAATTGCTCTTGCATGGATATCGTCTGAGCGTGCACCATGTTATTAATAACCAGGTTACTGTTCATAATAGTGCTGTTACTTGTCACCCTTAATTAAGTACCAGCTGTGTCCCAGGCACTGAAAATTGCATGTATGACCTCCCTGGACTTTCACCACGACCGTGCAAGTGAGGTGATATTTCTTCCCATTTTACAGAGCAGACACTGAGACTCAGGACAATTACCCAGAGTCACAGGACTGCTTAGGGGTGTCGCTGAGACTGCAGGCCTGTCTGGACACAAAGCTCACTCTTGTACCTCTGTCCCCGAGGACGTGTGAGGAAGGGATCTCAGAGTCATATATCATTGAGAAGCTAGAAAAGAGGGGTGAGGAGAGGCAAAAGTTTCCCTGTTTTCTACAAAGGGAAAGGGTAGGTCTGAAAGCCGTGTGCTAGTGAGTGGTGTGCATTTTAAGCCCCCCATGAATTGTTTTTTAGAGCAAGCTGTATGGGAGGAGTTGGAGCAGATACTTGGTGATGGGTGGATCTGGGGGCAGGGAGCAGCGGGTCCAGGAGGACCTGGAGGGGGACCAGGGGATGGCTGGCTCCAGACGGTGATGGAGGAGCCTGTGGGTCAGCTTCCCCCCCCTGGGCCTCGGCGAATGTTCAGGAAGTGAGGACTCCTAGGAAGGAAGATAGGTGAGGGGATGGGCCCCACTGATTTGCTGTGTCCCATCCAGTGGCCTCATTGGCCGTTCTGCAGAACCGGCCCCTGCTCCATTGGAGGTGCTCTTCTGCTGATGGAATAGAGGGGGGCCTGGTCATGGCACGTCCTCATCTCCATGGACACTGTCCCACTCACCACTCTGGTGCGGACAGGCGTGCCCGACACATTTCCCATTTTCCGGTGTCACAAAGGATAGCCAACATGAAAGATGTTGGAGTCGAGATTTAAACTTACCTTGCTGATGGGGAGGGAGAGCTCTGCCTTCAAACAAAGATGGTCAGTGGTAATGGGCTGCATTTATATGTACGTGTCAACAGCGACAAGCCAGGGATGACTCAGGTGGGCAGTGCCTCAGGGGGCGGGGACTTGCATCTGCCTAGTAGGGGGTCACCAGGGATCATGTTATTCAGAGAATGTTTGTGGGCCTGGGAACCTCAGCCCAAAGACAATCTGCAGCAAAGTCGAGGAGCCAAAGGAGTGAGATCAGAGTCCTCCCCAGGCTTCCCAGGCCAACTCCACGCTAGCCTCCCTAGTCCCAGGGTAAAAATGCCCTGGAGTGGGTCACATACAGTGGCCACATCCTCACCATCAGGAGGGAGTCGACAGGATGGAGGACAGTGTGTCCTCTCCCCAGGCTAGATTTGATTTTCTTGCACCCTGAGAATGGAAATTCTCCCCCACTCTGAGAATGGCAGGAAGCCAAGAACTTTAGGGAGGCCAGCCTCTTCCTCCCCCACCATGGCCTCCTCTCTTGTCTCCAGGATGGCTCCAGCTGGCCATAGCCAGCCTGGCCCTCGTGCAGTCAACGCTTTCTGCACCCAAGAAATGAGGAGCCTGTGTCCCTAGCCTCTGACCCAGTGTGGTGGCCCGGCCTCAGGGCCGGCCTCCGATACGGAGCAGAGATCCCTCCGAGCTGCAGGGACAAGTCCTCAGCTTCTCCCAGTGGTAACTCTGCTCCTCATCAGTGGAACCCAGATCCGGGCAGAGCAGAATTAGGCAGCTGGGGCCTGGGGGCCTGCAGCTCCCGCCCCTGCCTTGTTCAACAAGGCCTTGTTGGACAGCAGTGAGGACCACATTCAATCGACAGCTTAAGATAATCACATGTGTGAGGCACTGGGATAATGACAGCTGAATACCCTGCCACGGTTGCCATAGTGACCAGCCAAGCACTGGTTCCCTCCTTTTTTTTTTCTTTCTTGTTTTCTGGGCCTCCTTTTTATGGGGCTGGCTGGTGGGGTGGGGGCTGAGTTTGGGAAATGGGAAAGAGGAGGGAAGGGGGAGGGGGAGACCCAAGAGGAGCAGCCCATTATACTCTCTTTAAATACCCCAGCTGGAGGTGTTTTAAATCCCAACAGAGACTGAGAGAAACAGTGTCTTAATCCCTAGCTCCCTGGGAATTATTTAAAGGGATCTTGTCAGAAGGATGAATTTGTCACTGTTGCAGTGTCAACAGCAGCGGCAGCTGTCGTAATGGCTGAGGACCCCACTCCAGGCAGGGCCTGGTACGAGCTGCTGCTGCCTGGTGGAGGTTACCATGGCCCCGGGGGCTGTGGACAAGGAGCCCCCTCCCGAGGCACAAGCCTGCAGTGTTTCTCCTGGTGTGCTGGCGGAGACTGGGCTGTGAGATGTGCCGGGATGCAAAGAGATGCATGCCATCTGGACCTTGGGCCCAGCCAGCCTCGCTCTCCCTGTGTGGGGCTTCCAGAGCCCTGGGATCTCTGAGCAGCGAGAGGTGCTCTGCCTGGCTGGGAATGGGCAGAACCGACCATTGGTGGGTGGGCATACCCAAGGGAGGGCGCAAAGGCCCTACCTGGGCCACAGCCAGCACCCCCAACCACACACGGGCACACACACACACATACACACACACACACACATGTGTATGCACGTGTGCATGCACCAAAGATGATACACAGGTGCAAACAACCAGACTGGGAAGAGTCATAGGTCATACACACCATAGAAGGAGAGCCAAGACTTTTAAGGAAAAGTAACAGACCTGTGCTCAGAGAGAGGCTAAGCATGTGTCTCTGGAGGGCTGATATCCATAATAACTGACTTGCAGAGGTCCCTTACTCAGATGTGAGTACTTTACATGAATTGTCATATTTAATTCTCATGATCGCCTCCTGAGGTAGGTCCTATTAGTGTCCCTGTGACAGAGAAGCGTCCGAGGCTAAGAGAGGTTTAAGGACTTGTCCCTGGTCACACAGCCGCGTCTGGCTGACTCCAGAGTCTGTGACTCAAACTCTTGGGCTAAACCGGGGGTCACCGTGACTTCTGGAGTTCAACGTTAGGCATGGTGACAGCAGTGCTGCTTAATCCCAACCCTTTTCTGGTAAGCACAAAAATCTCCTTCCCAGCCAAATGGATGTGTTCTGCTCAGGGCCATTTCTCCTGCTTCCATCTCAAGACAATATTTGTTGCATTTTTCCGCCCAATCATTTTTAAGAGGATTTTGTAGAGACTCTTAGAGACTGCATTGGGAAACAATGAGTATGTTTTCCATATTCTAATCATTTCCATATCTAACTGTGTCCCTTCCCCCCTTCCCTGTCCTCTTCTGCATCGCAGAGAATAAGTAGTTGAGGGAATGGGTGGCCTTGTACCACTGCAGGAGGAAAGCCCATTTAAGCAGTCCCTGGTAGCCGGTCCAGTTCTTGGGCACACCACATGGAGCCGTGGTAATGAGTGGGGGACTGTTCCTGTCCTCCCAGCCCAGCACATCTGGGAGGGAAATTAAGGCTATTGGGAGGTTGAGCTAGTGCTCGCAGCCCGCAGGGGGCCATCGTGTGAATGGCCGCCTTGGTTGGTTGGTGTACTAAATGGTAGATCCCTCAGGGCTTGTAGGAATTTATGCCCCATGGACCACATTTTACATTTTAATTAGCCTTCTAGCTTATCTAATATCCCAGCTCTTTCAGGCCTAGTGTACTGTCTACACCAGAGCCGCGTCCTTGGGGTCCAGGCTGATTGGGTAGCAGCTCCAGCCCGGCCTGAGCAATCTGCTGCCCCAAAGAATTGGGGGCCTCCTGTGGGCTATGTGAATTTGTGTGCTGTCCCGGCCTCAGTGGGCTTCTGGTTCAGAGACGCAGCCGTCTCTAACTGGGGTCTGAAAGTGGGTCTTTGGGTTTCCTCTGATGGGGCAGTGCCAGGGATCTTCCATATGGTTTCACGGGCATGTTGGCAGTGACGGTTTGCAGAATAGCAGGTTCCCTCCAACAGAAGTTTGTGCCCAAATACAGACTGCTGAATGGGACCAAAGCCTGGGCGCAGTGTCCAATTTCCTCTCCTTGTAGTTTGAGCTGGTGGCTGACGATGCTCCAGAGATTGCCTAGTTGAGAGAAGGGAATCCATGCTGAACCCTGCCCAGAGGAAGCCCTGGAGATTCCAGGAGGGGCAGGGAAGGAGGCCCCTGGCTGTCCCTCGGGATCTGTGGGGAGGTGGATTTTGGCCCTTTCGTCCTGCCCTTCTGTTGACCAGAGGCAGGATTATTTATTCAAGATGGAGGAGATGATTTCCCCATCCTGATGTGTCAGCCAGAGGTGGATCCTGCGGTTAACATAACAATGGGGGTGTTGCTGATGATAATGGAAATGATAACTGGTACTTACTGAATGGAAGTTATGTGCAGGCACGGGTGCAAGATGAGTCACTTACATGATCTCAGTCCTTCAGGCACCCACCAAGGTGAATAGTCTTTTGCAGATGAGGAAACTAACACTCAGAAAATCATTCATGGTTACAGAGCTGTAATGGCAGAGGTGGGGCCCGCCTGGCCTCTGGCAACCTCTCCTGCCTCACCTCCTTCCTTTTCCCCTTGCCCTGTGCGATCTGGCGGCCACCCTGGCTTCCAGGCTTTCTTGGCAATGTGCTAAGCACACTCCTGCTCCCAGAGAGTCCATTCTTGTTCTCTGAGCCGGGAATGCCCCTCTCTGGTGTGCCCTCCAGGCTGGTGGCTCCGGCGTGTCATTTAGGTCTTTGCTTCAAAGAGGACCTTCCCTGACGACCCCACTACCGGCTGTCACTCTGTCCCCTTACCTGTTCCTCAAGAGTATTGAACTGTCTGCCTTGATATTATTCATTTGTTTGCTGGTTCATGCTTTGGTTCGCTCTATTAGAACATGAGGCCCACGAGGGCAGGGACTTTGTCTCTTGCTCACTGCTGGGTCACCAGCACCCAGAACACTGTTTGGGGATGTCATAGATGTGCAATCTTTTATTTAGAAAGTGAGTTAAATGCGCTGGGCTTCATACAAATCAGAATAGCTAGGACCTTGCTGGGCTAATAGAGGCCACAAAGCTGATTTCAGTGATATCTTCCTCCTCAATAGCAGTGTCCAGAGGAGATGTCCTTCCTGGCCAGGCCCCAGGGAAATGGCTTATTCAGGGCAATTCTTAGGATGCAGTGCTGTGGTAGCCTTTGGGCATTCAGGAGGGGCAGGGTCTATGCCGGTATGTTACAGCAATCCAGGGAGCTGGTAACTATCACAAATCTTTCCAGAACTCCGTGCTTGGAACTGTCTTCAGAGACATATAGTGGAATCAGCTTGCTTCCCTTAACTTCATTTTATAGCAGCTCTTCATTTTTGAGCAAAGAATATTATTTCTTAGCTTGTTCCTCCATCTGACTCATCAGATTTGGCTCCAGATGACTTTTGCCCGTTTCTAAAATCCAAATCCACTCTTGGAGGATAAAGAACGTGTTGGAGTTTCTGAAGGTTGTTCTAGAAGTCCATGTAGATGGGTGGGTAGAGAGAATTCATGACAGTGGTTTTGAAGGGGAACAGCATGTTTTACACACACACACACACACACACACACACACACTCATACACCACACACACACACACACACACACAGAGCCAGACTGCAAATAGTGAATATACTGGCCACTCTTGAGTAACAGACCTGCGAGATCTGACTTCCAACAAGGAAGTTTAACAAACCCAGATCTTGGAGGAACCTAGAGCTGTCTTTCTCATACATCAAAGTCGTGGTCTCAAAGCCTGAACAGTACTTTCTAATGGATGTCCTTGTTTTCTTTACTATGCTTATCTTAAGGACTCAAGGACAGGTGGTCCATTTGCATCAATAATAGTGCCCTTTCAAAGGCTGTTAATATTCTGCTGGTTGTGCAAAACTGCTTTGTTTCTTTTCCCAGGCAGGAGTTAGCCAGGCGGCACCTGCAGTAAGTCCCCAGCAAAGGACCAGGGGCTAAGGAGGCAGAGAACTTAAGGAACAGACCAGGGCCTTGCTCATTCCCTCAGTCTTTCAGTATTTATTAAGGGCTAGGTGCTGGGATTGTGCAGGGGTCCCCAACACAGTGCAGCCTGCTAAAGGACAAGCCCGTGCGGAAGATGGATTTGTGTTTTAGAAAACTCACCGGGGCAGGGGAGTTAAAGAGAAAGACTGGCAGAGTGACTAGGAGGGGGAGGGACTTCAGCGGGGAAAGGGACAGACTGCGTGGATGAGCTATGGAGGAGCCAGGAGACATGGGTTTGGCACCGTCACTGCAGGATGGGGAACAGAAATGGGGAAGGCGGAGTCTAGGGTGCTTCTTGGATCGCTGGCACGGGGACCAGCTGGTGCAGGTTCCATCCAGGGGCAAGAGGACTGCAGAGAGCATGGGGGCACACCAGATGTTCATCAGGAGGTGTCTGTCCAGCAGCCAGCTGGGGCAAAGAGTCTGGGGCACCGGGGAGACCTGGAGGTTGGTGACTTACCCTGAGGTGGCTGCAGCCTTGTGTGTGGACAGCATCTCCCAGGGTAAAAAGGGAAAGGAGAAGGGATTCCCAAGAAAACAGTGGATTTCAGTGGTCCCAGACATTACTGAATAAAAATGCAGGTGTGTAATACCGGTGCTGCAAAGCTGAATGCATGGAGTTATTTTGCTTGTCGAAATCAACTAATAAATTAGTCAAAACATAATTCCCTGTCCTCAAGGAGCTCACAGCCTGGTAGCTCCAAAGTCATACGCGGAGCAATTAACATACAGTTCAAAGCAGTGTATTATGAAATGCGAAATTGTGTGGAATAAGCTCAATCATGCTTTAAGCATTCGGAAAAATGGTAGCTGAATACAAGCTAGGATGGCATCACGGAGAACAGGATACCTGAGCCCCCTCACAGGAGGGAGCCACACCGAGAGCTTGGCTCGACCACTCATCAGCTGCCTGGCTTCAGGCCAACTATTGAATGTCTCTGGCCCTCAGTGTGCCCATTTGTCAACAAAAGGTTTTGGTCTACATGACCTACAGTGGTTTCTAGCGAGATCTGTTCTTCTCTGGTTCCATGTCTCGGAGGGATTGAGATGGCATGAAGGTGGGGTAGAAAAAAGGTGTCACGCTGGTCAGAACATGAACAGCAGCAGCAAGAGGTGGGGATGGGCACTGTCTCAGGGTGCAGAAGTGAAAGGATGTGGCCCTGGTTTGAACCCTTGCCATCTCTTGCCTGGTCTGTTGTCATTACTTTCTGACAAACAGCAAGCCAGGGCGTAAGTCCAGGCAATAAGTCATGCCAGCCCTCGCACATGGTCCTGGGGATGCAAGAGAGAAGCCAAATAAGAGGAACATTGTTCTGGAAGAAATGGCAAATTATGGTGACAAAGTGGGTGTGTTCGACACGGAGGGTGCTTTTGGCCTGATACCTGCCTGATTCCGGGCTGGAAAATCAAGTAGTCCTTCAGTGGGCTCCTGGGCCCAAGGTTCTGATCCCATCTTTGGATGACCCTGGTGATTCTTCTCAGGCTCCCAGCATCAGTGATAGGATTCCACTTCCTTGGCCAGCTGTCCCTTCTCTCGTTGCCATCTTTGCCTCAACTTAGGCATCACTTGTTCAACCACAAATAAACTTGGTCAAGCAAATACTGGTCACTTGGGATATAGGGATAAAGGAATGAGAAGGGCATCCCTGGCTCAGTGGATAGGTCAAACAAGGGCCTAAAGTTGCAATGGGCATGCCTTTTGTGGATTATAGAGACCAAGCCGGCATTGTTGGGGTGTTGAGGTAGGCTGGACCAGAAAACAAAGAGGTTTTTTTTTTTTAAGATGTATTTATTCATTTGAGAGAGAGAGAGAGAGAGAGAGAGAGTACGGGGGGAAGGGCAAAGGGAGAGGGAAAGAGAGAATCTCCAGCAGATTCCCGCTGAGCACAGAGCCTGACTCAGGGCCTGATCTCACCCTGAGATCAGGACCTGATCTGAAATCAAGAGTCAGACACTTAACTGACTGAGCCACCCAGGCGCCCCAAAGAGGTTTTCTTAAAAAGCTAGATTGAAGTATTAGTTACATGTCATAAAATTTATTCATTTGCATTGTACAGTTCAATAATTTTTAGTAAGTTTACAGAGTTGTGTAGTTAATCCCCACAATCCCATTTTAGAACATTTCTATCACCTCCAAAAAAGATTCTTCATGCCCATTTGCAGTTACTGCCCATTCCCATCTCCAGTGCCAGGGAAGTACTAATACTTTTCTATCTGTAGATTTGCCTTTTCTGGACAGTTCATGTATATGGAATCATGCACTATATGGTCTCATACAGCATAGTGTGTTAGAGGTTTATCCATGTTGTTGCATGTATCAGCACTTCATTCTGTTTTATTTCTGAATAGTATTCCATTGTCTGGCCACATCAGATTTTATTTAGGTGTTTACTGGTTGATGGACAATAACAAGGCTCTTAGGTGCCATATTGGAGTCTGGGTGGGAGCTCCAAGAACAGAGGACTAAAGTCAGATTGGTGTGCATTATGAATCTTAGTCCACAAATAAAGATGCACAAGAAAAATCCTGGACCTTATTTTCTTGTAGTCAAATATTTCAGACTCTGAGCACTCCCTGTCCCACGAGTTGATGAGAATTTTAGTCTCGAGTAATGGTTCTTTCCACCACACTTGTGCAAAGCTCCCAGAGGTCCCTACTCAGAGCAAATCGGAGAAGGCTGCTACATTGTCCATAGGCCCATGATCCTCTGAGGCCCAGCCACCTCCCGGTGTCCTAAGCATGCATAAAATTCTGGAGGTGGTGGTGGCAGAAGGTAATAATTGTTCATACCTATCTTTACATATATAAAAGAATATCTGAGGCTTGATCTTAGAAGTGAATGGCTGAGTCAAAGGGTATGTGCAGTTATAATTTTGATAAATAAAACCCCAAATTTTTATAGAGGCTGTACCAGTTTGCCCTTCATCTAGCTATGTATCAGAGTGCTTATTTTCCACACCTTCTCCAACACAGTGTGTTATCAAACTTCTGTCTGACAAAAAAAAAAAAAAAAAAAAGGTATCACAATGTAGTTAATTACCATTTTGGTTTATATTGAATAATGTTCAATATCTTTTCACATGTTTATCAGCTGTATCTATCTCTTTTTTAGTGAGCAGTTTGTTAATATCCCTTGCCTGTCTTTGTATCTTATTATTGATATATAGATTATCTTTGCATTATTAGGGGAAATTAACACTTTATCCATGATAAGTTTACAAATAGTTACTTCCCAGCATGTTTCTGTTTTTTTTTTTTTTTCTTTTGATTTTACTTCTGACCATTTTTGTTATGCCGTTTAAAAAAATTGTATGGAGTTGAATTGACCAATCTGTTCATTTGTGGCTTCTGAGTTTCATGTCATAATTACTGTACATAAATTGTCTCCATGGCTTCTTTTAGTATTTTTATGGTTTCATTTTTAATGTTTAAAGCTTTGATTCACTAAGAATTTATCCTGAAGTAAGGAATGAGGTATGGAGGCAAAGTTGTTTTTTCCCAGATGGCTACTCAGTTATCATAATGATTTCTTAAAATGATGTACTTTTTCCCTACTGATTTGAGTTGTGGCCAACATTTTAAATGTTGAGAGAAACTACTGATATGACTTCTCAAAGATTTCACCCGTCACAGTGTCACCAGTAGGCTTGCAAATACCCTTTGCTCTAGATTCTTACCAAGACTTGATATTTTATCTTTCCAATTTTTGGCCAAGCTGATAAGCAAATCATGGTGCTTTGTTGTCATTTTAATGGGAAAAGACAATTATAGAAAGGAATACAGGAGGCGTAGGTCAGATGCCTGGAAGGAGAGGCTGAGAAGCTGCCACTGAACAAAGACCTTTAGGAAATCAGCTTTGGGACAGGCAGTGAGAGTACGTCCTGGGGACCAGGGCTGACGCGGGCCTTGGCTGAAAGGATCTGGGTGCTGCACATCTGGGGGGTAGGATATCCAGTGCTGGTAAGGCTCCTCTTTTGTAGGGAGCTGGGGAGCAGTGTGCCTGGGGACACAGAGTAGCTCAAGGTCTGGTTGGGGAGGTAAGACGGATGTGTTGAAGACCGTTGTGGGGATGCATGACCCGTGGTCTGGTCAAGTCTCTCTCTGGCCCCTCCCCCCAACTCAGCCCATGAGAACTTTGGGATTCTACTCCAAGATGTCCTTTCGGTTTCCACAGGTCTACTCCAACCTACTGTCATGGGTTGCCGGTACCACCATACGCACATCCAGTTGTCCTGACCGTGCATTGGGGTGGCCCTCCAACCCAGTTTCTACGTCAGAGAAATCTAAAGACCCAGTTCTGATCACCTGTACTTCTCCTCACTAAAACTGATGAGTTTGGGTAACTTCCAGTTACCCTCAGAATGAAATTCAGAGTTCTAGACCAGACTCATCCTCTCCTCAGTCTCATTCCTGCACCTGTAGCTTTTTATGACTCTTCTGCCACACAGACGACATTACTCAGTGGCACCAGGCCACATTGTCCCACCACAGGGCCTTTGCACTTGCTGTTCTTGGGCCTCGATGCAGCACTCCTTCTCTGTCCCTCATGGTCCCCTCCAGACACACACTTCTGGCTTAACTCTTATCCGTCCATCCCCTCTCAGTTTGGAGGGTCTTCCTTGACGTTCCTCTGTGTATCAGGTGCCCACCCCCTCTTGGCACCCTGTAATATTCCCTCACAGCAGTTAGCCCAATTGTCATTATTTAGTTATTTTAATAACCATTTGTCTAATTTCTGTTTCTCTCACTAGACTATAAGCTTCATATTGTTGTCCCCAGTGGCTAATAGAATGCCTGGCATAAAGTTGGCATTCGGTAAATATTTTTTTCATTGATGAGTGAATGAGGTATAACTCTAAAGCAAGGAGGCTGATTCCAAATATCACAAACAAATAGCAGTGTTTGTCCCTCCCTGCTGGGAATGCCATTGCACCCTCATCTCTGCTTGCCAAAATACTCTTTCTTCAAGGCCCCCACCACTAATTGCCACTTGCCTGGAAGGCATTCATACCTCCTCGAGCCAGCTCTGATCACGTTTATTTTTCCAATCCCTGTCTTACCCGCTGGCAGGGGAATGAGAAAGGGAAAGAAATGAACATGAGACTCTGTCATGGCCGTTCCCCAAACATCAGGGAGTTATTTTCATTTCTCTCAATTTCTCTCTACCCTTTCCCTTTGAATATACAGCTGTATTCCTCCTAATTTGCTTTGATCGCTCCCTTAGGAGCTGTCACAGAATCAATTAAATCTGTGTAGGATTTTTATAACCCAGGGTCACCCAGTATGAGTCCTCATTTTACAGATGAGAAAACTGAGGCCCAGAGAGGTTAATGTTTGAAACGATTACCTCTGTTGGGTCTTATAATACCAATCAGCGTCAGTTTCTAAGATAAATGTTCTCAATATCCTAGCTCCTCAAGAGTAGAAATGCCTCATTCTGTCTACTTAAGGCCCGCTGGTGGTGACAGTCTCAGTGCTAAGGTGAGCCCCGAAAGGCGGGCTTCCTTTCCTGCTCCCACACAGTGAAGCTGCGGTAGTCTTGAGTGGGGGTCGGGGACTCTGGCTGGGACAGGTTCCTGTCCTAAATGGGGCCACGGGCTTCAACCTGTGCCTTGACAAAGGCATCCTGTGTTCATGCTGAGACTTTACACAGCCCGGCTGAAGTAATGGACAGGGAGTCTGCTGTTTAAACACTTGCAGAACAGCAGAAGAAATCCATCCTTCCCTCCGAAGTCACACAGGGTCCACCAGAAAACTATTTCAAAGCGGCCACGGAAGGGAGAGAGGTCTGAAAATTTGAACTAAAACCACTGTCAGCAACTTCTCCCTAATATATTTCCTTCTGGTTCCAAAAACCCAGGCAAGCAGAAAGTAACTTTAACAAACACATTTAAATAGAACATAACATAATCTTTAAGAAGGAATAAAAAGTGGTTCATTGACATCTGGAGAATCAATAAGAAATTAAGCAAAGTCCAGGTGAGGTTTGGCAGTGTGCAAGGATCTGGAAGGAACTCATCCAGGACTCCAGGCTGGGGAAGGGACCTTCCTGGGGGGCTGGCAGGGGTGGGGGGAGAAGGAGCTTGGATGGATTGCTACTCAGGTGCTTCGGGGGCAGGGCCCCGACAGCAGGAGTGGCCGTGAGGTCACTCTACAGGGCTGGGTGGGCAGGGACAGCTCTCCATGTGCCCATTTTTCCCTCCACGCCATGCCTGGTCTTCAGATGCTCTGGCATAAGCTTGAAAGACAGCCTAGCCCTCCTGCTCCTACAGGGGGCTTAATTCTGTGCAAGAAGCAACTGTGTCTATTTTCCATGCACACAAGATTGACTTCAACTTTTTTAAATGAAGAATTCTAGTTTGTCTATTTTAGCTCCACACTGTGAACAATAAGCAATTAGCACAGTATTTAGAGAAATGGGTACTATTTTCTATCATTTATTTTTGCCACTGCTAAATATTAAGATCAAGGATCTCAATTTATTTTTTCTTTTCACTTTAGGAAGCTCAATTTCTTCTGTCCCTTATTTGTTTCAGGCAAGCAGAACAGAATTTAACAAACGTATTGAAACTTCCTGGGAATACCCCCAGTTCTTGAGGTCAGGGTCCTGAGAGCTCCCCAGGATGGGCAGCTACTTCCTCTGCCAGCCCAAGGAAGAAAGAATGACCCGGTCTGCCGCAGAGCGGCTTGGTTAAGGAAGCCGTGCCTTTAAGGACCTCCTGCCCCTTATTACCTGTTACTGAAATAAGTTAGTAGGAGCATTTCTGTGGCCATTCAACGCACTTCTTCCTATCTCTTCTCTATCCTGTCTCCTCTTATGGTCATGTGACCATGGGTGAATTGCATATCTGTTCATCTGTAAATTGGGGGTGACAGTATCTAGTTTTCAGTGTTATAGGGAAGATGGAGAGACAACACTTAATAAATGCAATGTTTCTCTTCTCCTTCCCGCCTAGAGGGCTGCTAAAAATGAGTTTTCTTTTCCAATGCAAAGCATGCTTTCTCTCCCCTGCAAAGAAGCCCTCCTTCCTCCCTGTGTAATATCCTCCAGCATTTCCTTCCTTCGGGTCCCTGCTAGCAGTTTGCACACAATGAAGCTTGATTTGCTTCCTTAAGGATCTCACTTAGTAGCCCCTACTCCTACAAGTTTTCTGGTCTAGCTCTTTCAAAGGGATTGATGTTATAAAACAGAAGTTTATGAGAATCTCTGTTGAGAAATTCTGAAAAGCCTTATATTCACATGCTTTTCATGACTCTAAAGGAGCTTCACCACAGTAAAGGAAATGAGGTTCCAAACTGAAGATTTCCAGGGTGAGGGGTGTCCCATAGTCAGATTCCTAATCCACGGGGGTGGCTGTGGGGAGGAGAGGCCATGGCACTGAGGTCTCAAGTCTCTGCTGTCACCTAGGCCTGGAAGATGCTGGTTGTCCCTGTGGACATAATGAGCCATAGTCACAGCAGGAGCGCTGTTGGTTGGATGAAGGAAGGCTTTCTAGAGGGAAACCTGTTATATTTCAGGGGGGCCAGCAGAGAAATTTTTGAAGTCTGCTTATGAGGAGGTCTTTAAAAGCAAGCTAGGGTTAGGGCATTCCTGTCTTAGGTGAAGCAGTGGGGCTGGTGAGCTCGTAAGGCCCCCTCCAGCACCAGACTTCTCTGCTCTGCCTCTCTTCTGGGTCTTCTTAGTCTCTCTTTTGTGTTTTTGCATGTGTGCGCCCGTGGTCTGCCTGATTCAGTGGGAGGAAGTCAGTGGCTACGATGAAAACCTGAACACCATCCGCACCTACCAGGTGTGCAACGTCTTCGAGCCCAACCAAAACAACTGGCTCCTCACCACCTTCATCAACCGGCGGGGGGCTCACCGCATCTACACGGAGATGCGCTTCACTGTGAGAGACTGCAGCAGCCTCCCCAACGTCCCAGGCTCCTGTAAGGAGACCTTCAACTTGTACTACTACGAGACTGACTCAGTTATTGCCACCAAGAAGTCGGCCTTCTGGTCTGAGGCCCCCTACCTCAAAGTAGACACCATTGCTGCAGATGAGAGCTTCTCCCAGGTGGACTTTGGGGGAAGACTGATGAAGGTCAACACGGAAGTTAGGAGCTTTGGGCCTCTGACTCGGAATGGTTTTTACCTCGCTTTCCAGGATTATGGAGCCTGTATGTCTCTCCTTTCCGTTCGTGTCTTCTTCAAGAAGTGTCCCAGCATTGTGCAGAATTTTGCGGTGTTTCCAGAGACCATGACGGGGGCAGAGAGTACCTCTCTGGTGATTGCTCGGGGGACATGCATCCCCAATGCAGAGGAAGTAGACGTGCCCATCAAACTCTACTGCAACGGGGATGGAGAGTGGATGGTGCCCATTGGGCGCTGCACCTGCAAGCCTGGCTATGAGGCTGAGAACAGTGTGGCCTGCAAGGGTAAGTCCTATGGCCTCATAAGGCCTCTGCTTCCTGCCCACCTGGGGCAGGGCCTGATCTGCGAATTTTCCCCATCTCCAGCTCCGGGTCACAAAGAAACAGAAGCATGTTATAAGCATGTAATAAGCCATATAATAATGGCTTATTATAAAGATCCGGGGAACCTACATCCCTAGTGCAAGGCATGATGATTTTTCAGTTGTGTCCAACCAGAATGCCAGTGTTCATGGTGAGGGAAGAGATAGGGAGAATTCCCAATGGTAGATAAGAACTTAATAACCACTCAGTTATATTTAGTTTTGGGCCACCGACATTCATATTCTCTCTCACATGTGTACATGCACTTTCTCCCCCTTCCTCCTGCCCTCCCTCCCCTAGACACATGCACACACCCATGTATCACGTTAAGTCCCATGCACTCAGGCATGCAGGATTGGGGTTGTCATGGACAGTTCACTCAAGGGTAGTTGAGAAGTGACTGGATTTGGAAAATATTTTAGGTCATTTCAGTTCAGCTCCCCACTACCCAACTTGGTCCTGGACCCATGGAGCTCGTGAACTTGAAGTTCTGTGCTTACCTATCTTGCTCCCATGGCTCAATGCCAAGTCCTGGGGCAGGGATGGGGCCTAGCTTTCATGTGTCCTGGCAGGAGATGCACTACCAGAAATGGGGGAAGGTGGTACCAGCTATTGTATAACCTTTGCTTGAATGATACAGAGTGGTGTGGTTGGGGAGTGTCAGGGAGCTGTTTGCTCACATGGGCTCCCCTCGGTCCAGGAGAGCACATGTCCAGTGGTAATAAATGAGCTGAACTGGCTGGAGATTCTTCTCCGAGAGTGAATAGGAGGGTCTAGAGAGCCCACGGTTCATTTCTTTAGTAAGTTCATGGAAGGTGAACACAGGTAGGGGGTGTCCAGAGTTGGGGAAAAGAAGAATGCTTTCTTTTATGAAATTTTGCCCATGGCAGTCAAAGCTTCAGATTCACATAGACCCAGAAATGACCACCTTGACCCTTGCTCATCATTTAGTTGGTGAGCTAGGTTGCTCCAGACCTTTGGGGGACAAGTTGTAGTTGGAGCTGTATTAGTCCTTGCCTATCTCCTTTCCCACTTCCTCTGCTCCCCAAATGCCTGCAGCCAGGCACCAGGCACAGGATTGCTAATGCCCGTCAGCCCTGCAGTCCTTTGGACTCAGCTAATTGCCTGGGCTGGTGCACTCACAGCCTTTCTGAGACCTGCTGAGAATGGAGAGTTAGGCCTTTGTGTCTTTATTGGATTTCTTGCTTATGGTACCCGTGATGGATGGTGTGGAAACAGAGGGGAGAGAGTGCCAGATCAAGTGATGAATCAAGGCAGACAGTTTTAAAACCGGCCTTGCCTGGCCCCACCGCACTCCTCTTTGTCCCCTTGGTTGGGGGTGGGGCAGGAGGTGCCCTCTTGGGCATTTGTCAGGGTCTGAGTGGGGACCTGGGCACTAGGCTGAGTTCTTAAAGGTGCAGGTGCCACAGCTGCCAGGCATGCTTGCAATAGTGCTGGTGATTTCTCCAGGCTTCAGAAGTCTGCCATGCTGCACTTGCTGGCTGGGGCCCTCTCCGTTTTCTCATTATTTCCCAAGCAGAATGGCAGGATCCGGGGCAAGCATTGATTGGTTCTGATTTAATTGTGACTCTGGGAGCAGGCTCTCATTTCTTTGGGCTAATTGGAACTTTTCTCTTTTGGGGGGTTCTGCTGTCCATGCTGCTTGTCAGTCACCTCCTGTGGTTGTTGTGGGAGGGCCTATGGAGACAGATATGTAAATCCAAGTGGTTTTTTTCCATTCTCCCCGCCTAGTTCCAATCCCCTTCTGACTGTTGGTGGACATTCCTCATCTAGAGTTATTATGAACCTGGCTTGATTTCACTGATGGCTTATTGCAAACACATCAGAGGCTGGAGGAAATGAGGACACCACACACAGTCACTTTGCCATTTTAGAGGCACAGACAGGCCACATTTTGATGGCAACTCTGAGAGTGGAGAGTGGAAAGGCTGGTGGCATCATGGATCTTGCAGCCCAGCAGCCTGGCTGAGCTTAGTGCCCTAGAAGGGCAGAGAAGCGCCTTTATTTTTCTGTCTCAAGAACTTTAAGATGCATCCTCCAAATCTTAGCCATTGGTTCTGCTGGCAATCTGGCTTTAATGGGTGAGCCAGAGCTCCCTTCCCAGGCCTTAGCAGCCTGCCCCAGGGAGGTGAAGAGGCCTTGGCCATTGACAGTGATCTTGGGAGGACTCTGCACCCTTTGGAGGGAGATGGGCAGTACAGGTGGAAGGATTTGTGACTGGTCCCTGTGGTATGTCTCCAAGCAAGGGGACCCCACCTATTTTGGGGGCTCATGCTATGCTGTCAGGTGGGCACCATGTAGCCCTTCACAGGCATTGTGGGGTGGCTTGCTTAGTATAGCCAGTTTTCATGAGGCCAGCAGTGTGGAGAATGGGGGATGCCAGAGAATTGTGGGTGAGCCTCTGTCAGTTGTCCTGGTAGGACTGGAGAAGGAAGGCAAGCTCCCCTCCTCCAACACAGCCCTGAGAATGAATGCCCTGGAATCTGGCTGGGCAAAGCCTGGATGGTCCTGGGCTTCACACAATTATGTTGACCTAAGAGATTTTTCTTTTCTGGAAATTTGAATCTGGGCCTTTTCGCCTGTGTCAGATCTATAGAATATCCTTTCTGTTATTTTTTGGCAAGACATATTTTGAACATGGACGGGAACTTTATTCTGACTTTCACTTTGCATCTGCTAAAGCCTCTCCTGTCAGATTCATGGGGACCAGTCGCTCAGTTGTGCAGAAACACCTGGAGACCAATTAGGCAGCCCAGCCAGTGAAGAGTGGTCCTGGCCTAGAGCTGCTCCTGTTCTGAAGAGGATAGTGATGAGAGGAGGGGGAGGCAGAGAAAGCTGTGGGGGGGAGCTTACACGTTAGGATGTGCAGCAAGCGGCAGATGCACTTTCTAGAGGGTTCCATGACCCCAGGCTTCTGCCAGACTCATCTTTTCTGCTCACACAGGTTGGGCCAATCAGGCAGAATCGTAGTAACCTGCTGACCCTGCCAGTGACTTTGACCCCATCTATGAAATTGTTAATTACTAGGAAAATGGCCCATCTGCCCCAACTTCATGCCTTATGCTCATAGTCTAGTGGATTAATGAGCAATCATGGCTTTGTCTTTACCTGCCGCATACCTTCCCTACTCAGGTTGATGGCTACGTTGATTTTCTGTGTGGGTCCCTGCAGTCTGTCCCTCCCTGGGGCCAGGGACACTGAGAGCTGGTGCTCTGCAAGCTCTCTCTGTGCTGTGGGGCCTGAAATATTGCACCAGTTGAAGCGGATGTTGGGGAGGATGGCTGGGCTGAGACTCACAGTTGCTAGGCGGAACCTGGGATGGGAAGGCCTCTTAGCTGTCTGTTAGAAGCTTCGGGGCTATAGTGTCCCATTTAGGTGCCCAGGGACGGGTCTCAGGTGCTAAGACAGCCTCTGGCAGCCAGATCCTAGCTGGAGCATGGGACTTGATTCTGTTTCTGCCCCTGAGTGCTCCTTGAGGGCCTGGCTTTCCCTCCCAGGCGTAGTCCCTGGAGCTTCCAAAAGGAGCTGCCTCATTAGCCTACCTTTCCAGCCACATTCAGGACTCAGAGAACGACAGTGCCTTCCATGACCTTCCCTGTCATCCTCCCTTATTCCTGCTCCAGGAGGAATAGGCCAGTCCGGGCTCACTACTGTTGAGGGCACACACTGACCCATGGGGCCCAGGCCTTCGTTGTTGGTGCTGTCACTCAAGGGGGGTGCAGGGAGATGAAAGGGGGAAGGGGGTGCATCCAGGTGGAAGAGGCCTAACCTAGAGACAGGAGCTGGTTTTAAGCCTGGCTCTGCTGTGAGCTTCTGGTGGCTTTTATGTAGGTCCTTTCCCATGATAGCCCCATCTTTTTTGCCTGCTTCTCAGGGCGTGTGAAGATCAAGTGGGCAATGGATTTGAGAATGCTCTGGAAGCCCACGAGATGCCATGTCATTGCCCTTAAGCCCAAAAACACACCATCTGACTCTGGCTTCTAAGAGAATAAGATTCTGGAAGGAAGGTGGCATGTGGAATCCCCACCCAGAGACACAGTTCAGCAGGACACCTGAACATTCAGTCATCACCTGTCTGCACCTATGCAGGCCCAGCTCCATGACTGTCCGGCAGTGACCAGGGATCAGCACATATGCGTGATCCATTGTCCCTCAACAAGTCAGTGAGTCAGGTAACACACATTTGGAAGGTGTGGCTTATGCAGCCTGCCTTGAAGCAGGTGGGGTAGGCAGGTGGTCTTTGTGAGCTGAAGGTCTGAGAAGACTCCCAGAGCCTGAGAGAGGATGATGGTCATCTGAAGCAGTGATTCTTGATCCCAGGGTGAGCATGAGAAGCCACAGGAAAGGTTTTATAAAATGACATCCCCAGGTGACCTCTTCTGAGATATAAGTGGAGGCCAGGCCAAGAACCCCAGATATAAGCTCTAGACCAGAACCATCTGTATTGCTGGAGTAGAGGAGAAGGGGGCTTGGGAGAGGTCCCTGAAGGCATCTTGGACCTGTGGGATTTGCAGAAAGGGCGCACCTGAAGGGATGTAGAAGGTGTCTGGGAAGAGGGACTGCAGGAGTGGGCTGGAGGCGGGGCAGACTGGCCAGCAGGGAGTAGAGCATCATTGCACCTGGAGTAGGGGCTGGGAAGGCTGTGTAGGGCCCTGACACCCTGAGCTGCTAGGAAGCCTGCAGAGGAGAGAGGGACAGAAAGCTGAGGGATGACTGTCTAGGGGTTACAGAAAGGAACAGCTTTCCCTGCAGCTGGCCAGGACCAGCTGGGTCAGTCAAGACTGTCCTGCGAACAAACATCAGGGGTGCCACTGCTGTCATCAAGGGCACGGTCAAACCTGCAGGACTCCTATGCCCCTCTCAGGGCCTGCCGGTCAGGGTTGGGGCTGAGGATCCATGTTCCAGAACCAGGAATCCATATGGCTTTTCCAGGGGGCTCTGAGGTCAGCTGAGACCATTCCAACTCCGGATGTTAGTGGGGCCTTCACAACTTCTAGGGTAGACCAGAGCAGTTCTTGGTGCATCCATGTCTCTCCTACTCCTACCCCAGTGCATGTCAAAGCCCTGAGATAGGGCCTGAAACCTCATTGGCACTGTCGTGTGTGGCCCTCCCAGGTGATCCTCAGGCCAGCCACTTCCCTGCCACTGCCCCAGAGGCCTCCTCTCCTCCCCCCCACCCCCAGCTTCTGCACTCCTCTCTCTCCAAATAGGGACTTTTTTCCTTGGTAATTTTCCACCTACATGTAAATTCCTTCATGCCTGGAAACCCAAGGGACATTTTGAACCTTTCAACAGTTTCAGCGCCTTTGTCAACTTGAATGGCTGAGATGAGCCAATTTATAAGCCTGGGGGAGTTGAGACGAAAAATCTGCAGGATTTGAAGGTGGAGAAAAATGTGTCTAATTTAGCTCCCCTTGGAAAAAAGTTGCTGGGGCCAATTCCATCTCCCTTGGGGTTGCTCATCCCAGCTTTGGGTTTCCACTGCATCCTCATCCTGGGTGCCGAAAGAGAAGGTGGGGTCCCAAGGGGAAGGTGTGTGTTTGTGTGTGTGTGTGTGTGTGTGTGTGTGCGCATGTGTGTGCATGTGTGCACTGAGCTGACAGCTGCATCCAGGGCATTGGGGAACCCCGTCCACTCACTCCAGCCCATCAGCTGTTGGCTAGGAGTGAAAGGAAGCCTGCACTAGACAGCTTCCTCTCAAGCCCCAGGGAGACCAGCTCTGCTCAGGGCTCAGGAGGCCAGGGTCATTAACACCGCAGCCTTGTAAGATGAGCTTCATAATAGGATTTCCCAACAGGCTACTTCATTTAGAAGTCTCTCGGGCTTCCTCTGCTCCCTACGGTGGCCCTGCCCAGCGCCCTCCAGAGAGGAATCCTGTGTAATTGGCTGGATGTAATGGGCTGTGACACCGGCATGAGCAACAGCAAACAGAGCTGGAAGGATGCCCCACGGCCTCACCAACTCCAGCGTATGGGGTGTGAGCACTCGGTCCCGGACCCTGGTGGCAGTAGGGCATGGCAAGGGGGGAAGAAAGGGGAGCGTTGGGTTCTAAGTCCCGTTGTGCTCTGCACTGCCCCTTTGCCTTTGAAAGACAGGTGTAGAAGCACCCCAATTCCACTAGTGTTGACCAAACAATTGTGATTCTCCCAGGTCGGCGCTGGAGTGACTGAGATTGATTTGGCAGGGTTCTGTGCCTGCGAGCTGCCCTAGGTGGGAGTCCATGACTTAATAAATGTGTGCTATCAAAGATGTCGACAGAGACACCATGTGGTCCTTACTCAAAGGCTGTGCATAGTGGAAATGTCACTGGGCTAGCAGTCCAGTTAGGGCTACTTAGAGCACCTTCATCGGCCCGTGAAGAACTAGAGAGTCTGAAACTACCCAGGCTGGGTAGGCTTGTGGGATGCTGAGAGACCATCTATTCTGACTACCACATTATCCACAGAGAGAGGGTGGCCAGGGAATGTTTGTAGGTACCAGTCTAGAGAGCCCTGGCTAGTTAATGTCAGAGCAGGGATCAGGACCCCTGGTCTGGGGACGCCTCTATCTACCTCTGCATCCCAGACTGGATTTTGTTGAAATTAACCATCCTTCAACACACAACATGTATCTTCAGGGCTATCAGACTTCTCAGCTGTTCTCTCATGGATTCCCTCCCTTGTGTCTGTGTTGTCCCTTGTTTTTTCTTGGGTTGGGCTCTTGGCGCCATGTTCTGTGGCTATACATTTCCACACTGTATATAGCACAGAGCTCCACATTGACTATAACTATCTTCTTTTTAACCTCTCTGGGTGTAGTATTGTCTCTCCAGATGCTGTGACATGTTGATCTGCTTGTGAGGCCATCCAGAGGGTACACAGGTTCTCAGGGTGGGGGGCAACCCCAAGCTCCCGGGGAAGGATGAGGTCTAAGGCTTTGTGCTTACGGAAAAGCAGAGGGCAGGTGGTGGGGCTGGAAACTAGAAGCCCGGTTGTGGCTGTCTAATGGGCATCAAGGACCAGCATGGGCCCCCAGCTTAGGCAGGGCGGTGGTCAGACTTACTCCCTTTGCTTCCTGTCCCCATCTCTCTCTGGAGCTGGGCAGTCCCTGCCTGAGCACAAACATCCACACAAACTCCCTTGCCTGGGTGAGGAATCACTACATTTGATTTTGAATCATGAAGATGAAAATCATACTGAATTTGAGTGGGGTCCTCCAGTTCTGGGCGCCAAGGAGCTCTGATGGTCTCAATTCTTTTCCCACTGGCCTTTGGCCGTTGACAAGCTGTGTTGACAGTGCCCTAATGCTCCTGGGTCTCATTTCTCCCTGAAGGCACTGGGGGAAGAAGACTGAGAAGAGTCAGCTCAGGGCAGTTGCCAGCGGAGAAGGAATGCCTCCCAGATGCAGGTAAACCACCAGAAGCAAACCTCAGTTTGCCAAGAGCACTTTGACAGGAACAGTGAGAGAGGGGCACTCTTGGCCTTTTCCTAGGGGAGGGGGTCTCTTCCTGTAGAGGTCCTATCTGCACTCTCCTTGCTGGCTGAACTAAGAGCTTGAGTATCAGTTACCTGATGGGGCAGCTGAGCCTTTTGTTTCAAGAGCCAGCTAATGAGGGCAAGGCAGGCAAATCCTGGGGAGATGAGGCTTCGTATAGAGGAATATGTCTGGGTTGGCTCTGGTCTCCATGACAGAGGGCATCTGCCTTCCTGTGTGCCCTCCTAGCCTGCTACAGAGCGAGTCTGTGCAGCTGCAGATATGCTGGACTCACGTGCGTGCGTGCGCTCATGGGTGTGTGTGCCAAGTGCTCATGGCCAGGGGCTCAGGAGGAAATCATCTCCGCCACATCAGGCCCTGGAGAGGTTGGTGAGGGTAAGGAGGCACTGTGGGGACTGTCAGGAGGCTTTTTGGTATCACAGGACAGACATTCAGGGCCAGGGAGGGTCAAACCCATCCCTAACAGGTTTTCATTGAGGGTAGGGCCCAGGTCAAAGGAAGAGCTGGGCAAGGAAACAGGTCCTTTGGTTTCTGGCTTGTCCTTGGCCTCTGTCTGGAAGAGCCCACCAACCCTAAGGGCACACACTCTTAGTGGGAGCTGGACTTACCTGGTCTTTGGATATGACCCTTGGAGACCTGCTCTGCTCACATCCTTGCAGGCCTGGGCAGTTCTGGCCTTCCATTCCTCAGTCAAGCTGGATTCCACATGTGAGTTCATGTGGCTTGAGTGGTACTTATGCTCATTCTTTCTTTAGGTACTTACTGGGCAGCTGCTGATGCCAGGCCCTTTACACTTCTGTACTCAGATTGAGGAGTTTTACTTCTAAGAATTTGCTACATTCTTAGTTCTCGGAAAGTGCTTGCAATATCCAGAGGGCAAGGGAGCCATAAGGGGCTCTGTGGCCCTGGTGGGACCCAGTGGAGGATAACCCCTCCCAGCTAGGTAAGACCTCTAAGGACAGTGAGTCCAGCCCACCAGGTTACACTTTGCTTTCCCACAGTGGTCCCCCAGCCTGCTTTTCAACACCTCCAGTGATGGGACACTTGGACTTCCTGAGGCAGCCTGGTTCATTGGAACCCTTCTTCCTAGCATTGAATCAGGGGCCCACTGATCCAGTCCCTGGGGTGGAACTTTTGTGCAAATCTCTCTTCCACCAAGTTACCCTTTGTTGTTATTTTAAAATGTTTTGGGGGCACCTGGGTGGCCCAGTTGGTTAAGCATCCGACTCTTGATATCAGCTGAGGTCATGATCTCAGGGTCCTAGAATGGAACCCTGTGTGGGGCTCCCCACTCAGCGGGGAGTCTGCTTAAGATTCTCCCTCTCCCTCTGCCCCTCCCTGCTCACGATTTCTCTGTCTCTCCCTTGCTCTCAAAAAAAAAAAAAAAAAGTGTTTTGAACAGGTGGTACTTATGAAAAGAGTTTCCCTCCCACTCTGGTCCTCACTAGGGTCTCTCGCTTTTCCAGTTTCTGATATTCTCTTGCAGAGAAGATGTGTGCATTTGCACACCTAGAATATGGATCTTTTTCCCACTTGCATAGGGCCATATTACACAGGGCTTTCCCCTTAGTCCCCCCCATGCCTTTCTTATTTAACAATGAAGGTTAATAATAGCTTGGCTGTGTTACATAGAAATTTGCCTCTTTTTAAAAAATGATTCTGTAGTATTTTATTGAATGGGTGAGACTTTTGGGTCCTTCACTTATATACATTTGGGTTACTTCCTGTTTTCTTTTGTTATTTATTTCTAAACAATGTTTCAACAAACATCCTTGCATTTATCTTTGTACTTGTGTGCAAGCCTGTCTGTGAGTCAAATTCACTAATTAATTTATTCAATGAATATTTATTGAGGACTTTCTATGTGCCAAGCACTTTTCTAAGAACTAAGGATGCAGGAAATTCTTAGAAGAAAAATTGCTGAATCAAAGTATATAAATTTTTAATTTTGATAGATATTCCCAAATTGTCCTCCAAAAAGTATGTTTTCTACCAATTTTGCTACCTCCAATGGTGTAAGGGAGCTCCTATTCCCCACACTTTCGCCAAGAGAATAAAATGTCTGCCATTTTTATCTCTGCCAATCTGATAGATGAAAACTGACCTCCCACTGTGGTTTCAATTTACATTTGTCTTGCTATGAGGGGCATTGACCATGGCAAAGTTCCATGTGTTGCCCCGTTCAGGACTTGACAAGTGTGCCCATTTAACACATCGTTAAATCGGGTGAGTTTGCTTGTTGCAGACCGTTTGGAGTTTGCTCCCTCCATGCATGACATGGTCTACGCTTCACTTTCCTCTGTCTCATTCCCTCCTGCAGGGCATCCTGCCTTTTATCTGCTCTTTGCCCACCTATAGCATCAGGCCATTTCGGCACATGCTGCTCATCCATGTTGGCGTTTCTCAGTCGCTGGCAGGTGACTGGTCTGCAGATGGGACAGGGCAGGTGCAGATTCTGGTGCTCAAAGGCCAGCCCCTTCTCCCAGTCCAGTCCCAGGAAAGCCACCCAACCTGGTTTAATGGGAAATACAGCTTGCTTTTCCCATCCTTCGTCTCCTGCCTGGAGCCAGTTCTGGCCTCCCTGCTCACCCTGTGCAGTCCTGCTCTGCCCCACACATCTCTTACCTCTCATCCTTTGACCCAGATCTCCTACCCCACATCCTTTCCTTCGATTCTTCCAGCTTACCTCTGGGTCCTCGAGCTTCTTCATACCCTGGTGGCTCCCCCTCAGCTGCCCGTTCCTAAATCACTAGTGCGCAGCCCTCACCTGCCTCAGCCTCCTCTTCATTTCTCCTGCACCAACCCACCCTCAGCAGAGCTTCCCAGCAGCGTCAGTCTGGCCCCTGACCAGGCACCTGTGCTTCAGGCCACAGCTCAGCCCTCCGCTAGCCCTGCTTCTGCCAGTGGGCCTGGTCTTAGCCCTGGGCGGCTGCGTACTGCCTCTTCTTTCTGTGGCTTTTGTCTTCCAGCTCTGCAGGTTTTCTTTCTCTCTGAGACCACAGACTTCCTTCCTCCCTTCCTTGTTTCAGTCCCTCTCTCCCCTCTTCCTTGCTCCCCTCCCCTCCTCTGTGTTCCTCTCCCCTCCCCGCCCCTTCCTTTTCCCTACCCCACTTCCTTCCTCACTACTTTTCTGTTAAAATAAATATATTCGGGTTAAAAAAATAAGTCAACCTAAAGAAGAATAATAATACATTAAAAAACCTGGTGCATAGATATGGCCCAAACCAGTAAGGATGATATGCAAATGACTGATGTTTGAAAAGAATGCTAACTTGCCCTGGGCACTTGGGCTAAGGAAGCAGCTTACACACTCTTCAGGGCAGTCCCTCAGTTCATCATCCAATCATGGTGAAGGCTATAATGTGGGTACGGAGCAAACCTTTCTGGACTGGCTTCCAGCTTGCACTGAACCACTAATACAGCGTGGCTATCTTTTGCAGAGCACTCACTATGTACCAGATGCTCTGCCTAATTCTTTTCCTGCATTATCTCTTAAATCCTTACAATAGCCCTATGAGGTACATATGATTATCAATCTCATTTTTCAGTTGAAGACACCGAGGCACAAAGAAGCTAAGTAACTTTGCCAAGGTCATACAGCATAAGGACTCTGGGGCTGGTTTGATAACTGCTGGTCTCTACTCCCCCTCCACACCCCACCCCCCAAGCTGGAGAAGAGCAAGATTCCTTAGGGGCAGACCTGTGATTTGTGGTGAGGTTTGGGTCTTCAGTATCTCATTTGGGCTGAGATATAATCCTTTGCTAAGGGACCCAAGGAAAAGTCATTGGTTTGATGTGTGCTTCCTGTTGGCTAGGGATGAGCCAGGGGTCCACGGAGGGACCGTGCTTGAAGTGGGAACGCTTCTGCCTCTGTCTTCAATCTCAGTCTCTTTCTCCACAAGCTCCTCACAGGCAGGGCCGTACCTGCTGTGTCTCTGCGTCCCAAATGCCCGCTCTGTGCCATCTGTTAAATGAGAACAAAACAAAATGCGTTGAAAACAGAATTTGTGGAAGCAGGGTGAGAGCCGAGGAGGGAGAAAAGCTTTGCATGAGGATGTGTAAGGAAACATCCAGCAGCACTGAGTAGCGTAAGCTCCAAAGAAACCAAGCAGGAACCAGGCGGGAGTCGCTGACAAGGCATGAGCTTGTAGAAGTGATGATGGCAGAGCCAGATGGAGGAAGTAACCAGTGATGGCAGAGGCCTTGTCTGTCTGTTGTCCAATATAGTGACACGCTGTGCACACACACGCCCAGAACAAAATCAACAGAATGGCCGCAAGCCCATACGTTGTGAAACCCTTTCACTAAAAGTTGGTGATAACGCCGCAGTTTGACAGAGGACATAAGGTCAGTGCAACGTGTGTATTTCAAGTGGAAAATGACAATCTGCTCTTTGCACAAGATGGATAGAGCTTCTTATTGAAATTGTATGGAATATGCAACAACGCTGCCAAATCATGAACTTGGCAAAATTTTGCCTGTTCTGGGAATTAGGCGATTTGAGGGTTTCTGTTTGGTTTTTGGGTCTGTCCCACACATGCCTGCATTGATCTGAATGTGAAGGTCCTTGGGACGTGGGACTTTTTTTTCCTACTCGTTCTGTTTGCCTACCCCTCTGCATCTTTGGCCAAGTTGGTCTTCCTGTTTTCTTTTCCTCCATTTATTCTATTCTCTTGTCTGTCTTCTCTCTGGACTTTATTCAAAAAGGAAGAAAAGAGAAACACATTTCATTGGTAGAAGTTTAATGAATGGATAGTTATTTCCATTCACTGTTTTTATTTTTTCCCTAGGAAACTGTTTAGATGCAAATTGCAATAAAAACGAGTTCTTTCATTTAGTAAAATACAGGAAATCAATGTTTATCATTGAAATCAATTGCAGATATTACAAGACTGATTTTTATCACCAAAATTATTAACATATAATCACACATGTTGATAATGAGATCATTCATTAAAAAGAACAATAACTTTTTTTTAAAAGATGTCTTTGTAGAATGCCCTGCTTCTCTGTGCTCATTTCTTTACTTTTCTAGAGCATATTCTGCTTTTTTTCCAGCTTCTTCAACCCCATTCTTGATTATTTTCTCCTTTTGAGAATTCTTTTGAGCTCCCTTTTTTCCCTAACATCTTTTAAATCTTTTAATCCAGCTACCAGTTAAAAACCAGCATCCAGAGCTGTTGATTGTTGAATTTAACTTTCCCAGTCAGGGTGAGTGATTCAGTCTTTGGGGTTGACGATGTGCCTCCCCCTTTGTGGGTACCTCTGCCCACTCACCTAAGAATTGTCTCTAATGGAAACTCAAGTGAGGAGTTCGGGCCTGACAGCACCAAAGTGAGCAGTAGATCCCCCTTCCCTCTAGGACTTTCTGCAGCCCTGGGGGCAATGGCTTCACTACCCAGAGAAGGTAGCCCATCAGTACACAAGCCAACTAGGCAGCCATATACCCACTTCCTAAGGACCCAGGAGGAGGAGGCAGAGGTCCCTGCCCCTGGACATCCAATAGGTTGAGGGCCTCCATCTCCTCCTTACCCTGGCTTCCCCCAGGGGCAGTGCCTTTTCAGGCCTTTCCCCACAGACTCCTTTCCTGCCCAGAGCTGTGTGCCGGCCCCTTCTTCTAGGCCACAAAGAGCTCTGTAGACAGACATTGTGCGCTGTTTGCCAACACGGGGGCCCAGGGACACAGAGGGGGAGAGGGAGAAGCCATCTGCTCTCTCCTTTCACACAGACCTTTGCTTTCTCCCTTTCACTCCCCTTGCTCTCTGTCTTTGAACGTGCATACAAAAATAAAAAAAGCAGTTGCTAATTAGAGCAAGAGAAGGAGAGTGAGCCTGGAAGGGGGTGCAGCAGAGAGGCATCCCCTGTGCAAATCAGCCCGCTGGTAAGAGCCAGCCCAGGAAGGGTGGGGGGCGCTGAGGGGGCCTTCAGAAGGATATTTTGAAAGAATAAGCAACAAAGCTGCTTCTTCGAATGGCAGAGGGGCGTTGTCTTAACTTCTCATCATAGAAAGGGGGGAAATAAGAAATGACAGAGTTTCTTGTAAACTCCCACTGCTGGTGTCCACCGACCTTTGCTCTTATATTTTCACTCCCTCAATAACCCTGTAAACAATAGTCGCTCCTGGGGAGACATTTAAGTCTGTCCTTTTATGAGTAATTCTTGTTCTGGCCGATAGCTACTGGGAAATCACTGGCTTGGCTTCCCAGGCAAGAGCTGGCTGAGGGGGACCTTCCCCAGGCAGGAGCAGCTGAGTCACCAGGAAGCCTGAGCTGGGCAATAACCCCCGACAAATCAAGACTTTCTGTCAGGGCTTTTTCCCCCCGCTGCTTGGTTCATCAGGTGATTTCTTTGCCCAGCCCCGTGTTGTTAAATTGGCCAGGAGCAGCCCTGACGTGTTTGTGCTAAAGTGTGTGGCTGAGGGATGCCCCAGCCCTGACCTCTGCAAATCCACCCCATGCTCATGGAAGGTTCTGGACACCACAGCAGCCAGGGCCAGAGCCATCTGCCTAGCAGTTGTGCCATGGCTTAGAAAGGACCCTTCCCATCATCTTTCAGCCAGGCTCACGCTGAAGGTCTGGAGGTCCCCGGGAGGACCGCCTCTGAAAAGCCAGGTGACCGGGTGGCTAGGCCTCTATAGAGATGCAGTTTTTCCAGGCAGAAACTGAAGGGATAGATGACACAGATAAGGAAAGATTTTGATGTCAGTACCCCACGCATTGAAAGAATGAGGTGATTTTCGGATTTCTTGTGAAGGTGAACAAATGCAAACGAGAACATAGAAGCCTCATCATGATACGCATTGGTATTAACTCACCAGGAAGGAGGAAAGAAAAGGACATACCCCTGGAAAAAAGGATTATCATTAGTTCATTCTCCTCCATGGGCTGTTTAAGGTGATGGCTACCCGTGAGAACACAGAGCGACCTCTCTGGAACTGCTGGGAAAATCCCCTGACTCTGGGATAAGACCCCAGATGAACTTTTTGGGGGTCCATACTCAGGGCACCTGTCTCTGGCACACAGGGGTACTTCCCAGGAAGCTCAGTGTAGCCCGTCTCAGCCCTGCCCAAGGACCCTCCCGTCCCCCCAGGGAAACAAGGGCACGAGTCTACGCACTATGCAATGAAGGTGGGCTGGCCAAGCTGTTGAGAAGACAGCCATGGATGGGGTGTTGTTCAGAGTCTGCAGCAGGAAAGCTTGGGTTGTTCCATCCTGGCTTTGTGTTTCTTAGCAGGGTGGCTGCTCTGGGCCTCAGTATTGCTCTGCATTAAGCTGTTGTTTAACACTGGGCTCAAGCTTGCTGTGAGGCCTCCATGAGAATCTGCCTGTGTGGAGCTCAGCAGAGACCTTGACACATTGCAAGGGTTCAAAAATGGATGTCGATGATACTAGCAATTTTGTTACTAAATAAGCCAGAGGATAATTTTCTGTTTGGTGCTGGTTCCCTTGAGACATAGAAAAACTGTGGGAAGAATGTGGTAAATGTACAGAGATCCAGTAAATATTAAGAAGGTTTCGATAACATGATCTGGCTCATGGGTCCATAAAATACTTTAAAGTGGAGTCATTGAAGATAGGGAAAACCACCCATTTAGTCATAAATGGATGTGAGTTTGTTCAGTTTGTCATTGCAAGGTTATTGCAACACCCCATCCATGGCTGTCTTCTTTATTAAGATTCTTTTTTTTAAATTTTTTGTGACTTTAAATTTCATTTAAAAAATTGTCTCACAGAGGGACACCTGGATGGCTCTGTCGGTTAAGTGTCTGACTCTTGGTTTCGGCTCAGGTCATGATCTCAGGGTCGTGAGATCAAGCCCCAAGTCGGGCTCTGTGCTCAGCGGGGAGTCTGCTTGAAGATTCTCTCCCTCGGTCCGTCACCCACTCTCTCCCTCTCTCTTAAATAAATAATAATGAATAATTCTATTAAAAATTGTCATATGGAAAATTTGACTTCTTTTGGGAGAAAGTTTTATGAACTTTAATGCATGCACAGATGTGTGTAACCACCCTAAAAATCAGAATACAGAAGAGCTGCCTTGTGATGTTGCTTTCCAGTCACTGTCTCCTCCTACCCCCAGCCCTGCTACCAGTGGTCCAGTCTCCATCCCCTTGTATCTGTCGTCTTTGTACATGGAGCGATATAGTAAACCTTTGAGATTGGGTTCTTTCACTTAGTGTAATGCCTGTGAGATCCATGTAAGTCATTGTTTATATCACTAGTTTGTTGCTTTTTATTGTTGAGTAGTATTCCATCGTATGGAGGCACCGTAGTTTGTATATCCATGCACCTGTCAAAAATCATTTGGATTGTTTCCAATTTTTTGGTAATCATGAATAGAGTTGCTATAAACATTCGTGGACAGGGTTTGTGTAGACATACATTTTCATTTCTCTAGGTCAGATGCCCAAGAGAGGGATGGCTGGGTCATGCAGAAATTGTGTGCTTAATTGCCAGATGGATCTTCAGAGTGGCTGTTCCATTTTGCATTACCACCGTTTTCTGCATCTTTTGCAGCACTTGGTATGATCAGTATTTATTATTTTAGCCATTCTGTTAGGTTTGTCTTGGTATCTCAGGGTGGTTTTTATTTGTGTTTCTCTAGTGAATAATGATGTTAAATATCTTTCATGTGCTTATTTGTCATTTGTTTATCCTCCTTGGTGAAGTGTCTATTCAAGATGTTTGTCCAAGTTTTAATTAGGCTATTTGTTTTCTTACTATTGGGGGTCGAGATTTCTTTATATATTTTGGATATGTCTTTTTGTTGGCTATGCGAATATATAGTGTGCAAATATTTTCTTTCATTCGGTAACTTGTCTCTTCTTTACAGTGTCTTTCACAAAGCGAACATTTTCAGTTTTGACGAAATCCAATTTATCCATTAAATGTTTTTTTATCGAAGGCTTTGTTTTCCTAAAGCAGTTTTAGATTCATAGCAAGGTGGGGGGGAAGGTACCAAGATTTCCCACGTGTCCTTGCCCACACACTTGCATGGCCTTCCCCATTTCAACATCCCCACCAGAGGGGGACACTGATCACCATCAGTGAACCTGCACTGCTGCTTCATAATCCCCCAGAGTCCATAGTTCACATTAGGGTTCACTCTTGGTGTGGTACTTTCTTCTGTGTATTTGGACAAGTGTATAATGACATGTATACACCGTTGTGGTATCATGTGGAGTAGTTTCACTGCCCTAAAAATCCTCTGTGCTCCATCCATGCATCCCTCCCTCTCCCTTAACCCCTGGCAACCACTCATCTGTTTACTGTCTCCATAGTTTTGTCTTCTCCAGAATGTTATACAGGTATATACAGTATGTAGCCTTTTCAGGTTGGCTTCTTTCACTTAGTAATATGCATTTAAGGTTCCCTCATGTCTCTTCATGGCTTGACAGCTCATTTCTTTTAAAAAGCTGAATAATACTCCATTGTCTAGAGAATTTATTCTTTTTTTTTTCAGTGTTTCCAACCAATTATTTTTTCAATTGATCCAGATTTATGGATCATACTTTTGGTGTCATGTCCAGTAAAGTAATTCCTTGCTTAACCGCAGGTCACAAAGGTTTTCTCCTAATGTTAATCTTCTAAAAGTTTTACACTTCTGTGGTTTACATGCATGTCTGTGATCCATTCTGACTCAGCTTTTGTTTAAGGTATGAGGTTCAGATTGAGGTTCATTTTTTTATTATTTTGCCTTTGGTGTCCAGTTATTCCAACACCAGAGCTGTAGGGATGGCTCTTTCACTTCCTCCAAGTCTTTACTTGAGTATTACTGTCTCAGTGATCCCTGACCTGACCACCCCACTCACGGTGTGGGCTACCTTACTAACAGCCCTCCCACCTCCTTTACCTTGCATTATTTTTCTCCATAGCACCTATCACCTCTGACATAATGTACAGCCTACTTACTGATTTTGTGCACGATCTGCCTCTCCCCACCAGAATGCAGGCTGCATGAGGGGAGGGATATTTGAGCATGTGTATGTGGCGGGGTGTGTGGGGGGGGAACGTTGCTTGTGAATGGATGCGTCCTGAGTTGGTAAGTGCAGCGTGCACGAGGAGGCTAGGGCTGCCTAGGACACATGGCTGCAGAGGGAGAAGGCGCAGGCCTCCCCATCTCACATGTTCATCAGGCCAAACAGGTTTGTCAAAGTTAACACTCAGCTCTGAGCTCTTCTCTCATCCACCCGCCCACCATATTGTTTGAGACAAATAAGAACTTAAGCAATTAAACCGTTTTCCCTCTCAGTCTTAAAGTATTTGTCCCTTGAAACTTAAGCTTTATCCCTTTTTCACCCTGATACTCCTTGAAAGAAAGAAAGTACGCTAATGCCCTGGGAAAATTATCTTAAATTCTAATCAGCCCTCACTTCTGGGTGTTAGGAGTGACTCAGAGATGAGGTGGTTGGCAGGGCAGGGGGCACACAGGGAAAGCTGTTTAGGCGGCAAAGTCAGCTAGAATGGAGGCTTTCAACTGGCTAATAGTGCTTCAGTTGCAGCAAGGAGGCTTAACTTATCAAGTGGGAGGCCCAGGGAATCCGAGAAGCAAACAGTGCCAAGATGTGGAGAGACCCAAAGAAAGGAGAGCAGATGAAAGAAACTGGGGTGCAGAGTTGAGTAGCTTCCCGTCCCCCTCAGTGGAGCCCTAGTCTTTATTCTGTCCCTACCCCGAGTTCCAACATCACTCTGCCCCAGGCTTCTCCAGTAGCAGGTGGAGTGGGTGCATGCCCTTGTGTCTCCCTGGGGTCTGCTCTAGAATTTCTTTACCGGGTAGCCTGGGGGCAACAGTGTGGTTGGCTGGGTGGAGAGGGGGCTGCTGGCCACTTGAAGCCTGCATTTCCACAGCAAGCACAGTGTTCTTAAAGTGAATGTTAATTTGGAGTTGAGGGGGGCAGAATGGGGAGGGCACTAGAGGGAAGGGGTTGGGAGGGCTGCCGCTGTGTCTGGCAAGATCTGGCTGGTTGAGGGCTGGCGAAAAGCATTTACAGAAGGAGCTGGTCCTTTCCCTTCCCTGCTGCAGAGGAACCAGTCCCCTAAATACCGCCCCACCTCCTGCCCTAAACTGGTCCCCTACAGGTCCAGTGGGTCCTGGCAGACAGCCCTCTGTTCAGCTAGTCCTGCTCTTTGATGTTCTCAGAACAAATAAGGTTCCTGGTCTGTTTGGAATCTGGTCACATACCATGTTTGTTCCCAGAAAAGCAAACCCACGTTGTCACCAATTTCTGTCTCATTTCTACCACTGGACAGAGCGAGTCGGCTAATTTTCCCTTTTGATAAATTTGCTTCAGTTCAGTGGGAGGAGCTGCTGATTTTGAGTCCATCAGACCTACGAGGGTGGGGGAACCCAACTTGTAATATTTCTTAAATTATACTTTAATGAAGACACCCATTAACACTTGTAATAATTCACAGAAAAGAAACCCAAGCAGAGCTGGTTGAAATGTCTTCGTCTTTTTTTTCCTTAAGTGTTACCAGCTTAAACAGAGGTCTTAATTACAGAACAGAAACAGAAGCTAACAGTGTCTGGGAATTTCCTTTCGCCTGTGTCCATCAGTCCTTGGCCACACCTTCCTCCTCTGGCTCCTCCCAGAAGACCTGCCCCAGGAGACACTGACTCTCCCCCTTGCCCTCCCCTCCCTCCCCCTTCAAAGCATCCTTGCTATGAGCCAACGTTGTGTGCAGGGCTTCCTGGCTGGACAGAGAGTGTCTAGGTCTTTGAGTCTTTCTCGTGTGTGTGTGTGTGTGTGTGTGTGTGTGTGTGTGTGTGTGTGTGTGTATGTGTGGGTGTTTATTTAAAGAGGTAAGGTCAAAACAAGGTTACAAAAAATTGTGGCATGATTTAAATGTTTGCCTTCAACAAATAAATGCTTTTAACACAAAAATTGCAATACTCCGTGTAATGCTACGAGATGATACTCACAGGATTCATAAAATGTATTCATGTCCAGGGCCCTAGAGGCAGGCTGGTTGGATAACGGGATACAGTTAAGTTGTATGAACTTCTCCTTTCAGTCCTGTGAGTAGATCTCACTGAGTGTGAATTTGAGGCCTTTCTTGAATGGGAGTGAGGCCCGATGGTCTCCTTACCTTGTCTGTGACGGCCCTGCTGGGCCTCTGAGTCTGGGAGGGTCGGTCCCTTGTACATTTGCTCATCCCGGGTCAGCCACATATACTCCCATCTCAGGGGAGCCTGGTCTGACTCCTCTTCTTGCTCCGTCTAGAGCCGGGGTGGGTACTCCCATCAACAGAGACATTTGGAGTCAGATTCAGAGGACAATTAATCTGATGCTGGATTGGGCTGGGGCTGCTGATGTAGTCACTGCCCTTCCTCAGGTATGAGGAAGCCCCACCTCATGGCACCCTCTGTGGGCTCAGATGCTCGTGGGCCTCTGCGTGCCCTGACGCCCAGGTCTGCAGCCTGCTCTAAGGCCAGGCACGCCGCAAACGGACTGCTTTCTCTGGCTGCATTGGCTGGCTCCCTTGCCTTCCCCAGGGTTCAGGGCAGGGGGCAACTAGATGGTGACGGGCAGGGTTGGCCAATGTTCAAATCACCAGTCAAGACCCAGCTCAGCTCCCTCTCCTTTATTATGGGAGAGCCAACTGCAGGTCTGGCAGTCATAGGGGAGCCAAGCAAAGCTGTCTTTGCCTGTATTCTGCTCTTCAAAATGAATCGTCTGGGCAGATTTAGAATGCCCAGGAGTGCTAGGGGTGGGTTGGTGTGGAGGTTGCCAAAGAATTTGGGGGAGAAAACAATTCTAGAATACTGACTCCTAGAGGAAAATCCTGCAACTCCAGGCTCCAAGGCCTTATCCTTTCAGGGAAACCCTAGGAAGCATTGTCTGACCTGGAAAAACATAGAGAAGCGCATCTGCAGAAGGGATGATCCAAAGGCCAGTGGAAAGTTGGTGCTTTGGCTGAGGGGCCGGTCTTCAGAGAGTGCTAGGGAATGACTTAGAGCTGCATCTGGGCTGGAGGGCCTGTTCTGTCTCTGCCTTGATCTTGCTTAGTGGAGACCCTGCCAGTAGCAATGGTCTCCACCCAAACCCTGCCCCAGTGCTCTGCCTTCCCTTCCTGTCTCCAGACACATCTTCCTAAACCCTGACTGGCGCAGTCATTCCCCGTGCTCGCGAACTCTTATAGCTCCCCATTGCTATAATTATGAGCACGTTCCCAGACAAGAAGTCAGGAGTGCACACACACACACACACACACACACACAAATACCACAGGCCCCAGGCCCAGCGTGGTTAAGAGTGTGGACTCTGGGTTTGAACGCTGTTGCTACTCCCTACAGCTGTATGACATTGAGTGGGTTATCTTACCTCTCTGTGCCTCAGTTTCCTCAGCTGTAAAATGGGCATTACAGTAACCTGCTTCCTAAGGTGGTTGTGAGAACTGAGTGAACGGACGCTCGCCAAGTGCTTAGGCCCCTGCTGCATCTCAGGGAGCCGTGGGCATGTATTAACCGGGGCTGTTTCCCAGCCCTCTCATGGGGCATGGGGAGCCTCCCACCCTTCAACTCAGCAGTTCCAACTTCAAGTCTCAGCAGCCCTTTAAGGCCTACCTGAACTCCTGCCTCTTCTCTCAAGAGCTTTGGATTTCCTCTTCAGTTGACAATGGGACGTCCATTTTTGCTCCCACCTGCCTCACGGCACTTTGCCTATCTGTTCCCCATCCTCTCTGCCCCCTGCCCCCGAAGTGCCCAAGGCCGCCTGTGGGCCCCTGGAGAGTCAGCAGCCCCATTCCTCTGTGTGGCCTGTTCCTTGCTTGTGGAGCTGCTTCCGTGTCCCACCTGCATGTCCCTGTCCTTCTTCCCGTTTGCGCTCTTCTCCTGGCCACCACCCAGCCTCCCTCTTTCTCTTGTCTTTCCCTCTCTCCTTCTCTTCTCCTTTTTGATTCTCCTTGCTTCTCTGACCTCCCCCACCTCTCTCGTAATGAGAACTTTCACACATCATATTGATTTGGAGTTTTAAAAAGCCAGAATTGACTTTTCTGGGGGACTTTTCATGATCTTATTTTTAAATGTAGGAAGAAAGCTGTTTCCAGAGCTGTTGACTTTGTTCTATTGAGTCAGGAGCCGATGTTGGAAATTCTTTTCCGGAGGCTCAGCGAGCTCGGGGACCTCCGATGCCATATCTAATGAGCCGTGGGTCAGGGCTGCCATCCCTTCTGCGGGCCCGAGTCTGGGGGCAGAGGACCCTGGCAGGGGGAGGCCTTGCACACTGGCCTGGGTTGGAAGATGAGGCTAAAGAGCATGTCCAGAGAGTGAGCACAGACAAAGCAGACATACTATAGGCCTTACGGAGTGAGAGGCAGGCTGCAGGGGAACAGTGGGGGGAGTTGGCTGGTAGGGCCACAGTTTCTGCTGCTCTGCCATCAGAGCTGGGTTCTGGGGACCATCTCATTTAGTCCCACATGCAGCACTGCTGATCTGACACCTGTGCTGTGTGCCCGGTCCTGTGCTGAGGGCTTTGCCTACATCTTCTCATTTAACCTCAATAACCTCAGGATTCAAGTCTTTTATTTAAACCTTGCTTTATGGGTAACAGAACATTATAACAATAAATTAAAGTTAGTGAAGGGCAGGGGTGCCTGGGTGGCTTAGTTGGTTAAGCGTCTGCTTTTGGCTCAGGTCAGGATCCTGGGGTCATGGGATTGAGCCCGGAGTTGGGCTCCCTGCTTGGCGGGAAGCCTGCTTCTCCCTCTGCCTCTGCCTCTCTCCCCACCCATGCTCTCTCTCTTTCCCTTTTAAATAAATAAATAAAATCTTTTGAAAAAAAGTTAATGAAGGGCAGTAGGCTAAAAAAACTATCTGTAAAGATGGAATAATAGAAAGATCTAAGAGAGCAGAATGAGTGGGAAGAAAGGCATCACCCTGCCTACAGGGATGTTTGTATGTGCACATGTGTTCACATAAGTAGGCTGCATTAAGTCTTTTTTGGGAATGAGGCTGGATACATATAAATAAACCAACAGAATAAATGGATGAGGATATTGGATGAAAAGAAAATAAAAGCAGGGAAGTAAGATGATCTGTAGCCAAAGGTCCTGACTCCCATGGTCAGGTTGGATCTTCTGGACGGACTGGTTGGTCATCACCAGGTTTGACCTCCTTCCCCTCCTTGGGTGCTGCAGCCATGAATTGACTACCCCTTGCCAACATAGCTCCATGGAAGCAGCCAGGAGAACAAGAGACTCACCACATCTCATCTAACACAGGCTTCTGGGTAGGGGCAAGGAGGAGGGGTTGAGGGCATTCTTGGGTTGATGCAGCAGCCCTCCTGAGCACCGAAGACTGGAAGCCCGCTGGCAGATGCAGAACAGCTTACTCACTTGGCTCAGTAAAGACAGCATTTTATTATGTAGGGTGATTAACATAACATAAAAAAAAAAAAGACAGCATTGGACAGGGCCAGTTCACAGGCAGGTTGAAAGGTGATCAAACCATCCTGAGATGCTATGGGACCTGCTTGCTGACTCTAATATTGTCTAGATTTTGTTGCAGAACAATTTTGCTTCCTTTTTCACCTGGCTAACTGCTCATTTTCAGATTTCTGCTTACGGGGTCACTTTCTCCAGAAGTCACCCTCTCTCCTCCTCCGCGTGCCTATGATACTCTTAGTGACCAAGGAATTTCTTCTGTAACACCACATATACTTCCGTAAACAATCTTTTCTGTAAAATTGCAGTCCATGACAACAGTGCTTCTGGGGAAAGAAAGGCTAGGGCTTGTAATTTAACACCTGCAGAGCTTTGTAGCCAAAGCTCTAAGAAAAACAACAATCCTGATAAAGACAGTAGCCCAGATACATCTCTTCCAGTGTTTGCACCCAGCCTCACAGTACGTGGAGGCTTTGGAGCTTTGAACCCTGGGGCACCTCCTTTTTCTTTGAAATGTCAGTCCTAGAGGGCATTCGCTTCTAGTTAAGAGCCAGTGTATCAAAATTACAAATCCATAACTTCTTTGTGGATGTTTTAACACAGGCAGAAGTATCTTTGTAGCTTCTTCATCTGCAATCCCACCTTCATGGCTTAACAGAGTAGAGGACTAGAGGTGCTTGAAGCTGTGGACACCACAGCTTACACTAAAGGAAGCACTGGGTAGACTTTCAGCTTGAGCTTCGCATTGTCACAGGTGCCGTCACAGTGAGTGGCCTGAGATGTGGAGGAGGGTGCCTCAGAACACCCCCAGCTCCTGGCCTGTTTTCTTTCAGCAAAGATGTGCTCTGGGGAGGGGCAGGATGGCCTACAGGAGTCATCCCGGGCAGAACGGACTCCCACATCCTGCTGGATCTCTTTATTTTTTTTAAAAAGATTTTTAAAAAATGTATTTACTTGAGACAGAGAGTGAGAAAGAGAGAGAGAGTGCGTGAGCACGGGTAGGGTGAGGGGCAGAGGGAGAAGCA
The DNA here is from genome assembly GCF_009762305.2 of Zalophus californianus. NCBI lineage: Eukaryota > Metazoa > Chordata > Mammalia > Carnivora > Otariidae > Zalophus > Zalophus californianus. The sequence continues at coordinate 91,418,761 of NC_045595.1, forward strand.
GACTCCCCGCTGAGCAGGGAGCCCGACGTGGGACTTGATCCCGGGAGTCTGAGATCATGACCTGAGCTAAAGGCAGACGCTTAACCAACTGAGCCAGCCAGGTACCCTCCTGCATCTCTTTAATGGCACCTCTGGGGCCCACCCCACGGTGACTTCCCCCAAATCCTCTTCCTTCATTTTCAAATTTCTTCTCAGGAATGATAGCAAGGCTCAGAATGTTTCTGGCAGACTCTTTTTCAGTGACCAGGACACCCTCTCGTCCCTTCCTCTCCCATGTCCCCCACCCAGTTTCTCACCAATCATCCCAAGCACAGTCAGTCTTCCCAGGATTATGGTTTCCCTACTGAGGGTCCCTAATTTGCCTCTGGGGGGAGATGCTCCCCAGCAGGTTCATTCTCTGTGACTCTTCCTGCTCACTGTTTCCTCTGCCTTCTCAGCTGCTTTTCCCTCCTACCCCCACTATTGAAGGGATGAGTTTTCCATTTTCCCAAGATGCCTCTGGTGCCCCTTGGGTTGTATGGGAGGCATGAGGGTAGAGGCCTGACTCCCCAGTGAACGTGGGAAACCTTCAGGGCTGGGAAGAGAGCCTCTGGACTCTCCAGGCCAGGCTGGTGGGATAGCTCTACCTGCAGAAGAAGGAATGAAGGAGACTTGCCCGGCATGCTCCCCATCTTCTGTTTTCCTTCCTACAGTGTGCAGGCCTGGCTGGAGGGTCCTCAGACAGTACGATCCATACTGGAGGAGCCTGGCATCTCCGCCGCACCCACACATCAGCCTGTGGCTGAATTAGCTCCTTCTGAGGGGGCTGGGGCTGCTGGTGGAGCCTCAGAAGTTGGAGGTCCAAGCTTTTCCCTCCTCCCCCCATGGGACCCACGGCCCAAGCCATTAAGCTATCAGGTTCTGTCTGTTCTACTGCTGAAGATCTCTGGAGCCTTCCCTTGCTCTCCATTGCCCCTACCGCACTGTATGTGGGCCCTCTCTGGTCTCCTTGGCTCCTGTCCTGACCTCAGTGCAGCTGTGGGGTTTTCCCAAAGAGGAAAGCTGGCCCTGGCTGCCTGTGCCAAACTCTTTAAGTCTCTCCACTGCTTCCAGAATAAAGTCTGACACACTTCCCCTCCCCACCCCTTAGCACCAGGGCATTTAGTAATCTGGCCCCTGACTATATCTCCAGACCCATCTCCTGAGCCCCCACTTCATGCTTCTGGCCAGACAGGGCTCGGGGGTTCCCAGAACTGAGTCTGGTCATCCATGGTGTTGACACACTCTCTCCTCTTCCCGGATCTCCCTTCTCTTTCTCTTTGACTGGTCCAGCTCCAGGTCTGCTCCTGTGGCTCCTTTCCTCCTAAGCCCTCCCTGTCTTCCCCCCACAGAGGCATGTTAGCAGCCCTTGCTTCTGTGTCCCAGTGCTTTGTGAGCATGAGCTCAAGCGGCAGTATTCACGCTGTGCAGCAGAGTGTCCTTTCCTGGTCCCTCACAGGGCTGCATGCTCCCTGAGGGCAAGCAGCCTCCAGGTGCTTCTGCGCCTCCTCACCTGGCCCCGTACAGGTATTACGAGCACTCATGACCTGTTGGGTGGGTGAATGAACACGAGAGGAGTGTGGGAGCTCCGCAGAATGTGAGAGGTGGTGAGCACTGCTGCCATCTGGCTTCAGGGGAGTAAAACAGAACTGGCCTTCTTGGGTCCCCACCCCCCCCGCATGCTGTCCCTACGGAAGGTGGAGCCAGGCAGGGGACTTGGTCCGGCATCTGGAAGCTAGACACTCAGAATTTCTAGCCCCATGATACAAGTTGTCAAAGCCCCCGGGAAAACAAAGTCAAGAGATGTTGGAAGATTTTTCTTTGAGGAAAAGAAATATTCTCAACTTATATATTTAGAATGGTACAGTATCTTCTGCCTTATGATTTGACTGATGGAAGAAGTGTATTTAAGCTATTTTTTACCTGGAATCTCAGGAAGAAATCTAGTGTAGATATTTGGAAGCTATTGTGTAATCTTAAAACTGGTAAAGGAGCATGTTGAAAGAAAGAAAGAAAAAAAACCCCAACCAGATTGATGTGTTTCAGTTCTCTGTGTAACTTGAGACTTTTGTTCTGAAGGAATCCATTGTCTTCAGAAAGGGGCAGCCAAGGGTGTGTGTGTGCGTGCACGCACGTGGACGTGTGTGCATGCGTGCGTGCGTGTGTGTAACTCACTCCCTTCTCCATAAATAGCTTAAGATTAGGTTCTTTGCCTAAAAAGAAACATTTTACAAAGGGCCTCCTTCACTCTATTAACAGCAACAACAAACATTTGTACAGGGCTTGGCGGGCTGCCCTTTCTCATTTATTTTTTTTAACACTCCTGTGAGGAAGTTATCACTGTGATTATTATTATTCCCATTTTGTGGAAAGAAAAGAAATGGAAACATTTGGCTGAATGACCAGCCCAAGACCATCCCAGTCAGGGCATGGTTATAGATGGTGTTTGAGTCCAGATCCTCCTGCCCTAAATCATATGTTCTTCACTATTACTCTGAGACTGAAAGTAAAAGGTATTGGGGCTGTCCCCACAGGACATTGCTGGGACTTTAACTAGTAGAGTCACTTTTGTTACCACCCTTTTATTCCTCTGAGTGAATTCCTTCTTTCAATGGCAACCATTTTTATTATGCTCACAGATTGTCTGGATCAGGAATTTGGACAGGGCACAACAGGGATGGGCTGCCTCTGCTTCAGGACGGCTGGGTCCTCAGCTGGGAGATGGAATCATCTGAAGCCTTCTTCACTTACATGTGTGGCCCCTGGGCTGAGATAACTAGAAGGCAGAACTCAGCTAAGAGTTCTAGAGCCGGCCTGGAACCCTTGCAGGTGTCCTGTCCATGTGGCTTGAGCTTGCTCATAGTGTAGTGACCTCAGAGCAGTTGTACTTTTTTCATGGTGCTTCAAGGCTCCAGGAGAGAATGTTTGAGTGAAGAAGGAAGAAGCTACATGGCTTTTGTGACATAGTCTTAGGAGCCACACGTCACCATTTCTGCCGTACCCTCCTGGTCAAAGAGGTCACAAACCCACTCAAATTCAAGAAAAAGGGACACAGACTGCCACCCCACAATGGGAGGGGTATCAAGAATTTGCAGCCATGTTTTTTAAAACCACGGCAGAGTACTTCTCTTCCGACTAGATCGAACTGGCTTCAGTGCTGTCTGGAAGAAAGTGAATGAACAGGATAACCTCTGGAGAGATTTACTAGCAGTGGGCTCTGGTGATACGGTAGCTTTCTCCATCCACATGAGAAGACAGGCCTTCCAGATTGTGTCATTTAGGTCTCCCTGGCAGTACCAGGTCAGCGAAAAAGTGGCTCCTGCCACCCTCTACTGGGAATAAACACTCAGTGCATGCGGGGTGGATTATTGGGTGCCACGCTAGGCCAGGGGCTTGAGTAGTATATGGTTTGGGGATTCTCTGCCCATTGCTCTTAAGCCATAACGCTGCATTACCTTGGAGGGAGGATACTTCATCTGGCATAATCCTTGGGAATAAAGGGATTGAGAACTTCTCTGAGAGAGAAAGGCTGCGAGACATCTTCCTGGAAATTCAAAGGGCTGTATCTGTGAGCTCCAAGGCTTTCCCTTCTTCAAGGCTGGATCAGGGAGACGAGCAAGGACAAGCAGGAGATCAGACCCTGCAGGGTCATCCTTGTTGTGCCAAGCCAGTGCTGACACATTAGGGTGTCCTGGGACACATGTTTACCAATTTCTTCATTCTTGGTAGTTAATGGTGGCCCCAAATGACCTTTCTTACCTAGTTCCCCACACCTGTTCTTCTCACCTGCACTCTAGCCACACCAGACCTTGTCATTAGATTTTCATGAGCCGTTGTGCTTATACCAGTCAGCATAGGCTAAGTTATATTGCAGTAACAAACTAGACTCCCCATGAAGACAGCCAGTGTTAATGGGTCCTTCCTCGATGTTAATGTTATTCGTGGTTAGTCAGGCATAACAAATATTATCGAATTATTATCAAGCCCTTACATTAAAGCCACACGCTTTGCTAAGAGTTCAGTTTAACCCTCACTACAATTTTGAACAGTTGGCTATATTATGCCCATTTACAAATGAAGGGGGTTAAGTCACTTGTCCAAGATCACACAGCTACTAAGTGGCAGCGTTGAGGTTTAAATTTGTCCCAAGTCCATGTCTTTATTCTTCAATGGCTGCACTATAGTTATCTTTTTTAAAAAAAGATTTTATTTATTTATTGAGAGAGGGAGAGAGCACAAGTGGGGGAAGGGGCAGAGGGAGAGGGGGAAGCAGGCTCCTCGCTGAGCAGAGAGCCTAACTGGGGACTCCATCCCAGGACCCTGAGATCATGACCTGAGCTGAAGTCAAACAGTTAACCGACTGAGCCACCCAGGCGCCCCCTACACTTACCTCTAATGCTCATGCAGTTTTTTCTCTGTATCAGAGACCTGGGTACAACAAAGATTATTCCCTGCAGTCGTACTATGAGCACTTAGAAGGCAGTGATCATGTCCAGCGATTTCGGATTATTCGATTCCTTTTTGATGAACGAATGAAGGAGGGAGAGAGGAAGGGAGGGAGAGAAGAAAGGAAGGGAAGGAGGAAAGAGGAAGAAAGGAGCGAAGGAGGAGGGAAGGGAGAGGAGCTGATGTTCTGAACACGGAGTGTGAGTCTGGCCAGCGAGGCGCAGTCAGCTCCTGCTCTGATCGTGGAAAGGTGTTCTGTAAATTGGGGGTGATGCGCTTTTAACCCGACCATCAGCAAAGTCTCCGAGGCGGTGCTGCTCTCCTAACCCCACCGTCTCCGAAGTCTCCGACGTCTCCGAGTAGACGGGCTCGCAGCCTCAGCGCAGCTCATTACCGCTGAAGAGGTTCTTCAGTCTACCACGTCTGAACCGACTACAATTAAATACACAGATGTATTCCTCCTCACTCGGCTGCTGAAAAGGAAATATTTTTGAAAACTATGACAACTCAGTATCACAGCTCAGAGAAACTGGAGGAAGGAAGAAAGGGCTACAAAGGAAGCATTAAACAGAATTTTTAAAGGTCACTCTTTGATTTTGTGTATTACTTTTCAAAGCGGTATTTTGAGATAAAAAAAAACCACAACAACCCGTGAATGTAACAATTACGGCTAGCCTCCGACCTATGCAGTTAGATAATAATTTCCATGGGGGTGGGGGGTGAAGAGTGGTGAGGCCTGAGAGAGCCAGCCTTTTCTGCAGCCCTGTGTGCCTGGCCCAATTTGTTTTCCACGGTTGCTCAGTCTTTATCAAAGGAACAATCTGCAGTCCCATGCTGTTCTTATCTGGTGCTGGATCCTTCTTAGACCAGGTCTCTCACATCGATATAAGGCTTGGGTTAACCTAGATTCTTCTAATGCAGCTTCTTGACGTTTTAATAAAAAGGCCCTCCCTCTGTAGCATCTTTTAGTCTCCAACCTTGAGAGCCAAATCGCTTTCCTCTGTGTTCACTCCTTCATCAGGGAGTGTGTGTGCACACGCTTCTGTATAGTGTGTGTGTGTGCCCCTGTATGTGTGTGTTCTTGTATGCATGTATGTGTCCCTGAATATGTGTTCGTGCTCATGGATGTGTGTGTGCTGTGAGTGTGTGTATGTGTGTCCTTGCATATGTGTGTGCCTCTCTAGATAATATGCATGCCTGCCTTTGTGTGTGTGTGTGTGTGTGTGTGACCATGCATATGCTAGTGACTACTGTGTTGGCAACTTTCACCCTGGAGATAATGTGTAAGTGCCTAATTGCATTTGCTATTTAGCAATTAACCACTTGCAGGTGCAACTAGTTGTAAGCACAGTTCTGCATGTGTGACTAATTGCAGGTGTAAAATATTCACCTCTTCAGTTTCCTTCATGGCTCAGTGGGGCTCAATGCTAATTCTGCCTCACCATCTGGGTTCAGCCTCATCCTCTGGCCAGAGCATCTCCGCAGGAGAGGGGCCCATGGGGGAGGTGAGAAAGCTGTTTCTGAGCAAGAAGGGACATGGAGGTGAAGGGGAGCAGGGTGGAGTTGGGAGCCTTGGCAGAGACTCAGAAGCTTAGCTAGTGAGTTTCCTCCCCACCATGCTAAAGCAAGGGGGCTAGCTGGGTCCTTGGGCTGCAGAACCTCCCCATCAGGGACCCGGCATCTCCTCAAGGGAAGCCCTCTGTGGAGGGAGTTGGTTTTCTGAAGGGTTTCCCTCTCCTAGGACCCTTTGCCCAGGCAGTGATGCATATCATCATAGAGCTGGTTGGTGGAAGTTTGGACAAGTATTCAGGAAGCTTGGATCCCTCTGCAGTATTGCCGCCACCCTGTGCAATGGCTGTACCCTTGCTCTCAGCAGTTGATCTGCAAAGTGGGAATGACACTGCCCTACGTTCCTGGTGGGCCCCTGGGGTGTCCTGAGGGTTAGATGGATGTGACTTCAGTTTTGGACTTACCTGGTGAAGAATATATTCCGGGGGGGGGGGGGGGCGCAGGTGATTCTTGGGTGGCCCTGGGGAGTGTCTTAGCTGTAATGTGTTCATGGTAAAAATCTCCACGGGGGTGTCAGGGGGATGAAGAAGTAGGAGCAAGGACAGAACTCCTGACTCTGAGCTTCACTCTCTGGGTCTCTCTCTTGCTACTAGTTGCCAGGGAAGGCCTGAGAACAGGCCCTCTTCTGGGCAAGGACCCATCTTCCCAGGGGCCCCCAGCTGTGAACTCCCTGCTGCCAGGCTTTCTTCCCCTCCCATTGAGGCACACCCTCCTTGTGGACAGTGCCCTGACAGCAGCCTGCGGATAGCCACTCTCCACAGCTTGAGGCCTGGATAGGAGGGGGCTTCTGGAAAGGGAGAATGGGAAAAAGCAGGGTCCGAAGGAAGAGAGAAGGCCAGGAAGTAGCTGGGACAACGTCAGATGGTGAGCGGGCAACCAAATGGAATATCAAGCCCTCCGAGAAGCTTCTCTGGAAAGTCTGGCAGGAGAAGCTACTTCCAGGCCCCAGACAGGGAAAGGTCCTGTCGCAGAGCTCCAGAGGGTTTGGAGCTCCCAGCCAACGGCCTTGCCACATTAGACTAGGTCTCACTGTAGCTCTACATGTGCATTTCCTGGGGTGGGGTGGGGGGCAGGGGAGTCATGAGAAAGCCTCCAGAGGCAACAGGTTGGTGTACTGCCTGGTGGGGTGTGTTTAGAAGAGGCCCAGTGAGGAGGGAGTGAGGTTGAAGCCTGAGGCAGAGAGAGAGGTTAAGGTGGCAGGGGAAACAGTCATGTCATACGCCCCCTTGTGGTCAGGGCTAGGGAGCTCAGGTGGCCTCAGTGGCGCTCCATGGAAGGATGAGAAGCCTAGTCAGGACCTCATAGAGTTTGTGAATCCCAGAGTTTACTCCAAGGGGGAGCTGGTCCTGGGGAACCACCACTCTGGCGTCACCTTTTCAGTTAAGTCCTTTGTGTTGTATGGCTGAACTTGGCTTCCCGGTCCTGACACTTGGGTGCCTACTCCGGGCAACTTTCAGCAGAGTACCCTGTAAAACTTACCTTGACCCTGGGACCCTTGGCGTGCCTTTTGGTGGGGTTTATTGGAGTGCAACTAAAGATGGCTTTCTGATGGGATTGATTTGAGCTGGCCCTTTATGCCTTATTTCTCCAGAGTTTCGAAAACTCTTTGAAAACAGGAACGAGAACTTTTCTATACCTACTTCACCACTTGCTAGTTATGCCTCAGATTTCTCATCTATAAAATGGGATAATAATGGAGCTTACTTGCTAGGGTTGTAGGGAAGATTGAATGAGATGAGTAAAATGCTCATCATGTTAGCTAGCATGGAGCAAACCCTTGCAAAATATTAGTACTCAAGTTACTTGTGTTATTGTTGTTCTTAGTTTTATTTTACTGAGGCTCCTTCTTTCCAAGAATGCCTGCCCCTCCCTCCCCAGGATGGCTTAGGGTCAGTGTTGTCTGTTGGCTTTGGATGCCAGCACCCCATAATTCTGAGACCAGTGTGGTTTGAACCTGAATCCTTGGCTTACTCATGACAGCAGATGGCTTTGGAGACTGCTGGGAAGCCTCTGGTCAGGAGTCACACACAGCTGCAGCCAAGCAGAAAATGTGTTTGCCCCAGATAGTGGCCATCAGACACAGATTTCATATGCAACAACTGGGGAATGAGACACAAATAAGGAAGTCTGCATTTTGACCATTGCTTTAGATGAAAAATTCAGGCTTAACATAACAGGTCCGGATGTGGTCATTCAAACGCCAGCTCCTCAGCTTCATCTCATGATCATGGGGAGTGACTGTTTTCCAGATAATTAAAGAATGTGGGTGCTGGGAGAATCCCTCATGATTATTCCATGAAACCATCTTTTTCACTTGGGAGAAGTGGTGACAATGTTCAGAGAATTTAGCCAGAGTTCAGCCTACTCAGGGTGCTTTATCTCTTAGCTGGTTCTTTTATAGTCATTCCTGTCAAATGCAATGCAGCTTTAAAAGAGGCTTTCTTAATTGCCAATCCTCACAAATAAGCATATGCATCGATATGTGTCTGTGTGTATGGCATTAGGCATCCCAGCCAACATGCAGCTGATTCCGGACGTTAGCCTGAGGCACTGGCTGAGGTTCAGCATCAGCCAGATCGCTTGGAAACACCCAAGTGAGGTGGTGGTCCAACTTATTTATCTAGAAAATGGAGGCCTGGGATAGAGACCTCTGCTTTTTCAGTTCATATCAGACCAGAGTCCAGCCCATGGGCTCCAGACTTTTGGACCAAAAATGAGGTAAAAAATACCATGTTACTAATAAAAGCTTTCCATTAAGGATATTCACACACACACACACACACACACACACACACACACACACACAGCCCAAATGATAACATGCGAGTTGTTGTCCATTGCCGGTGCATCATTTCTTAAAGGGAGGTGAGTTTAATACCAAAACAAGGACAAAGCAGGGGATCCCTTTGTCTTCAACTTAATGTGTGTAATTGGAGTTCTAGAAAAGCCTAATTACATGTTTCCAAAATAAAAAGGGAAAAAAAAATCTCAGAACTTAAACACTTGAAAATTTAATCTTTATGAAAAACTTTGTGAAAATGTAATCTTTGTGAAAATGTAACTACATTACATTTAGCCCTTGTGTTCATACAGCTTTGTCACTTCTGGCAGATCTAAGTGTGGGAATAGCTCTTCTATCCGATCTTAAGATGAATGACATTTTCTTTCTTACTTTATACACCTCATCCGAAAACCCACCTAGAGGGAATTTAAACCATGAAGTATTAGACACTCACTGTTCTTCAAACATTAGCTTATCATGACCCAATATTCTGAAAACAATAATATCACTAGTAATAATTGCTAACATTTGTTAAGCATGTAGTATGTATAGGCACTGTCTTTCCTAAGTACGGTACGTACATTAGCTCCTTTAATCATCACAAAATTCACTGAATTGTGTCCCCACAAAATTCACATTTTTGCAGCCCTAACCTTCAGTGGGACTGTGTTTGGAGAGAGGGCCTTTAAGAAGGTGATTAAGGTTAAATGAAGTTATAAGAACAGGCCCCTAATCCGATAGGATCGATGTCCTTATAAGAAGAGGAAGGGAAACCAGAGCACTCTCTCAGAGAGAGAGAAAATGCCCAGAAAAAAGGCCATGTGAGGACACAGTGAGAAGGTGCCATCTGCAAAGCTCAGGAGAGAGCTCCCACCTGCTGGCACCTTGATCTGAGACTTGCAGTCCCGAGAGCTGTGAGAAAATAAATGTCTGTTGTGTAGGCTATCAGTTTGTGGTGTTTTGTTAGGGCAGCCTGAGCAGACGAAGACAACAACCCTTTGGAATAGGTACTTCTGTCAGCTCCATTTTCCTGAGGAGGACATTGAATCCTGGCATTGTGACTAGCAGGTCCAAGGTTGGACAGAAATTATGGAGCTTGACCTTGTTCCAGAGTCTGAGCTGGTAGCCAGGAAGGAGCTGCCTTACACTGAGACTGGAGCAGGGGGGCGGTCCTCACTCTTCTTTCTAAGCCAGTAGCCCCGTCTCTCGGCGCCACCATACAAGGCTCTGTGTTTTGAAATGCCTGTCAGCCCAAGGAGGGCTGTTATGGTAGAAAGAAAATGAATACAAAGTCCTGGGTGCCGAGCTGAGCATAAAGTGGGCGAGAGCTCAAGAGATGCTAATGGGATGTGAGGAACAAATAAATGAATGGTATGCTGACATCCCTATGTCTTCAGCTTAATGTGTGTGACCATAGTCATAGAATAGCCTAACGATATTTTTCTCAAAGAGAAGCAGTTGGCCTAATGAAATGGGTAAACATGAGCAGAACGAATCACTGTCAGGTTCTATAAATTGTGTCTTGAAGTGCTAACTGCCCTAATAAGAGCAACCTCAGTGAATGAATGCACCATTACACTGAAAATAGGACCGTCGATACCAGAAGATGCCTGCCCCCTCACCCTCCTGCTTATTGCTAATGGATGCTAGCTGGACGGGCTATGACAGATACATGGGACAAGCATTCAGGTGGCCATCTCCATGTAGTTTTTACTTGTATTACTTACAGGGCTTTGTGTGTACGGTAATCCCTCCCCAAACACAGATTCTCTTTTTATGAAATTCTGGTGTCCTTGGATTTATTTCTGTATACTTGGAGAATTTCTGTTCCAGGATCCTCGGGTTTTGAGTCACTGCTGCTGGAGATAATTTAGAAATAGAGGAACTGGTGGGTGGTAGGAGGAAAGAGAGTGAGTAGAAAGCGGTGCAGCACCAGATGCTTCACAACACAGTCTTGGAGGAGGACCTGGGATGCCTTCCTGTTCTGTGTCCTGGGAAGGGGACTGAGATGTGCATGACCTGGGACCAGAGTTCTAGGCCAGGAGCCAAGCTCTGGTAGTCTCCCCTGCCATGCGAAGCCACAGAGAGGAATTAGCCTCAGCCCAAGCAGGCTGAGGAATTAGATACCTACGGAGCTCCTCTGAGCAGATTATGTAAAGATTCCTGAAAATGCTTCAAACTTCCCAATTACTGTGTGTCTCTGGCATCCCAGTGGAAGCAGAGTCAGGGCCCAAGTAGTAGGTGACATAAATCAGAAAGGCTCTGAGTCGTTGATTGGAGGACAAGATGAGGCAAAAAAAAAAAAAAAAAAGTGAATTAGTATGTGCATTACTGCACCAGAGCCGAATTACAAATGCCTTTTCAAAACTGTGGAGAGGGAGATTCTGAAAATGCCTTAGCAAATAGAGGCTAGTAAATGAGAATTACTAACATGGAAATCCTAGTTATTACTTTTAATCATGTTATGGATCTCCTTTTTGTGTGACATTTATATTTTTAGAAAAGTGACTTTGTTTTTATTAAAGTGACATATTTTTATTAACGTTTCAGAGAAGAGAAGAAGAAAAAAAGTATAGTGAGGAAAGTAAAAACTGACTTACAAAGTCGAGAAACCACCATTGTTAAATTGAGGTCAACACCACTTTATTTATTTATTTTAAGATTTTATTTATTTCTTTGACAGATAGAGACACAGCTAGAGAGGGAACACAAGCAGGGGGAGTGGGAGACGGAGAAGCAGGGTTCCCACTAAGTAGGGAGCCCGATGCGGGGCTCGATCCCAGGACCCTGGGATCATGACCTGAGCCGAAGGCAGACGCTTAACTGACTGAGCCACCCAGGCGCCCAACACCACTTTATCTATGTCTGGATCATCTATCTTCGCTATGACTGGAAAGATAGATGGAGAATCAAGACTAATTTTAGAAAGCTGTGATAATGGTAATCTTGAAAACATTAATTTAATTTTGTTTAAATGTATCTGAAGAAAAAGAAACGAATACAAAATGGAGGAAATCGCTCCATTTGATGTGTTTCTTCAGCACAAAGTATATTGTTTCCTGAAAGATTCTCTTAAGATTAAGAAAGAATATTATAAAAACGATGAGATTCGAATCATTGTTCTAAATTTCATATTTCAATTTTAAGTAGCCACCAGTTAACCCCTTTCTCTGCAAGATGAGGAAATGCGCATATCTTTTTCTTTTTCTTTCCCCGTCCCCGCTTCCTTGGTTCTGTTAACTTTTTTAAAAATTATTTTTTCACGATGAGATTTATAATGACAGAATGTTTGCATTGTGTTTCTGTATTTAAAAGACCGTAATGGCTCCCAGTCACTCCCTCACGATTTCTCTATGCTGAATTCATGATTTGGATTTATCTCTTGGTTGAGTGAATTTCATTATCAAGTAATTGTTCCCTGTGGCAGGACTCTTCCTTACCTGAGGTGCTACATCCATGAGAACACCTGCCTGCAAATGTCACTATAGACAAGGCTGTCGCTCGCCTACGCTTCCCCTTTGAGTGACTTGCTCACTCCTCTCCCGGCTGATCACTTCTTTATCTTTGAATTCAGCAACTCCACCAAGCTGTGCCTTTGACTCTGCTGATTATTCCTTCATTTTCAGAAAAATTGTTTCCTCTTAGCTCTTTGCATACCTTCTTCCTCCCCGTTTACCTGGCTGGGGCCTCTAGTTCAGGAATACCAGTTGTCCTCCACAGATTATTTGCAGTCTTTTCTTTGCTATCATCTATTTTTAATGTGTTTACTCTGTGTGATCTTAAACTCTATTAATTCTGTAGCCATTTCTACTTGATTAGTTTTATAATATTGTTCTCTCTCTTTTTTTAAGATTTTATTTATTTATTTGACAGAGAGAGAGACACAGCGAGAGAGGGAACACAAGCAGGGGGAATGGGAGAGGGAGAAGGGCTCGATCCCTGGGATTATGACCTGAGCCGAAGGCAGACGCTTAACGACTGAGCCACCCAGGCGCCCCTGATATTGTTCTCTTGATCCATACCTCATTTCTTTAACTCTGCAATCTCCCTAATTTTATTCTGTTGTTTTGTCATCTGGTCTTGAGCTTTTGTATTTTTGAATTCTCCCGAGAATGAATCCTTATGGATGCTCTTCTTCTCTTCCTTGGGCTGTATTTTCTTCCCTACTGAATTCTTTTTCTGTTTCTTTTCATGCTGTTTCTGGATTTCCTTCTTGTTTTTCATACAGTTGGTTGTGAGTTTGCATATTTGGCCCGCAGCTCCTTTCTTTCCATCGTGGATGCTCTTAGCAAGGGCAGCAACTTGCAAATCTTGTGTTTCCTAACGTGCAAGGGGAGGTTCCTCCTGCACTCTCTGCCCACTCTGCCTGAGCCACAGTTGGAGTGCTGGGTCAGCCCGCTGCTCCCCTTTACGGACCCCGGGGGAAGAGGGAAGCTCCTCTGGGTCTGTGCACAGTCTTGGAAGGAGACACGATGTCTACTCTCTGTCTGGGACTTTTTTAAATGCTTCCAGCCAGGGCTGGTCTTCCTCAAGTTTGGGGTGCGAGTAGGGTTAAAGTCTTGGTATTTGAATTGTTTCCCTGCCTCAGAGTAGAATCCTGCAGCTTGTCTTTCTGTAAGGCCGTTAGCCCCGAAAAAGAAAAAGATTTTTAAAAAGACCCTTTCAACTTGCTCTTTTGCAACCCTCCAAATGAGGGGTTCTGGAGGAATTTCTCAGAACCTTAACTCACCGGTTGTGCCAGAAGGGGCCCCGCGGACCCATGTGGACTGCCTGCCTCACACCTAACCCCAGTGCACATCACTGCCCCCCTTGCCGGCCGCCCCTCCTGCGGGCCTGCTTCCAGTCCCTGGCCTGCCCCATGTTCTCTTCCAACTTGAGGCTTTTCCAGTGTTGATCCCTCTGCCTGGCTCACGCCTCCCTGTCTTCCCCCTCATTCCCTAAGTCACATCTCAGCTCAAATGTCGCTGCCTCAAGGAACCCTCACAGACCCCTCACACGAGGCCTCTCTCTGTGGTGAAATTTCTCTCCTTCTCCAAGTTGCCGTGTGCAGTTACTTTCCTGGGACTTTCCCTGGACGGCTGAGTCTGGAAGCAGGCCCGTTTCCACGGGCTGCTGATTCCAGTTACCCATGGCTCCCTGTGACTCTCAGCCTCCACTTTTTCCAGCTGCATTGTAGAAACTTTAATCCCATGTGCCCTGTGAGGAAAAACTGACTTTTTAAAAAAAAATTTTTAAAGGTCATATTTTAAATGAGCTCAATGTTGGGACCCAGAATGAGACACCATGGCTGTAGAAGCCTATAATTTATTGTGCCAAGACACCAGCCCAGCACGTGAGGGGGCTGTCCAGGGAGCAAGAGAGCTGCCCTGGGAAGAAAATGAAGGCCTGAGATCTGCTCTCACCGGGCGCTGTAGGAATCTCTCACTTCAGGCTGCAAGCTTATGAGAACTTGGTGATGCCTCTGGGATAGACATCCCCAAGCAGGTGGCCAAAGATACATTCTCCAAACTTACCTCTCGTCCTGGGACAATGTTGCCAAGCTTCTGGTCAGTGTGGTGAAAGCAGTGTGTCTCAGCTTTCCTGAGACAGACATCCCACCAGTATTGACTTAGCATCTACGATGTACCAGGCACTGCCGTAAGCCTTTGAACGCTAGCAAAAAATGATCCTGCCCTAATGAAAGGCATCTTTACTAGTGCTTGGACTGCCAAGGTAATGCCCTCAAAATCCCTCGGGCCCACAGCCTCAGCAGTGGCTTCCTACAGAAAACAGAGTGTCTAGAGTCAGATGGTGGCAGGGCGGGGTCTTGTCACACCCTCCTCCATGCTGGGAGCTCCCTGAGGGCAAAACCTGTCTCATTCATCTGTCCACCTGCGGTGAGACCGCAAATGGCACAGAATCGTGCAGGCCCTCTTCTTCCCTCAACCACACTGGTCCTGCTCTTGCGGCCCCTGGATACCACGAATGAGAGTTGCCTATCTGTGGGTTTCTGCCTCTTGTTTCTCACCAGGGTTTGGGGCTGACCGGTGGTCTCCCTGTTCCCCCATTCCAGCAGCTCCTGGCCCCACGTCCTCTTCTGAAAGCCCTTCGCCAGATTGCACGTGTTCCCGACAGGCATCTTGAGGCCTGGAATGATGCCTGCCTGGCCAGAAGGGGTGCTGTCCGCCCCCTTCCCCGCCCCTGTGTGCCCGCACTGCCAGGTGGCCTGTCCACAGCACTTGCCCTGTCTCTTTCAAAGCACAGTAGCACCGGCTGCCGGCTGCCTTTCTTGCCAAAGCACAGCCCGGGAAGCCATCCAGTCTCATCCCCGTGCCAGGCGAGCAAGACCTGGGGAAACAGATAGATCTACTCCTGGCCTCAGAGGGGACAGCTAAATTGTCAAGCAGCACACTAATGGGGGTTGCTGACTGCACAGGTATCTCTGGGTTATAAATGCCCAGCACCAGAGAGCCTCCTAAGTCACACAGAGGACAACTTTATGATCCAGAAAGTAAAGAACTGGAGGAAGATCTGCTTGTGACAGGGAGCAATTGATCGGGGACTAGAGAGAGCTTGGCCCAGGAGCTTAGAACTCCATAAACCATCGGAACTCCGTGCTTCCTGAGGGGACATGTGCTGACTGCAGCACAGGATGCCCAGGAAGCTGTGTGGGAGCTCCGGAGGGCCATGCAGTGTAGACCTGGAGCACAGATGGGGGTTGGAGCTGGGATTCTCTGCACCACCGCAGTTTGTTTCCCTCACTGCTCTCAGAATGCTCTTCCTATAACCCAGTTCTGATCATGAGCCTCTCCTGTAGAAAATATTTCAGTGGCTCCCCCATCTCCCTAAGAGTCAGGCCAGACTCCTTAGCATGGCATTTGGGGTGCTGTGGGATCTGGAGTTTGATGAGCTTTCCGGCTACATTTAATGTCTTGGGTTTCCCCAGTTGTGACACACATTCTTACCTCTGGGCCTCTGTACAAACCATCGATTCCTTTTACCTCAAAGGCCATCCTTCCCCACTTTCTACTCATTTGGCTTTCTCTCACCCATGCTTCTGGCTTTAGCCCAGATTCCACCTCTTCCAGTAAGCCTTCCAGGTTTGGATGCCTCTTCCATGTGCATCCTCTCCGTCATAGCATTTATCACGCAATCGTGTATTTGCCATTTCTGTTGGCTTAGCTCTGCATCGAGATCTTGGCTGGAGTGGGGTGGGCAAGGTTGGTCTTTTACTTATTATTTTATCCCTAGGGCATGGTGCAGTGTCTGTCACATGGAGGATATTTGTTGAAGAATGAACAAGTGAATGAATAAATAAATGATATGGTAGATAAGTAAAATAACACAACAAAGTGGGGGAAAAAGGTGGGCCCTCCCAGGGCATCCTCTCTCCCTGTCTGCCCTGCTTCTCATCCCTCCTGGAGATACAGTCATCACAGGGTCTCAGGTTGATCCCCATCCTCTGTTGCTCTGTGCCCGGGAATACTCTGGCTGATTGCAATCCCTGCAGACTGCAACCTAGGAAGGGCCTCCCCGAATCCCTGAATCCCTTGTGGGGCAAGATCCCCACTGTGCCTCTCCAACTTCCAGTATTCACAGGGACTTCTCACATAACTCTGGCTTGACACCTACTTTGTTGCATTTTCTTTGTATATTTTTATGTCCCATTGTTTGTTTAACTTTTTATTTTGAGATAATTACAGATTCTTACGCAGTTGTAAGAAATGATATAGAGAGACCTATGGGCCCTTCATCTAGTTCTCCCCAGTGATAACATCTTGTATAAGTATAGTGTAATATCAGGATGAGGAAATTAACATTGATACCATCTGCTGATCTTATGCAAATTTCGCCAGTTTTCTATGCACTCACGTGTGTGTGTGTGTGTGTGTGTGTGTGTGTGTTTGTGTATTTAGATCTATTCCATTTTATCACATGGGTAGAATCAGAGGACCATCACCACAGTCAAGATTCAGAGCAGTTTATCATAAGCATCCTGAGTGATACCCTTTTACAGGCGTAGCTGACTCCTTCCTTCTTCCCCCTCGTCCCTGGTAACCAAACTACTCTCCATCTTTATAATTTTGTCTTTTTACGAATGCTGTATAAATGAAATTATACAGTTTGTAACCTTTAGGGAGTGGCTTTTGTTTTTTTTTCAGCATAATTCATCTGAGATCATCAAAGTTGTTGTGTGTATTAATAGTGTGGTCCTTTTTATTACTGAATAGTATTCTAAGGTATGGATGTACTGTAGTTTGTTTCACCATTCACCAATTGAGAGATGTTTGCGTTGTTTCCAGTTTTTGGTAATTATGAATAAAGCTGCTATGAACATTCATTTGCAGGTTTTTGTGTGAACTTAAGTTTTCATTTTGATACAGATGGACAATAAGCACATGAAATAGTGTTCAACATCCTTAACCATTGGGGACATACCAGTTAAACCACAATGAGATACCACTGCATACCTATCAGAATGGCTAAAATTAAAGATAGTGATAACACCAAATGCTGGCAAGAATGTGGAGAAACTCTATCCCTCATATATTTCCAGTGCCATTCTGGAAAACGATGCCATGGTTTCTTACAAAACCAAGCATGTGCTTATTACATGACCCAGCAATTGCATTCTAGGGCATTTTAATTGTATTTTAAAATAAGTTTGAAATAATTCATACATAATTCATATTCATGGTAGAAAAATAAAAATACAAGTAAACATACTGGAAAAAATCTCCTGTCACCTTGCTTTCTAGATATAACTATTAGTAATGTTTTGGCATATTGTGTGTTTTTTTAATAAAAAATGGTGTCATATATTTTCATGACTTGAGTTTTCTTTTTTTTCCCAATATATTGTTTCCCCTTCTGTGTCAATGGGTGCCCCTGTTATCCTCTTAATTTAAATTCAGTGACTTATTTCACTAGACTGAGACATCAAGATCATTTCACTTTTTTCTCCTGTTGTTATAACAACACCTGATGAAGTTCCTTGTTCACGTATTTTTGATAACTTAAATGGATGATATTCTAAAGGTAATTTCCAAGTAGAATTCTTGAATTTAAGTTTTTCCCATTTTTAGGGCTTTGAAAAACACTTCCAGTTGCCATTCAGAGATTCTGTATTAACGACGTACCCTTCAGATCCTGGATGCCCACGAGTGACCCCTGACTGTTTCCAACAGTGGCCATTGTAATTCTTTTGATTCTATGTTAGTCTGATGGCTGAAAAATGCTAAATTTTAGCTATTTGAATTTATATTTTTAAATCTGATTACCAGTTGGACTAAATACTTATTTGTATTTTCATCTATTGTTAATTGCCTGTTTCTATTCTTCACCCATTTTCCTATTGATTTGAATGATACAGACCTTCATTGTATATATTTCATTTTTTCCTAGTTTTGTAATTTGATTTAGAACTGTATTTTTGCAGCAGATCTTAAAGTTCTTATGTCGTTAATCAGTCTTTCTCCTTGTGTGCTTTTCCCTCTGGTTCCTTCCTTGAAAGTTCTTTCTCACCCTAAACTTACATAAATATGCATCTGTGTTTTACCATATTTACTTTTATGGCTCCGTTTTTCATTTAAGTATTTAATGTAGTAGGGATTCATTTTGGGGATTTGGTATAAAGTAGGGATTCAACTTGTTTTCCAGTGGCTGACCTGTGTCTCCGAGTCATTCACAATTTCCCCAGACTGGAAAGGTCCCCTGTGTCACTGCCCGTGTTCTCCTCTGCCTTCGGGTCTGTTCCGTGTCAGAGGTGTCTGAAGCCACCTCCCTCTACCTGTGAGCAGCCTGCCCTCTCTCTCCATCATTATCTTTATTATTTTCCATGATGTGCCTAGGGTCTCTTTTCGCTGACTTTGCCTGGTGAGCCCATCTGTCTGTACACACAGGCCTTTATCTTCAGCTTGGCAACATTTTATTACATGATATCTTTCATTTCTCTTCTGCTTCATTTGTGGATTCTATTTTAGGAAGCCTCATTATCTACATGTGGCTCTTCATTCTCTCTTTTCCAGCTTTCACCTGCTGCCATATTGTTGTAATTTCTTTCCCATTTGTTTTCTGTGTTACTGACTTGATATTCTGAATCTCCGCTGCTAGTCTTCCCTGCCTGTAAAGTGCCTTTGCTTCTGTGATTGCAGTTTTCATTCCCTTGCTGTCTCTCCATTTGGAATGCATCTTCCTCTCCATCCCCTCCTGCTGACCGGCCCTTCTTGTGGCTTCCTGCTTCTCTGGCTTAGAAGCCATGCTTCCCTGCACACTGCTGAGGAAGTGAACAGCCTCCTGAACTTTCCTTCTGCATTCTGGGGTATCTCCCTTCCAGGGGCGTGCTCTTCCTCTGAGTCTACGGAATGATGTTCCCGTTCTGGTGTCTGTGGGGTTTTCCCCTCTGACTTTGATCATGATGGATTTTGGCGGGACTTGCTGAGGTTCCACAGACAGGGTGAGTGGCTTGTCCTGGGGCTCTTTCTGCCCCCTTTTGGAGTGATTTCTTTCCCTTCTTATTTCTGTGCTAGCTGTGGAGATCGATGCGTGCAGGTCCCTGCCACTTGCTCATATCTAGAATGTCTCCCTCGATATGTCTCTGCTCTGCTCGGGGTGGGGTGGGGGAGCATATTCCTTTGGCCTGCTGCATCTGGTTCTTCGGTTCTCCTAGTCTGATGTAGTGTGTGAAAAGTACAGTTGCCTGCCAGCATCACTTCTGGGCATTTCTATCCTCACCCCTTCCCACTACTGCTTCCCCCTTTGGCCAGCAGCTCTCAGATGCTCGATGCCCCTTACAGGCCTTGGGTGGCTATGATCTGTGCAGCCGTGTTCTGGAAATGGAAGAGGGCATAAGGGGTGAAGTGGAAACTTCCTTGGCCCAGCTCCTCCCTGGGCCTCCGAGACAGAGAGAGAGGGTGGCGCTTACTGCTTTCCCTCTCAGGCAGCCTGTCTCAGGTGGTTGAGTCAGGTGAGCGGGTCCTAAGCCTGGAATCCATCCCTGGCACAGGTCCGCCTCTCCCGGACTCTGACACTGGACTGTCTTTCAGTACTAGTTTGAAGAAAGGTTGACATGAGCTTTCACTGTTTGTCTGGCAGCATAATTCTTGTACTAAAAGACTGTGAGTGTCTTGGGGGCTGCTATCCCTATTCTGAGCCCCAAAATCTTCTTCATATAGTGTGTTAAATCATTCATCGCCCCTCCACACACACACGTTTGTCTGTCAGCTCTTTTGAAAGAATTACAACTCACCATGACATCAACAGTGATTAACACAGGGCCTTGTGCATAGTGTTTAACAGATATTTTTTAAATTAAACTGGGATATGATTGCCAAAAAAGGGAACACACAGAGAGAGGAAGAAAAGGAGAGTGGACAGAGGGACTTCGGGGGGACATGGCGGCAGCAGGAGGGGGAGCACAAGCAGCGCGGGGGGGCGCTGAGGTAGCAGGTGGAGAAGTCCGGGGAGCCGAGGTCTGAGGAAGCACAAGGGGCCGGGAGGAGGCCGAGCGAGCACGGGGCAGCGATGGCGGGCTTGGCCAGCTGGCTGAGAAGGGCAGTGAGGGAGGTGATGGCCTGCCTGGGCCATCACCGGCGACCTGTCGGTTCAGAAGATGGAGACAGTCCTTGCACTAGTGGGAAGGCTGAGTGGGTTGAGGAAGAGGAAGCAGTGCAGTGCAGATTTAAAAAGAAAAAGAAGAGAAAAAAAGAGGGCTTGAGGGGAAATCAGCATGCCAGAAGGTTTTTGTTTTGGTTACTGATGTTGCTGTTGTTAGAATGGGGAAGATTTGATCAGCTTTATATCCTAAGGGATGGAGGTCGTGACTAGAAAGAACAATTCGTAGACTGAGAAGGAGTATTTGAAAAAGCCAGTTTGACTCTGATCTGCAGAGGATGAAGTCAGCCTTGTGGAGAAAACCCTTGGTCTGAGAGCTCCTGAGGGCATGGGGTGCCTCCCACTGGGTCCGGCTGGCGCCCAACAGGGCATGTGTGGCACCTGTCAGTGGGGACGGGAGGGCCTTGGGCCGTGGTGAGTTCACCGTAAGGTGGCAGGAGAGATGGGGAGGGTGCTCCCCTTTCTGCCTCCTTGTGAAGGAGGGGGCAGGGGACAGCTAGACCTGGGGTAGAGCAAGGGAGAAGAATGAAAAGGCTTCCTCACAGCCCTAGGCCCAGCCTAGGGGCAGAAGAAGCCTCTCCCCAGGATGCTGGGTGGCTGGGCAAGGGAGTCTAGAAAGCCTCTTGCCTGGGGGCAGAGGGGAGGCTTCTGCCCTGTGCTAACATTGATTGCTTTTCTGGAAGGCTTGAGGAAGGCTTTTAGGAAGTAGCTTTGATTTAGACAGGAGAGGGACTTTCCCTGGACCCAAACCCTTTTTTCCTCATCTTTCAGGTATTGTGGGATATCGTGGGGTATTGCTCCACATTCTGTCTCCAGAGATGTGAAGTACATTGGCTGTGGGCGCGCAGTAAGCCTCTGTGGAGATGGTCCTTGTTCCAGGCCCCCTGACCCCCCTAGACACCGGGCAATGGTTGTCCTCCCTGCCCTCTGTGTCTCCGCCCACCCCCTCTCTGGTCATCTGCCTCTCTGAGGACTGACTTGAACCCGACTAGACTGGCTTAGCATGGTCAGCTGGACAAGAAAGCTGGTTGTGAAATAGCCAGCTCTGAACATTGGCTTATGACAGCCTTCTTGGGTTGAAGAACAAGATCTTACTTAATTACCTAATTAATCAATTAATAGATAAAACATCTTTGAGAACTTTCTGTGTGTCAGGTACCGATGCCTTAAAGGTGATGAGGCCATCATCCCTGCCCTTGAGAGTATATATCTAGTTCATTGAGGGAAACTCACTTAAATAAAGGCCTTTAAGCTAGGGGAAAATTCATGTGAGGTGTAGACAGTCCATTTAAATGAGAGGCAGAGGGATAGATTAAGTAATCCCTGGAGTCCTGTCCCAACCAGGCGGTTTCATTATAAAGCAGGACCTGCAAATTGGCTTTTCCTTTCAGTATTCTTCATTGCCCTTTCAAACAAATAATTAACCATGCAAAAATCATGCAGCATATTCTAGAACTCAATTCCTAGTACTACTCTCCAGAGTACTTGAACCGTGCCCTGGGGTTGGCATTGTTACAAGAAACTCTTGATGAGAATAATGCCTGATATTGTGCAATTGTGTGCAGTTGGACTTCTTTGCATGGTTCTGTGTATGCACATCAATTACACGCATTCAGTATAATTTGTCTTTTTAAAATCACACCTTCTATTTCACCCCAAGAAGATAAATGGATCCTGCCTCGGTCCCAATTCCATTGATTTTTTTGTGGTCCTATGGTGAAGCTATTATCAACACTAATCTCAAACCCCGCTAGGAGCCAAGAAGTCCTTAGAATACAGAGCACCAATTTCTGCGACTTCCAACTTCTTTTTCTTTTCACTGGCTTCTGTTCTGACCCCCCTCCCCTCATCTCATTTTCAAATATGATTTGATTATCATCCTGTGAGGTCCGTTCCCCTGGCTCTGCGCAGAAACCTTTTGGACATCTCCAGGGGTCTCTCCTGATGGAACGTGACCCTCCCTGGGGCAGGGTAGCTCTGCCAACTTTGAAGCCTCACTGTGCGGCCTCTCTTTCCAGCAGGGTGAGCCCACACCCTTCACCTTGCTGCTCTCAAAATGACTTTTCTGGGGAGAGGTGGAAGAAAGGAAGAAACACGGGGATTGGAATTGAGAGACTACAAGGCACTGGGGAGGCTTTTTTGACTGTGAGCTCAGCGTTTGAAGATGGGGAAGCAGTGTTTCTAGGACTTGAAGCGGTCAATGTCAGATGGTCATTTGCTTCCACTTTCCTTGGCCGCTCTGCGGCCTCTCCGGCTGTCACACACCCCTCCTTCTGCTGGACCCGGGACCAAATTCAAGATCTGAAGTGATCACATGCCAATTAAAAATCATATTGATTAAGTTTCTGAAGGCAACACATTCAGTTCATTAAAATATTTCCAACAGTACAAAGGGCATACAGTGGAGAGTAAGTCTTGTCTCACTGCTGACCCTGGCCCAGGGGGCCTCCTGAATACTGCTCTCACCGGCTCCTGTGGAGCCTTCCAGAGACAGTCTATGAATCAGGCATGCACCCAGTTCTCCTGCTACTGCCACTGTCCACGCTGCTCCTTCTCCCCGCCTCCTCCCTTTCTCCCTCCCCCTCCTCCCCCTCTCCCTCCTCCCCCTCCTCTTCTCTTTTTATGTAGTTTCTTGTAGATGATTCTATACTAGAACTCATAAGCCTGCCTCATTCTAAAGAGTTGCATGGTATTCTATTATGTGGATATACAATAACTTATTTAATGAATCCCTTATTAATCGCTTGGTTTGTTTCCAGTCTCCTTGCCATTAAAAAGAATACTGCCCAGAAGAATTGAAAGCAGGAACTCAAACAGATATTTGTACAAAAATGTTTACAGCAGCATTATTCACAGTAGCCAAAAGGCAGAAATATCCCAAGTGTCCATCAGGAGATGAATGGAGAAACAAGAGGTGGTATATCTGTACAATGGACTATTATTCAGCCATAAAAATGAATGAAGTATTGATAGATACAACATAGCTGGACCTTGAAAATAGTATGCTAAGTGAAAGAAGCTAGACACAGAAGGACAAATATTTATGATTCTACTTGTATGAGGTACCTAGAATAGGCAAATTCATAGGGCCGAAACATAGAAGTTATGGGGGACGGGGGAAAAGGGAATGGGGAGTTATTGTCTGACGCGCACAGAGTTTTATGTTAGGGATAATGAAAATGCTTTGGGTGTAGGTAGTGGTGATGGCTATTGTGAATGTATTTAATGGCACTGAATTAGATACTTGCAAATAGTTAAATTGATAATTATCACATAATATAAGTTTCACCACAATACAAAGAAATGACAATAGAAAGACAGGAATATGCTGCTGAAGCCTTAAAAAAAAGGGCGCTGCAGAGAACATCTTTGTACAACAGAGTGCTCTGTAGGAATGCAGGTGTATCTGTACGATACATTTCCAGAAATTGGGTTACGGAATGGGAGATTGTGTGCATTTAAAATGTTAATATATGATGCCAAATTTTCTTCTAAAAGATTGTGCTAGGTAATGCTTTGACCCATGAGATACGAGGTTTGTTTGATGCCAACCACAGTCTGATAGCCAGCGTTTTGATCTTTGCTACCCTGACAGTGGAAACATGGTGCTCTTTGTAGAGTTAATCTGTCTTTCTCTAAGCGTCTTATACCGTATGTGTGAGGAATGCCAGAGACTCCACAGATCAAGAGTCACTCTGGTCTCAGGTCAAGAGCAGCCTGGAGGCATAAGGGAGGGCTGGCTGGCTGGGGTGTGAATGAAGGATTTCTGACTCAGTGTACTCCTTCCCCAACCTCCCCATGGTAAGGTTGGCCTGCTGCCTCAACCTTATCATGTGATTCATGGACCCATGGAAGGGTACCTTGGAAGACAGCCTGAGGTCCCCAGCTACCTAACACAGCAAAAGTCCCTGATACGCTCCCTTGTCAGCCTTGAAAGCCTCTGTGCACAGCTAGTGACAGCAGGCTCACTCCTTCCTGATACTTATGGAGGCTATGCTCCCATTAAATGCACCTCCTGGTCTCCAACCCATCATCTTAGACCTTCTGAGGAACCAGGACAAGTGTCGTCCTTCTTTTAGCAGCTCTTGGGCCAGCGACTTGCAAAGATAAAGCCCGAAACATGATGGTGGTGGATGGATCCGTGAATAAATGAATTCTCTCCACACTCCAGTCACTCAGGTTATTATCCTATGGCTCCCACAACAGCACAGAATTCTTTGGAAGGAACCTCTTCAATCGAGAAGATGGTGGCTGGCCCTTTCTGGGATGTGACTCTGTCCTGGATCAGTGTAGGAAGCATGTAGTCACCTGGCATGCCTTGGTCTCCTTCACGTAGTGTGCCGCGGAGCCACGGCTCCTTGATTTATGTGCATTAGTCCTGTCGGGAGAGCACCTTCTCTTGGCTTCAGTCCAGAATTCCAAACCCCCACGATCAATCTGAGTGAATCTTAGCTCACTCACCGGCACTTTATTCATTTCTTCCAGCTTTCTGTCACTTCCTGATTTGATATACATTCTGTTAAATATTTTTCCTCCACTTTATGGATTAAAATGTTGATTAGGTCAGGACCAAGGGCAATGTCAGGTGATGACATCCCATTTCTCAAGGCTGACAGGATACAGTTACTTAACAGAATTATTACTAATGAGATGGCTGAAGTCTCGGCCAACTATCATGTCCGTGGTGAAATCACACGGAGCTCAGGCTCTGCTGAAATCAGGATGACTGAGACTGTGGGAAAAGATTGGGGGGAGGGGACAAAAGGGGACAGCTACTTTTAGTGCCTGAGTTCTGACTGCCATGGAAGGAGTAGATTGTCCAAGTGGAAGTGGGGGGACTCAGGACAAAACATGGCTTGGTATGTGGAACTGAGAGAGGAGAGGATAGCTGCCTTCAGACATGTAGGTACAGTGTGAAAGCAGAAATGATGGACATATGCATGGTGCTCACCACGTGCCGGATGCCAGACGTGGTCCTATGTACACTTACGTATATGATGAGCTCATTTAATTCTCACACATCCTGTGAGGCAGGAGGAATTATTATCCCCACTTTACCGATGAGAACACTGAGGCACAGGGAATGGTTAAAGCATTTACCCCGAGTCATGCCCTCAGGGGCTTAAACCCAAGCAGGCTGGCTTCACTTCTGTGACCTTGGGAAGCTCAGCCTTCCATCGTACTATTGAGTGAATTTCAAAGAGTGCACTGGCATGTTCAGCTTCTAGAAAGAGGACTTGGCAAATCCCAGGGATTCCAGATCTCAGGGTAATCTCTCCAGGGCCAGCAGTGCCTATGGAATTTTCTCTCTGAAAAGTGGGAGAGGGAAAGCGACTGGGGGGGGGAGGGGTGGGGTCAGAACCGCCTGAGAGCTGCTTCCAGGTGTGATTCTGATAACCGTCAGAGTTTGAGAACCAGTGGTCTGGGGTGTGGCTCCGAGTCATTTCTTAGAGCTCCGAGTGTTTTACTGTGAGCCTGAGGTAGTACAATCTGCAGGCTCTCCTGTATCTCAGTGTTGGGGGTGCAGAGGGTAGCAGGGGAGAGGGAAGCAAAGGCAGGCCTTAGTCAGCTCACCCGGGATGGGCCACTTTGAGGATGGGCTGCCGCCAAGGCTGTAGGCACCTGCCCAGGGCACCAGAGCTCTGGAGAGGACCAAGGGGTTTGCAGACTGCCAGAGAAACTTCTTAATGCGCAGCATTGCAAGGTTGTCCTAACATCCTATTACTGGAAAATGCTATTTGTTGGATCTAGAGTAGTTCAGTTTTTAGCCAGCTTATCTCCCAATTTGACTTTTTAACCTCATTTTAATTATTTTTTCCTTAAGATTGATACAATTTAAGTACTAATTAGAACATCATTGAAATCTGTTATTCTAAACAAAGACCTTTCTGATTATACTTTTTAAGAACTTTTCTTGTGAAGCGGATACAACCATTATTTGTTTTTTTCAATTAGGTAGTATACGAATGTGCCCAAAAAGAGAAAAAGAAAAAGAAAAACTTACTTCAAATTCCACCACGAAGAAGAAATTAACATTTGGTGAACATCATCACCACACTCTTTCTCTCATAGAATGATAGCTAATTAGGTAAATTGAAACGCTTTTACAAAAATAGAATGTTACTGTACACATTTTTAAATTAAAAGCAATATGTTTAATTTGATTTGAATTTAATAGATAAAAAAATTCCAATGGAACTTCAGAAAGTGCTGAATTTCAGAAACATTTTTCTTCATGGCAAGTTTTCAATTTCTGAAAGAATTTCTGTGAAGTTGTTTGTTTATTTGGGAGGGAAAGATGTGATTTTTTTCCCCCAGTTCTAAAATTTCATAGTGTCTGCCGCTCCCTCCACGCCAGGCCCTGGATGTCTTATGCCTCTGTCTTTTCCGTGACGAGATTTGTGGCGTCTGTGCTCTGTGCCCTGCCCAGGGGCTTTGCCGTGCCCCCCACCCCCTTCAGCGCCATTCCCTGCCTTTTCACTGCGGATTCTTTATTCCAGCCTAGTGAGTCCCAGGCCTTCAAGCGCATAGGTAGCGCTTGAGGATTTGGTTAAATTGCAGATTCCGGTGCAGCAAGTCTGAGGTGGGGACCGAGGGTCTGTATTTCTAACAAGCTCCCTTACAGTGTCAGTGGTGCTGCCCCAAGAACCAAGCTTTGATAGACAGGTTCTAACGTCTTTTGTTTACTTCAGTGTCAGCCAGATTCCATCCTCCCCCATGGCCCACCTTGCCCTCACAACTCTCTGGCACTCTGTACCCTGAATCGTGGCATTCTTCACAATGCCTGTATCTCCTTGCCTATTGGTGGGCATGGGGTGGGGAGCAACATGCCTGGGTTTAAAACTCAGAGGTGACCTAAAGTTGTTTTGCTCAGACTTGTGGACGTTGCTTCAGTGTCTTCTGGCATTGAACATTGCTGTGGTCAGTTGAGGGCAAGCTTGAGTGTTATTTATTTGTTTGTTTGCTTATTTATTTATTTATTTAAAGGTGATTTGCCTTTCTCCACCTGGATGTCCAGAGGAGTCCTTCTTTACCCTGAGGTTTACTGACTCGCCAGGATGTGTCCTGATTTGATCTTGGGATGTATTCTGGCTTTTTCAAATGGCAATTTCAAGCTCTTAATTCTGGAAACCTTTCTCCCATAGGCCTTTGAATGGTTTTTGCTCTACATTTGGTGTCTCTTCTGCAGAGCAACAATGATGCATATGTGGGTGGAGGCCCAGGAGTGCATGTTTTTTGTCACAGGTGCTGTGGACTGTGACCCACTGAGGCTGTTTCCCTGCCTCCTCCACACTCTCTTCTGGAAGCTTCTCTGGGCCAGGGGCTCTCTGCCCAGGAGCATTGGAGATGGTGGCAGCTGGAGGCTGACACAGAGACAGAAGAACACCCTCTAGGCTGTACCACGGGCTCCCATACTTTCCTCTGCACCTTGCAACTCTCATATGCTGGGGGGCCTTTCCGGATGTGGCATTTGCCTTTAGAGAAATCCAAATCTTGCCCAAAGTCTGAGGGGTTTGCCAGCTTTCAGTATTCCAAATTCCCCTGCATT
Source organism: Zalophus californianus (assembly GCF_009762305.2). NCBI lineage: Eukaryota > Metazoa > Chordata > Mammalia > Carnivora > Otariidae > Zalophus > Zalophus californianus. Next base: position 91,446,717 of record NC_045595.1, read on the forward strand.
TTCTATATGCGATTTATAGTGATGGCTGTTTCTTTATTTAAATAAAGGCTGATATTTCTTCTCTTCCTAGAAGAAAAATCCCTTTTCCTTTGTGCATTTAGATAGAGATATGTGGGAGGAGGTAGAAGGCCTCAGGAAGAACTTTGCTTTCCTCTACCTTTCTGTCTTAGCCAAATCCAGGATGTGGTTTAATTTGGTTCACATCAAATTGGCTTATTTTCCCCTCTTCTCCCAGATCAACAAGGCTAATGCGGCAGGGCGGATCACATGACCCACAAGGGCCTGGCACTCTGTTCCCACGGCCCTGGTTCCTGTAGCTGTAGCTGCTCAGTCCTGAGGCTTCCCCAGGCCAACTCCTTCAGAGGGAGACTCACCTTCAGCCCAGGCTTCTCAGTTTGTGTCTCTGGAAAGGCTGTTTTATTGGCAAATGGTGAATGAGGAAAAAGGCTGAAACTACCAAACCCACTGCCCCAGCTCCTTGGGTGAAAACCACAGCCACCCACCATTTCACGTGCAATTATTTGTATACCTATGCTTTCTTGGAAAACAGGGGGTGTTGGCTGGAAGTACTTTGAGGTGGGCCAAACCTCCCTTCTTCAGTTAATTTCACGCCATGACATCATAATAGACGTGGCACCTGACCACTCCAGAGTGAAGGCCTTTCAGTCTCCAGAATCACCCCCACCTTTAACCCATTTAGTAGGATTGGGCCAAACAGGAGGGGTGTCTTCTCCACTTGTGAGATAGGAAAGTTGAGAGCATGGAAGTGGGAGTCACTGACCCACCTTGTTTGTACGAAAAAACATGAAACAGATGACGATAACCCCATCATCTCAGGACCCTCGTAACCTCTTCCGGGGGATCCAGGAGGTGCAGAGGGTGCTCTCTCCCCGTGGTGCCTACCCAGGCACGCTCTGCTCGCCTTCCTCATGGGATGGCTGTGGGATCGGTGCGTGCCTGTCCGGGAGGATGGGAGGTGAGGAGATTGCAAGCCCTGGGAGGCAGCCGCCTGACTCCTGTAACACCTCAGCGTGCTGACATGGCTCCCAGATGTCAGAGGACACATCTGGGAGAGCTGGCTGCAGATGTAGACAGACACTGTTAGTGTGACTGCAAACAGGGCAATGGGAGGAGGGGTCAGCCACTGGGCTGAGAACCCTCGGCGCTAAACTCCACTATGAAAGAAAAGTCATTTGGTCCAGACCCCTGCCTTCAGCCAAGACTGCAACTGCTGCCCCCCCCCCCCCCCCGCCCCACACCCAGGCCATGGGCGGGAAACAAGCTCATTCTCTAAAGGTGCTAACCTTCTATCCAAACACCTCCCCTAGACAGTGTCCCCAGCCTCCCTTGATAACCACAGGCTGAAGTTACAGCTGCAGCCATTTCCTCTTGGCTGTGGATTTAGCACATTGTAAACACTAGATTGTAAAACTGACTCAATTACACACCAAGCAAGAGAGCTTATTCCTGCTTCACTTCCGCTACTTAAAAAAAAAAAAAAAAAGTCAGATGGAATAAAGTCGCTGTGGAGGTTGAAGATGGGATTCCATATTGTAGTGGACATATGTCTGGGTGGGTAGGGGCAGCACCCAGAGTCGGAACACCCCTTCTTGCTTGGAGGTGGGGAGGATTGTCTTCCTGGAGAGTGCCCAGGGGTTCTAGAGCCCGCGTACCTGACCAGGTAGCTCAGCTACCTGAAGTAGCTGACTTTGGCTTTGACTTTTGAGGGAGTGTCCGGAAGATTCAGGAGAGCGGGGATATTTGCCACAACGTTAAGTCCTGGCAGATGCATCTGCATCATTTGGTGGGTGGGCGGGGCAGAGGGGCTATGGGAGCATGTGACCCGGCCCAGACCCTCCCTGAGGTGCGGCCCAGGCTCTGGGGCCCAGCCTGCCTGTCTCCCACCCAGCCTTTCTGATGACTCAGAGCACTGTGCCACGGCCTTTCAAAAGGCTGCTTTCCTTTTCTGTTTCCTTCGTTTAACCACAGTCAATTTCTATTACTATAGCTAGGAATCCTCACTGATACAAGAGTGATGCCGAGTTTGAGTCAGCCTCTTAGGGGAGGGCTACTTATAGCAGAAAGACCATACCTATTGAGTGGATCAAGAAATGCCCATTTGTAATTCAGTAGATGGGTATCGAGTGTGTGCTGGGGGTAAGCACTGTGCTAAACACCAGGAAACGTGTGCCCTCATGCAGCTTAAGCCCTGGTGGAGGAGACATGCCTGTCCAGTTTCCAGATCACCTCTCCACATGGGTCCCATTTAGAAGGCTGCCTGCCTGGTAGGAGCATGTACCATATGTCCACAAAGCAGGTGCCCAGCAGACCTTTGTGGAGTGTCAAGTAAGGTTCTGGCATTTCAATAGTGGCAACTCATCTAGAGACCGGCTTTCGTGTGGGCACAAATCACCCACTCTTTTTTGGGTTATTATAGCTATTTCGTCTAGTTTTTGTTTTCTCATTTTATTTTCCTTTCTTCCTATTTAATAGACCTCGAGCGGGAGAGAATTGCTGGTCATGGCTAATCATAGATTCACTGTCTGTCTTTAGGGGTGAAGGGACACTTGGCTGCCAGGGTCGTATGCACTTGGGGTGTTAGGAAGCCCCAGGCAGCACCCCAGGCTCCCACACAGTACACAGGCTCCAATCCTGACTCCTCCTTTGCAAGGCAGTCCCATTTGGGCTTGGAGGCTGACTGCGGTCTCCTGTAGGCTGGGCCACAGTTCCCACCTTCCAGTTTCTGTGCAGTTCTGGCTTGCTTCTCCATCCCTAAAGGTACTGGACCTCTCAGTGCCCATCAGCCGGAGCCTCAGACTCCCTGGCTGGTCAGCACTGGACCAGTGGCCTTTGGCATGTCCCAGAGAGCAGGCAGGGGTCATCCCCCAATAGAAAGGTAGCAAACATCCCTAAAGTCCTGATCCTGGTGAAACTTGAGAAGCCTGGGGGAGGTTTTAAACACATACTGATGCTAGCCCCCACTCCTCCCCTGTCATTCTGACTGAACTGGTCCTTGTAGGGTGTGGGCAGGGTATTTTTGAAATCTTTCCAGGTGGTTCCCATGAGCTGCTAGGGTTAAGAAGCACTATTTGAGGTCTTTTTTTTTTTTTTTTTCCTGAGATAACCCTTCAAAGAGGAACCAAGAAGAGGTTAGGAAAAGGAAGGGTCAGGTCAGAGGTAGAGCCTGAGGAAAAAGTGGTGGGCATGGCTAGTGGGGCTGAGTAGAGAGCCTAGGAGTGCAGACTGGACTGTCAGGCTCTGTCCAAATATAGCCACAATCTTGATACATCTCTCTAGCAAGAGGCACATAGTTATTTCTTATGTGTTTGTGTTTAATGGATCTTCTCTTTGGCCATGACCCTGGAGAAAAGAAGAGGGAGGCAGACCCTTTTAGTCTCAGTCCTATCCTCTCAGAACCCACCCCTTCTCTGGTGGGAGGGAAAGGGGCTGAACAACAGAGGAACAAGGATTTCAGATTAAGACAAGGGCTGGGAAGGAAAGTGGAAAGAGAGTGTCTGGGACTGGGGCTGCTTTAGAAGCGTGGTCCAAGAAGTCCTCTCTGAGCTGAAGGCATTCCGGGCAAGCTCAGCAAATGCAAAGGCCCTGAGGTAGGAAGATCTTGGCAAGGTTGAGATGAGAGCTGAGAAGTAGGTATGGGTCAGGTGGTATGGGTCTGATAAGTTGTCCTCGACTTAGCTCTCTAACAGGTAGAAATAACCCTCCTCCTCTTCAGCATTGTCATGCCCCATCCTGAATAGGTAAAGGTAGAGATTTGGAAATTGAAGAGCCACCACTCCGAAGTGGTTGGGTGCCATATCCATGATGTTGTTGTGGCTTGAAACTATACTGAGGAATGGAGGCTTGGCCCACCCTGAAGTACTTCCAGCCAACATTCCCTGTTTTCCAATAAAACAGATATGCAAATAATTGCACGTGAAGTGATGGGTGCCTCTGGTTTTCACCCAAGGAGCTGGGTCAGTGGGTTTGGTAGTTTCAGCCTTTTTTCTCATTCACCGTTTGCCAATAAAACAGCCTTTCCAGAGACACAAGCTTGGGCTGAAATGTATTTTCCCTGTGAGTGTAAAGGAAGCCCCTGGAGAGTTTGGAGGAGGGGAAAAATGATCGGACCAAAGTGAAATAATAATACTAATAACCACAAGCACCACCACTCTGGACAGTGTGTGGGGAGAGCTTCTTGCAGCGGAAGTCAGAATGGAAGGCGAGGGGAACTGAGGCTGAGCAGGGCACTGCCCTCCCGTGGCCACCCAGCACGGGAGCGACAGACAGAATCTGGGCTGTCAAGCCCGGCGGGGGCACTGCCATCCCTGCTCCGGCCCAGGGCCCGGAATCCTGACTGGCAGTGTCGTCCCCGCCAAGGACTCAGGCTCCTCCCACTTGCCAGGAAATCAGTGACCTTTCCTCCCCTTCTTTCAAGATCAGAATAGGAACTTCATGAGACGTGCATGGCCTCCATCCCATCCATTTGATGATGTCTTTCCTTTAAAAATGTCTGTTAGGCTTATTTCTCAGGACCCTGGCCAGGGGTATTTTCTTCCTTCAGAGATTCCCAGGCAGTTCTCCTCTCAGGCCTGGGGCTTTCACTAGGGCATAGCTCCCTTCCCTTCTCTCCAAGGAGCGGATGAAGGCCTTGAGCTTGAGGGGGAGGAAGAGGCAGAATTGGCAGACTTTTTCCACAGGCAGGCTGGGAAAGATTGTTTAAATTTAGGCCTTACCCTCCCAGAATGAAAATAAGTTATTTTTATGCGAGAAAGTGTTAGTTATTGAATTAAATATAAGTACAGGGCACTTCTCCTAATTTATAGCTCCGGTCCAGGAGCTGAGGCGGCCTGCGTCATCCGGGCACCCTCCTCCACAGGCCACACTGGCTTCTCAGCTTCTCCCACCCTCTGTGCTCATCTGTCTTGGTTGCCTCTCCCAACTTTGTCAAATGTAACGTGAAAGAAAGGGAAATTAAAAGAAAACAAAAGAGAGCTTTTCCAAGAAGGGGAATCAGATTTATCCTGAGGTAATTAAATGTGTAGGAAACTGAGAACAAAGGATTGCAAATAGTGTGTGTATGTGAGTGAGAGAAAATAAATCATTATTTCCCAGGCAGCCAGAGCCCTCTGATGAATCTTAAATTCAGGTGCCTGCGCGGTGGAATTGGCAGGAGAAGCCAAATGTGGGCTTTGTGTGGCTGCAGCTGAATGCTCAGGGGCCCGGGACAGCCGCACAAATGCTGTCAGCTTCCTGTGGCTCCCCACAGAGCCCCCGCTGGTCCCGGATGGGTGGGGTGATCCCTGAGGGACACCCTCCTTGCCATGGTGGGGGAACTGCCATCCACTCCCTTTACATGCAGCCTTCGGCTCCCCCGTCCCCGTGGAACTGTCCGTCCTCAGGGCCCTCCGCACTGGACTTTTCTTTTGTCTTTTTCGTCGTCTAAAAGCTGAATACATTGGAGTCAAGGGCTGTATATTTTTTTCTTTTTTTAAAAGATTTTATTTATTTATTTGAGAGAGAGGGCACAAGCAGGGGGCAGGGCAGAGGGAGAAGGCGACTCCTCCCTGAGCAGGGAGCCCTACTCAGGGCTGGATCCCGGGACCCTGGGATCATGACCCGAGCCAAAGGCAGCCGCTTAACCGACTGAGCCCTCCAGGCGCCCCAAGGACTGTATCTTTTAGTGCGGCATTCCCAAGTGTCTGCCATAGCTCCTGGCCTACTGTGGTCACCCAATATGTGTTTGTGGAATGAATAAGTGAATGAATGAACGCATGAGCCTAGGAGGGACCCTCATTCATTAAGGTCAGTCACATTAAGGTCATCTCACTGCCATGTTTGACAGGTGCGTCTCCTGCGCCTTGGCTCCGAGGTGGGGTGTGATGGGAGCTCCGGGAAGGACGGGGAGGGGAGGAGAAGCAGGGAGGTAGAGGTGCTGCTTAAACTGGGCCTCCACAGAGTGACAGTTTTTGTGAAGCTCCTTGTACTTCAAGCAAGCAACAGTCACCCCCGTCCTCCCCACACTTTGCCCAGCTTAGACCCACGAAGGCGTTGGGCCTCTGAGAGACAGTGCTGGGGAGTGGCCAGCAAGGCTTTCAAATGCTGCTGTGCTGGGCATGCTGAGCAAGGACCGACCTCCTCGGGAAGCTTTCTGGGGCCATAGTCTACACAGCCCATCTTCCTATCTCCCAGCCTCTGGAACACTCTGATGCTGTGAGTTCCTTCTGCAATAGCCTCCCTCCCCTTCTCCAATGACCAGCTCAGATATCCCCTTCCACCCCTTGGCAGATTCTTGAAACTTCCGTGTATGCCGTGGCCACTATCCACCCTGTCTCATGGTTGCTCCTGATCCACCTTTTCCTATGATGCACCCATCCATGAGCTGCACAGGACCTGAATAGCATCTCATTCAGCTAGCCTAGCGGCTGCTGAAAAAACACAAAGCTGATTTCCTTTATAGACCCATTTCCTAATGCTTTTTGAGTGGCACTGCGTGACAGGGATGACACATGGGCTTTGCGTGGTGATCTTATTTCCTCCTCAATGCTGGACAGGAGTGAGTCTTGCAAGCTGATGGGGACTGGAGGATAGAAAATTCTCGGCTGAGGCTGTGCCTTGGAGAGGCTGAGGCAGAGGGGGCCCAGAGAGACTGCGGCGGCCTTGGGTAAGTCAGCCTGAGAACCTGTGTATTCAGAGTGATCTTGCCTTTCTACCAAGGCTTAGCCCTCGCAGGTGGCCCAGCCAAGCTCTGCCTGCAGTGCTTTGAAGTTCCCCGGGGGCTGCATACCGCATTCTCCTGCCCCAGTCTGTGGCCCTAGCCTGGGGTTGGGGGGTGGCTACCTCCCAGCAGCAGGCTTGGGGACTGAGTGGAGATTCCTCCCCACCTCTTCCAGAGCCCTAAAATTCCAGTGTGAGATAGTATTATTATTTTATGGTGGTAAAATACACATAACATAAAACTTACTTTCTTAACCATTTTTCAAGTGTACGGTTCAGTGGTACGAAGTGCATTCTCACTGTTGTGCCACCATCCCCACCCCCCATGTCCGGAACTCTTTTCATCTTGCAAAATCGAAACTCTGTCCCCGTTACACACTAACTCACCATGCCCCCTTCGCCACAGCCCTTGGCACCCACCAACCACCATTCTTCTTTTCTCTCCTCATTTCTCCCATCCTCCAGCCTCTGGTAACTACCACTGTACTCTCTGCCACTGTGAGTTTGCTCTGTGTGTGTGTCTGTGTGTGTGTGTGTGTATGAATATATATATATATTCATTCTACAGATAAGTGAGACTGTGCACTATATGTATTTCTGCGTCTGGTTTATTTCACTGAGCATAATGTTCTCCAGGTTCATTCATCCACATTATCACCAGTGGCAGGATTTCCAGTCTTTTTTAAGGCTGAATAATATTCCATTGTAGTATGTTGTATCACAGTATATACAATAGAATATATATATTCCTTTATAATAAATATATATATCTCACATTTTCTCTAATCATGCAACATTCTTTTCACTGGGTTCTAAAGGTTCTTTAGAGCCTTTAATGTGATCCCTGTTAGAATAAACACCACTTTGGACTAAAAGACCTTCAGGCTTAGCAGTGATAACAGCTTTATTATTCTCTGTGGACTCAGCCCCACAGAGGCAAGAAGCCTAGATGAGGTGGAGCATATGAATGGGGGGCTCTTAATCAGTGCTATGGTCTGAATATTCATGCCCCCCCCAATTCATATGTTGAAACGCTAACCTTAAGGTGATGGTATTAAGAGGTAGGGCTTTGGGAGGCAATTAGTCATGAATGTGGAACCCTCACAAATGGGATTAGTGTCCTTATAAAAGAGGCCCCAGAGAGCTCTCTCGTCCCTTCAGCTACATGAGGACATGGTGAGAAGTCTGCAGGCAGGAAGAGGGCCCTCCCCTGACCATGCGGGTGCCATGATCTCAGACTGCCGGCCTCCAGAACTATGAGAAATACATTTCTGTTGTTGGTAAGCCACACAGGCTGTGAGGTTTGGTTGTAGCGGATCACACGGACTAACACAGCCTGGTCAGCAAGGGTGGGGCTGCCTCCGGGAGGGTGGGTGACCCTTTAAAACTGCTTCCCCTGTCGTTCTCTGGGGCAAGGGAAGCGGGAGACGGGTATGTACCAAGCAGATACCAGCTTTTAAAGGACTTGCATTGTCGTTATTCATCTCTTCTGGCCAAAGACATATCTGCAGATAAATATTCCAGAAAATATCGTTTTTTGTTTTCAAATTACAGAAATAAAGTGTGCCTATTGTAGAAAACAAGGACAATACGGGAAATAGAAAGAAAAACTGAAGATCACCCAGAATGCCACCGCCTAGAGATCTTTTCTGCCAGCCCTTTGGTGTATTTCATTTTAGCATCGTGTGTGTATGGGATCATATTGTAAGCAATTTTATATCCTTCATCCATTGAATATTACATTGTGATCATTTTCCCTGTCATTAAATTTATTTGAAAACATCATTTTTAATGGCTGCATATTATTCAGCCTTGTGACTGATCCATAATTTATTTAACCATTTCTCCCCTTTTGGGCACTGATGTTCATTCTAATTTGTAGATATTATAAATATCCACAAATAATGATGCTGTGAACACCCTCGTACATAAATCCTTTGGGCACTTTGTGCTTATTTCTTGTGGATAGATTCCTAGATGTGGAAGAAAGGGGTTGTGTGTTTGGGAGTAGATCTGGATGCATATTCCCAAGTTGCTTTCCAGCACGGTCTCCAGATGAAGGCTTTGCCCCAGTAGAAGAGAATGTCTTTGTTATGGCATCTTCTTCTGCATTGAGCATTACTGTGTCTTAAATCACTGCTAATGTGATAGAATACACACTGTGAGCTTTTTTGTCATTTATTGTCTGTTCATTGATTTTGCCCAATTTTCCAATAAGGTGTCATCATTTTACTTACTATTCTTAATCAAGATTATTCTTGATTCTTCTTCTATGTCAAGATTATTAATATTTCCCAAATAGGTTACAAATATTTCTCCCAGTTGGTTATTTGCCATTAAATTTTTTATAAGAGCTTTACTGAGACATAATTCATATACCATACAATTCACCCCATTAAAGTGTACAATTCACTGGTTTTTAGAATATTCATAGAGTTGCGCAGCCATCACCACTGTGAATTTTAGAACATTTTCATCATCCTAAAAAGTAACCTCATGCACATCAGCAGTCACTCCCCATTTCATCTCAACTCCCCCTTCCCCCAGCCCCTGGCAACCACTAATGTACTGTCTGTCTCTGTGGATTTGCTTATTCTGGACATTTCATATAAATGGAATCATACAGTATGTGGTCTTTTGTAGCTGGCTTCTTTCACTTAGCAGAATGTTTTCAAGGTTGTAGCAGGTCTTAGCACCTCAATTCGCCTTTCAGTTTTGCTTATGATTTTTAATAGTAGAAGTTTAAAATTTTTATGTACTAAATGTTTTGAGCTTGCTTTTCATGATCTACCCCCTCTCTCCTCAGGGCATTTATGCTAGAATGTCGTCCAGTTAAATTTACAACTATATTTTCTTCCAATTTTTTTAATGCTTCATTAAAACATTAGAATAATTAAATCTCAAAGTAATATATGGATATGGTCCTGTTTTAAATGGCTTTAGTTTTTCTACCAACTCTTCAATCCACCTAGCATGTATTTTAGTAAATAATAATAAGGTGAGAGTCTAGTTTAATTTTTTTTCCAATAGCCAGTTGTCCCTGTGCATTTCTACCCTATTTACTTGCATTGCTTCCTTTGTAATTTGTTAAGTTCTTAAATGTACTTGGGTCTATTTCAAGACTCTTCTGTTGCAGTGCTCTGTTTATCGATGATTGCGCCAGTGCTGTGCATTTTAATTCTAACAGTTGTAAAACAGCGGACAGTCTGGTTATGAGACAAGTTACCTCTCTTTATTCTTCTTTCTACAGACTTTAATTCCTTTGCCTTACTCATACCAACAGAAGATCTTAGACTTGTTTCCTTCAAAGTTCCTTTTCTTTTTAACAGTGCCTTCCCTTTCTCAAAACAAACAGCCGCTCGTAATTTCATTGCTTATATTTTAAAGTCATATGTTATTTTAGGAATTAATTACATTCAGTCTTCCATCCAGGTGCACATCTTCCCATTTTGTCAGATCTTATATATTTTAGTAATGTTTTTAATTTTCTTCATTTTGGTGCCACGATTTAGGGCTATTCTTATGTCTTTGATTGTTTTTGCTATTTTTTATTTCTGTTGTGAGCAGATTTTTTTAAAGTGGCTATTTCTAGTATTAAAGAAGGCTCTTTCCCACCCCCCCTTTGTAATGGTCTACATTCCTGAACCCTCTTTCTAATTATAAGCTATTTTACAGTTGTTTCCTTTGCAATTTCTATATCTGATCATACTGTCTGAAACCATGATTATTTCTTCCTTCCTAATAGTTACATCTCTAATTTCTCTTTCATTTCTTATAGCCTTAGTCTGATCTTCCAGAAAAGAGTATAGCATTAGTGGAAGGGAACAAGCTCATTTTCTTTTTAATTTTAATGGAACTGACTTTAGTTGTTTCATTATTAAGGGCAGCATAAATTTAAAAAATAGAGAACTAGGAAGAAAAGTAATGTATATTTACTTGAAAGAATAGTAAAGAAGAATATATTCAGTATGTTTTGAGAAAAGCATATTGTTTTTCCTTGTTGCTTAATTGACATGTTGTTTTGATTAATAAAAATAATAAAACCTATTTTCGATTTCGAGAATAAACCTTAGTTGGCCATGGTGAATGATGTATTTGACACGTGGTGCTTTTATTGAGATTCTCACATCTGTATTTGCGTAACATTTTTTAGTTTTTTAGTTTTTTTTAAGATTTTATTTATTTATTTGACAGAGACACAGCGAGAGAGAGAGCACAAGCAGTGGGAGCGGGAGAGGGGGAAGCAGGCTCCCTGCTGAGCAGGGAGCCCGATGCAGGGCTCGATCCCAGGACCCTGAGATCATGACCTGAGCCGAAGGCAGATGCTTAACAACTGAGCCACCCAGGCGCCCCTATTTTAGTTTTTTAATGATATCAGCACCTTTGGGTATAAGGTTTTACTAACTTCATAAAACAGACTAGAGTTTTATATATATTTTAATATTTATATTATACATATTAATATCTAATATAAATGATATATAATATTAACTATAATATATTACAAAATATAGTAATAAAGCACAGAGCTACCTGTTTTTTAGAAGTTCAAAAGACTCCCCCTCTAAAAGTGGGGGATACCTCTAAAAGTATTTAGTCTTGGAATCTTTTTCAGATATAAACTTTGGTAGTTTTTTTTTATTCTGTCCTCACAACTGATTTCTTAAGGTTTTTGTTTTATCCTGTGTCACGCTCTGATAATTTACATTTTCCAGAAAAACTATCCATTTTGTCGAGATTTTTCAATTCATTAGCAAGTGCCATACAGAGGGATATTTTTTGGACAAGAAGAGAATACTGCCTGTGGTTGTGTCCCCTTTCTTATTACTTACATTAATTTGTTTTCTCTCCTTCTCATTATTTACAGTAATATTATAGAGAACTTTACATGTAAATGGGTTTTATCGCTCACCTCCAGCTTCCCATTCTGGAATGCTTCATTTTGATTCATCACTCAGTCAGTGGAGTATGTTTTCAAGTAATATTTTCTCTTCTGAAAGATACCTGTTAGAATGTTAGAGTTCACGCATATCTTGAAATGCCTCTGTGGCTCTGCATTTAGACCATGCACTGCATTGATTGAATAGAACATTTCTAGCCACAACCATTTTCTACAAAACTTAGCGGATGTTGTTGGCGCATGTCTCCTGTTCTTGCCTTTGTGTTGTTGCAGAGGTGATCTGAGGCTTGTTCTCCAGTGGTTAGCTCACTTTTTGTTTTGCTTTGGTTTTGCTTTTTTTCCTGCCCGAATGCTTGTAGATTTTTAATAGTTCTTTCAGATAGCATTATTAAGGCCTTCAAACCTAATGTGTTAAGGTGTATGAAGTGTGTGTGTGTGTGTGTGTGTGTGTGTGTGTGTGTGTGTATTTGTGTGAGACAGAGAGATGGAGGGAGAGAGAGAAAGAGAGACGCAGCATGCTGGGGAAACAGGCATTCTCGTTGCCTTCAAATCCATCTCCCATGCACTACAGCAGTTTTCCTCATCCTTGGCGCTGCTGGCATCCTGGTCCACACACTTTTTGGAGAGCCATCCCGTGCACCCTAGGATGGTTAGCGGCATCCGTGGTTCTCTACCGGTTAGATGCCGGGAGCATCCTCTCTCTTGAAGTCGTGAAAGCCCCAGATGCCCCCAGACATTTTGTCCTGGGGGCAAAATGGATCCCTGTGGAGAATCTCCGCAACAGAGAGTGACATGAACTTGTGTTCAGATGTGGGAACTGAACATCCTCCCTTATCTTACTTCAGTTGGGCTCCAGCTCAAGCAAACATGTCTATATGGGCCTTGGTTTGTGTTTTTCTCTTCTACTCCTGCAGCTTTGTAATTGGTGGACATCCCTCAAGGTTTAGCACCATATCAAATTGTAGTTAACGTAGTAGCATTTGAGTTTTTACTTGCCTGGTGTTTACTGGTCTTTGGTGGGAACCTGGGAGAACCTGGGACAGGCATTACCGGCCAGCCACTCTTTTACACCACTCTCCTTTGCTGTGGATTTTCTCACTCTGTGCATTTTGATACTCAAACTCTTTTAAAAAAATTTCTTTTTGTTTCTTAGGGGAATTGTTTTTACTATAAATGCTGGTGTTTGGATGAATATATCACTGGTTCAGACGGTAATTTGGGATGCCCGGTGAAGTAGTTTATTCTGGGCCACACTGAAAAATGGCCCCTCTGCGACCTTAAATACGCAGTCAGCTGCTCCAGACCCGAAGACACTTCTCTCAGGCCACATGCGCTAATGACGACTGAGCTGAGCTCACAGCTTGCAGTCTACACCTAGTCAATTCTGAAACCAGGCGGTGATGAAAATCCCCTCTAAATGCAAAGAAGTGTGAGACTCAGTCGAGGCATGGTGTGAAAAACAGTTTGGCTGCATACCCTTTGCCCAACTTCATCTCAAGAGACTCGGGAAAAACACAGAAACACCTCCTTTCCAGTATTGTTTATTTTCATGTTACAAACTGTGCGGTGGAATGAAAACAGGGCCCGAGTGTGGCTCCGGTTGTGAAATGTGATTTTACTTCTTCTATTTTAATCCCGGAGAGGGAAAGTTCCAAATTATCTGCTAAAGCCACCTTCTTTGAAACCTTTCAACGGCATGGTTTAGAAACAAGGATTGATGTCGCCAGAATTTAGGACATAAGTCTGTTCCCAGAGAGAGCAGAACATGTGTTTGGGGGCTCCTTTCGCATTTGACCTCCCTCCGTCCCATCCCAGGGGGTGGACTAGCACCTTCCCCTTCCATGTTGTGGTGGGCCCCCTTGGGGGAGTGGTAGCTTTTCATTTTTTGAATTAATTTTATTTTTACCAAAGTAATGGATTTAAAAATTTAATTTGTACAGAAATGAAAGAACATCAGTCTCCCGCCCACCTTCCCCCGCCCCATCCTGCTCCCTGACACTTCGCTCTGCTTCGTATATTGACTTCCATTTTTTTGAGTTATATGCTTATCATGCTATTTATTGATACCAGTTTAGACCTTCTGTTTTGGTTGCTGAGGATATGGCTCTGTATTTTGCCCTTCTCCACATTATTCCTCTTCTTTTATTTTGTGCACATCTCTCTATTGCACTCTCTGTTACTTGTCTGTAACGTGTTGGCTTTATGTACATGACTCTGCAATGTGATATGTGTGTAGTAGAGAATATATGTTTATCTAGTTTGTCAGTCTCTATATATGACTTTTTGGTGAGATCCATATCATGCTCACATGATTATGTTTATGCAACTCTTTTTCAGTGCCGAGCTGAATAGAGTGGCATACGGTGACTTTCTTTTTCATATACTTCTTGTAAAATTTGGGATTAATGGTTTCCTGAAATGAAACCTGAAATGAAATGAAAAATGGTTTTTTCATTTATTTGATTTTCTGCGTACTACCTATGTTTTTTCCACAGACTCAACCAAATCTGTCCCGTTATAGCCAAGATCATTTCCCAAATGCTCAGAAGGTTCAGAGTGTCTCCCGACTCCATCCCTAAAGTGTGCTCTGCTTACATCCCGCTTGCTCTCTGGTCCTACTGCACAGTTAGTGGATTAGGTCTTGTCTTTGCTACTTTCATGAATTGCTCATGTGATATGTGTGCACCCAGTGTTTTATTTATCTGCTGATTTGTTGGAGCAGAGGCATCTGTGGCTGCATGCCTCACCTCCCCCCTCTGAGAACCGTGCCTCTGGGTGACCCAGCGACCAAGCCACTCACACGGCCCCTTTAGAGGCGTGGACATCATGCCCTTTTTCTCAAAATCAGTGTTCACTCCTCCCACCAAAAATGTATACAGACCTTTGTGTGCTGAGTCTCCTTCCCAGTGTTCCTTGTTTGTGAGGTCTCACACCTTTTCTGTTGTTTATTGTCATTTACTGGGGTTCCAGGAGGTGGCCAAGAGAGACATGTGTTTGAGTCAGAGATTTGAACATAGATGGCTCTGGTGGCAAAAATCCATGTGTCTGAAGACCGTGACTAACACCGTGGGGCAGGGAAGAGGAATCTGAGGCCATCGCCAAAGAAGGACGAAGAACCTCCGGGCTTCAAGCTTTGAGAAGGATTCATTTTATGTTGGGATAGGGTATTGCAGGAGATTCCTTTCCTACTAGGTGACAATCAGGGTAGAGTCTGGAATCATTTACTGCAGTTTGGCTGAAAGGCGGAGGGAAAGGCTCAGAGAGCTCAAGACCAAAGCTCACCTTGAAGACAGGGCAGCGGTATCTCCTGGGAAAGGTCAGCTCCCCCTGGGACCTTCCACTGTTACAGCTGCCAGAGTCCCCAGAATCAACTGTCACCCCAGCCTTGCAGGGAGCACGCAGGACAGCTGCTGTCTCTGCTATGCTGAGTTGCTAGGCCTCAACCCTTCTGCCTATGAAGTGGGGAGATTGTTTTCTGCCTTCTGGGGAAATGTGCCTGTGAAAAACACAACCTGCACGAGGGTTGGGAGGCTCTGCAAAAGCCTCTGACCATTGACTGAGAACTTTGAGCCAGGCCTGGCGCTGAGGACCCATACACGTAAATCTTCATTTACAATGGATTTTAATACCTTCCTAGGAAGATGGGAAATAGCTCAAACCAGAGTAATATCTTTAAAAAAGGAGAAACTGCTGTTTCTGAATAAATTGTTAGCAAATAGGTTAAGAGAGAGAATCCGGAAATGAAGACTAATAAATCACTAGACCTTTCCTGTTGCATCAGGAAGGTTCCATCTGATTCCTGCGTGCTCCAGCCCTGGCCCCAAAGCACTCAATAACGTGTCACAGATTCTGAGAATTTAGTTGCTGGAAGAGGCCTGAAAGTTTCTAGCAAAATGCCTCCCTTTGTAGATCCTGCTGCGGAGGAGCTATTGTGCAGCACACTCTCCCTCACACCATTAGAGTCAAACCTTCGTCAATATTTAAACATTCACTATTCAGAATTTCATTTCTCTGCTCCTCTTCTTTTTTTTTTTTTTTTCCTCACTCGGAGAAGGGAAGAAAAACAAGGTTAGCAACTGTCTTCTGTATTTCTGCAGGGAAGAAATGAGCCACTTCAAAGCTGAGCTGATTTACTGGATAAATATCTATTTAAGCATTTGAGGACTTTAAATGTATATGATTTACCAGAGAAATAGGGGGCATCCTTCAGAATCCACTATGCAAAGATATATTGACACAATTTCAACTGTATGGTTATGTCTCTGATAAATCAGCCTGCCTCCTTCAGACCTTCACGGTCCACTGGAGATAAAATATGCACCCCCTTTTGGGGAGGGCAAAGGGCAGGCAGGCGGGGATGTACAGCCAAGTCTGCTGGGAAGGATCTCACGGGGAGGCTCCTGAGCCTGGGAGTCTGGGAATCCTGTGTGAGGGCACGGGGTCCCAACGGGGCATTTGTAGCCAGGTTCCCAAGGCTGTGGGAGGCCTTGGAGGCTGGAACCCCAAGCGGGAAACCGGGCTAGTGGATTGTGGGGAAGATTGTGGGGAAGTGATAGCTTTAGGGCCTCGACAAAGCTTAGCTCTGAGCCATAGCCATAGGGACCCTGGCCAGGTCCTGCCAGGCGGCTTTGCCCAGGGAGGCCCTGCATGTGAGCTCAGGTGACTCTGTCAAGGCAGCCATCATGGCTTTGGGCAGTGTGCTTTCTAAGATTGCTAGAGTGGGGCTTGTGAATATGGAAGCAGATGGGGGGGCCTCGGCCCTATAGCTGGCTCGTAAATGCGATGTTTTATCACATGGGCGCCTTTTGAAATCGCTCCTGGAGGAGACCCTATGGGATGGACCCTGCTTGCAGGACCTGTGTAAGACTTACGGCCAGAAAGAAAGAGGACAACTGACAGGGAGGTTGCCAGTGCAGCTGAAGAAGGACAGAATCTGGGTATCGGAGGCCGAGATGGAGGCCGAGATGGAGGCCCAGTGCTCATGTGCTATCCAGGCTGGAGGGATCTTCCCATGGGCACACCCCCTTCCTGCTGAGAGCTCAGCGGCATTTCTAGGCCAGCTCTGGACTTGTTTCCTCTATGCCCACATTCTGAGCTCATTCTTTTAACCCCACTGGGGTTTGGATCCACATGGCCTGCACCCTAGGATTTGCTGCTCACAGAGTGGGCATGAATTGTGCCAAACAACCCTTTTCCCCATTCTTCCCTTGCCCATCTATCTCTCCTTGGCGAGGCTGCAGGGAAGCCTGCAGTCACCCTTGTTAGGGGTCTGTGGTTTCTGTTACGCTTAAAGCTTTGTCTACTGCCCCTTTCTACTGAGGAGGACTGGTTAGTTACCCACGGAGTTGGGATATTGCTGCCTAGTTCCACAGAAGGGAATGCTAGAACTGCTTGGGGAAAAAAGAAAAGTCTCTTATTCCAAGCCAGTATTTACAATAATTACATGCATTGGTAAATGGGCCTGGGAAAGGGAATTACCTTCAATTAGGGGGTCTTTTATTCTTGAAGTAGATTCTAGGCAGCACATCCTTGGGTAATTCAGGAAGGTGGTTGAAATCCAGCAAGTTCTGCATCTGAGCATGGTCTCCCACTTGGGACTATCCTGCTAACCCCACCTCTGCTCTCATATGTGTCTCGTGGGCCTGGTTCCTGTTGCTGGGAAAAGCTGGATCAGCTAGAGGCCTGATGTCCATCGGCCCTGAAGTACTCTCTCGGCATCTCCTGCATCCACAGACATCCTTGCATTTTGCCTGAGTCATCGGCCATTCTAAAACATATTTGCTTGTGGCAAAGGTCAGAGGACTGGCCCAGGTGGAGGACTGGGTAACATGCCAGAACTCTGCTGTGACACAAAGAAGAGAAAATTGGCCCCAAGGAAGTTGGTGAATGGGATTTGTTGAAGTATTTGGTCTGGTCGGGTCCACGGATTTGAGGAAAGGAGGGGCATGGGTGCATGGAAATCCCATTAAGAACTAACATTCGTTTATCTCTCTGTCCAGCCACCCATCTGCATCCTCTCACTAATTCCACATATATCCACTGAGTACCCTCCAGTGGCTACCAGGCTCTGGGCTAAATGCCAAGGCCACAGGCAAGAAGCGACTCTTAACCCCCAGGAGCCCACTGTTGGGTGGGGAAAGCAGGCCAAGCCATTGGCATGAATAGTATGGGGAAGCTGGTGGAGCACTGCCTCTGGAGGATCAGAGCCTCAGGCCTGTATTATACATAAAGGGGGTGGAGGGTGGGGAGTGCCAAGAAAGGCTGGGGCCAGTCCAACCAAGCTGCTAGGGCTTGCTTGAACTGGATAGGGAGGGAATTAATCAAGGAAGTGGGAATTGGCACACACATGTCACCTGTCCAAACTGGCTAGGATGGAGTTGGGGCAAAAGCTCAATCAATGCCTGTGAGGTCAGGAGCTCCTCACCACTTTCTTATCTGTGCCATGTCTACCCATGTGGGTACCCTGCAGTGTACAGATTATTGTGCCCTGAGATTGGGAGAGATGTGTCCTCTATAGGCTTGTAACATCTTAGGTATAGCTATCTTTACCTAATATTATCCCCCCGCCCTTAGATTGGAGGGGGTCCTCCTAACTCAAGCAACCCTGACAGTGTCACTGTTGGGGGTCCTGCCCCTTGCCTTCCCCTGAAGATAGGCCTGAACTTGGGATAAGTGCCTTAACCTCTCTGGTCAGTGGGGACCTTGTGCCTATTTAGAAACTCTAGAATCTGAGGTTTTGTTGATGACAGGCAGCCAGTTCAGGAAGCCCAAAAGTGGACTCCACAGTTGGGATCTGGAGGAGGGTATAGCAATGGACTGAAGTCGCTGGGATCCGAAGCTGCAGAAGTTTACAAAAGTGGGCACCAGGCTTGATGAGCAATTATGATGTAGCCATAAACATAGGCTTCTGTTCCCTTGGTGGATTCAGGCAGTGGAATGCCATGCCAAATGGGCAGGGCTGGAGCCCTGGGATGGTAACTGGACTCCCAGAAGATGAATGGGTGGTTATTCTGTCATCAGACATTCTCAAGGCATGCGGTTGCATCCTGACCTGGGATGCCACCAACCTTACACCAGACCCCTGAACGAGAGAATTAGCACGTTACCAAGGATCGGGAGTATCTGCTCCAGGCTCTGGCCTGGAGGCAAAAGAGAGAATTTTCAGTGCAGCGAATCATTCTGAAACTCAATCTCCTTACCCCAGATGCACACTGAAGATGAAAAGGTTGCTCTTTGTTTCAAATCTCCATGAGACGGGATGAATAGTGAGATGAGACTCTGGCCTCTGGGAAGATTTGGTAGAATTCTTCATAGTCTTGGGCTTGAAAACTGGAGAGGGTTCAGCCCTTGAGGTGATATCCCTTGAAGATGAATATGCAGAAAAGTGCTCGTTAGTATGTAAGGGAGAAAATGATGGTTTTGCATGAATTTGGCTTTTAAAGGTCATTGGCACTAGTTCCTAATGTCAAAATGTTGGAAAGGATTTAGAAATCATGTAGCCCAAGTCCATTTTATGTAAGGGGAGACTGAGGTTCAGAGAGTTTAGATGCCTTGCATATGGCCAGGGAGAGTGTCTGTGTCTCATCCATTGTTCAGCTCTCATCAGTGCTGACTTGTGTGGAGTGGGTATTTTGCACTCCTCGCTTGAAGAGGAGGGAATGAACCAGCTACAGTTTGGCATTGTATCTCATCTTCACTTTGGACAACAGTCTCATTACTGAGTGAGCCAAGTGATACAAGGTTGAAATGTGGATTTTCATGTCTACATGGAGTGGGTACTGAATAATCTGTGTTGGGTGAATGGCGGATTTCATCAGGCCACATTTGCTCTGTTTCCCTTAGCCTTTGACTGGTCAGATGATTTCTGCGGAAAAGTGACGGGAATTCTGCAGTTAGTGTTGGAATACTTTCCTGGTGTCCCCTTACTAAGCCCCACTCCTTTATTGTCATCACCATTGTCTACACTCACCTGATCCCCCAGCCTGAGCCCCAGGAACATCTGGTCCTATCATAGAGCTCTGGTGTGACCCCTTTGTGCAAGCATGCTCCTCCCATCACCCTTACCAGGATAGATGTGAGGGGCATGTTGGCCAGAAGCTCCAGTGTGGTAGCCTAGCCAGGCCCTGGCTTACATAACATCTGTGGGTTTACTTGTCACCTGCGGTGGAATAGAGATGGCAGTAAATCCTTAGATACTTGTCCCGTGTAGAGATGGGACCTAATTACCCTCCCCTTGAATCTGGGCTGCCCCGTGGCTACTTTGGCCAATAGAGTGTGGCAAGAGCTACACTTTCCCACTTTCAGACCTTGCCTTTAAGAGCATGTGCTGCTTCCTTCTTTGTCTCTTGGTGCCCTGAACCACCATATAACAGTCTAGCTCCCCTGCTAGTGAGTACCTGGAGAAGCCCTGACACTGCAGGCCGAGGGAGATGGGCCCAGCTGAGTGCAGCCGGCCAGCCAGCCCCATCAAGCTGCCAGCAGGTGGGTGAAGCCATCTTGGAGCCTCCAGCTCGGTCCAGCCACCTGCTGGATACCACAGAGGGACGCTGCTCCGTGTAACATGGAGCTCAAGAATCACCCCACCACTCTCTGAATTCCTGACCCACAAAAACTTCACACATAATAAAAGTATGAGCTTGGAGTCCGACTTTCTGGATTCGAATCCCAGCCCTGCCACTTTCTGGCTGTGTGCCCTCGGGCAAATGCTGATCCTCTCTGAATCTTAGTCCCAACACCTCTAAAGCTGGGACAACACTCCTTTCCTTGCAGAATTGTGAAGCATTCACCATAGTAAGGTGGAAAGGGCCTGGCATGTAGTAGGTGTGCCATTAAATCCAAGCTATCCTTTCAACTTTTTTCAGTAAACCAGAATTCTCTCAGGCAGGGGTGCCTGAGGAATGGCTCCCCCACATGCACTGTGATGTCCTGAGAGCCACCTGGCTTGCCCTTTTCAGGACCTGCAGTGCTAGTGGGGGAAGGGCCACTCAAAGACACTGAGTCCTGGGGGGTGGGGTATTTGGTGAGCTGGAGGCCCATGTGCCAACCTGCAAGGAGCATGGGAACCACGCAGGGTATATGGATGAGACACATCTGCATCTACGGGTATGCCCATATGCCGTGCACACACACATGCACACGCACATGCACACGCACACAAATGGGGGTGGCAGAGGATGAGGGTGTTCAGGCCAGTGAATATGGCTGTAAGGAGCACTGAAGAAGGAGCTATGAAGAGCCCAAGCAGGTCACTGCTCTGTCCAACCTCAAAGGTAATGCCCAGAAAGCTCTTTCTAAACTGTAAAGCACTCTGCGCGCCAGGCATTATTCTTAATAGCTTGACAAGGAGGAGGAAGAGATAGGAAGTGGACGAGGAGAAATCCGCCTGAATCCTCCTGATAACAATTTTACATCTATAATTCCTTCCCCTTCTTACCGCATTGGAATTTTATGGGGATTAGTGAGCATCCAGCTGCAGAAGGCCCAGAGCCCCTTAGAAAAGGCTCAGCCTGGGCTTTATTTAATGAATCCCCTCAGAGGGGATTTTCTTTTGTGGCAAAATGTTCCCTACTGGTAAGGGATGTATTCCACTGCCTAGGGCCCCTTCCCTGGGTTTCTGTCAACAGGAGGGGGAAGGTTGCATCCACTCTTCAGCATCTCATGGTGGGTGTGTTGGTTGAATTACTTAAAACTCTGGAGTCGCAATTACAATTTCCTCCCTTCTTGTTTCTGCCCTCAAAAGAATAGCTCCCAGCCCTCTCATTCCCATCCCTCCCCTGGGTACCCCTGGAGTTTACTTGCGTGGCCCGGAACTGCTGGGATGTTGAGAAGCGTGAGGGGCCAGGGGAGCCTTCTGTGGCCCATGGAAATGTGAGCTGTGTTGCTGGGTTCTTTGCCTTCGTGTAGAGCCACTTCCTCAAACGGAGTTTTTCAAATGCAGGTCTTCCAACTAGTCTTGCATGGAGAACCCCATGGTCCTAGCCTCCCCTCCCAGCCTTGAACAAGGCCACCCTTCTGAAAATGGAAAGGAAGCTCCAGACCACCAGGCATTGTGAGCAAGAGGGTGAAAATTTGAAGCCTAAGATTTGAGACCATGAGGATAGGGTGGCCAGACAAAATACAGAACACCCACTTAAATTCAAATTTCAGATAAGCAATGAATAGCTTTTTAGTATAAGTATGTCCCAAATGGACTTCTCACAAAGAATGATTTTTCAGTACATGTCCTATGCAATATTTGGGATGTACTTACACCAAAAATAAAAATTACCGAAATTCAGATTCAACTGGTAGGCATCCTGTATTCTGTTGGTAAATCCAATAGAATCAGTCCTTCCTGAGGACTGCACTGCCCGCAGTGGTGGTCGGGTCTTGCACACTGACCTGAGGTTTGCTGAGTCTGCAAGGCAGTCTTCACTGGGCTGACTGTTTGCTCTCAAGAAATTCACTTGCACCAAGGTCAGTGGCCCCAGGTAGGCAAGGTGTGTCTTATTATCTGGTCTGTTCAAACAGCAAGGGCATTCTTCAGCTGATCTGGAGAAGCCTCATGACTCATTCCCTAATGCCCTGACTTTAAGCATATTAATAGCTCTCCATGCCAAACAGCAAATGCTAGACTATTGAATTGGAGATAAAGAAGTCGACTTCTCCCATTTTATTTTCTTGTTTATATCCTACTCTCAGTTCGAAAGGAATATAGAGTATCTGAGCCCCTAAATACAGGTAGGTACTTTTCTCTCTAATATGTTAACTGTTAGTGAACCAGGCTCAAGTTTAATCAAGGCTAGAACGGGGCTCTGGGTCGGGCACAAATCTCTCTCTCAGAATGTGAAACCCTCGAGGCATGCTTATGTACCTGGGCCTCCCTAGGGCCAAGACCTGGGATGGAGACACTCCTGGGGTCAGCTCTCCTCCTTTCCTCCCTCTGCCCCTCCACACCTTCTTCCTTGACCTCCCTGTCTGGGGAGGCATCTGTCTCCAGGCCGTTTGGGACGCCCTGAGGACTCCCTGTCCTCTACCGTGCTCCATCCATTCCTGCTCCATCTCCACACCGGAAATTCCCAAGATGCATTCCTTTGGTGGCAGCCTTTTGCCCCCATGGAAATACTGCCTCCAGTATGCATGATGCCTTGAGGCTGGTTGGTCCCTGTACCTCAGACTGTGCTCCATAGGTCCTTTCCTGAGTTAGTATCTATGGAGGAAGAAACAGGAGAGAGACTGACCTGCATGTTGCCCAAAGCCCAGGGCAGGAGGAGGACCAGGAAGCGGGGAGCACTGAGAACAAGACATGTCAGCTTCCCCGTGAGCCCATGGGGTCTCCCCAGGACTCCACTTTTCCCAGGCAGCCTTTGGCTCGGGGTGGAGGGTGAAGACCCACCTGAGAGTGAGTAGGACAGTCACAGATTGGCAAGGTAGATTTTGTGTAATATATTTCCTGAGTAGTGAATTTATCAGGAAATTAAAACTGAATTCATCTCACTTTCAAACCCCTAATTTTAGAAAAAGAGGTCTGCTTATATTTGTTGCCTAATTAGCTGCAGTTCCCCAGGATGTCAACGGGCAGATGTTTCTGTGTATGCATACATTGTATACAAGTGTGGTGGGGAGCCCTATGGTTGGTGGCAAGCTGGCCACTGTCATTACCATGGTACCATGTAAAGGGAATGGGAGTCTTCTTGGTGGCTGGGCCGGGCTGTGCCTGCATCTGCCCTGAGGGACAGACCCCGGGATGCAGGCCAGCATCTTGCCCCCGGCAAGCAACAGAGTACCTTCAGCTCAGCCCCGTGCTCAGCCGTGCCCAAGCGACTGCAGAGCTGAGGGGCTAAGAACACCGGCTTCCTGGTCAGACAGAACTGAGTTCATAATCGCAGTTCGGCTTTCTTATTTACTGCTGTTCAATATGGGGCGCATCCCTTTACCTCCCCGAATCTCAGCTTCTTGGCCTATAAATGGAGGTAATTATATTTGTTTCATAGGATTGTTGGAAAGATCAGACAGGAGAACATAGGCAAAGGTCTTAACACAGTGTCTTCCCTTAGTAAATGTTTAACAAATGGTACTGATTATTATTAGAAAACATATTAATTGGGTCTGTAATGTCTTAACACATCTGGTTGTTTTTAAAGTGATGCCTTTTGAGCTAAATTAAGCTGCCTGCTTAATTCAACTATATGCTTAATGCCTGCATTGCAGTATAGACTGTATCTTTCCTGAAATGTTTTCCCCTACATTTTCACCTTCGTGTGTTCTTTCCTTGATGTGCTTCATCTTTTGAGGCATCTCAGAGGCAAGCCTGAGTATGAACAAGATAGGTGGGTATTTAGGAGACATTTGAGAAATGTTGAGGAATTTGATGCTGCTGTGATACCAAGGTTCTCCAAAGTGTGTTCCACGGACCCCTGTAGAGGGTCCTTTTAGGAGGTCTTCAAGGCCAGAGCTCTCTTCATAATGAAATTTACATGCCACTTGCCTATTTCACTGTGTTGATATTTGCATGGATGATAGGTAAAAATTGGGTCCCCCTGACTGAAGCTGATATTTTAAATTCTTGCCCAAGCAAGAATTAAAACAGTGGTACCAAAGTGTACTAGTAGTCATTCTGTCCTTTACCAACAAGCACTCAGAAAAACAAGCCAAAACACACCCTCTCCCAGAAAAAAAAACGATGCCAATTTCACTTAAGAATGTCCTTGATGAAGCAGTAAACATCAGTAATTTATTTACATCTTGATCTTGAGTACATGTCCTTTTAACATTCTGTGGGACAAAATGGTAAGTTCAAATAAAGTACTTCTGCTGCATCCTGAAGTATTATGGTTGTCTCAAAGAAAAGCACTCATGTGGTTTTTTGAGTTGCAAGCTGAACTAGCCACTTTTGTCTTTTTCTTTCTTTCTTTCTTTCTTTTTTTTACAATTTATTTACGGGAGAGAGAGAGCATGCACACACGTGAGCTAATGAGTGGGGGGAGGAACAGAGAGAGAGAATCTTCAAGCAGACTCCCCACTGAGCGCAGAGCATGATGCAGGGCTCCGTGTAGAGCTCAATCCCACGACCCTGAGACCACAACCTGAGTGAAACCAAGGATCGGATGCTTAACCTACTGAGCCACCCAGACACCCCGAACTAGCCACTTTTTTCAAGGAACATCATTTTCAGTTGCAAGAACGTCAGACACACAAATTATAAGCTTTTCAGACTTGGATATTTGGCAGATATTGCATTGAAAATTAAGAGGAGTGAGATTACCATTCCAATGAAAACCACTGAAGGTATTGATTGCTAATGATAAAATTTGAGCTTTTAATTAAGAGTTTTAGAGAATTTGAGAGCTTCCCATTTTTAAAGAGGGATATTAATGAAGATAGTTTTTTGATACTGTATGATGTAATGCGTCAACATTTGGAAGATCTTCATAACTCATTATACTGAAATTTGCCAAATGACCAATACGTGATGTGACTAAATCAGGCATAGGTAAAATTTCCTTTGAAAATTCAAAATAGATGAATGTATTTTGGGGCATCTGGGTGGCTCAGTTGTTAAGCATCTGCCTTCGGCTCAGGTCATGAACCCGAGGTCCTGGGATCGAGCTCCACATCGGGCTCCCTGCTCCGCGGGAAGCCTGCTTCTCCCTCTCCCACTCCCCCTGCTTGTGTTCCCTCTCTCACTGTATCTCCCTCTCTCTCTGTTGAATAAATAAATAAAATCTTTTAAAAAAAACAACAAAATAGATTAATGTATTTTAATGCAGTGTGAACGCAAAATTTTCACTTATCAGGTTTAAGATTACACATTGTAGCTAAACTTACTGAATTTTGGTGTAGTATCACAGAAGAATATCCCCAGTTATCCAAAAAGGCTACAACAATGATTTTCTCTTTACCTTTTTTCCTTTTTTTCCCTTTTTCTCTTTTATCAATTTTCTTCATATATGTCAATCAAAATGACATATTATATCATACTGAATGCAGAAGCAGAAGTGAGGATCCAGCTATCTTCTGTTTTGAGCCAAATATAAAGAGATTTGCAAAAACCATAAAGCAAGGCCAGCCTTTTTACCTTTTCTGAAAATGTAGTTATTTTTTAAAATAAAAATCTGTTATTTGTGCGAACATGCTATGAATTTATTATTGGGGTTCTCAATAATTTTTAAGAATGTAAAGGGGCCCTGGGACCAAAAAAAAAAAATTGAGAATCACTGCTCTAACAAATGCTTTGTTCTTTCTGAGCAAAATCTCTGCATACACTTTATTATAATTATGGAGGTGTGTTCCCCTCTCCCTCTTTGGATGTGTAAGCTCATGGAGGACAGCTTCCTATTTTTGTGTGCATCCCAGCAGCTCACACATGGCAGAGCATGTGATAGAAGTTTGGTAAATATTTAATGAACGACATAATGAGTGTTAGATTGTCTCTCCATCTATAAAATTGGGGTCTGTTGGCCCACAGGGCTACCTGAAATGATGCCAGGTTATGACCTCAGCCTCTACGATCCAAGAGACTTGGTTCCCATACCTATCTGCCCTTGGCAAATGTATGATTTGAGTAAGTTACTAGATTTCCAGTTTAAGGCATGAATCGTCCAATTGAGAAATACAAATTCTTAGGCCCTAGCCCAGACCTACTGGATCAGAAACTCTGGAGGTGGGGCCCAGCAATCTGTGTTTTAACAAGCCCTCCAGGTGATTCTGATGCACTCTTAAATTTGAAAACTTTTAAGTTCCTTTTGTTCTCCTGTAAAATGAAGGATAGAACCCTTACTCCATAAGGTTGCTGACAGATTACATGAGATCATATTCATAAAATGCTTGGCAATGCTTAGACACTCACTAAGCAGGGCCTATTCTTAGCTTAAAGGACAAGAAAGCCTAGACTATTTTACATCTTACCGAACTATTTCCTTGTCCACAGCCCCAGCCTTTGCTCACATTCTGTGGCTCTGAGCCTGGGATGAGGAGTGTGTTTGAATTGGAGAGAGAACAGAGATGTCCAGAGAGCCGAGGAGGGGCAGTGTGTGGCCAGGCCCCTGAGCCTTCTGTTTCGTTCTCCCTTCCTGATGGAAGTCTGCTGACCTTTAATGACACAGGTTCACTGGTCCTATCTCAGTGAGGGACAGCCTCCAACAGTCTAGTCAACTCCAAAAAAAGACCCTGATGGAGGGAGACAGAGAGGAAGAGAAGTGAGAGCTTAGAGAGAGGTCAAAGGAGGAGAAATGCCGAACAAATTCGAGCAAGTAACCTTTGCAAATGGCAGCTGGGGAAACAGAAGGTGAGAAACTGTCATTCCAAATTGCAAAATTGACAAAGAAAATGAATCAGCGCCTTGGCAGACAGGTGCCTGAGCTTCCCTGTGTCACACTCTGTAGCCCGGCTTATCAGAGGCCCCATTCCCGTGACCCTATTGAAGGTCCATTGGCATCTGCAAGTCTTGTTAATTGGAAATGCATCAAACTGCACAGTCAGCAAAAGCCCATTGAGAATTCAGGGTCTCAGTAGGACTGGCTGACCTATTAACTGCTTCTCTGCCTGTAGCTCTCAGTTTATGGACCCAGAGCTCCCGGGGGGGCAGTATGCTTCCTCTCCCGTGCATTGATTGACCAACTGATTCATTCATTTATTCATTCCTCTGTTCATTTGTTCCTTCCCTTAACAAACATTTATTCACACCCCATGGCAGCCTCTTCTTACTCTAGACCAATGCTTCTCAAACAGGGGCAATTTTTCCCCTTTTTCCCCAGGGGGCCGTTTGGCTTTTGGTCGTCAAAACTGGAGGGTGTACAGGCAGATAGTGGTAGAGATGATGCTGTCGAACATTCTGCAAGGCACAGGACAGCCCCCAACAACAAAGAATTATTTGGCCCCAAACAACAGTCGAGAATGCTGCTCTAGATGGGAGATAGGTATTCGAGGATTAGAGAGGGAGTTAATACGTAGAGATGGCAGATACCAGACTGTATCAGCAAAGGGAAGAGTTACACAGAGGGATGATGGCTTTAAGAGGGAGCATGGGGAAACTTAAGATTGTTCTCTCTAGGGGTTGGTGGAGGGCAAGGGCAAGGGTGCTAGGGAGGGTAGGTATGACGGCAGACTGAAGACTCATGGGAAGAGGGGAGGGATGCCTTCCTTAGTCTGTCCTTTGTCAAGTCTTAGAAAGTCTCTCCTCTCACTAAGGGCCCATGAGACCTTAAGTTTGAAGCAGGTGCCATAGGGAATAAGGAGGTATGGTAGCCAAGTCTTCATGCCCACAACTCCACCATGGGCACACTCATACTGGGAGCTAGTCCTATTGTCTGGGGGCCCACAGCCTCCACAGCAAGGCTGAGGGGTCCTTGATTATGGGACTCCTGTGGCTTCTGCTTCTTCCAGCTTTGTGAGGAGGCACAAAGTCAGGTCACTCCTACTTCCTTCCCCTGTGGGCTTGGTTACTAAATCCACACCATGTGATTAGAGAGGAGTAAGCATGTGACTATTCATTCATTCATTCATTGATCAAACAGTCCTGCACACCAACTTTGTGCATGGTTCTATGTGGGGACAGAAGTGACTAAGCCATGCCTCCTGCCTGTGAGAAATTCAGGGCTCATGGACTAAATTCCAGACCTTTGAACTCTGTGTTCCAAGTCTCCCTCCTGGTTGGAAACCTGAAATGGAACAAAAGCTGAATGGGCCTGAGTCCACAGTGTTGTTCTGCTATGAGCCTCTACTGGTAGCCTAGGATAAGCAGCCTGAGGGGCCTCACCCTGGGAGTGAAGCCTACCTCCCCCTTACTTTTTAATAGTCACAGACTAATGTGAGCATAAGCTCAAGTGCAGTGGGTGTTCTGCATTCAAACTGACATAAGAAGAAATTAGAGGGAATGATACAGGAATGCAGACAAGCTATCATGTATGCGTGGCTGTCATGCTGGCTGCTACAAGGGGCTTTTGCCTTAGATGTTGACTTTATAGCCTAAACTTGGAGTTAGCTATGACTCCCTTATGAAGCCACTGAACTATAATGACCATCTACAGCCATTGTTGATTCTGTAAAAGAGAAGACACCTTAATCCCCACCCCCCAAAGTGGCAAGGATAGAACAATAAAGGACAATCCTTTTGATGAAAACCAGTTTATCTTTATTGAAACATACTGGCATTTTCATATTTGTGTCATCATACCACAGCCTAATAACATTGTGGGCGCAATCTTCCGGGGGTGCATCCTTTCCACATGGGGGGGTAAGTGGCCTTTAATAACTAGGACATGGTTTTTGCTCCTCAGCGCTGTGGGCCTCACCTCCTTCAAGAGTATCTCCTCAGAGCCTCTGATCCATCCTAGCTGCAGATGGAATAAGTCAAGTGTCCACCACCGTATGTAAGAATCCTTCTATCCCTGATTTTCTGGGCTCTATTATCCTCCTTTTGAGAATGGCCAGAGGGAAGGGAAGTAAGAAATTCAACAAGCTAGATGCGAGATTGCAAGGATCATTTCATTCTAGCCCACCCTTACTCTTGGCCTGGGTCCTTAATCATCTTCACTTCTTCCCAGAGTTTATTTTTTCTTTGCAAACCTAAAGCAGGACAAAGGCACCAAGGTAGTTATTCTCTAATAATAACCCCCTCCTCCCCAACCTCCTTCCTATCTCTGTATTAATGACTTAGTCCCTTGGAGGTTTCCTCTTGGAAATTTAGGAATGGCTAAAGCAGGCTGTCATCTTTCTAAATCATTTCTGATCGTAGCCTCAAGATTGATTAGCACCTGCCCTCCTATTTTCCCCACCCGCAGGCATCTTTGAGAGCAACATGCTGAAAGATGACGACGGTAGGGGCCTACGTAATTCATAAATGGCTTTGGCTGCGTGGGTTTTGATGAGGCAATATGGAAAATGATTGCATTAAGCATTGCTATTTATTTACTTGACTTTGTACAGGACAATCAATTTGTTCACATTCTGTGCCTCTTGTCAGGAAGTTAAATGGCAGAGAAGGCAGGCTGGATGCATTACCTCATTGCTCTAAGAGATGCTGTCACTTCTCAGATCACTTTAGATTGTTTTTAATAACAGCATCTTTCATTCCTGTCCACTGAGGGAGTGGAGATTCTCTTTCCATAGAAAACAGGACACTGAGGAAGGTGAGGTCTGACCAGGAAAAGATGAGCTCGTTTTTTTCTTGAACTATATGAAAATGCTATTTCTGTAGGTCAAATATCAGCAGTTTCATACAGATCAACCTAATAGTTTAGCACAACCCCTTGCCAGAACAGAGTTAATCTGTCTGAGGCAGGCAGGAATTGATCCTGTTGGAGCCTTTAGGAAAAAAAAAAATTCCAGATCCTTGCAGAGAGAGCTGGTCAATATTCAGCCTTGGTCACAGCAGACATCAGACAGGGGTGATGTAAAAAGACCGTAGGTCAGAGGCTGAACCGGACTCACGGGATGGGGCTGATGAGCAGTGCATGCATTTCTGCAGTGTGTTGATTGAATATTTTTTTAAAGATTTTATTTATTTATTTGAGAGAGAGAGAAAGCACATGAGAGGGGGTAGGTCAGAGGGAGAAGCAGACTCCCTGCTGAGCAGGGAGCCCCATGTGGGACTCGATCCAGGGACTCCAGGATCATGACCTGAGCTGAAGGCAGTCGCTTAACCAACTGAGCCACCCAGGCGCCCAATTGAATATTTTTGGAGATTCTAGAAAATGTGTCAAAATGATAAATGGTCTCTGAGTTTGAATAAACTCTGGAAATCAGGCTTCTAGCTTGGAGGGAAAGGCTGGTTAAAGAAAGAAAAAGGCAGAAAATTTGCTTTTATTTAAGAAGGGTGGAAAAGAGAAATTACTTAGGCATACGGTTGAAATCAAGTTTAGGCGCTATCAGTTCTGTATAGGCAAGTCCTGTGGTCTCCAAGAACCTGTTTCTTTTTCTTTCTTCCTTCCTTCCTTCCTTCCTTCCTTTCTTCCTTTCTTCCTTTCTTCCTTTCTTCCTTTCTTCCTTCCTTCCTTCCTTCTTTCTTTCTTTCTTTCTTTTCTTTCTTTCTTTCTTCTTTCTTTCTTTTTTCTTCTTTCTTTCTTTCTTTCTTTTCTTTCTTCTTTCTTTCTTTCTTTCTTCTTTCTTTCTTCTTTCTTTCTTCTTTCTTCTCAGTGAAAGAATCATGTTGGTGTGATGGTTAGTTTATTATATTAACTTGGTTAGGCCACAGGATCTGGGTGTTTGGTCAAACATTATTCTAAATGTTTCTGTGAAAGTATTTTTTTAGATGAAATTATCATTTAAATCAGTAGACTTTGAGTAATGCAGATTACCCTCCATTGTGTGGGTGGACCTCATCCAGTCAGTTGAAGAGCTTAATTAAAAAAAAAAAAAAAAGACTGACATCCCCCAAGGAAGAGGGAATTATGCTAGTAGACTGTTTCTGTACTTGAGGTGCAACTCTTTCCTAGGTCTTCAGCCTGTGACCTGTCTTCCAGATTTTGGATTTGCCAGACTATAATTGTATGAGTCAATTCCTTAAAATCTCTCTCTATCGCTACACACACACACACATACACACACACACACACCCTACAGAACCTTGGTTCTGTTTCTCTGGAGAACCCTGACTAATACAGTGGATAAAATAATTTTTAAGTTATCCCGCTTATTCATTCAAGGCCTGAGGCACCTGCTCTGGGTCTGGCCTGGCACCTGGTACCTCGGTATTAATTTAAGCTCAGGGAGACCACGCCTGTCCCATTCCCTGTTGGGCCTCCAGTTCTCTGCACCGCACCTAGCACAAAAGTCGTTTCCAGTAAATGATCATTTCTTTTCCATCTTGAGCTCTTAAATCCTGGATCATTTCCAGAGGAGTGGGGGGTGGGGCTTGACTTAGAACTGAAGCAGGTTGGTCTTTCTGGAAGACTTGGAAAGCCAGGGCTAGAGAGGGAAGTTCAGGGAGCTCTGGGAAGGTCATAGGAGGGCTCAGGGTGGGAGTGCTATGAGCTGAGCATCTGCTTCCCTCTGCCCCGGAGGGCATCGTGCCTTCACACATAGGTGAAGGAGGACAAGCACCTCAGAGCATGGCCAGCTGAACTTGCCATTGTTGCAGCGAGCACGCTGATCATCTGCAGGGAGTCTTGGGCTTCGCACAGCACCAGCTAGCATGGATGTTAGCTCATCAGGTCTTCACAGATTTATCATAAAAGATTTACATCGTATACATATTTATCGTTCTTTTTTCCAGATGCAACACAATTTCCACAAACACTGCATATTTATTCCTTATAAACTCAAATTTATTATAGATTCCATTTTCTTTTTCTCTGCATGGGCTTATCTTTTCCTTTCTGGGTGTTTTCCTGATTTTAGAGATGCTTCTTTCCAAAGGCGTCCATTTGTTCTTATGCTCCCCGTTGCCATATAGCTCCTTATGCCTTACATCCTACATAATATTTTTCTGGCTCTCAATTTTTATTTTTACTCAAGTAAATTAAGATTTTTTTAAATATGTAATTAACAGATGCCTACTGTCAAAAATTTAAGAAGTTAAACATAATAAAGGAGTAGGCAAAATAGTACCCATAATTCTGTTAATATTTTGGTCTATTTACTTTAACTTGTAGCCTCTCTTTGTTGTTTATTATCCTTTTGTGCCTAACAATCTAGCCTAAGCATTTTGATATAAAAAATCATGAACCTTATTTTTAATGGCTGTCCATTTGGCTGTCTACCTTTGGGTATAATATCCTATACAAAACAATTTCCATAATGTTGGACATTTGGTTTGAATCTGCTTTTCCTAAAATGACTATGCATAACGCTTCAAAGAACATATTGCACCTACATCTCGTCTGCCTTTTGGGGTGCATATTTCGGAAAGACTCAATCATAATACTGGCTCACGTCTAGTGAGCAGTCCCATGGGCCAGCCCCTGTGCTAAATGCTGCCTGGTTCTTTCTGAAGCAGCCATATGGAATTGATACCATGCCTCCCATTTTTTAAAGATGAGAGCGTTTGAGAAGATTAGGCGGCTGGGACTTGTCCATGATGACCATTCAGTTAACAAGTGGCAGAGCCCAACTCTGAGGATGAACGGGTCCATGAAATCAAGGCCTGGCACCAGCCTGACACTTGGGAGGTGCCATCAGAGATGGCTGCTATCATTTCTATGGTGAGGCCTCCACAGCCCAGGTGTGAAAGTGGGTCTCATTCCCCCCCCTGCCTATAGGGAGTCTCTCTCTATCCCCATTTGTGTCCCTGTCTTGTGGCCCGGAGGATCGGGAAGCAGGAAACACACAGTGCTTCTGTAGGTGCTCGCCCACTTGGGGTTTGCCCTCACACCCCCTATGTCCTGGCCCATCTCTTCCATCTCCCCCGTTTTAGCACCAGTAGCCCACCGATCAGACACTCCCCTCCCCGCCCCCAGAGAAGGAGTGGTGTCCACTTCTGAGCCCAGGCCACCATACCAAGTAACGGTAGTACCAGAGAACTTGTATATCAGTATAGAGCATCAGGCTGCTCGCAGAGCTGCGTCCTTCGGCCTCCGAAGCCCCCACAGGGTGGGTGCCCACCACTGCATGCAAGAGGGGTGAGGCTCCCTTGGGCAGCGCTAGTGCGCCTTGTAGGCCTGCTCACCCCCTTGGCCACCTCTGCCTCCCAGGCTGAAGGAGCTCTGCAGACTCTTAACACGCCCCTCGTTCCTTTAGACAGAGCGGCCCTGCTAGGCTCTTCCCAGAATGCATCCTCCTCGGCAGGCACGTGAACTCTCTAGAGCCTCTGGAAGGACCTGTCATAGGCAGAGCTGAGGCAATGCTGTGTTTTACCCTGGAGGTAGCAGATTTGCCCATAAGGGTCGGAGCTGGTGTGGAGACTAACTCAGGTGTGCTGACTATGCCCTGGGGCCCTCCTGAGCAAAGGCAGGACTACAACAAGGCAGACATGGGATGACAACATTAAATCCAGGGCTGGGAGAAAGAAGTTAAATTCTGTCTTTCTATTCGACTCTGGTCTCATTAGATTTCCAACAGATTTCATGCTTCCAAATGCATTTGCCACACAGAGCTGCTTGGGTTTCTTGGAGCCCTCAAAGACAGATGGTGGGGAGGGGGCGGTGGCTGTGTGGCCCGGGGTTTGGCTCTGGAAGCAGGGCTATTTGCAAGCAGGGAGCCTGAGGAGTGGGGGAGGGGAGAGAGGACATGAACCCCAAGGGGTGCCCGGCTGATAGACGATTCCCGCCCAAGTGCAGACCCAGAGCAACCTGCCCCTCCTCAGCTCTGCTCACTACCCACCCAGGTATGCTGGGAGAAGGACATCCACTTATGCAGTGGGCCGAGATGGAGAATCTCCTCGGGGCCTGCTCAGTGATTCCTGACAAAGTGGTTACCGGGTATCTTGGAGAAACCATCAGACCCCACATACGGCTTGGCTACATCCTTTCTGCTGCCTCGGATCCCGGGAGCCGGTGAGGTGGGGACTTGGGAAGGAGCCAATGCTGGCTGGGAGGCATTCTGGTTACACAGATGGGCCCCAGGTGCCACTTGGTGCCCAGGGTATCTTTAGAGAGAGTCTTTTTCATGAGAAGTCCCTGGACAAGGAAGGCGTACAGGAGAGGGGGCCAACAGGCAAGAGATCACAGGCCCGAGGGGCCTGGCGGCAGGTGAAAGGAACAGAGAGCAGGCTTCATGGGAATAGCTCACGAGCCCTTGGCGTCCAATGCGGAGGCCAGTGGGTTCATTCTGCAGCCCGCTCTGGGGACAACACCACTTGTCTCTCCCCTCTCCTTTCTCCTTTCTTTCTTCCCTCTCTGTTATTCTTTTCTCCTCTGAAGGGTTTCTGATGTGCCCTACCAGTGGGGTTATCATGTCCCCCAGACCCCATATCCCTGAACCCCCAACCCCATGCAGTTTTTAAACCACCCTCCTGGGCCTACGGAGGGACCCATCACCCTTCCATCTGTGATGCTTGCAGGTGCCCTCCTGCCCACCCTCCTCTCCACAGGACGGGCTCCCCCATTCAGCTCTTTGGAGGGGTTCTGTCCCCCCAACTCCCATGGCTTTAGTCACTGTTTCTTCCTTGCAGGTTATCTGAGCATGGTGACCCATTTTCCAATCTCAGCATCCGATTCCCTGATATATGTGCACATGTCATATGTATGCATGTCTGTACATACACATATACTGTATGTATAAGCATGCATATGTCTGTAGGAATAAACAAAATCCTGTCCTTTGTCGCCTTTACCAAAAGCTCCAGACAACCTAGGCTGCAGGGCTGAGCCCCCACCCACTTGGGCATTGTGCCCCAGCTTTGTCTTTGACGTTAGCTTCATTTGAGCTGCCTTCTTTTAGTGAGTTAATTTTCTCTCTCAACTGTAAAATCACATTGGATCAGCTGTAGAGAGCAATCAGATACAGAAACATCGGGATTTCACCCGGGAGGCAGCCCCTCCAAAGTTGGTACCTGTTCTTCAGGGCGAGATGGGACTCATGGAGGGGCACACCCAAGCCCAGGGAGCAGTGGGTCAGGCAGATGGTGGACAGGCACAGCTGGGGCAAGGCGGCCGGGGGTGGGGGGGGATGAAGCAGCCGCATTCAGGACCGGAAAAAGCCGTCCTGAGCTGAGTGCTGGAGCCCTGGGCTTCCGGGTGTGGGCTGGTGCGCTGCCTGCTTCACTGTCTCCCTCATGCCTCTGCTCTTCCCGTCTCCTGATGAACGTGGCATAGGTGAATGCAGTGCCCCATCTCAGCACTGGTGTCCAGCCTCGCGGCTGGCTGGGGGTGTGCTATGAATGGGAATGGTAGCCTGCCCGGCAGGGCATTTAGCTCCTCTCCTCCCTTCTCCCTCCTCTGCTGCCAGTGAGCCACTGCAGGCCCTGGGAAGAAGGAGGGTCGGCCCATGATAGGGCCTTCCTTGCTAGCTTGCTCTTTCCACCGGCGTGCATCTCCTCAGTGTGGCTCTTCTGCTGCTGTAAAACCAGTCTGGGCAGCATCTCCAGCCCTCTTCCCACATAAGCCCCCTGAGCGGGGGGAGCACATGGCAGTCCACAACTATGTCTTCCCGCCTGAGCGTCCTCTACCACCCTCCTCATCCCACCTTTGTGTGTCAGCCCAGAGTCTACAGAACCCCTTCCTTGCTGCTGCTGTTCAACTATGCCCAGCATCAGAAGCTCAACCTGCTCCTTCACCCCTGGCCGCCCCCCGCCCGCGCCCCCACCGGGTGCCTTGGCTCAGCCATGGCATTTCCCACGGACACGCCATGGAGCTCTTGTTCCTTCAGCTGGCACAGGGGTTCTGTGGAAAGGGGTCTGTGGTCAGACCAAGGAGGTGCGTGTGAGTGGGGCTCTTCTGCAGGACTCCACAAACCTTTTTGGCTTCCAGTGTGCTTCTTGAGGCTCCTGTAGGGGTATTTAGTGTTAACCTTTTCCTAAACTCTTTTGGCCACAGCAAGCTTTTCTCCTCAGAACGTCTAATGACACCTCACAGAATACAGTTTGGAGAAGCGGTGTGGGAGAAGCTCTTTGTTTTCAAACTCGGCTCCTTGCGCATACTCTTAAAAATGATCCTTGTGGATCTTACCAAACACGTCACATTAGCAAATATTTTTTCATGAACCCTCTATGTGCAGTGTCTCCGCTCTGTCCCTGTGGTGTAGCAGATTCTTCTGTCCAAATTCTGTTTTGTGATAAAACCAGGCAAACTATGTTCAGCTTCTCTGCAAGGTTTGCTTCTGAGGTAGGAACAGTTTTATTACAGAAAGAGTCCTTTCCAAGTGAGCACAATCATTTACTGCTTCACAGCTACTAAGTTGACATTTAGAATTCAGGTGTCACCAAGAGTGCCTGAGTACCATGTTATCTGTTATATTATGCCATGGGTCACTCTCCTCCTGTAGGACTGATCCCTGGCAGCTCACCCCATTACAGGGAGGTCTCCTGGTTTGCCATTACTTGAGGAGTGAACTCCCACCTGATTGAAACAACTCAAAAGGGGGAGAGGAGAAGAAAGAGGAGGAGGACAGAGCGAGGAGGAAAGGGCGAGGGTGACCAGGAAGGAGAAAGTGAGGCACAGGCAGTGCCTTCCACCCTGTGGGGACTTTGGGCAGCAAACGTTGCCAAGCCTCCCAGCTTCACTATCAGTGTCTGTTGCATGGGCACGGGGCTTTTACCTGTTTTAGGTATGGTGGCGTTTTGCTTCCTCATGGGAGTAGATGAGGGTGGTGATTATGTAGACGAAGAAGCCAACATGTATTTTTTTCCAAATAGCATTCCAAGGCCTTGAATTCCTAGGGAAGTTGCATAGGGTCTTAAAGGCCCTGAGGTGTGGGGATATGGGCTCTGGTTCCAGCAGCATCACTGCTAATGGGTGACCTTGGTCAAGTCCCTTGGCCTCTTTGGGCTCCACCGCACTCATGAATAAGGTGAAACTCAGTCCCAGCCACAGTTCTAGATGCAGTGCTTATGAGGGCTGAGCCAGGAGCAAGGCAATGGGGATGGATGGAAGTGCTTTTAGTATATTCACAAATTTGTGCAATCATCAGCACTATCTTCTTCCCGAATATTTTCATCATCCCAAGAAGAAATTCATACCCATTAGGAGACTCTCAACCATTTGCTCCTCCCCATAGCCCCTAGCACCACTAATCTGCTTTCTGTCTCTATGGATTTACCCACTATGGACATTTCATATAAATGGAATCATATAATATGAGATCTTTTGTAATTAGCTTCTTTCACTTTGCATCATGTTTTCAAGGTCCATCCACACTATAGCATGTATCGATACTATATTACTTTTTATAACTGAATAGTATTCCATTGAATAGATATGCCACATTCTTTTATCTGTTCATAAAGTGGAAGTTGGGCTGTTTCTACTTTTTAGTCCTTATAAATAATGATAAGCATCTGTGTATATTTTACACGTGGACATACGTTGTCAATTCTCTTAGGTTTGGAACTGGAATTTCTGGGTCATTTGCCAACTTCATGCTTAACTTTTTCAAGAACTGCAAAACTGTTTTCCAAAGTGGGGAATCATTTCTTATTCCCACCAGCAATGTATGAGGGTTCCAATGTCCCCACATCCTCTCTAATATTTGTTACCATCCATCCGTCTATCTTTTTGATTATAGCTGTCCTGGGGGTGTGAAGTGGTATTTCATTGTAGTTTTAAATTGCATTTTGCTAATGATTAATGTGATTGAGCATCTTTTCATGTGCTTATTGAGGCTATTGATACATTTTCAGAGAAATTTCTATTCAATTTTTTGCCCATTTTTAATTAGGTTGTCTTTTTATTGTTGAGTTGTAAGAGCTCTTTTTTCTTTTAAAGATTTTATTTATTTATTTATTTGAGAGAGAGAGCATGCATGCATGCAGGGGGAGCAGCAGAGGGAAAAAGAGAGAGAGAATCTCAAGAAGACTCCCTGCTGAGCGCAGAGCTTGAGGTGGGGCTCCATCTCAGGGCGCTGAGATCATGACCTGAGCTGAAATCATGAGCCAGACACTTAACCAGCTGAGCCACCCAAGCGCTCCTAAGAGCTCTTTATATATATATATATATATATATATATATATATATACGTATATATATATTCATTCTAGATACTAGTCCCCTATCAGGTATATGATTTGCAACTATTTTATCTGACTCTATGGGTTATTTTTTCACTTTGTTCTTAGCGTCGTTTAAAGCTCAAAACCTTTTAATTTTGATGAAATCCAATTTTTGTATTATTTCTTTTTGTTGATTGTGATTTTAGTGTCATATCTAAGAAACCATTACTAAATCCAAGACCATAAAGATTTATATCTGTGTTTTCTCCTACATGTTTAATAGTTTTAGTTCTTACATTTGGAAATCTCATCCATTTGAGTTAATTTTTATAGTGCACTCTCTTAAGATATTTACCTCAATTAAAAACAAAACAAAGCCTCTGAGTTGGGCCAAGCCAAACCCTCCCGTGGGTTGCCAGTTGCAAGTTTTGACCAGGGGTTCTCTAAGGGCTCTCTGCTTCTTCTTTGTCAGGATGCCTGCTTTTTGTGAGTTAGTGGAGAATCACCTAGAACCTAGGGGATGAGTGTTTGGAGCAGGACCTCCAGCAGCAGGACAGGTCCATGGGGGCTGTCCGGGGGCAGGGAAGTGTGCTAGATCTTCTGAAGAGGAAAGCCAAATCGCCGTGGATATGCTTGTGAGCAGGCCTCAGAACTGGGTAAGGCCTTACCAGTTTAAACTTAACCTGACTGTAGGTTCTGTGGGCTCAGGCCTGGCATGCTCGCTCATACATGTCCTCCCAAAGCCCAAGCACTCGCCTGGTTTCTGGAGGTCTGGGTCCTGTTGTTATTTCTCCTATAACCAGCTGTGTGATCCTAGGTCACTCACTGAATCACTCTGAGCCTCCAGCTCTTGACCTGAAACAGGACATAGGTGACCTTGTATTAAGGGTTTTGATAATTGCTTGAGACCAACTGACATGAGGTGCTTCCAGAAATTCAGCTGATTGAATCATGGAAGTGTTGACCAGTGTTTCCCCGAGTGTCTTACTACCATGCAAATGTGAGACACAGTGGTTTTGTGGTTGAATGACTGAGAAATACTAAATCAAACATAGGTTTCTTTGTTACAGGATTTTCCAGAGCCTTTCTGAGAACATGTAGCCTCAATCTGTTGGAGGGGGTTGGGCTACGCAACATTTCCTAAATTAGTTTAACTATGAAAGAAATATTGTCAATTGGGAATGCTGCCAATTTCAAACAATGTGAATGAAACCACAGTCATAGAACGGGATTTGTGTGTGTGACGCCGTGTGGGTCAGGGGCCACAGTAGCCAACCTGGTACAGGGAAATATGCCTTCCAGAGGAAACGTTGCATGTTGGTGTGCCTATAAATGTCCACCAGTCTGGTCTGCATTATGAAAGGAGACTCTGGTCAGCCTCTGGGGTTTTCTGATTTTCACTTCTGGCTAATCTGCCATTCAGGACTGCCCACATTCCTCTCTTGGGCAGCAATGAAGGGCCACTATACCATGAACCCCAGAATCTACCTGACCTGTCCCAGATCAGTGGGGCTTTGATCTTTGATCATGTCCGAGGTAGAAAGCCAGGTGTCTCTGGGCTCCCCTACCAGCATTACTGGCAGTAGAACGGGCCAGGCCACTGGGAGACTGAGCCCTAGGGTTTTGGAAAGAGTCCTAGGCACAGGGAGGTAAGGAAAGGACTGGCAAGGCCACTGCAAGGTGACCTTTCTCATTTTATCAGCCCAGGTCAGTTGCTTATTATTGTGAGGAGTTTGGGATGGGATGGATAGAGATAGTGATGAAGGAAGAACTTATACACAAAAACAATTTAACAATTTATTCAATAATAATTTTATAATATATTCTTTTTATATTCGATTTAATTCCCTGATTTTGCAGTGTTAGACAAATGTTTGCATTATTTTACATTCCTAAAGTACAGGTTGGGAGTTGCATGATGGGTTGGAGGTGAGCATGAGACATGGAAGACGGAGTTCTGTACCAGAGACAGGTAGGTGAAAAGGAATGTTAGACTGTAGCTTTATTCTGCACATAGTCAAAAATGGTGCCCATGGACAAGTGTTCATTATATTACAGCATAAGTGTGGCCAGTTGGGCCAATTTCTCTCTCCCCGCAAACCTGGAGGCTTTTTTGGGTCAGCAAGGTCACTTCCTTGCATAGGATCTTCCTCAAAGGCTAAGGAGACCTGACCTCTGCCCACCTTCTTTTGCTGACCTAATCTGGCTCTGCTTTGGCACAAGGCTTGTAAACCTTCCTCACCAACTGAGTATGTTTCGCTGGTAGAACTGCTAAGGAGATCCAAGTTCCAAATATCCAACCCATTTGTGCTGGGACAGAGGTGAGGCTAACACAGGCTCTGCTCCTGGGGACATCAAAGTCTCACCAAGGGAGACTGTGCCCACATAACCACAGCACAAGGCTGAGAGCAGTAAGATCTCCAAGGAAGGCAGATATAGAGAGGAGTGGAAGATTGTTTCCAGCTAGTGTGAAGGACAGGAAACCTTCATGAGAATAGAATGATTTATTTTATTTTATTTTATTATGTTATGTTAATCACCATACATTAGTTTTTGATGTAGTGTTCCATGATTCATTTTTGCATATAGAATGACTTTTTAAAAGAGTCTTTAAAGATGGTAGGACTTGAATACACTGAGATGGGGGAAGGACTCGTGGCTTCTTCCAAAAATCCATGAAGGGGAGCTACAGTTATATGACAAGATAATGTGCTGGACCAGAATGTGCGCAGTCTTATATACTGGGCTCTGGGGGTTGACAATTTAAAGCAGTTTGACACCTCTTTCTGTTCCAAGACCATTTCATTTGAGGTTCAGGGATGGCTTCAGAAAGGGGGGCGTGCTCCTCTTAGTGCTTTATTTTGGTAATGAGTGAAAAAGCTTATAGCTCTAAATACCATCTATATGCTAATGTCTGCAGAATTTACATCTCCAGTCAAGACCTGAGCTCAAGAATCATATATTCACCTGCTGACTTGACATCTCCCCCAGGATGGCTTTCAAACTCAATGCATCCTACTTGGAACTCTTGATTTTCTCCTTCACATCAATTGCTCCCCACTCTTTAGCATCTCAGTAAATGGCATCATCACAGATCCAGGTGTTGAATCAAGAAAGTTAGGTCATTCTTGATCCCTTTTCTTATCCTCCTCAGCCCTGCTTCCACTCCACCAAATATGTTCCTGTCTCTGTTTGTTCCATCTCTACCCTAGGGCCCAGCCCAGTCTGCCATGGCCTCGCCTCTTCTTAACAAAATCAATTCCTTACCAGCCCTCCTTGACCAGACCCCACTCTGCTCTCTGATGTGTCTCCTTCCTCTCTCTCCAGGCCCACAAAGGTGCAGCCACACTTTCCTGTTGTTCCCTACTACCATGAGGTCATTCCTTCCTGAAGCCTTTGCACTTACTACCCTCTCGGTCTAGAAAATTATTTCCTCTGATCTTCTGTGTGGCTGGCTGTTACCTTAAAGTCTAAAGCAACTTCCACTCCTCATTCCTGTCCCCTCATTTCCCTTATTGTCTCCAAAGCATTTATCAATATATGAGATTTTTTTGTGCATTAATTTATTGTCCATCTTCTCCTCCCCTTCTCTCCTCACTAGAATGGAAGCCCCACAAGCCCAGTGAGAGTAATTTTATTCTGTGTCCGGCTCACTGTTGCATCCTCTGCACCTGCCACCTTGTAGGAGCTCAAAAAAATATTTTCTAACACATTTATAATGCAAAATGTCAAACACATACAGAAGTAGATAGCATAGTGTAATGAACCCATTTCTGCTTATCACTCAGCTTCAACAATTTCTCAACCTGAGGCCAATCTGTTTTCATTTATCCGCCTGTGTTGAAGCAAATCTGGTTATCATATCACTTTATCTGTAAATATTTCAGTGTATATCTCTTAAAGATAAGTGTTCTTTAGAAAAAAAATAACTACAACACCTTTATCACATAATTCACATGAATCCCTTAATATCGAATATCCAGTGAGTTTTCAGAATTCCCTGAATGTCTTGCTTGCTTTTTTTTTTTTTTTTTAAGTTTGTTTGACGTGCTCTAAAGAAGGTCTTTAAATTACAATTGATTTACGGTGCCTTTTCAGTCTTAACCTATAGCTCTCTCTGAAACCCTCTTGATTTTTTCTTAAAATCTGTTGAAGAAACTAGGCCCAGCAGGGTACCCACTAGTCTAGGTTCGCTAATTGCATTCCAATGGTGTTGCTTGACGTGTTCCTCTGTCCCCTGCATTTCCTGCAGATTGGAAGTAAGAGGCTTGAATAGATTCAGGTTTGTTCCTTTGGAAATAATACTACTGCAGGCTCATATTCCTCCATCAGGAGGCACGGTGTATCGGTCATCCCTTTGTGACATTAGAGGTATTGATTCTTATTGTCCAGATCCAGTATTTTATTCGAGTTTACAAAACGTTAACATTCTAATTCTGTCATTCCTTCTGCATATATTAGCTGGAATACTTTTAGAAGAAGCT
This sequence comes from Zalophus californianus, assembly GCF_009762305.2. Classification (NCBI taxonomy): domain Eukaryota; kingdom Metazoa; phylum Chordata; class Mammalia; order Carnivora; family Otariidae; genus Zalophus; species Zalophus californianus. The sequence goes on from NC_045595.1 coordinate 91,489,315, forward strand.
TACCGTCATTAGTTGTTTGGTTACCCTGAGATATAGTTTGTATAGGAAAGGCAGAGAAAGGCTTGATTCTTTCTTTTATCAGATTTCAAGAAAACAATTTGGTTCCTACATCCTCCAAAGTTGACCAATGAGGATTTTTGTTTTAAGTATCATCATGAGCTCATAGATTTAAATATACTTGATGCATTTCAATCAATAGAAATATGTTGAATTAATGAGTGAATAATTGAACAAATACAAATTTAGAACTTTCTATAGGCTTTTAGTTTTTTCTTTCCAGACTTTATAGTCCCAGATTACATATGCAAAACCATTGCATGATTTTTTTCTTGAGTTAATTCTATTCCTTGAATTTTTACTTAGTACTCTGGGGTTTAATTGAATAAGTAAAAAGCAAGCCCTGCTTTTAGGAATATTCCTATCCATCTGCTACTGAACAAAACAGTTTTAATTAGATCTTGAATCTCTTCATTTTTCAAACCTACTGATGTGTTTCCCACCTGAGAAGGTGCTGGTCACTAGCCCAGAAGCAGCGACACTGACCTGGGTCTGTTTCAGGCTCCTATGCTGTGGAATTGGGCCAGTTACCTTCCCTCTGTGCCTCAGTTTCCCCACTTGCACAGGTAGGGATGACACCAGGTCATTACCAGGGCCCTTTCTAATTCTTATATGATGCGGGACACCTGGGTGGCTCAGTCTGTTGAGTGCCTGACTCTTGGTTTCAGCTCAGGTCATGATCTTGAGGTCATGAGATCGAGCACTGCACGGGCCCCATGCTCAGGATGGGGTCTGCTTGAGATTCTCCCCCCCCCACTCTCCCTGACCCCTGTTCCTCCCCACTCACATGCTCTCTTAAATAAATAAATAAATAAATAAATAAATAAATAAATAAAATCTTTTAAAAAATAAATAATCCTTATATGATGAGAACTTCTCCCTTCTCCCTGCTACATGTGACCTCTAGGTAAAGGCCATGTGAACATGTCAGAAGGGGCAAGCAAGGCAGCAGTGCAGTGGTGGGGAGTTAGGACGGAGAGCCCGGAGGGAGAGCCCACCAGGACATAATTCAACCGGCTGCTCAAAAGGAACCATGACTGGAATATATTTGTCATTCTGTGTGCTCTTTTCTTTGAAAGCTTTCTAGAGTTTAGTGGGAGCAGTGGGTGCTCACCAGGTTAGGAAAGATTTCTGGGAGTGTTTGGTGCTCTCTGAAGGAAGAAACACTGGGTGCTGGCTGGGTGCCGGAGCCTGGTGCTCTAGTGCCTGAGCCATCCCACTCTGGACCCCGCACTTCCTGACAGGGCTGCTCCCACACCTTCAGTGCACCCCCACCTGTCCCTGTGCCCCCCCCCGCCCCCAGGAGGCAGAGGCAGCCTGGCCCACCCCTGGCAGCATGGCCCGTCTGGGAATTCAGACATTCAGAGTGCCAGAGAGTCCTCTGGGCATTTTCCTTTTGTCTGCACGGGGTTAGATTGCCTGAGAATCGATAGCCTGAATTCTGGGAGGTTTCTGATGAGCAGGCCTACTGCTGAGCTGTTGTCTGCATCCCGCCCTCCAGTGGCAGGCCCCCCCTTTCCCATCTCTGTCAGCGTGTGACCCACGTTCCCCAGAGAAAATCAGCTTATTTGATGCTCACATGGACCTGATGAGGTATCCAGAGGTGATGGAATGTCTCTTTTCCCCGCTTCCCAAAACTAGCTGCCAATAGCTGGAGGATGATGGACTTTCTGTTAGCCAAGGATGGGACCTCGGCTAATAAGGGGGTGTGGTGGCTTACATGGCATCATCTTCAGCTCCTCTCACCCCTTCTGTGGGACAAAGGGAGGCTGCTATCCTGCCTCCATCCCACCACCCTCATTGTTCTCCATCACTGTTCCCTTCTCTTCCTGGATGTGCAACAGTGGGCAGCAGACTCTAAGAAGGAGGAGGTATGCTCTGGACCCTGCAAGGGGGCTGGCATGGTGAGGAGCCCCATACCTTTCTCCTCAGTACCTTGTGAGTACTGTCAGACTGTTCTTCCATTTGAGGCATCTGGGGATGAATGGACGGTCAGAGTCCCATTGGTGGTGGAAAACCATCCCACGAGGTGGTTCCTGGCATCCATTTAGAAAGAAGAGAGAGTCATGAGACGATTGAAGATCCATATGGAAGACAAGCAAACTCAGACCCTTTCCTCACACCACATGCAAATATTAAATCAAAATGGATCATAGACCTAAATGCAAAAACTAGAACTATAAAACTTGTTAGAAAAAAAAATTGCGACCTTAGGGCAAAGATTTCATAGACATGACTCCAAAAGCACGATCATAAGAGAGAAAATTGATAAATTGGACTTCATCAAAATTAAAACTCTTGCTCTTCAGAAGATACCATTAAGAAAATTAGGAGACATGGCACAGACATGAGAGAAAAAAATACTTGTACCTCATAAATCTGATAAGGGACTCATAATCAGAATATATAGAATCCTTAAAACTAAATTAGTAAGAAGTCAAACAGGAGCACCAGGGTGGTGGAGTTGGTTGAGCGTCTGACTCTTGGTTTCAGCTCAGGTCGTGATCTCAAGGTCATTAGATCAAGCCCCGCATCGGGCTCCAAGTTGAGCGTGGAGTCCACTTCAGATTCTCTCTTCCTCTTCCTCTGCTCCTCCTGTTCATGCTCTCTCTTTCTCTCTCTCAAATAAATAAATAAATCTTAAAAAAGAAGAAGTCAAACAACTCAATTTTTAAAATGAGCAAAAGTTTTGAAGAGGCAGTCTGGCCAAGAAGACATGTAAATTGTTGATATGCACATGAAAAGATGCTCAACATCATCCATCAGCAAGTAAATCCAAATCAAAAACACAGTGAGGTTACCACTTCATACCCAGTAGGATGGCTATAAATTTAAATTTTAAGAAGAATGGAACCCTTGTACACCAGTGGGAACATAAAATTGCACAGCCACTTTGGAAAGCAATATGGCAGTTTCTTAAGTTAAACCTAAATTTACCATGCAATCCAGTAATTCCACTAATGGGTTTCCACCCAAGAGAATGAAAACATGTGTCCACACAACAACTTGCATGCAGATGTTCACAGAAGCATTATTCATACTAGCCAAAAAGTGGAAATAATACAAATGTCTATTAACTGGCAAATGGATAAATAAAATGTGCTATGTCCCTACAATGGAACATTATTCATCAATGAAAAGGAATGAAATGCTGATGTATGCTACAATATGGATGAACCTCAAAAATACTAAGTTAAATGAAAGAAGCCAGATGCAAAGAAAATATAGATTGAATCTATGAAATATCCAGAAAAAGCTAATTGGTAGAAACAGAAAACAGATGGGTGGTTGCCTGGGGTTGGGGGTGGGAGCAGTTATTGTCAGCAAATGGGCATGAGGGAACTTTGGGGGAGGTGATAGAAGTGTTCTAAAATTGGATGGTGGTGGGGCGCCTGGGTGGCTCAGTTGGTTAAGCGACTGCCTTCGGCTCAGGTCATGATCCTGGAGTCCCGGGATCGAGTCCCGCATCGGGCTTCCTGCTCAGCAGGGAGTCTGCTTCTCCCTCTGACCCTCTTCCCTCTCATGCTCTCTATCTCTCATTCTCTCTCTCTCAAATAAATAAATAAAAAATCTTTAAAAAAAATAAAATTGGATGGTGGTGATGGTTGCACAACTCTGTAAATTTATGAAAAATTTTTGAACTGTATACTTACAATTAATTTTATAGTATATTCATTATACCTCCATAAAGCTATTTAAGGAATAAAAAAGAAGGGAGAGAAGTAGGTTCCAACATGTGCTTTGCCAAAGATACCACGGAGGAGAGGGAAAAAAGGGGAGACTGGGCTGAGGACCCCTTGGAACATGCAACGTGCACGTCTCAGCCTCCAGGGAGGATGCAGAGCCTGCCTGGTCCAGCGCACTGAGCTGAGTCTTGAGCACCTTCCACTAACCCCTGCAGGAGTGGCAGTCCCAGGCAGCTTGCAGGTTCAAACCTTAAGCCTCAGCTCCTTTCAGCCTCCTCCAACTGCAGCTCCTTCTCTCTCTCTCTGTCCCACATAGCATGGATGTCCTCCTGCTCTCTGCACCCTCTTGGCCACTATGCCTCTCTGACTTGCTGTCATAGCTCCTGTCCCCAGCTCTGGTGTCAGTCATCCCTCCCACCCTCTCCATTGTCCTAGAACCTGGTGCTTTGGCCTCTGATGGGCTCATGCTGCTTTCTGGAGTACATCACTGGGACATGAGATGGCTGGGCTTGGCCTTGTTCAAAGGGTCTCAAACGTGGGGAAGAAGAAGACATGGTAGAAGGAGCTGACTGGATGGAGAGGGTGTGGAGTCAGGGGAGCTGAAGGAGCAGCATGTGGGATGTTGGACACACAGCACGTCCCCTGCACAACACAAGAAGAACTGGAGAAGCCCACGGAGTACCTCTTGGGGCCAAAAGCCAGCAACTGCAAGTAGGACATTCAAGAGCAGCTAAGGCCTTTTGGGTTGACTTTGCCGAAATTCAAGAACTGAACCCCCACTGGAAGGTTCACCTTTACTGTTGGCTTATTGTCCTTTACTTCTGAGTATTAACCAGCCCCTCAGAACTCTGAGGCCAATTTTGGAGCCCTTATAATGTGGCAGACCCTATATATAGAAAGCATGTAATAGGCATCAATTCACTTAATCCTTACAAAATCCCTTTGAAGTAGGTGCTGTGGTATCACTCCATTTTGCAAATGATTGGAACTGAAGTCCAGAGGGTAAAGCAAGTTATTCAAAGTTTGGAATCAGCAGCAGAGCCTGGAATTGGAGCCCAAGGAATCAGTCTAGTTCCTACATACTCTGCCTAGTGTGGGTTTGATGGGGTAAGAAGCCCAGACTCTTAAAGGACCCACTATGAGAAGGCTGGAGGTCTTCACGACAAGCTCATCCACTGGGCCCAGCCTGGGGAGAGGAGGGAAAGGAGTGCTCTGGACAGAGGAGAGGCATGGGTCCTTCCAGGAACATGTCCTGAGAGCCTGTCTGCTGGAGCGAGGGGAGCTGGATGGGCAAGGTGACCGAGCCTAGCTCCCTGGCCCCAGCTGCTATATCTGTAGTGTGCACATAGATGGAAGCCTGGGCCAGCAGCTCTGTCCATCCTTTTGCACACTTTGGCATGGGCAATGCAAAGCAGCACCTTCTTTGGCCAGAGCCAGCTTGTGGGATGAGGGGGTGTCTTCCTAAAAAGCCAGTCTGTAAGGTCATTTGTGCTGATGACCAAGGACCAAGGAGAAGGCACCACTTGTGTAAGATGGAGGTGGGCTGAAGCAGAGGGAGGTTGGAGCTGCTTTGTGCTCTTGCCCAGAAAAACCTGATCATGCATTTTTTCTTAGGGAGGATTGGGCCCACAGCAGCAGGGGGCTGGTCCTACAAGAATCCAGTGACAGAAGAGTCTTGAAATTCAAGAGAAGTTTTATCTTCTCCTAGTGTGGCTTCAGAATCAACCTGTACTTTTTGAGCACTTGCTGTATGCTTGGCTTCCTGGGCAGAAGCTTTCTCATGGATCTTGCCAGGCTCCCTTTCTTCTCTGATCCTTTTTCTTTTCTTTGATTCTACAATCACAGTATCCTCCAGAGAAGGACCTCAGGATAAGAGTACTTGTGAAGAGTTACCTCCAGCACCTAATGGTCTAACAGCACAATGCTGAGCCCAAAATCAGTGTCCTGGGAAGTTGTGGACATGAGTTTAAAAATCCAACCACCCACTGAAGGGTTACTCGCCATAACATATACTTAGAGAATTGTGCTTCTCTTGGGCTTGGCAGTGATGACCCAGAGGGCTAGAAGAGTCAATCATAGAGCTCTGAGCCTGCAGAATGATGGTAACCTGCTTATGGGCCGTGTCTCCATCCAAATGGGTCCCATTCTTCCATTCAGTTCAGGACCCATACTTCCATCTAAAGGCCCTATGCCTCTATTCAAAGGGGCACCGATGTCTCTATCTAGTTGTGCCTTGTGAGGACACTTCTGCCTGCTGTTGTCACCACAAATTTTTTGACCCCATTGACGCAAGTGCTCTGAAAGGCTCTGCCTCCAAACCTCATGTGAGGGGAGGCCTCAATCCACTTCCCGCCTCCCGGGGACCAGCCTTTTATTTAAGATTGTGCTGGCGGAGAGCTGGGCACGGAGGCCCTTGAAGAGCAGTCCCGAGCTCCCTCAGGGCTGTTCTCCTTCCCTTTCCCTTCAGCTTGATTATTATTCCAAAGGCCTCGTTATGGAAATTACAAAATAATGGTTCTGCAATTTGTGCGTGTGTGGCTGTGTGCACGCTAATTGTCATCCGTGTACCCTCTCTCAAAGGGGCTGCAGAAGGATCTGGACGAGGCTCACTCTCTGCCACAGCCTTGCCTCCTCCCCTCCCTCCCTTTGTCACCTGTCACCACAGCCATCTCCTTCCCCAGGGCATTGGGGATGGCATGGATTATCTGACCAGAAATGACCACCCAAGCCCACCTACACATGTCCAGAGGGGCCCAGGCCTCCGAGATATTTCTTGGCTGGAAGAGGAGATGTAGATCTCTATCTGTGAAGCACACACACTGTTTTAGCAGAAACCCTGTTTATTTGGGGTGGTTTTGGGCGGCTGGTGGAGATAGGCACAGTGCCCCCTTGGCACGGTCACTGTGGCATCTCCACATCCCTGGCTTGCCCCATCCTCCTGGGTGAGGGGTTTACTTGCAAGGTTGGGAAAGGGAGGGTGGGGGAGAGGTGACTTGGGGGAGAGGTGTTATTACTGCGAATCCTGGTCCATGGCATGATGCTCTGAGTGGGGGATGTCTTGTCTTCAGGGGGGAGGTTCCCAGGGAGTGGCTCTGAGCCAGATGCCGTTCAGAAGGGGCAGAAGGCAGAACAGGGCAGGAGGGAGACACGAACGGGGAATGACCTGCCGCAAACCCAGATTAGTCAGATTCTTTCTAAAGAAATGGTTTGGGGAGAAAGCAAAGCTTTCTTTTCAAGGAGGGATAAATTGCTTTAATGGAATTACCCCTGGGGACACTCAGGGTGGGGCAAAGGCAGAACCTTCGGAGGGCCACGTTGGGACCGCACGAGGAGAGTGTGGTCCTGGGGCGGGGGCAGCACGTGTGAGAAGGACACAGAAGCACTTGCTGGCAGCAGGACAACTTGGCGTCTTTAGGATTTGAGTGCCAGTGAGATGGCTGGAGGTCATGATCAGAGGCCTCAACCCCTACCTGGTCTCAGCTTCCATCAGGCTCCGGAGCGATGTAGACCTGGGTTGGAGGTTAGTGCTTTCACATACAGCTATAGCTGTAGGTCTTGGCATGAGCCACTTAACCCCGCTGTGCCTTGGTTTCCACATTTATTTAAAGGTGTAGTGACAGCACTGACTTCGCAGGCTGGTGGGAGAATCGAACACGACAACATAGCTAAGTCTTTAGCATAGTATTCACCCAGAGCAAGTCCTCGTCCACAGTGGCCGTTTCCTGTTATCCACAGCACGTAGTTATTGTGTTGTTTTAAGAATCCCGTGATATAGTTATATAATTTGTTGAGCTCTAGCACAGCCCCTGGCATGTAACCACTGTGTATTCAGTGTCAACTGCTTTCACACCCAAGCTCTTCTGGTTCAGACAGACATCTTCCATTCCAAATCTCCATCCCATCTCCCACTAGAGAAGTGAGGAGAATCAGGTGGGGAAAAGGAGCTGTCCCATCCTAGGGTTCTACCTTATCCATTCCTCTGCCATCAGCGAAGCTCACAAAGTCTTTGAGGAATTTCAAATTCCTGTACCTTTGAGTATGCTCCTCACACGTTCTTAGAATGTATGGCATAAAAGGAGGTCTTTGGGAAGCATTAATTTTAACCTATTTTAGTAAAAAGCTGTGCGCTGAGAGGAGAAAGGGAACTGACATCGAAATATGGCAGGTGATTTCAAATAGAATCAGATTTAATAGAGGAATGAAAAACTCTTGAAAGAGCGGGGGAGACAGAGGTCAGACGAGGCCACCGAGTCCTCTCAGGTTGGCCGCCAACTTCAGGGAGTCTGTAACCAGAAGATGCTGTTGCCCATGGTCACACAGCTGCCTCTAGCCACCGAGGCAGGAGCAGAGAAAACAGCTGCAGGTTGCTGTAAAACGTCACATGCACCCAAACCCACAGGCTGCTCCCCACCCTTACAGAGAGCCACATCCCAGGTGCTGTCTCTTTTCCCTCTCGTTGGTGAGCTCTAATCCAGACCCATAGGCCAGCATTCTGGGAAATGTTGTTCCCCTGCTGCCAGCCCCTGTGAGCCTGAACAAAGCATAAAAGGTGGTGAGGGCTGATTTTCCAACGGATAACCTGTGGAGGTGGGGATCTGACCCTTTTAAGATCCTAAAGGCCGTGCTCATGAGTGCAGAGGCAGGAACGGCATCAGGATGACACCACCATTTTCTTGTGGGCAGAGAGCTCAGAGCTGCACGGTTCATGGGGGAGGAAGGGAAAGGAGAAGCTGAGGCCTGGGTACCTCTCTGTGAGGCAGATGGAGCAGCAGCAGGAATGGGAAGATCTCAGCAAGGGATCCAGGCTGGGAGGCATTAAATTCAGGCCCTCCCTGGCATGGGTGATTGGTAGGGTAGGTGGGACTCAGAGTTACAGGAAATCCTGTGCTGCCCCTGAAACTGGATCAGGGCCACGAGAAGAGCCTGGGGAAGCCAGGGCTTCGGTTGGAGGACTACAGGCTCACCATGGACAGACAGGAGAGCCATAGAGCCAATGGGGATATAGGACAATCTTATGATGAATTTGATTCAACAAGTACCCAAAGCCACCACCTGGGTTGGGCAGGACCTCAGACACAGAAGGGTACAAACATGACCTGGGGAGAGCCTGTGCTCTCAGAAACATATGGTTTAGTGAGAAAGGACGATGATGGTAGTGGTGCTGGTGGTGAGGAGGAGAGTGATGAACTGAATCTTTTGGCTGCTTAGTCTACAAATAATTTACATAGGTTATCGAGGTTAATCTCCAACAGTGCAGGTTGGTACTCTTATTATTATGTACTAGCATTATATGCTATTATTATGATAACAGGAGCTATGATTATTCCTAATATACAGATGGGGAGCCTGAGGCTTGGAGAGGTTGGTGACTCGCCTGTGGTCACAGCTGGTAGGAGGTGGAGCCAGGATCTATCTGTGGACTCCTGACTCCATATCCTGTTGCTATAATACAAGATAGATGGCGCTGGTGGCGAAGACAGGATGCGAATGGTGCTCAGAGGGGCATTCTGGGAGGAGACATTCATGCCAACGAGGAAGTGAGGGACACAGCCCTGGCTAGGGTGGAATGTGAGGTCACGCGTAGGGGATGGGCACATTTCAGGGGCAGAGAGAGGTGAGAAAGGCATCCAGAGCGTGGGATCCTTGTTAGCAACATCTTGGAAGGTCATCCACAGTCATATAGTAGGGAAAAGTAAAAAAAAAGTCTGAGCTCTTGAAAGTTTGGCCTATACCCACTTTTTTGCTTATTTTCCATGAGTATGTGAGTGCTGTTTATGTACCGGCAAGCAAAGGTACACAGGGAACTGGGAGCAGTGCAGTGGGGGAGGCAGGCAGGTAGACAGCCAGCTGTAGCTGGGGTGGGGAGTTCTGCCGTGAAGGCATCTGGGAGTCTGGGACTGGTGCAGAGGAGGGCAGTTCTGACACGTGGGTGGGAAGTTCTCAGGCAGCTGCCAGCCATGGGTGGGCAGGGGCAGCAAGAGGCTGCAAGGGAGTGGGGCCACCGATCCGAGGGGCTGTGGAAAAGCCACACTCAGGCACAGGGCTTCTTTGCCAAAGCAGGGGATGTGTTAGATGGGAGGGTGACACCATCAGATCCCAGTTTCTGGAAGATTTCTCTGGCAGGTATGCAGAGGAGGCCAGCAGAAGTTGAGGAAGTCAGGCAGGTGGTGACAAGACAAGGGCCTGCGCTGAGGTGGGGACAGACATGAGGAGATTTGACAACAGATAGCTCGGAATGTAGAGACAGCAGGATGTGGTGACTGTTGGATGCGGGGGAGGGGAGGGAGGGTTAGGGAAGCAACAGATTATGGGACATTTGCTTGTGGGCTGTCCACAGAGATTGAAAACACAGAAGAGGGGATGAAATAATTAGGGCAAGGCTCGGATCCCAGCAGAAGAGGCATGAAATGGGGCTGGGAGTGAGAGGGAGCGGGGTGGGGTGGGGTTCCTCTCTGTCACAGGAGAAGCTTCTCCTGAGTTCACGGTGGCCGGTTTGGGAGGGGGTGGCAGATGGGGGTGGTGAGCCTCCCGTTTATCTAACCGGAGCTTTTAATTGTGTGTGTGGTAGGCGGGAGTGAGTGCTACATGGGTCAAGTTAATAAAAGCCTACACATTAAAAATAATGATAATAAAGGCCAAATGAATCGCTCACATTATTGGTGCCTCTTGCCGCATCCCCTGGCTTTCCAGGAAGCCTCAGGCAGTCCTTGAGGCCCTGGTGTCCATGGGTCTCCAGTCCCATCCTAGGCCCCCCTCACTTCCCAGGAGCAGGTAACAACGGCCCTCACACAGAGTTGAGTTTATGGTGGCAGAACTGTGAAATAGTTAATCTACGCAGAGAGTAAAATCTTTGCTGGATATGGTTCCTCCCTCTCCCTTTTCAGGAATAGATTTTTTTTCTTAGCTCAGAGATATGCCGAGAAAATGAAGTAAAAGTAAAGGGGAAAGAGACGGGGAGAGAGAGGGAGAGAGAGCAAGCGAGCAAGAGAGCGCGGACAAAGTGCCTTTAATTTGAATAGCTTTTCCCCATGTGAAAAAGCGACAGTTCATTGCAAAATATTTATCTTCATTACGGTTGGTATCATTATTGATGGAGAAGCCCTGCAGACTAATGGGAAAATCTCTCTAGGAGGCCTGAATCCAGATGAGCTGAGTCTCCACCTTGCCTTCAACATGCTGGGTGAGCATGGCCTTTAATTTCTAGGTGCCCCCGCTGACCCGTGGCCTCAGCCCAGAAAAGAAGGTCCTCATGGCTGGATCAACCTCTCAGACCTGGGGGAGGTCTTCCAGATCAGGATGTGAGCTGCTTGTGGCACGGACTGCTCCTTGCTTGCCTTTGGATCATACAGGCCTTTGCTTACTAAAGGTGTGTGTGTGGTGCAGCTGAGTAATGGATGGATGGCGTGAGAGCCAGCATGTGTTAAAGGGATAGGCGGATCAATGAATCCAGTTGAACCATTCATTTCTCCGAAGGGTCAGTGTGGTCCAGAGAGGGGCCTCACACCCATTAACTGCGGAGTCGGCCTGAGGTTCAGCTCTTCCTTCCCAGGGGCCTCGCTGTCTCTGTCCCTTCTGCTGAGAAATGTTGTAAAACATAAATGAGAATGTGCTCTTGCAGTTATATTTGCTATTCAGAATAAAAGGAGCTTATAAAAATCAAAGTATCATTTATCATGATGGATGTTCGAGAGGCTCAGGTTAGCAGCTTTAAGCTGTAATTCACAGTAAAATCAAGCCTCGTATGTGTTCACCAATCAACAGCAGAGGCAAAGGCGGGGAGCTCCCCACATCCCCCTTTCCCAGATGAGCCCAGTGCAGCTCAGAAAAGCTACAGTGGTACTTGCCCAGGACTTCACAGGGAGCGAGGCTTTAGGAACTGATTCTGGAACCCAGATGTGAAGTCAACACTCAGGGTGAGTTTTGCTGCTTGGTTGCCACCTCCTGTGACATTCTGGGGCCACAGGTGGAATATGCAGCCTTGAGCAGGAGGGTACAGGGCTCAGAGCTGTGTCTTCTGGTGCCCGAGTCAGTGGATTAACACACAAGGTACTGAGAACATCTCTGACTTTGAAGGATTCCTGGAGGGGAGCTGAGTGTGTCTTCCCGAGCTCATTACCTGGTCTCAGAACTTTATAGCCATACCTCATAAACTGGTACCATGTGACATTTGGCTGTTTGCTTGGAAGAGATGTCAGGGATGATTTAGAGCTCCTGCGTGAGGGTTTCTGGTCTGTGTCAGCGCACGGGAAGCTTGTGGAGGATGGAAGCCTTTATGAGTTGTTTTCTCTCTTCATACCCAGCCACCTTCGGGCCTAGGTTTACTGCTCTGAGATTGTAAAGATGCTGAGGAAGGGACACTGGGCCTGGCTTTTCCTGTGCTGCCTTGGATGGCATCTGCTTGCCTGGACAGAGATAGCATCACACATGTCTGATGGGAGTGGCTCACCTTGTCCTGGGGTGAGCTCAGTACCCTGAGCACACACTCATCCTTCAGCTGCAGCTGCAAGGCATCCAGGCCACGCCCTCCCTGCCTGTCTCTGCTGCCACCCCTCCCCGCTGCCGTGACTGGCGTCCCCCACCACATGTCCATCTCAGCGTTATTACTGACACCTCCTGTCTCAAACTGCTTCCCTTCCCCCAGGGAGTGCTGTGGGTTTGAAATGATGGTCTTTAATCATTTCTTAAGTGACCAGCCCAGAAATCATTTCTTAGTGCCATACACACAAATTAAATCATAAATCCACACGGGGCCCTGCCCAGGGAGGACTGAAGTGCAGCTCTGACTGAGAGCAGAGAGGAGGCCTCCATGGGGGAAGGAAATCAGCATGCACCTGGAGGAAAGGCCAGGGCCTTGGAGAGAAGGAAGAAGAGCTCTGGCTGCTATAACAGACTACCACAGACTGGGGGGCTTAAACAGCAGACATGGATTTCTCACAATTCTCAAGGCTGGGAGGTCCAAGGTCGAGGTGCTGGTGTCTGATTCGGTGTCTGGTGTGAGGCCAAGTCCAGGTTTGCAGACAGGTGTCTTCTGAAATCTTCATGTGCCCTTTCTTTGGTGCTTGCACTCGGGGTGGGGGGGCGGGGGGATCTATCCTGTATCTTTCTTTTTTTTATAAGGCATTAATCCCATCATGGCGGCTCTACCCTTATGACCTGCAAATGTGCCACCTCCAAATACCATCACGTTGGGGATTTGGGGATTAGGGCTGCAACATGAATTTGGGGAAGGGAACACAAACATTTGGTCCCTCACACCTGTTAACAACTCCCCTTTCACAGAAGGGCCCCTTTGCACTTCCGTTGTCTTGCTCTCGACAAAAGAGGTCCCAGAGAATGCAGACAGGCACACTCTGGGCATTAGGAGGGTATCCATCCATCTCAGGGTTAAGAGGTCTGGGCAGCCCCAGCCAAGGCTGAGCTATCCATAGCCCACCATCCAGAATCAGCCAGGCCCAAGAAGTTCTCCGCTTACCTCTGAGAGGCCAGAAGGAAGAGGGCAAGCAAGATTACCTGGGAGAGTGAGGAAGTGGTGGGCACTCATCAAGAGAGATGCACTAGTGGGGGTTGAGTGTGGTGTTCCTGATACAGGCCTGTGATTCCTACTTACTTTGAGACTCAGGTTAACATTATGGCCCCTTCTAAGACTAATTCCAGCCTATTTGGAACATCTGCTGTCTCTCCCCATGAAAACAAAGTCTTCTGCTTCACTAGGTGGGTAATGGGCATGCAGTAAGGATGCTACCAAACTTCTTAACATCCTTGACTCTTTCCTACCACCACGCCTTTGCACATGCCATTTCCTTTAACTAGAATGTCTCCCTTCATTTTATCTACCTGGTAAACTCTTATTCATGCTTCACAACCCAGGTCAGCCATCCTCTCCTCCAAGGGGCCTTCCCTCTCTCCCAACTAACATAGAGAGGGGACTGCCTCTTTTCTCCCCACTCCTAAACATGCTTCTCTTTTCACTTTACTCATGCTATTTTATAATTATAGTTAGCATTTGGTTCCTCCATCAGACTTTGCATTCCTTGAGAATGGGGACTCTAGGGTACGCTGCTCTGTATCTGTAGTGGCCAGGCCAGGGCCTGGATCCAGGGAGCGATGTTACAAAGCCATGTAGTGAAGCAATTGGGACCCCAGGGTGAAAGAGCTGCTGCATATATTTTCTTTGCCCCCAACATGCTTTGTTTATGGCAGTCACTCAGTTTCGGGGTTGAGATTCTGAGTTTCTTCCTCTGCAAAATGGGAGAAATAAAACCAGTACTTTGACTATTTCAGAAGCCTACAAAGAAGATGAATCTGAGAGTGGGTTGGTGGGGGAATGTGTCAAAATGCTTTAGCTCCTTGAAAAATTCCATTAGAAAGTCAAGGTGTTGGTATTACAATTATTATTTGATTCCCAAATGGTGAGAGCGCTTCCAGAAATGTGCTTTGCTTGATGAACCAATACATTTTCAGCCCCCACTGATGAATTTGAGAATCGAATACCTGTCATCTTGAAATAATTGACACATCTTGGTGAAGCACTTACATTCCTCTGATGAAATTCTGGATTCTTATTGAAAGCGAGGAGAAAGACATGTTACATGGGAGCAATATTGTTTTATGGACCTTTATCCTGGTTATTAACAAATGAGCGTTACGTGTGGAAATGGTAAAGGGGGAATTCAGTAATGAAGTTTCATAGGATTATAATGATTATTAGCCTGATGATGATGAAATCCAGATTATATTGCATGGGGTTTCCTTGGCACTCACTGTTCCATGGCCCCTAATGCTGATGGACAGCAGGCGGGCTACTTCTGTCCCCATACCCCACCCTGAAGTTATCTGGGAAGTGAGCATAAAGGCGATAGGCTCCTTTAGCATATTTCCACTATAATAATAATTAGAGGTGCCCATATGGCACGTCAACACCTTATCGACTTAGAAACTGGCACGCACTCTAGGTAGGAGCAGTTAGGGTCAGTGACCACTTACCCACATGCTGCTGCTGAGCTGCCCGAGCATCCTCCAGAAAAAGCAGCCAACCCACTGTTTACAGCCTTTTCATTTCCCTCTGCTCACCGGAAGCCACTGGGAAGATGAATCTGCCTTTCAGAGCTGGCCTCTGCAGAATACCTAGTGACCACACCCATACATCACCTTTTTACACCTGGTCGGGAATGCAGGCAGGCAGGGAGTCAGAGGTCTCAGAGCCAGCATACGACATAGACCATACTTTTTTGTGGTTTTTTTCCCCCCTCCCTTTGGAAGTCGGGGAAGGAGGGCAAGGTGCCTTCAGTAAGCAGAAACAAAATCCCCTTGTCCCTTTCCCAAGCTTCTCATCCGGACTCGTGTGCACTTGAATGTGTTCTGGGACCTCAAAAGCACATGGCCATAAATACAGAGTGCCTCCACCCCTGTGAATAGCCCACCTTAGTAAATAACTGCAAAGGGCATCGGCTTTGAAGCGGGGCAGACCTGGTTTTGAATCCTGCCTGTGCCGTGGAGTAGCCGTGAAAATCATGAGCTGTTTTACCTCTCGGAGCCATGTCATTGCCGGTGAAACGGGGAGACCAGGACTATTGTTACTGCGTTTTACGGGTGAGGAAACCAGAACTCAAAAAGCTGACAGTGCTCAGTTCCTATAGCTATAAGTAGTGCTGCCCGTAACTCCAAAACTGGTACTCTCGTCTCCGTGAGTGGTGTTGAAATAGTTTAGATTTAACGCCATACACACTAGCTTTTGCTGGTTCCAAAGAAATTTACTGGATTGTGAAACACTCCAACCAATGAGCTCTCAAGTCTCTGGAGTCAGTCAGGCAGGCTGGGTTCGATTCCTGGCTTCACCACTGACTGGGGGACCTCAGACAAGCTGTGGACCTTATTTTGAGCCCCAGTTTCTGAATGAGCAAAATGGGAATAATTGTAGCATGTGTCTCTTAGGACTGTTATGAGTATAAAATGAGGTCATGCTGAGCACCTGGCCCACGAAAAATGCTTATTTAAATAATGGTTATCAGGGCATCTGGGTGGCTCAGTGAGTCGAGCATCCGACTCTTGATTTTGGCTCAGGTCGTGATCTCAGGGTCATGGGATCGAGCCCGTGTCGGGCTCCGCACTTGCTGTGGTATCTGCTTGAGATTCTCTCTGTCCCTCACCCTCTGCCCCTCCCCCCTGCTCACGTGTACTCATGCAAGCTCTCGCTCGCTCTAAAAATAAATAAATAATAAATAAATAAAATAAATACTGGTTATTATTATTATTAACAACATTATTGTTATTAAAATCAACACAACTTTATATCCAATTTCAGCAGGGTTGTAGTCAGCTTGCCAGCCCATAGACCTCACATTCAAAGGGTGCAGAGGGTGGGAGTGAGCTGGCCCAACAACCCACCCTATCCTGTGCTCTGCAGGACACGCTAGTCTCTCATTTAATAAAAGAGCTTTACTGGCCTGACTCAGAGGCCTGGGGGTGGAGGGTGGGCAAGGGAAGAGCAGGCCCCTTCCACTACAGGCAGCCAGGGTAGTGGGCTCCTGTCCATCTAGGCTCTTGTCATCCCTTCGGCTTGCTCCCTTTGGGGAAGGCCCTTCCCAAGTTGCTCAGCAGGACCTGCCCCCACTTGCCCCCACTCCTCCCCCTGACCCCTGCTTGGGTCCACACCTGCTGCTCCTTCCCTCGGCCCTCCCTGATGGGGGGCCTTCAGTTGAATGGCTCTTCCCATAAGTGCACATTGAGATCTAAGTGCTAAGTGCACCCTTAACACCTCTGAATCTTTGCTGCAAGCTTCTCCCTTAATCATGTTTAACTGACAGACCTGAAGGCAGTTCGTAATGCTAATGTTTATCCAAGAACTGCAAATAGGGAGGACACAGAGCATTCTGGAAATTACCTCTCAGCACCTGGGAATAAATGGTCACTCTGGAGAACACAACTATCCCATGCTCTCCTGCCTCCCCCCTGCAGCAGGTGCCCTCTCCCAGCCACTGCGATTGTGGCAGCCACAAGGCTGCTCCCGGTCTCCTAGTGCGGGCCCTGCTCAGCTGCTCAGGAGGAGGGCATCATCCCTGTTCTAGAACCCGTGAACCCCGTTTCTCTGTTCAGAAGCTCCTGCAGATTGGGTGAGGTTCCAGAGCAAAAGCCATGAGACAGACAAAATAGATTCTGCCAAATTTGTCTGCCTTCAGCCCTTTGGATAAATGTCATGGAGCTGTTGTGCCTTGTCACCTTCACTCCTACTTGGAGAATCTTCGGGGATGAGTATAACCTTATTATTTCAGTATTGATTATATGACGCATGGTTGTTTCACTTTTCCAGAGTCGACTCTGGGACTCGCAAAGGGCTCCTTCCACCGTCCCTGCAGTTGAGGTGCTGAGATGGGGGCGGAACACGCCTTCCTGGCAGGGGTGTGGCAGGACCGGTTAGACCCATCTGTGATTCCTCTGTGACCTTGGACAGGCCACCTTTCTCTGACCTTCTGCTGGGAGGCCCAGGCCCCACTCCTTAGCTGACAGGCAAGGCCAAGGCTGTGTGGAGGAAGGACTCCTCCCTTTTATCTGTCAAACAGCTCTGGTAATACAGCTTGAGCATTTCAGCCTCAAAGCTTTTTTGCTCCATCATTACCGTAAAATAAAAATCATTTCTTTGGCTCACTTGTCCCACTTGAATGGTGTGTAATATCGTTACAAATTTATGTGTTTATGACTTTGTGACCTGGGGAGAAGCTAGAAATTCCGCTGCGCCCATTTCTACTCCTGGGTTTCTGTAAAGGTCACGGCAAAATTATTTTATCAAGTACACCACAGAAGGGGAAAATCTTAATCTTATATTATACATATGCAGCACTTGACCTTCTCTTGAGATGCGGCACCTCTTAGCTACACTTACTTAAACATAATGCCGCTCTTCCCCGGATGCACATGGAGAGAATAATGAGGTGCCCTGGCATCCCAGCCAGAGAGGAGGCTGTGCTGTGGGGCTGACCTCACAGATGAGAAGGAGAAGGAGTCGAGGGCGGTGGGGGCAGGGATGGGGGTGAGCCCCGCAGAGCGGCAGCAAGCTCATTCTGATGAGTGGGCCACGTGGGCAGGCGGAGCAGACACTGTGGCTTGATCTGCCTCCCCTGCTGACCGTACACCTTTAACCAAGTCATTCACTGCCTTCCCTGGGCCTTAGTTTCCCCATCATAGGTATGGGATGTGCCATCTTTGATCCATGGGGAGCAGCTTCCTGGGGCATTGTGTTAAAGATTCGGAGCTCTGGTCTGGGTGGAACGGACGTGAGAGCCATGATTGATTAGTGATGTCGGCCATGGGCGGCCAGGAGGTAGTGACTGTAGCCGAGCTGGCTAACCGTATTCGAGGGTATTTCCAAGGTCTTTCCCCGCTCTGGCTACCTGTGATTTGTGGACTTGCCAAAGCCCCAGGGTCAGGAGACTTGGAAAGGGAAAAACAATAACAAGCTATCCCTGAAAGAAGAGTACTATTTGCTTTGTCAGGTTTTGGAGGGGAAATGATATTTGTGTGATGCATCTGAACATGGTTGGCTTTTTTTTTTTTTCTTTCTTTCTTTCTCTTTTCTTTTCTTTCTTTCTTTCTTTCTTTTTTTTTTTTTTTTTTTTTTCTGTATTCACTCTGTGAAAAGCAGAGAGAGCAGAGGAAAGCAGTGCTATTTTTCTGGGTGTGGTGACTCACCAGACCTAGCCATCTGTGTGTGTGCAGGTGGCCAGCCCATGCCCCTGGCCCACAGGAAAGAGTGAGGAGGCCTGGGTGGCTTCTCATCATTGTCCAGCCTAGAGAAACATGGTGAGAAGTCACCTTCGTTTATCTTAAGAACTTGGTTATAAATTATTTTTTTAAGGGAATCCATCAAGGTCTGTGTCAGGGGAAGTACTTAAAAATAGGTTTTTCTCAAAGGGTAAACACTTAAGTCGGAAAATGTGGGAAGCCGCCTGACTGCAGGCATATGTCCCCCTAGCCTGCTGCCCAGAGCTACCAGATTGATGGTGTTTTTAGAACTTTGGCAGCCAAGCTCTGACGCGGATGGAGACAGGGCCTGGGGAGGGGACATCTGGGGATTCCCTGCTCACCCCCCTGGTGTAAAAGTGGAAACCTAGGCCTGGCAGCCCTGGTGGCCCAATGGGCCCAATCAGGAGAGACGACCTTGGGGCCCCTTGGAGTGGCCGAAGTGAGCTGACCCTCACCTTCCTGTTCATTGGGTCCCAGGGGCCCTGTGAATGTCTCCCTGGGGATGGAGAGGGAAATGGGGAGGCCATAATCCCTTAAAGAAATCTATCCTGGCTGCTGGCAGGGTGCTTCTGCTCTTTTCTAAAGGATAGACCCCCCCCACTTCCCACCCTGCCTTGGCCCCCAGCACTGGCTCACCCACTTCTTTCACCACCTGGCTATGACACTGTCTCTTCTCCTGCCCTTGGAGCCCAACACTTTGAGAATTCCATCCCCATCTGGACATTTGCTGCCTCTGGACTGGGGGCTCCTCCAGGTTCCCTCCCACCTCTAATCCCCTGCACATCTGCCCCCACTCCTCAACAATAACCCTGTTCTCTCCCTGATGTAAGGAAAGTGACTCCCATCTCTGAGGGACAAGGAAAGTGTCCCCAAATGCATTGTGTGGAATGAATGAGACTCACATATCAAAGGGAAAGGCTCTGTTGGGCTAAGGCTTTAGGAAGCAACCAGGCGCTTTGAGCAGCTACTGGCTATCCAGGTGGCCTGTAGAGGAGGGGCTCAGGTAGTGCTGCACCTTCAGGGTCCAGAGAAATGAAGTAGATGCAGGGCTGGGTCTCCAGCTAGCGGCCCCTCCCTGTCCTATCACCAAGTCCCGGAGGCTCTGCTGGCTGAGGATTCCTGAGTCTGAAGACTGATGCATCCCCTCCGTGGTGCAGGGGCTGCTTGAGCCCTGTTTGCAGGCTGGCAGTTAGAGGACAGACAGACTTGGGGAGCAGTCACACACTTGGGGAAGAGTCACAACCAGCTCCCAGAGGAGCCAAACCAATTCTGGTTTTGGAGTGAGCCCTCACCCTGCCTTCCCTGCTCTGGGCTCCTCCCTAATGTCATTCCCAACCACCTCAAAGTCATAGACAGGAGACACATGGCCAGGGCACTGGATGTTTAAAAGAGAACTCTAGAAAGAGGAAAATGTCCAACTCAAGCGAACGAAATGTGGAGGGTGGGCTTTCTGGCACCAGTAGGGATTCAGTGCTTATCTGCTGAATGAGTGAGTGATCCCAGTGAGTCACCAGGTCCTCCTCCCCGAGGACTCTCGAATCCCTCTACTCTTCTCTGTTCCCACTACCCTGATAATTATCACTCTTCCTGGGCTCCTGTGTCTCCCCCTAACTGTCCCCACCCCTCTTGTCCTTTCTCTTCCCAGCAGCCAGTGTGATCTTTCAGAAACAAAAACCTGACTGTCTTTCTCCCCAGTTTTAGGCCCATCACTGTCTTCCATGGACCTAATAATGATAATAAGGCCCAGAGGCTTGATGACATGAACTCAGGCTCCCTCTCCAGACAGCCTCTTCCTTGACACCTGAGCCCTGCCCATCCCAAGTGTGTCCTCTGCCTGGCCACGGAAATGCTGCTCTCAGTTTCTGGATTGAGCCACAGTCCTGCTCCTGGGTCTTTGTACATGCCGCTCTTTCCATGGGGAGGGTTCTCTGCCTCCCATCACCTCCCCATCTTACCTCTGCCAATCTGTACGGCTCTAATTTCTTCATGTCTTGGATGCTACTTGCCTGAGACCATCCCAGATGGGGTTAGGTTCCTGCTCTGGCCTCCCCACCCTGATACCCACCATGGGAATTTCTAGTTTAGAGTCTGCCTTCCTCCACCAGGATGTCAACTCCATCAGGGAGGGACCTTGGTGTGTTTTATCTCTTGGTGTAGCCTGGTGCCCAGCACAGCTCCATGGTAAGTGGTCGACTTAAATACTTGGAATTCAGCGTGGCTTCTCATAGAAAACATCCATCTGCTATTTACTGAGGAGATGCTACATTCCAGAAAGTTTGTGTACAGTACACGGATCTTCACAAAGCCGTGAGAAGGAAGTTACCCTAGGATCCTGTTTTACAGAGGAGGGGGCTGAGATTCAGAGGGTTAAGTAGCTTGCTTAAGATCACACAACCAGTTACGTGGCCATTTTCTCAGACCTCAAGGCCATGATGTTTTTACTCTACCGGGTGGTCTAGAGCGGTGGGTCTCAGCGTGGAACTGCATCAGAGTCTCCTGGAGGGTTTGCTAATGCTCACATCCCTGAACCCGACCCTAGACTTTCTGGTTCAGTAGGTTCCAACTGGGGTCTGAGACTCTGCATTTCTGCAAGTTCCCAGGGGATGCTGTTGCCGTTGGCCTGGAGACCACAGGTGGAGAATCACTGGCCTAGATCATCAGGAAACACCTGGGTTTTCCCTGTGGCTACCCCACTCTCTAGCCACACTGACCTTGCGCTTAGACTGTAGGATGAAGCTCTGAGGCCCAAATAGCCTCCGACGTCTGGACCTGGCCTTGGCTGCGCTGTGCCTGGCTGCCATCACTGATAAGGACCTAAGTGCCGGCCCCTCCCCATTGGGACGCTGCTCTTCTGTTTGTCATCCTTCAGTCCTGTTCCGTGATCTTCCCATTCCCATTCCACCAAGGCAAAGGCCTCCGTCCCCACCCTGCCTTTTTACCTGCTTCCATGCTGATTGATGCATTCTAGGCTCGCTGCTGCTGCTGCCGTCTGAGCAGCTTAATAGCATGGGAAGTTACAGTCTTGTCTGTGTCGTGGTGCCCACAGCATTCATCAATTTCAGCAAGTGTCACCAAGAGTGATACAAGTGTGTGACACAGCTAAGTATCCCCTCTGCACAGGCCATTACAGCTGGCACCTGGCCCAGAGAGCCAGAAACTGCAGACCCATTTGGCTTCATTTGTGCAGGTGGGCAGAGAAGTGAAAGTGCCCCCAGCCCGCCTCCTGCGTGGCCCCTTTAAATGCTTTGCATTCCTAAAACCACCCAAAGGATCACCCAAAGTTTCCCTAGGCAAGCCAGAGCCCTGCTCTCTCTGTCTTGGCACATTCTTTTCCCTTTGCCCCACATTCTCATTTCTGCATCAGCTGTTACCTGTCCTTCAAGGCCTCTGCATGTCTACCTTCTGCAGGCAGCCTTCCTAGCTCCCCTTCACTCTCCTTAAGACCTCCGGCCCGGGGCACCTCCACTGCTGCTGTAGGGGTTTTCTCGGTAAACAGCCTACTCTGACCTGCCCTGCTCAGCTGAGCCCCCACTGGGATGTCCTGGGGTTGTTCAGGGAGATCCATTTCTGGGAGAAGCAAAGACTGCTGGTTAAGAGTGGACAGGGGAATCTCAGCACAGGGCTCCAGGGCCACCTTCCTTCCATGGAGCTTCATGCCTGGAGTTCCATAGTCAGTCACCCATGGTGTCGGCCACCAATAACGTGAAGGTGTGGGAGACAGTCGGCCACAGGGATGAGTCCAAATACCAGGCTCCACATGGGGCCACAAGACCTCTGGGAAGAGCTGTGTGCAGAGCTATGTGCATGTACTACAGGAACCGCTGTGTCCCTCCCCATCTGCCACCACCACGCCCTTCCCGTAGTGCTCAGCAGCTGCCCACGGGGAGAGGGGAGGGCACTTCTGCTTTTCTTACAGAGCAGGAGCAGAGTGTGGAGATGAAAGGGAAGTTTTGGGAGCAGAGAGCTCAGCTAAGGGCTCTGAGCCTCTCTTCCTGACCAGGAGTGAGTGCCTGGCCCAGCTCACTGTCGCCCCTCGAGGCGGGCAGGCCTCCTGAGCCAGCTGCTGAGCTGCACCTGCCTTTGAGAAAAAAGGCACCAGGTTCTTAAGCAGGGGATGAATATTCATTGGCATGAACCTTTGCAAACTCATTCGGGGAAAAAAATTAGATCAGGAGAAGTAATCAGATTATTAAAAAGAAAGCAAGGACAGAAGGCGGCGGTGAAGGGAAGAATCACATTTAAAATGCAAGGAGAGATTTCCTTCCTGCAGAGTAGCTGTGACCCCCTGGACCAGGCACCGGGAATAGTTAAGCCCTCCCACATTTCTGCTGCATAAAAATGTTCTTTTTTGAGGCTTCACTGGATGGGGGAGGGGCAGAGGCAATGCGCACCCTCCACGTACGAAAATTATAAAATAATGTTTGGAGGTTTTCATTTTATCTTCCTTGGATATCGGGGGGAAATCATGAGAGTTAAAGAGCCTCCGGTGAGTGCTGAGTGACAGGTTAAAGGGCCCCAATAAAGATTAGATGGTCCACTATCTCCTGAGGAAATTGCATAAACGTGGTTATTCCCTCTTGCTTCTATTAATTTCCTTTTCCTGGCTGCTTGGAAATGCTTCATAACCTGATGCTGCAGATGGGGACGAGAGGCGCTTTCCATTATCTCAATCACTGCACTGTTTATGAGACACTTAATCTGTTTCTTTATAAAGTAATAGTACTGTAGGTGATGGATTTAGTGTCCCTGGAAGCCTGGGCGCAGGGGCGGGAGGGGAGGGGGGTTGTCCAGAGCATTGTAAGCACCAGATCATTTGTTACATGGTTGAGGCTCTGAGAAGTTGGGTGGGCGTTTCAAGGTGACCTTCGGATATCAGCTAGAGGTCATGTGTACCGGTCCCTTGTCACTTGAAAGGGGAGATAGGCTGTGTGTTTTGCCTGGACAATGGCAAATATGCACATGCTTAGGGACCTGGAACGCAGGTCCTGTCTCTTCCTCTCTGCCAGAGTTGGGGGTGGGGAAAGAGGCCTGTGTGGGGAGGTGTCACCCAAAACCTCCATTTGTCACCTGTCTGAACTGTGATCACTTGCAATGGAGGAAAGCAAACCCCCTTTTCTTACAGAAACAAAGTGCTCTGGGCTCTGTGAGGGACAGAACCGTACAGCCCTCCTGCTTACAGATTTCTCACTGACAAAGGTCTTATGCCAATACACAGCCAGGCGCAGGCAGCTCTTCTCTTCCCATCCGCCTCCTGGAGTAGAAATGAGACCCTTCCGGCTGAGATCCTGACATCCGGGCTGGGCTGGGCACTCTCTGACCTCATTTCCTTTCCTGCCTCTCCTGTCCTTCCGCCTCTTCCCTTCTTGCTTTGTCTTTGCCTCTCCTGAGACTTGCCTCCTAGTTGCCACAAGAAAGTGCTGCTCATGGTCCTCATCTCATAATTCCGGATCCTTGTCATGATGCACATCCCGCCCCCAGCCTGTGTACACACAAGGCTCACACAGATCATGCCCTGCGGGAATCCGCTTTCATTTCCATTGTCTGCCTCCCCTACCTGGAAGGGTGCTTCCCAGCGCCTGCCCCCCACCTCCTGCCCTCTGCTCTGGCCTCCTAAGCAAGGTACCTGGCTCCAGGCAGATCTTCGGTAAACATTTGCTGAATGAGGGGTTCATTCATAGCTGTAGTGAGAGTGCTGACCATACTTTTCTATCAAGAGATATAAAAACCCTGAGTTTTGCTTTAACGATATTAAAGCTAAGAACCGTGTTATCTACCTTGAAATGACTTGAAAGTCTGGCGATGTGCTTGGTTAATCGATCACGGTATTATTATTTTTGTGGAACTGTAGAGCCTTTAGGCAAGTATGCCGGCTACAGGCTGTCAGAGTGCTTGCCATTCTTCACTGTGTTACTCCCAGGGGCTTTACCTACTCCCGTGACTTACCTGGGCTTGCTTTTGTTTCCCTTGGCCTAAATACTCTTTGTTACAATCTCCCCAGAAGCTCCATGTATCACCTCTAATTAAAGCTGCATTTTCTCAAGGGGCAGCATAATTTTCTTATTTATTTTTCTACGTTAAATTTCTAGTAAAATAACAATGTTGTTAAGTTCTATTTCTTGTTAGTGGTGTCTGATACAAGATGAATTAAAAAGGCTTTGTGGGCTAGCCTAGCACTTTAACCATTATTTAAAGCATTCATTCTATGAGAAAATATAGCTCAAGTGTGCTTACAAGTTACAACCTAAAAGTTTAATAACTGAACCTAGAAATGTTGCTTCTTTATAAATTAGGGGATGCCTAGACACAGGTTTTATTAAAATGTTAACTTATGGCATCTGATTATTAGGGAGATTCATTCATTTTATAATTACATGTAAAATATATTTTACAGATACAATTATTCACCATTATACAAAACAGAAATAGTCTGTGCAGAAGCACATTCTTCACCTGGTTCCAAGATTGATATGCCTGCTTTGGGACTCTAAACTTCTATTCTGACCCTGAATTCTGAAAGTTCCTGCAAAGAAAACTTGTTTTTCAACAGGGAGTGGGTAAGCAGAAGTAGAGAGAAATTAGCATTATTTAGCATTTATTAATGCTAGGTACATTTTCATATTTGAGTTTATTAAATTCTAATGGCCTGTGGGAGTTGTGAGAACTGTGTGTTTCTTTTTTATAGATCCTTTTTACAGATGAGCAGGTTGAGGCTCTGAGGCATTACATAACCTTCCAGTGATCACCCAGCTAGGAACCAGCAGAGCCAGGAATGGGACCCAGGACTGTCTGATCACTGCCCAGTGTTCACTGTCCTGGAAAGCATGGAGTCACAACCCCTCCTGGGACCTCTCTCCCCACCCTTTGACCTTCTTTCCCTGAAGTTCATCGTGGACCTGCTTTTTCCTTCATTTCCTGTCCTTGGGGACTCTGTAGCATCTAGAGACTTCAGGGGACCCAGTTCTGAACTTCCCCCATCAGAAATCTCAAAGGAGGGCACTTCCTAAATCCTCTGCTACTTGTGGGTATCAGGATGATTGTTTATGCTGTTAACTTATTAAATGTAAGGCAAGTAGGCTTTTAAATGCTGGAAAGAAAGTGAAAACACCTTGTTCCTCTTGGACTGATACATTAAGGAAATTACAGCATAACAGAGGACCCAATGAATGCATGTGATTCACCACTCTCTCCTCCCTCCTCTCCAAGGAAAGGGCTTCTGCTGTGTTTGGGCAACACAGGCCTGGGATTTCTCTGTGTTCTTTAGCTCCAAAACTGAATGGCCCAGCAATGCTGGGTGGTTTGTAATGGAAACGGTCCAATGCTTCCCATGGGAGACAAGGAAGAGATGTGGAAAGAAGAAAGGGAAGAGGAGAAAGAAAGAGAGAGACTTTACTGAGTGGGCTTGGAAAGACAGATCAGTAAGCCAGATTCTAGATTACTTTAGGTTTGCCACTCAGGGACGCTGCTGATATTTAATTTGTTGAGTCTTTAGTAAAAATGTAATTTTTTCTTTCTGCTGAGAATTTTCTTTTGAATGTGCTGAGGTGGGTCAGCAAGTGGCCCCTTTCTACGTAGGTTACAACCAGAGATCTTTAAGAACCTTATTGGATCATCTAGACAACATTTATGCTAGTGTGTTCCATGGAACTTGAATTTCAGGGGATGCTCTACAAAATTGGGCATCTTGGTGAGAAAACAGCATTCTATATTCCATTTTTTGGAAGTTCTGAGAAATTCTGTAATGAAAAATGAGATTAACTTTTTCAATACACATTTTCAAAATATCTGGCCACAGAACACTTTTGTAAGTGACAGGCGTTAACAACCCAAAGAACATGGACTCCATGGAACACTCTTGGGTTATGCCATCCCAGAGCATTCCATTTCAGAAATTATCTTGCATCGGAGATGAGCTCCTGCCCCAGGGCATTTCCAGAGTAACGGAAACCCTGTACTTCACTTCAAGTGAGCAAAGGGCTGAGAAAACTCCCAACACAGGAAATAGTCCTTCCTTGTCTCAGTAGAAAAGCTGTGGGTATTTTTCAAATAGTTTATATGTATGTCATCACTATCATTTCTCCCACTGTGTGATTCTGGGCAACTTTTTTAACCTTTCGGTGTCCCAATTTGTTCATGAACAAAATAGATATAATAATAGCTACCCCATAGAGTAATGCATGCAAGGCACTTAACAAGAATGTTTAACAAATGGTGGCTACTGCTATTATTAAAGAACATTCTGTACTTTCCGGAGGGAACAATATATTCGATAAGATGAGCTCTGTGTAAGTAAAAGCCATTATAATGGTACTTCTGTTACAGCAACAATCACATTGTATTATAATTGTATGACTACACTAGATCAAGAGCTCCTTGAGGGCAGGCTCTGTTCTCTAAATTCTCTGGGTCAGATTCTCAGAAGAGTCACAATAAATGTTTGTTGAATGAATCAATGAAAAGTGAAATAAGTTAACCATGCGGTAAGTTTTACTCTGTCTCCAAGGAGGCTGAGTCAGAGCAGATTTCCCAGGGACAAGAAGAGTCCAGAGCTGTGATGGTGTGGAAGGGCCTCAGAGAAGTAGGGCGGGCAGGAGAAGTCTTTTGAGGAACCTGCAAGGAGGACACCAGATGTCTGGAGTAGAAGGTCTCTGTAGATGAAGCATGGTGAAAGCCTCAGGGATGGCCTGAAGCTAGACTTTTTGGGGCATGGCTCCTCATAGGCTGACCACACAGAGAACTAAGAAAATATGCCTCATGTCTGAGGTTACCTCTAGTGGGCATTGGGCTGTCCAAGGCATCCCCAACCTTCTCCACTGCCATATACATGATAGATGACACCAAGTGCATGACACATTCCCTGGTGCACTACCTGCAAAGCCATCCTTTCTTTTCTTTCTTTCTTTCTTTCTTTTTTTTTTTTTTTTTTTTTTTGCCATACCCTCCGAAGCATTTCAAAATGCAATTAAGGGAGAATGATGTTGTTAAGCCAGTAACCTTGAAATCACTTTTATTTCTTTTTAAAGAATCACTCATGAATTTCAGTTCTTTACCATCATTCATAACAAGTGCTTGTTAACACAGCTTATGGTGACCCTCATATGTGTTGCAACATGACATTTAAGAACCATGCATCCTGTCCATATTATAAGCCAGGAACCCTCCCCATCCGAGGATATTAGGAGAGATTTTTTTTTTCAATGAGTGGTTCAGGGTAAGGCCCTGGCTGTTAACCAGGTGGAAGAGGGAGGGAATAACCATTTATAAAGCACTTATGTCCCAGACACTGAGCCACACATTAGATTCATTTTCTCAATTAAATCTCTCGACACACCTGAAAGGGAAGAATCATTATTCATATTGTTCAAGTGAAAGAGGCCATCGGTACCATGGAAGGTATATTTCACTAAGGATGTTTAAAGAATTGGAAGTGTTAAATAGGGGTTTCCTCAATCTGAAATGCTCACTTTGTGCAAGGAGGTATCTCAATGTCCTTTTCAAGGGGGCAGGATCTTTCATTTTCTATATCCAAGGAAGGGATTCTGATTGCCACTCTTCCATTAATTCTCAGATGGTCTCTTTGTGTTCCAGCCTGCCCCGCCGGGATGTTCAAGGCCAGCCAGGAAGCTGAGGGGTGCTCCCACTGCCCCTCCAACAGCAGATCCCCTTCAGAGGCGTCTCCCATCTGTACCTGTCGGACCGGCTATTACCGAGCGGATTTTGACCCCCCAGAAGTGGCATGCACTAGTAAGTGTCTAGTAAGGACTCTGGGCTGTGGAGTTTGGTTTCCTGAGAGTGCAAGTGGTGGGCAGGGGAGACAAACACCAGATTGCTGTACAAAACAGAAATGCTGTTTGTGGTGCTGAAGCGGACAGCTCCTGGGCGGGGCACGCAGAACCCTTCTGCTTAACAGCACAAGGTTAAGATTACTATGTTCCTTCTTACCTCCTTCTCTCAAATGACAAAGTGTTGGGGCGCCTGGGTGGCTCAGTTGGCTGGGCGTCTGCCTTCGGCTCAGGTCTTGATCCCAGGGTCCTAGGATCGAGCCCAGCATCAGGCTCCCTGCTCACTGGGGAGCTTGCTTCCCCCTCTCCCTCTTCTCCTCCCCCAGCTTGTGCTCTCTCTGTCAAATAAATAAATAAAATCTTTTAAAAAATGGGAGAGTGTTCCTCCCACTGAAACAAGACAACTTCTGCCCACCAGATGTTAAAAATGACAGCTTCGAGAGTTCTTGAGTGCAAAATCAAGATCCACTAGGCTATTGCAACAATTCCTAATCACCTCCTCCAAGAAGCCCCCTTGGTCCTGACAGCTGACAGTATTCTCTATCTTCACTGCACTTCCTGTATCTCAGTGTCCAGGCTCTTCTCAGAGTCTAATAATTTTATTAATTGCTCAATTATTTTGTAATAATTCCAGTGCCCTTACAGTGTCCAGTAGAGTGCAGCACCTTTGCCCCTGCCAAATGATAAGACCAGAATTCTGGCCACAGCATGCATATCTGAGGCAGAAATTCTAGGGTTTGGGGCTAAGGCATCAGCTTCACCACTCTCCCATTCTCTGTTGTGGAGGAAAGGGCAGTCATCTTGCCAAAAGTGGATGGGGGAAACTCCATTCCCTGGGTGAGAGTCAGGGAGAGAAGAGGGGAGAATTTTGTCCCACTCTTCTTCCCCACAATCATGGGGAGATAAAAAGCACTAACTCTTCCTGCACAGTGCTTTAGAGAACTTGTTCCCACTCTCCTAAGTGTTGTAGCCCTGAAACAGGGATGATTTTTTTTTTTTTTTTTTTTTTTTTTTTAGTATTCTCATCGTATTTGGAAGTCAGTGTTCCAGGTCAGCCTCTAGTTATGCTACAACTTTCTTCTGCATTAGATGCTGTTGCCTGACTCCCCAGACTTCCCTTCACCTCTTTGAACCAAATCCCTTCCTCCCACCCCCAGGATAGAAGGACACAGAGGGTATGTTTCATACACACTTGCAGTTTGATGGACAGAAAAAATGACTCAGCTCTGAATAGAAGAATATCTTAATTCTGGCCTTTCAGTGTATGTAACCTTTGCTGGGGAAAGAAGAGGAATGAGTGTCTTCTAGGTCAAGGTTCTGAAATCGATCAATGTTTCTAGATTTGAACTGAGGAAAAGCTCATCCTCTTGTAAACGGATTTTCCCCAGACCTTCCTCTCTGGTGCTTGAGATGAACAGAAATTATTCCATTTCTGCTGACTGGAGTCCCTGTCTTCCTGTGGTGGTATCAGCCCAATGATTTCTGAGGTTCTCCTGTGGGTCTCTGTGAGCATGTGAAGCATTGTTTAATGTGCTTCTTTCGAAGCTGAATCACTGCTGCCTGGATGTCCATATGAAAGACTAGTCTCCACAAGTGCCAAAGCATACTCCCAGGGTCTCACAGCTTCCCTCCTAAAACCATTCCCATTCTCTTATGCCATGAACTCTGTCTCACTGCCCGGGCTGCCTCTGCAAGATTAATCATTCAAATAGAAGTCTGGGCCCCCAGCTTCCCACTTCAACAGACACGCCCTGTAAATTCGCCCAGTCCTGCCTAAGATCACCTACACGGATGGTAGGCCAATAACTAAACACTCAGAATGCCAATGTGAGCTGTCTTCCTGGCTGTACAGCACCTCTCCCGTCCATCTTTCAAGCCTTATCTTCCAGCCATCTAACCTGATGCACCTGAACCAATAGGACCAATTCCTGGAATAAATACCAATGTCCCAAAGCTTTCAGTCTGCACATTGCAGAACTTCATTCTGCTCCGCCTGCCCATATCTCAAGTTCACCTCATGAAAATCACACCTCACAGGTTTTCTCTCCCATCTATGGTCCATTTACCTGTGGGGGTAAGCACACCTTCCTTGCCCCGTGTGGCCCCACTAAAATCTCCCCACCTTGTCCAGAGTGGGGATGAGTGCTAGACTTGCCTGAATGTGTCCCCACACCCTTTCCATGGTTCTGTGCTCTTATGACCCCAGATATAGAACACTAGGGGCAGACAGGAAATTGCCAAATCAAAGCCACACTTATCTGTGTGGTCAGGCCCCAGAACAGCTCGTAGATGCATTTTCTAGCCCCTGGTCCTGGCCTGCAGGGGCAAGCACTTGATGAGGGACCCAGAGGCCAGGCTGGGCTGCAACACAATAGAAGGCAAAATGAGTGTAAATAAACCTATTATTTTATTGAGCCTCATTATATATTTGATTTATTGTGTGCCAGGGAAGTACTGTATGAAAAAGTCAATTTGTTGGCTTTTATAATCTCATTAGGGTTTCCTTTTAAAGCATTCTAATTGGAGGTGCCATCTGTTCTCTTAAAAAGGCATCGCACATCACGGGCGCCTGGGTGGCTCAGTCAGTTAAGCATCTGCCTTCGGCTCAGGTCATGATCCCAGGGTCCTGGGATCGAGTCCCGCGTCAGGCTCCCCACTCAGCGGGGAGTCTGCTTCTCCCTCTGCCTCTGCCTGCCACTCTGCCTACTTGTGCTCTCTCTATCTCTCTGTCAAATAAGTAAAATCTTAAAAAAAAAAAAAGGCATCGCACATCACCGCAGTAAATACTTTTTCAGATACAAGGAGCATATCTGGAGCTTTTGAGGCCAGGCATGGCCTTGCACTATAGCTTTGGTGTCCCCGACTAGTTCCTCAGGTGGAGCAAGGCAGCCAGACGTGGGCCCAGCCCAGCCTGGGAGACAGTGTTTGGGGTGGGGAGGGCACAGGTATCTGTTTACTTTGCAAGTGAGGTTCTCCAGCCAGCCAGCCAGGAAGCCATTGTGGCCCAGCGGGGCACAGGGAAGACCCAGGTAAGGGGGAGCTCCATCCTTCAGTGGGCTTCTGCAATGTCTAGGTGGGTGTTGGGAATGTCTAAGAGCCCAGGCCTTGAAGTCTGGAAGGACCTCAGGCTTGGCCCATTGCCATCATCTTTAAAGAAGATTATATCATCAGTCATACTCATTCCCTGACAATATTGAAGATTTTATAAGGAATCCCATGATTTAAAATGTGTTCTTTTACAAAGCTAAAATATCTATAGTGCAGTAAAATTAGTATTTTTAATGAATCCTGTTAGTCTCCTGGGACCAGCACATATATATTCATAGTAGTTTTATAGTGTTAATTTATTCTCAATTAATCTAAACATTTAGAGTGCCTGATGGCTTGTGTAGCCTTGTGTGGGCATTTCTTCATTTTCTTCTTATTTTCCTGGGAAAGCGCAGGACCCCCTTGACCTCTGAGAGTCCTTGGCAGCAGCCCTGTGTGTCCAGCATTGTTCTTGATGAGCTTCATGGACTCAGAAGGGATTTAGGTGAACCCCAAGGCAGTGTCACAGGGACTGGTATGAACTCTGAGTAATGGGCCCTGTGCCTCAGCGTGGTGATGTTCCTGATACTGCTCTCAGGGCACACACCTCCCTTCTTCCTTCTCCATCATCCTCACACCTCTGCCAGGATTAAGCAAAATAGTTTTATAGAGTCTTTGGCCCAATGCCTGGTTCATAGTAAACTCTCAATCGATGTTAGAATTTGCTTTGGTTACATCCCTGGAAAGTGTGAAGATTACAACAGATATGGAAGCTTCCAGCATGAGAGGATGTTGGAGCTCTAAAAATAAAAGTGACATTCTCATGGAGAGTCCAGGTGGACACCTCCCCTGGGCATCCTAGCAGAATCCATGGTGTGGCCCCAGACCACACAGGCATCCTGGCCTGATGGAAACAAAGAGGTGTGGGGTGCCTGGGTGGCTCAGATGGTTAAGCATCTGCCTTCGGCTCAGGTCATGATCCCAGGGTCCTGGGATAGAGCCCCACATCGGGCTCCTGGCTCAGTGGGAGTGAGCCCGTTCCCTCTGCCTCTCCCCCTACTCATGCTCTCTCTCTCTCTCTGTATCTTTGTGTCTCAAATGAATAAATAAAATCTTAAAAAATAAAAGAAACAAACAAAGAGGCAGTAGCCACTGGGACCGGACGCACTGTGGAAGGAGGAAGGAGGTGCAGCCCGAGCATCCCAGACTCCAGCTGCTCCCCAGGGGCCGGGAAGCTGGGCAGCAGCGGTGGCCAGCAAGACTGGCTTTCAGTCCTCGGGGAGCAGGAGCTCGTTCCCCTCCTCAGGGTCAGACATGCTTCTTTTCACAGGAGAGTCTGACGGCTCGGCCTGTGTGACAGGGTTGGTGGAGAGAGGGGGCCGCCAGGAGTGTGGGACAAGCTGCACGGCAGTGTGAAGCCAAGCACCAAAATGCACATCTTCCGTTTTAAATAATTTCTAGTTTACTGGGGTACGAAATGGAAAGGAGGAATTTATGAGGCAGGTGAAAATAGTAATTATGCCTTATAAAATTGCTGTCTGTGAAAAACTATGCAGAAGGACTGGTGTAAAAATAATTTCCTTGTTACATTTCTGACCACAAAACCCTTTTTCTGTCACCCACATGGAAGAAACTTTGATGGATCACAGAGACAAGCTAGTGCTTGTCTTGTTTCTTTATTTCTTCTTCAAATGCAGTGGGTTTCCCGCAGCAGTTTTGATCAATTGAAATGTAATGAAGGGGCTTCAGAGATCATTGTCTTATCCTCTGGAACCTTCTGCCGTCCCCTCATGTGAGCCCTCTGGGGTCCCCTGGGGACTCCCCGACCCTCCTGACTCACGCAGAGGCAGGAAGCTGAGTGGTGAATTAGGGGCTCTGGGTGTGGATCCTGGCAGTTTGCCCTGGTGCCCAGCCGGTGCGAGCAGGAGCTTCTCATGTGTAGAACCAGGCAGGATGGAACTCACATCAGGAGCTTGTGAGAATTACATGACGGATGTCAGGGGAGCCCCGGGTTGAAAGCTCAGGTCTGTCTGCCTCCGATGCCAGGAACTCACACGCAGTGAGAGCTCAAATTTGGTAGCTCTTAGGCGGTTGCTGCCGATGGCCACAGTAATGGTGATGATTTGCTTTCACTCTTGAATTGACCACCCCTAGAGAAGGATAGGAATCCATTCTTCCCTCCCCAATCTCTGCACACTCCATTTTCCCTTTCTTACGCTCCTGCTTCATCCTTTAAAGTACTCCTCTCTTTCATCCCAACCATCTCAGGGCAGCAGGGTGGTCCCTGTGACACAGAGCTTATGCTTCTTGGATGGACTGCCCAGGAGTGTGGCATTGCCCAGACTGTGGTCTTCCCCAGCAGGCTGGATGGATTGGAGGAGGGTGCCAGGCCCTGGAGAGTGGGAAGAGCCTTGGGATGACAGGAAAAGAAGAAAGTCCTCTGCAGCCAGGCTTGATGACCTTCAGGGCATCGTGAAAAGTCTGTAAGGACAGAGGCTCATAAACCTTCTCCCACCAGTCTTGAGTCCTGCGGGGCCACGGTCCCCAAGATCTCCTGTGCTGGTTTTTTCTTTACTGCAGGTGGTGTTTAAATGCAGTCCTTGGGCAAGCAGCCTCAACATCACCTGGGAACTGGTTGGAGATACAATTTCTCAGCCCCTCCCTAGACCTACTGAATGAGAAACTCAGGGAGTTGGGTGGGGGAAGGTAGTGATCTTAGTTTTAACAAGCCCTCTAGGTGATTCTGAAGCATGCTAAATTTTGAGAACATTGGTTTAGAATTAGGTTGAGTTTCTCTGTCCTCTGCTTTATGGCTCCTGGGGGAGAAAGGCCATCAAGTGAATTTCTGCAGACTGGAACCACAGTGCCTTCCCCTCCCCGTTAGTGCCCTGTGTATCAGGCTGGAGAAAGAGAGACAGAGACTGCAAATACCTGCGTGTGGAAGAGCAGGGGTGGGGTGGGAATGAGTGTGAGTGTGTGAGTGTGCATTAGTGCTCTGTGTTTCAAAGGAGAGTCTCACTAGTTCTCAGAACTCCCCCACCCATCCCTGCATCATTCTCACTTTTGGGTGGTTAGAACATTGTAGAGACCTCCCGGGCACAACATTAGCTGGGGCTCTGGGCAATGATGGGAAACCGGAAGACGGTGGAGGTCAGGGAGCATGGCCTGATTAGATCACGCTCAGGGAAGGCTGAGAGAGAAACTGAGGCAAAAGGAAAGTGAATGGTGGGGATCATTCACCTGAGCTCAGAGGGTTGGGCAGGGAGAGAATATATATATGAGTGATGGGCTCATTACTCAGCTGGTCTTCCACCCCACCCGGCAGGAACTAGGCCACAAAGAAACCTTTGGGGCTGCCACTGCAGACCAAAAGGGCAGGGAGGCTCCCCCCCTCCCCTGGATCACAGACACACCTCATGAGACAGGGATCCAGTCTCATCAACTGGGGACTGCTTGCTTGTCTGCATGCCCACTTTGGGGATGATCTTTAAAAGTGTCAACCTCTATAAATCTAGGAGTTGCAATGTATTGAAAGAGGACTGCTTTACCCATTGCCGACCAGGGCTTTAGGAAGAGATACACCGTGTATCCCATTCTGGAGGTAAAGCACTGCTTGATTTTACTCTGATACATGATTCATGTGGCCCATGAAGATACATCATTTGTGTTTTTGTGAGGGAGGTAGACTGTGTTTTCCTTGAGATAAAATTCTGACAAGGGTCATAGATGAACAAGAGTCATAGGGCAACCTACCCTGCCAGGTGCCTGGATTTGGCTGGTTCATCCACCCGGGTGCAAATTTGAGGGACCGTTACAGCCAGCTGAAAGCTATTTATAACTGTCACTGCCATTTCCAGAAGAGTCAGCGCTGCCTGTATAAACACACTTCCACACTTCTATCATCTACAATTTCCTTTCACAGTTGTTGACTCGAGTGGGTCTAACCCTCAGGAGGCATCAGAAAACTCAAAGTTTTAAGCTGACAGCCAGGGACATGGTACGTTTCTGTTGTGGGCTTTTCATCATGAGGGCATTTGGAGTCACAGACTGTTAACATTCGGAGCCGCCTTCAAGGTCTTGCCACCCAAATCCGTCCTCAGTGTCAACCCCTCTCTCCAACAACCTGAATTTTGTGATGACAGACAGCTGATAGATTTTGCAAGACAGTTCTGCTCCATTGCCAGGCAGCCATCATCCATCACTGAGGGGCCTTCTGGTCCCTGGGTTGGGGCCTGCCTTCCTCACCTCCTCACCGTGGGTCCACCACTGA
Source organism: Zalophus californianus (assembly GCF_009762305.2). Classification (NCBI taxonomy): domain Eukaryota; kingdom Metazoa; phylum Chordata; class Mammalia; order Carnivora; family Otariidae; genus Zalophus; species Zalophus californianus. The sequence goes on from NC_045595.1 coordinate 91,524,870, forward strand.
GGACCAAGTTTTTGCAGGCAGCAGCTGCAGTATTTAAGGACAACTTCCTCATCCTTCCTGAATCACCTACTTTAGCCTAAACACCTGTTACGTTCTCTGTTCCCCACAATACATGATGTCCCGAACTGCACCGTCCTAGCTGGCCTCTTCTGAATCTCTCATGTTTATCCAGAAAGCTCTCAAGATGTGGTGTGGTAGCCAGAACGAGCCATGGAACTCTCACCTGAGAGCACGTTTCGGTGGAAATGTGATGGATCTTCTCCTGTACCTGGGATACTGTTGACTGTTTACCGGGGTGCAGTCCTCATGCCCTGGCTCCCACCAGACATGTGGCCACCACACGTCCAGTGGTTTCATTTGTGCCTTCAGGAAATGCTCCCCATTTAGGTCTTTTTTTTTTTTCTGTGCTGATGAATGTGACTTCAGAAATTTTGTCTTGTGGACCTCTGCATAGGGCTCTTTCAAGTCAAGATTATTTTGATTATTGACTTTTGTTATCTTTCAAATGAGAAGTATTAGCATAATTGTCAGGAGTGTGGGCTCTGGAGTTTGTGCCTGGGTTCAAGTCCTACTTTGCTATTTGCCAGCTGTGTGACGTGGGGCAAGTGACATGGCATCTCTATGTCTTCATTTTCTCATCCATAAAATGGGTAGAGTATTGGTGTCTGCCTCACCGTTTTGTCAGAGGTATATTACATGTCATAATACTATTTAGAATGCAGTTTGGCATACAAGAAACACCCAATGAAAATAAGCTATTTTATTTTATGACTATTATTAGAGTCACTTACCCTACTTTGATGTTATTTTCAAAGCAGCTAAAACCCAAGCAGTGGCATTATCATTTAGCTAACATTTCCCCCTTTGGGACACAAGGATTTGTGTACTTTTTCCGGTTACCCTTGTGGAAACCTAGGCATGGTCTCTGTACTCTTGTTCTCTGCAGGCTCATAAACATTTGGAAAAAGAAACAATGTCATTTGGCCTGACTTATACTTAGAGATACATGCTGGTTCTTATCACTCTTTGCGTGAGGCTCACAAAGCACTGCTTTAACCATGCAGTTTCAGAAGGAGGAGGGGATTGTGGTAAAATGTATTAATTTAATCTGCTCTCTTCTCTTTTTTGAAAATGCAGAACAAAGCTGCATGCCCTGTGGCTCTAGGACCCTGTGGTGTCATGGATGCTTCTTGGCGGACTTCGAGCAATGACTGTGATGCCAAATTTGCAAGCTCTGGTCCGGGCAGAACTGGTCTGGGATGCATGGTGGAACTTGATGGGAGCTTCAGCTCCTGGTTCTTAAATCTTCCCAGCTCCAGTCTTCCGCCTCAGGGGAGAAGACAATCAGAAATAGGTGGCTCTTCATCCTTGGTCTTCTGCCACCATCTCACCTCATCCCCATGAAGGAAGGAAGATGCCTTGCTTTGCACACTCTTGAATATTCTACACTGCTTAGAGCTATTCACGCATAGGGTTCTCTCTGTCTACTGGACGGGAAGCTCTTTGACCTGCTGATCCGATTTTTTTTTATCCTCTCCGACACAGTAGGTGCCCAACACAGTCAAGTGGTAAGAGCCCCACTATTGGAAGCAGATAGACCAGGGTAGACTCTTGGCTCCACCCTTCCCTTGCAGTGTGGCCTTGGGTAGATTACCAAAACTCTCTGAACCTCCATTTCTTTTCCATCAAATGAAGATATTATTTGTTATTGTCTCCACTGTGATAATATATGTAAAATACCTAACTCAGTGTCAGACATGTGGTAGGTGCTCAGTAAATGATTGTCCTTGTTTTGGTTGCTATGAAAAGACAAGAGGGGAGTCTGGGTCATGTCTAAATTGCGTAGTCCAAAATAAGAACAGAATAAAAGTGTGGGGGAAATGGACATTTTAGACCGAATACTCCTGGAGGGCCATCCTAGATGGGCTGAATTATGATACCATCACCCTCTGTCTCTACCCCATCATAATGTGATCACAAATCTGTATATCATTTGTGCAGACCACATTGGTCCCCAGCTCCTCACAGGCGCTCCCCAGGTGGCCTCCTGATTTCCTCTAGTCTTCCCTCTTTCATCCATGTAACTCAGTATCAGACCCTGATCCACTTCTGACACCAAGTCAGAGCCAAGCCCAAGTCTCATAAGTGGGGTCTGGGATGCATCTCACTCCTAGACTTCTGGCCACTGTTGTCTCTAGGGTCACCTTTCAAGGTGTCAGCCCTGGAACCCATATCGCCCCATCTCACCCCCTTGCTACTGACCACTGACTCTGTCTGAGAGTTGGGTTCGGAATCTACCCTCAACTCCATAATGGGCAAGGGAGAAGTGTGGTCCCTGGCTCTAGCCGCCCCCTTTCATTCCCTGACCCTCCAGTTGCCATATTAGAAACTTGGTATCAGCCAGTCCTTTCCCAAACTGGAACTGTGACCTTCCAGATTTCCTGGTTTAGTAATATATGTGAATGTGACAAGGAAGCCAGAACCAGAGACCCACATACATCACCGTGGCATCGCTTGTGTGTGACAAAGACCAGGACACCAGGTGTCTTTACCTGTCATCAAAGATTTAGAGGGAAGCCACTTTCAACTTAGTGTGGAGGTATATGAACATTGTCCAGAGAACAAAAGCCACCTGAGTAATTAGAGATCTCCCCTTAACCACAAGTGTACGAAAGTGATGCTCATGATGCCTGCCAAGAGGGCTTCCGAATCGTGTGGGACGGTGGGTGAAAGGAACAAAAACGGGTCTCATAGTCAGTTGGGGTATGGTCCGTGCTCTCTGAATTGTATGTGGCATAGGACTGGGATGCCAGCATTTTGTAGTGATTTGTTTTTGAAACTGTGTGTCGTCTTCTGAGAAACTTACCACACAATTGGCTGGGAAGTGCCCCGTCAGAGCCAGACACCTGAGAACTATTATGACATGGGGTTGGCTGGGGGCTTAAAGGCTGGACTCCCTAGTGGATAAATTATCATGGATGACTCTGCATGGAAAGAGCAGGCTGCAGTCTGAAGTCAGCTTTGGAAGGGCCAGTGCCAGAGGCCATCTCCATGGCCCTCAATCAAGAGTGCTCTGATTCTAAAGTCACATCAAGGAGAGTGGCTTGTCTCAGAGGCTAAGGGCGGAGGGCCAGAGGCTGCCTGGACACAAAGGTCCCTCTGTCCTCCCACCCCGTTCTGTAGAGAGAAGCTCAGGGCCGTGGTGGTAGCGGTGTGCTGCCCTCTGCATGGCCGTGGGCTCAGACTTGCAAGAGACGCCCAAGGTGGCCTTTTGAGCCGCTCCTCTGGGTCACCTCTTTGCTTTTTTCACCTTGGAAATGGGGACAAGGGATGTTCGATTGTGCCGTCTGGAGTGAGGCCTTCATGGTGTCTGCGTAGCGAGAGGAAGCTTGGTATAGGCTGGCTGTGCTGGGCCTGACGTATGCAGAAGGTGGGCGGTTGGGTGGGACAGGTGGGCCATGGGCAGTGGGACACTGTGGTCGCTGCCAAGCCCTGACAGTGCTCAGCGAGCACAGATGGAGGGCCGCTCAGTGCCCGCAAAGAGCACGCAGTCTGCTGGCCAGCAAAGGGGGAACAGTGTGTGAGGTGAGAACTCACTCTCCTTGCGAGGGAAGGCCGGTGTCCGAGCCCGTGCTCAGGGAAAATGTCTGCGCTGAGCTCTGATGAGGGTAGCTGTGCCCGTACCTGCAGCCCCTGCTCCGGCGTTGGGGCCAAGGCCTCTCCTGAGTGGACCTCACGTGCCCTGTGCCCTGGCGCTCTGCTATGACTGATTAGATCGGGAACGTGGGTGCCTAATAAGACGGAGATAATAGCCGGCACTGATCGAGGTCTCTCCACCCATGAGGCACTGTGCTGAGCCCCTGACTGGATCTCTTCAGTCAGTCTCACAGAATATAAGCTAGGTGCTACTGTTATCCCCATTTATATGTGAGAGAGCTGAGGCCCAGAAGGACTTGCACGTAAGTGAGTGAGTGGCCGGGCCCGATTTCCGCCGAGGCCTGACTGCCTGGGTTCAGGGCTGTCTCCCCTCAGTGCAAGGCTGCTTCCCTCAGGAAGGAGGACCTCTGCCTGTGAGGTGGCACTGAGCTAATGACACCCCACTTGAGACAGTGCGGGATGGCATTTCATCGGCTGGGACTCGTCATCCGTGATCCACATGCTGGTGTCTGGGGATCCTGTCTTCTGTGAGGCTGGGGCAGAGAGACTAGGGCGGGGGCCACCAATGCCCTCTGCTCTGTTATGAGGACCCCCTGGGTGAGCGTTCGGACTGACTCCATCGGTTCCCTAATAGAAACAATCCTGCCGCACAAATGCTCAGACATACCTCGGGGGGCACATACGCTGGTATTTGTGGAGGAAATTCACCTAGAAATAGAATTGCTGGGTTGGTGGGCACATACACTCAGAAAGCCATTTAGTATTACCCAAGTGCTCTCCTAGAGGACTCAAGCCATTTACACCCCTGGCAAGGGTATCCGTCTTGCTTCTCCACACATGGGCCAGCTTTTGTTTTTTGCTGATCTGACTGACCTCCTAGTAATTCTGACTAGTATTTCCCTAATTATAAATTAGTGTGTATTTTTCATACATTTCTTGACCAATTTATTTTGTCTTCTGGGAATTAACTCTTTATAACTCTTGTCCTTTTTCTATTAAAAAAATTGATTTCTAGGGGTGCCTGGGTGGCTCAGCCATTAAGTGTCTGCCTTCAGCTCAGGTCACGATCCCAGGGTCCTGGGATCGAGCCCTGCATCGGGCTCCCTCCTCAGCGGGAAGCCTGCTTCTCCCTCTCCCACTCCCCCTGCTTGTGTTCCCTCTCTCGCTGTGTCTCCCTCTGTCAAATAAATAAATAAAATCTTTAAAAAATTGATTTCTAGATGCCCATTAATTATATGTCCACCCAGCCCTCCGCTGATTTTTAACTCTATTTATGGGTATAGTTTTTTTGTTTTGTTTTGTTTTTTGGTCATATTGACATTTTTAATGTTTAAACTCAGACCTGACCATCTTTTTCTTTCTGGTTTTGGGGATTTTTGTATTGACTTTTTCCTGGTTTTTGTGTATGTCCTTCCACTCTAGGGTATAAAAACAATCTCTTATATTTTCTTTCAATTCTTTATATAGTGTTTATGTTTAGCTCCTTCCTCCATCTGGAATTTATTTTTGTATAGGATGGGACACTGGTGTTCTTGTATCTTATTAAAAATAACATCCCATCAACTCCACCTGAATTGTCCACATGTTAGTGAGATGCCTTTTTTATTATCTACTAAATGCCTGTATATACTTATCTTTATTTTTTTCCCACTGAAAAAATGTTCTGTTCTGGCATCATTTCTAAACTGTTCTAAAGATGGTAGCTTTATAAGGGTTTCAATAACTTATAAATCAAATGCCTACATATTACTGATTTGGTAAAAAATGTCTTGCCCATTCTCAAACATTTTTTTCTTCAAGATGAACTTTGAAATCAGCTTGGCGCATTTCATTAAGCAATCCTATTAAGTTGAGATTGGGATTGCATTGAATATATGGATTGCTTTGGGAAGGTCCGTCCTTTTTATGATATCTCTCTCCCTCCAGGAGCATGGTATTCAGGTCTAATTTTGTGCCCTTGAGTAAAGTTTTATAGTTATCTTCATGCGGGTATTATTATGCAGGCCTCGTGAGATTTAATCCTAGGTATTTTATGGGTTTTGTGGCTATTGTGAGTAGGTACCTTCCTCCATTATATTTTTAAATAGGTTATGATTATCGTTAAGAGATGACTCCCTAGTGGTGGGAGTAGTGAGCTTCCCATCACTGGGGGCATCAAACAGAGGCTGGCCAACTACATAGGGAGTGTAGAGGGCATTCACCACCAGGGACACACCACGATCTGCAAGGTTTCTTCCTGTTCTAAGAATAAGTGTGTCTATGAAGTGTCAGAATGAGGACTTGATTTGGGATGACCTATAAGTTTCTGGGAGGAATATCTAATTTTTCAGTTTCTCTTTTTGTTCCCTTGACCTTGAATTGTCTTTGGAACCTGGATCTTTCCTGTACACCTGGAGAGAGGCAGCACAAATTTCTTTTAGAACTGAAAGGGACAATGGCTGGAAGATTCTTCTTTGCATTCCCAAGGAAAATTGAATCAATAGTCCATGAATCTGGGGGGGGTGCATCTCCACCAGCCTTGTCAGTCAGTGTGGCTTTGTACAGGTGCCCACCTCCCCTACAGATTTTGAACTCTTCAGGGCAGATGTCGGTGAATTTATGAATAGCATAATCTTATAGACAGGGCTCAGGACACAGTGGAGTCTCCGTAAACAAGTCTAGATTGATCAGTCACAAATCAATGAAAGATTAGGCTCAGAGGGTGTAAGTGACCTGCCTAATGTCACACTGTGGCAAAGCTGGCCCTCAGTCTTGATCTTCTCTTTGTGAGTCCAGTGCATCTTTCACGACCCCACAAGGCCTCTGAGCCTCATTTCAGGGCTAGGAAAGAGGTCTCAAAGGCCATGTCTTTAGGATGACATGACCTCTAGCTTTCCTTGACTTGAAGTATTCCCAAGGACTCTGTAGGAGGGAGTCATGTCAAGGCTTCCCTTCTCCGGCCTCCCTCTGACCATGAGTAGAAGTGCAGCCTCGTATATCTCCCCCACATAGGAAGTGGTGGGAGATATTCCTACTGAAATAAGCTGCCTCCCCAGGTCCAGGTGGCTCAGCCATCCTCCCAGGGCTTCTGCAGCCTTGTAGCAACCAGACACTCAGGCTCTAGCTCAGACCAGGTGGAGGGGCTGTCTTGTTTCCCAGAAAGTGAAATCCACCCCCTCTCCCAGACAATTAGCTCCACTGAAGCTGGAGAAACAAGGAGTACTTTCTACCAACATTGGTGTTTGGTGAAATGTATAACACTAGGTTCTCCGATGCTCCCGAAATCCCTCTCAGTAGGGTCCCTCCTTGTTTTGACTAATCATTTCTTCTTATTACTAACTGTTATGATTAGAAGAATTGCCTGAGTAGAGGCCCAGTGTTTCCAAGACCCTAGTGAGCAACACGTGCAGACTTGCTCAGCACAGTCCTGGAACCACCGTTGCTCTGTCTCTCCAGGGAAGCCACTGGAACAGTTCAGGAAGGAGAGCTTCCTGCCACCATGAGAGACTCACCCCCCACCCCCAGCACCTGGCTGCATGTGCATCTCTCCTACACCTTATGCCCTTAGGTGCCTCTGCCATGGGTGGAAGAGTTGCTAAGGATGAGCTCTGGGACTGGCCAGGCCTGTCTTCAAGTCTTGATTCCACCACTCACCAGCCAAGTGACTTGGGGAAGCTCCTTAATATCTCTGAGAGGCAGTTTCCTCAGTGTAAAATGGGGGTAATAGTTTCTACCTCATCGAATGTTGGGAAGATGGGATTTTATTAAAGAACATACCAAAATACCTAAGATCATACTTTGCATACAGGGTTTGTTATTAAAACAAAACTTGGAATTCCAGATAGAGCACCACTAAATGGAAACCAAATCTCTTCTCTTTCAGATGGTCCTTGTAGAAATCTACTCTAGGAAACCAGCCAGCATTAATCACTCACTTAGCGGCATGAAGCCAGTGAGTTCCACCAAATCAATGTCTTGTCATTCTGACGTCCGTGCAGATGGCACAGATGTCTGTCCACAGGAAGCCTATGTCCCTGGGTTCATTTTAAACCTGTTCCAAAGGTGGCATAAAATTGTCTCTGGGAACATCGGGATCCAGAGCTGTTAGGAAAAGTAAAGCAATAATTTCCCCAGGTTTCAACAACCTCTCCTCCTTGCCCCAGAAGGACAGCCTGCATTTTGAGGGGAGCAACCAGGGTGCCTCGCTTGCAATGGGAGAGGCACCACTCACCTTTCTAGCCCTGCTGCCTCAGGCCTCCAGCACGACTGCCTCTTTGGAAGGGACACCTCAGAACTTTACACACTACCATCTTCACATTAAGCAAATGGTGTTCCAGATGTCTGGTGCTCATCATTCACAAACTGTAGACAGTCTTTTTGTAAGGATCTCAAGCCTCTCTTAGCTTTTATTATTGAGTGGAGGATGCCTCACTAGTCCATTCTGATGCCTCCACTTTGCAGCAGGTCTCTGATGAATTACTTGTGGTTTTCTGATATGGCCTCGAATAGCCACCCCACATCCCCCAGTGAGAAGAGCTGACAACTCCTCTGCCACTGACTCCTGACACCACTACTGTGGTGCCTGACATAGAATCTTAGGAACTGCCCCTCTGCCGTCCAGGGTGCCTCTGTGGAGGGGACGGGAGCATGCAGGCACATGCCCCTCTCCAAGGTTCTGAACCAGCATGGTGCACCCCATTACAGCTCTTTCCTCTAGGACAGTGCTCATTCTTGTCCAGTCTCTCCCAGGAATTCTACACCAGTGCAGGAATGATGGAAGAGGAATTGGTGTCTCAGGAGGGAAAGAAAGGGAGAAAGAGAGCTGAACTTAGGCTGGGAAGTGTCATAGCTACACATGGCACCTAAAAGAATAGAGGTTTTTTGTTTTTGTTTTTGTTTGGCATTGTTTTCAAATAACCAGTTACCAAAGAAAGAACCACAACTGAACATGAAACTGACTTCATGTTTATTTGATAACTCTACCACCTTTCTGATAATTGCAAAATTTCCCTCTTTTTGCTTATATTACCTTTCAACTCATCCTGCTTTCAGCCCTGTAGCTGTATGGAGGGCAAAGATAAAACAACCAACCTGATCTGGTTTTCTGCATATTTTGCGACCATAGAAGACCTCATCATACATCTACAGCCCCATTTCCAGATCTGCCTCTGTTCCTTGACTCCTATCTATCTCTCCATAAAATCTCAAAGGACTTTCCCCTTTCTCCAGGAAGCCTCCCAATTATTTAGACATGGTTCTTTAAGTAGCTGTGTCATAGTGAGCAATAAGTAAAGAGTTGTCCCAATAGTACTGTCATTTTTGATAACCAATCCTGGACCACACCACCCATGTCTTCCTGGGCCCCCCACCATGCTTTTTGCACCATCCTTACCTCTGATGTCATTTTCTGATCTCCCTCTCCATCCTCTCTTGACCCTTAGCCCACATTAAAGTATGCAGTCAGTTTTCCAAACTACCATCTTGACTCTCCTGAGTCACAAGAACATTATCTCTGTATTCTTTTGACTTACAATATTTAAGAGTCCTGAGTATAAACTGTCCTTCTTGGCTCATTCCCAGAACCTATCTCAACCCTTTCTCCTAAAGGAAGATTGAATAGAGGACATAGTTTGCTGTGGGAGTAAAGGAGGGTCTTCCCTGCCCACAGGGTAAGAGAGAACAAGGAAGCCCAGATACCATGTCAAAGCCAGACCACCTCTTGGGAGATTAGGGAGCAGATATACAGATGCACAAAGAGGTTAAAAAAAGCAGGACCCATTCTTGAGATATAGCCCCGTGCCCAAGATTAGGGTTTTCCCCCTTCCTGGATGTGCTTGCAGGGGTAAGGGGGCCTAAAGTATATAGGCTGGAGCACATGGCCTCCAAGGTGTTCTCCTGTATAGCTCCAACCTGTAGACAAGGCCCCCAGACACCATCCCTGAGTATTTTGTTCTGCATTGATCTTACCTTTTCCCAGACATCTGTACCTCTTTGTGTCTGTATTACTTACTTTGATCCTTACCTGTGTGTGTCCACAGTTCCCATACTTCATGGGTAGGGGGACTTACCTTACTAGAAATCATCTGGGTTCCCCAGCATCATGGGCTGTAACCTCCATATTTTCGTGGCTTTCACAGTGCCCAACACAATTCTGGGCATGGGGTCTCTGTTTAAGGAATGAGGGGCTGCACAAGATCAGTCTTAATTAGATGAGCTGTTGGGTTCCAGATCATCTAATAATGACAATACTACTAATAGCAGCTGATATTTATGGAGTTCCTCTGTGTACCAGCCACACAGCTAAACTCTTTGGGTATATTATCTCATTAGAGCCTCAAAATTAACACTTTTTTCAGATGAGAATATTAAGGCTTAGAAGTTCGTTTTCTCAAGGTTCACCAACAAGAGAATATTTTTGAACTTGGTTGCTGTGAACACCTAGGAGGTTCACTGATTAGTTATAAGGAACTATGAATCCCTGGGAGTCTCTAAAAAATCATGTGTGTGTTCAAGCATTTGTCCATTTTTCTGGGGAAAATCTTCATTGCTTTCATCAGATTCTTCAAGAGATTGTGCACACAATGAGGAGAAGCCCATCTCTGACTTGACATGGAGCAGCATGATCACAACCTGCACATGGAGTCTCCCTGGAAAGCTTTACCTCATCACTGTTGTCACCCACCAGCTCCCCATGGGGAGGGATGCAAGGCTGTAGACCCTGGCTGCGGCAATATACAGTTAGCTGGACCCTGCCTGGTTGGCATCTTGGACCAGGCTGAAGTTCACATCTAAATTCTGAGACCAGAAAGTTGGCCTTATTAAGATTCCTGATAAAGGAATTGGCTTTCAGGGCTTACCTATCTTCAGCAAATTTTCCCTTTGATTACTCAAGAGTGCTCTTATTTCCAGCTTAATGCCTACAAATACACTCACCCACTCTCTCCCACCCACTCTGTCTTTCCATTCTTCTAAAAAAAAAATCATCTGGGCTAAATCACATTAAGAAACAGGAGATTCTATCTCAATATGGTAACACTTGGGCCAATCCTGCCTCTAGGAGGATCTTTTCTATTTAACTCTTTGGAGTCCCAATACCAACTGTACTCATGCAGGCTGAGCCAACCTCTCGGGCACATTCTGGAAGACACGGAGCCCCATCCTCATAACCTAGGACCTACCATGCCCCTCCCACTTAAACCAGCTCAGTGGTTTTCCCATCTTTTAAAAGGACTGAGTCTCTTTAGCCCTTTTCACAGGAAGCTTTCATCAGTAGTAACCGTGGCAACAGATCAGAGAAGCTTCAAAAAGCCTGTCTGTATGTAATTAAGAAAAACGAGGACATGGACGCAAGAGCAGGGAGCTTAGACAAGGAGACTGTGGCTCTGAGCCCTGCCATTGCACGCACTGAGGGCTTTTGCTGACGGAGATGACAGATTTTCTTCTCCCTCTGACTTCCCTCTCCACTCCCCATTTTAACATTTTTGTGTGGTTGTCTCAATTGGCCTCGTTCCTGGGGATGTGGCTGGGAGCTCTGGTTCTGGACGGATGCTCCCTGCAGGGTTAAGTCCTCAAACCCAGGGAGTGCAGCTTGGATAGGTAACGGTGGTTCATTCGGGGCCTGAACCTGCTCTGGTCAGACTCTCCAAGAATAGGAGAGGTAGAGCAGGCTGCTGACAGGGACCTGGCTCTTATCATTAGGCGAGTAGAGCAGAGACCAGGGACCATTGGTGTTTTAGCCGCCCAGACCCTGGACCCTGGCTTGCCCTGCCCAGAGCCAGCCTCCTGGGAAAGGGAGCAGGAGCTAAGCATTATTGGGAGGCAATCTTAACCTGGGGGCTATTTTATCTCAGAGCACTTACTCTTATCTGAGTCATCTCATTTATCTCGAGGTTTCCTTCTTTCTTATCTGTTTTCTCTCACCAGAATGTAAGCTCCTTGGGAGCAGAGGCTTATCTGTTTGGCATTTTCCTAACCCCTGAGTGCCTAGAACAGCACAGGTATAGTTGTTAAAGGAATGGATGAGTGAAATGAATAAGTAAGGGACAGGATCCCAGTCAGTGTTTGTGGCCCGCTCTCGGGCCACCTGCATAGATGCGCACTGGGAGCCCAGGCACTGTGCTGAGCTCTGAGATAACAAGACACACCCCTACCATTGAGGACACACATATTTAGGTTCTCCCAGCTCTCTTCGAAAGGAGAAGATTTACTATATGCAGTTCTGGACTCAATAACCATGGGCCCAATAGACCCCCATTTATGCCCCCACAGATGTATTTCTCTGGAATGCAGCCATGAACGAGAAGGGGACAGTAGTTGCTTTATATGAAGGCTATTTCTAAATAAACATGAAAAAAAGATCTTCCTGGAAATGCACCATTCTTCTTCCTAAGTGGGGAGCAGACATGGGGCAGCATCGACTGGGGTCTTCCCAGCTGCTATGGACACCGTTGGATTAAGGGACAGGGAAGGCCTCTCTAAACCAGCTCCCCACTTGCTACCTTTATTTCACTAAAGCCTCTACGACTCAGGGCACAAGCAATGGGTCCTCACTGCTACCGCATCTGTGTCCTCCCTCTGCCCCACAGCAGGGCCTCTCATACTGGAGTAGGGGGCACACATGTGATCTTAAGCCATGCAGCTTGAGCAGAGGTCAAACCAGGTGCAAGGGATTTGCATCCCCCGGGCAAGGAGCTGGGGCAAGGGAACCCAGAGACAAGCCAACCACAGGCTCCTGCCCACCAGGAGGCCACGTGGTGAGGACAACCCAGAGGAAGAGATGATCACAATGCAGTGATGGGATCTGTGTTAGCATCTAAAAATGGACTTATGGAAACCCAGGGGTGGGAGGCACATGACTGCAGGCCTCAAAGAAGCCTCCTGGTGGAATGAATGTTAGATCTTGGAGGGTGTCCAGGAGTTCATCAAGCAGATAAGGACCAAAAGAATTCCAGAGAGCAGAGAACACTGTGCAGAAGCTCGGGGGCATGAAGAGAGTTGAGTGTGCACAGGAAATCACAGGAATCTTCCTACTGGCCACAATGTAAGGGCGAGCATCTAGTGGCCAGGGATGAGATCCCAAGCAACACAACTACAAGGGAACATGAAGGATGTGAATGGAAGGTAGACTTTTGGGCAATTAGGGTTTGAGCAGGGGAACACCATGATCTCACGTATATTTCGGAACTCACACTCCGGCAGACGAGAATGGATAACAAGGACGCAAAGCAATGTTGGCGGATTCACGGGCAGGCTGTTGCTATAGGGGCAGAAAAGTCCACAGGGTGCGGGGTTCTGAGGTGGTGGAGATCCTGAGGAAGGGAACATTCTGAGGAAAAAGAGATGGGCCCTCACTGTGGTGACAGTCCGTCCGTGGGGGACACAGAAGATGTGACTGTCAGGGTCTGGCTGGTGAGGACTCGGGGTGTCAAGGAAGGGAAGACTGAAGGGTGTTCCCCTCATTTGTCAGGTAGGAGACCAGAGGAAAAGCAGACGTGGTGGGAGAGTGGCGAAGTAACCGGGCTGCCCTGGGCCAAGCGAGGGGAGAGAAGAGCCTCCATTTTGAAGAGCTCGGCTGCAGGGCGAAGAAGAGAGGATGTCCGATGTAGAAAGATGCCAGTGATGGTGCTTTGGTTTTAAAATGGCCAAAATTTATGGGTGTTTAAATGGAGAAGGTGGAGTCACGGGAGAGGATGACGTTGAAGGTCAGGGGAGAAAGGAAATACTTGCAATGGGGAGGCCTCCAAAGGGTGGGAAGGATGGGTGGCCACTCTCCCAGGCAATACCTGTCCTTGCCCCATCACCCAAGGCTGCCTTCCAGTAAGAGCCTCATGATGTCCCAAGGATGCAGTAAGAGAACACCATTAGAGGATTCACCCCATGCCTCGCAGAGAGCAAGCCCTCGATGAACGTATTTATTAGGAGGATGAGAAACGGTGGCCTGTGGCAGAGGCTGGGCTGTCTGCGGAGACAGGGAACAGTGGCACTGACCACTGGGAGCTTGTGGTTGGAATCTCATCAGTCTGAGCAAACAGATGTGTCCAAACCAGGCACTCGCCAATATGTGTGTTAATGAATAGTGCGATGTGAGGTGAAGCTGGCCTGGCCCAGTAAGAGCCCGCCGACGGCCGTGCCTGCTACCCTCCCCGCCCTGGCTGTGTGCTGATTCGAGAAGAGATGGATGTTTATCCCTGGGCAGATGGGTGGGGAATTCTCGAATGCTATTTGCAAGACTTCAGTAAAAATGCTTCATGAATCCTGCCCTGTCACAAGCATGCATGAAAGTTGTGCTTTAGCTCAGGCCTAATGGGCTTTATATAGTACAGTACTGATTTTCTTTCACATTTTAATAGAATCCGATTTAATATTTGCTTTCTGCTCTAGCTGCTTGCTGTTGACTGATTCAACACAGAATCCTTCCCTGGTGCCCCCCGACCTTGTTGTTATTCCCTCATTTTGTTTGTTGGCATTTGATTCCTGTCTTCAGCATGAACCACTTTACACATGTCTTCGTTCAGCTGGCGACAGTCACGTGCATGAATTCTGAACGCATTACTATCTGAAGCGGCTGCTCCAGCAGACCCATTGTTTGGAAGGGAGGCTTCTGGGTAGGATTCATTTTCAGCGTTCCACATCGAGGATACGCAGTGCTCAGCTGGGGAACCTGAGGCTGTGATCTGTTCTTGGGCAGGAGATTCTCTGACTTCATCAAATGTCCAGTACTGTGGTCGGTAATTCAGAAACAGCTTGCCTTTCTACAAAGGACCAAGCTTTCTAGAATTTAGTATTTAACAAGACATTTCCACCTTTGCCACAGGATGAAGAGCAGCTATAGACAGAGCTGTCCAGAGGGAAAGGCTGCTCTCCTTGACTCCCAGTAAGCCTGGCTGGTTTGTAGGAGAGGCTATTCAAGTCTCCTGTTATCCATGAACAGATCAGACCATCAACCTTTGGAGTACTGTACCAGTGTAAGGCCAGAGTGGGAGACAGCTTTTTCCTTAGTAGGGAAAGATACCCAGTTTCACTAGCAGGCAGCAGAGGGCTGTCGTTAAGAGCATGAGCTATGGAATCAGGCAGACATGGGTCTCCGTACTGGCTTCAATTCTTATAGACCACATGATCTACAGCCAGTCTGCATGCCCAGCTTTAGTTTCCCTCTCTATAAAATTGAATTAATCACTGTATCTTCCCATGTAAATGCGTGTAAAGCAGCTATAGCAGAGTGTCTGGAACAAACCTCTATGCTCTTCTTATGTCATGGGGTCAAAAATGGTGGCTTGTCTGAACCTCCCACCCAACTTTGCTTCTTGTCTTCATGCACCAAAGTTTGGGCACTGTGAATATTCATCTATGCAGGTGATCTAGCAACCTGTCCTGCAGAGAAACACCCCCAGCGTGTACACACCACACAGACCCCAAGTTGTGTGAGGTTTTGTGCAGAATGCTAGGATCTTTGGGGGCTTTTGATGGGCCGCTGGTGTCCCTCAACCCTTGAGTTCTACACTAGTTAAGAAAAGACAGGAATCCCATAAGTGTCTAATATACATACATACTCTACGCTCGCATTGACTAGGGGAAGCGGCGTAGTCCTGAGAACAAAAGGGCCTGAAGCCAGGTCCTCACAACCTCCTCTCCTTTGGCACACGTGACTGAAAGAAGTCTTCCCAGCGGGGACGACTGAGAGGGGAGTTTGGGGTGAGTTGTCATCTCTGTCCACCACATTTTCTCGGAATGGATCAGAGTGTGGAGATTTGGGATTGAGGGACAGGAAATGATGCATGCATGTGACAAGGGTGGGAACCCACCAAAGACAGATGGAGAGAGCCTGGAGGAGGAAGCCTCCACCCAACCTCACCAGGCCCTTCTTTGTCTCCTTCCAGGTGTCCCATCAGGCCCTCGCAACGTCATCTCCATCGTCAATGAGACATCTATTATTCTGGAGTGGCACCCGCCCAGGGAGACGGGTGGGCGGGACGATGTGACCTACAACATCATCTGTAGAAAGTGCCGTGCAGACCGTCGGAGCTGCTCCCGCTGTGATGACAATGTGGAGTTTGTACCCCGGCAGCTGGGCCTGACCGAGGGCCGAGTCTCCATCAGCAGCCTGTGGGCCCACACCCCTTACACCTTCGACATCCAGGCTGTCAACGGAGTCTCCAGCAAGAGCCCCTTTCCCCCACAGCATGTCTCCGTCAACATCACCACGAACCAAGCTGGTAAGTCAGGAGGCACCTGTGTGCCTTCTGCTTGTCTGCGTGCCTGGCTCCCTGTCCGTCTCTATGAAGGGGCAAAGCTGTAGCCACACCCATTCTGCTTGCTGGCCTCCTCCCAGGAGCGAAGGCGTCAGGCGATGGGCATTTGCAGCCATGGAGAAAACAGGCGTAGTGTTTCACCTCTGAGGGTGAGCTGGATTCTGTGGGATATTCTCACGCTCAGCACAAAAGCAAAGAGGTATATCCAAGTCAGAGTAGAACGCATTACTGTGCATCCAGCTAGGGCTCAACAAGTGCCTTTGGAAAGATAGATGGACAGACAGACAGATGGGTGGTAGAGTGACAGACAGATGGATGGGGCGATAGGTAGGTGAATGGGTGGAAGCCCTGCACGATGTTAAGAACACCAGTGCTGCTTTATCAGAAAACCCGATGAAAGAAACTTCCCAGGAATCATGTGATAGAGTGAGTATTGCCTTCATAGATTATTTTTCAATTAAACCATGTAATTCAAGAGTGCATTCTCCTGTATAGCTTGCTTAGATGAATGCTATGCTGTGATAGAGACTTCAGATCATCGGCAATAGATCATTCCTGATAGCCCATACATCCCTGTGGCATGCACAGCTCAGAACACATTTGCTTCTCTCCTCTTTATTTCTGTATCCCTTACTCTTCTGACCTTTTCTCTTTATTACTTTTCACACCTCTTGCAACAATCCATTTCTTTTTATATCCATTTAACCAGTCCATTCAAGCACTCACTCATTTATTTACTCACTCATTATTAAGAGAGGGCTAGTTAGGCTCTGATGTATGCCAAGCTGTAGGGATACAGTGAGACCTGGACACCACTGTTCCTCCCAGAAAACTCATTAACTGCAGAATTTGTAGTATATAGATGCACATTCCAAATCTGCGGCATGGTGCGTCCAAGGCGTGTGTACCATGCATATGCGGTAAATACCACGGGAGTTAGAGAGAAATGAGCAATCTCTCCCCTGGGGTGACGGTGCAAGACTGCAGAGGGAAAGTCTATAGGCAGTGGGGGTCGTGGGCAATGGACTGTGATCTTATTTGGAATTATGGATTTTTCTCAATCAACAGATTCTAGAAGGACAGCTTGTTAGTGGAATAGCTGGAGCCAAGCACGTCCCTTTACTGTCTCTCTCTCTCTCTCCCTCCGTGTCACTCCCCCTTCTTAACCTCCTCTTCTCTACTCTGTCCTCATCTGCTCCTCACCTCCCCATCCGCGGGCTCCTTCTGCCTCTTTCAATACCAGGCATCTTTGATGGCAGATGATTCTTGGGTTTAAGCTGTCAGAACTCAGGAGAAAAAAAGGTGTTGTGGGAGAGCATGGCTGTCCAGATGGCTGCGTTGTTGCCGTGAGCATGTGTGTGTTCGTGTGTGCGTGTTTGTATGTATGTGTATGGTCACGTGTTTGCATGCATGCGTGTGCAGTGAGAAAACAGGCGTGGAAGTGTGGAAGCCTCCAGCTGGTGACCACAGCCCCAGCACCATGGAGACAAAGGTTGTGACAGTCTGTCTTCCCCAAAGAAAAGGGGATGGTAATTTCTGGATCACGTTGAGCACGGAACACGGGCAGCCTTTGTTAGCAGTGTTTCCCTTGGAGAGTTTAAGGCAGAAAACTGGCTGAAATATTTTAGTGTCCCAGCTTCTGGGACTAATAATCCTGCCAGGCTGTCATGTCATGCTGGGCTTGGCTGTCTACTCTCTCTCTCTAAGAATGTGCGAACAAACCTGCCACTTAGAGCGGTTTGCTTTGATTCTTGCCCCTCCCTTTCCTTACCCTGCTATTCCCGAACCTGCCCATCTGCTTGTCTTGCCATCTGCACCTTCCCAGGCTGCAGAGGCACCAAGGGACCGGGGCTCCTGCAAGGGGCCCGGCATTGCCAGCATTCAAAATATTTGTTGTCATCCTCACTCACTCGCTCCCTCCAGAAGTGTATTTCTCCTGCCCTTTGTTCCCCCTATGACAGGCCCTTTTCTCTTAACCTCCCCTGATTTTGGAGTCTCAGCCCCATCAACATCTTCCAATCTGGGATTTCTTTTTGGGAATCTGGAATTTGGGTGTCAGAAAGTTTACAGTCAATGAGAAAAGGATGCTTCTTGGTTGCGTGTGGTTATTATGAAACAAATGACAAGGTGACCCACGGGTCCTAATCTGTGGGCTATGGGGCTCTGAGGACTATGGAGCTATCACACTGCTTTAACAGAGCTGCGTGTGAATGCAAACTCTTTTTAACCAACAGATCGTTCTTTTAAAAGATGAGATCCTTCAAAATAAACACTTGGGCCTGTACCTCTCCGAGAAAGGTTTAGAAACATGAATGGAAGTGACACTTTTGGGAGGCAGGGGAGGGAGGGGGAAGAGGGAGAGAGGGAGAATCTTAAGTAGGCTCCATGCCCATCTCAGAGCCCGGTGCCAGGCTCAATCCCATGACCCTGAGATCATGATCTGAGCCAAAATCAAGAGTGATCTGCTTAACTGACTGAGCCACCCAGGTGCCCCTAAGTGACACATTCTATAAGAGATGAAAGAGAGACTAAGCAGCAGGCATCATAAAAGCCATATCACTCAGATCCATTAAGGGCTGAGGTAGGTGGACCCATGTAAATCCATAAGTCGTGCCACGTCTCTGTCACAGGGAACCCTAAAAGACTTTTTCCTGCCTCTGGATCAAGATGGAGATGAATGTGTGTTTGTTAAGGGACCCGAGGTGTCCCCAAGGTGAATTGGAGCTTGACTATGGGTGTCAGTAAGGGTCACATAAGAGAAGGGTTTGGATAAGTTGGCTGCTAAGTGGTCTTGGACTTGATCAGAAGCCTGATGCTCATGAATCTCAGATTCTACCCTGGGAGGCTACTTGTTGCTCTGGGCTGGTTCTTCCTTTGGTCAGAAGCTACAGACCATGTCCATGGCTAGGTATGCAGCTCTTACTATTCAGCAGACACAGGACTGTCATGCTCTTCTTTCTCCGGGCTGCCCAGACATACCACACTGATGCTGCCTCCTGCTGCTGTTGTGAGCCCTGCCCAGTGGAAGCAGGCAGCTCATCGTTCTGATTGAGGTATCCAATAAAAAGGGTTACGGTTGGCATCAGTCCACCAGAGAGAGTTACCATGAGGCTTTTCTTGGCCCTAAGGGCTGTGATCTAAGAAGAGACCATAGCAGGTCTTATAATCATCTTCTGGTCCATAGGGCACACAGAGACAAGCATCACTGGGGGGACACTGAAGGATCTCTTGGGTCCTGAGATGCTGAGGGCTTCCATCTCCTTCTGTGACTATCCCAGTCATGTCTATAGTCATGACTACTCAAGGATCTTGTATCACTTGGAGAGTAGCAGGATCAGATCCTCACCCAGCCCACAGCTAGTGGCAGAGAACTACCATTTTGAGCACCTCCAGTGTGCCAAGCCCATGCCAAATTGAGGTGGATCAGATGAAGAAACCCAGGGTCAGAGTGCTTTCAGAATCTGCTCAGCAGCTCACAGCCAGCAATGATGTTTCTAGGTTTCAAACTCAGATTTGTGGCCATTTTATTCTCCGACTGATCAAAAATCAAATTATGGTGAGCCAGGTAAGTTGTAAGCTCTCTCTAAGCTATTGCCACATAGCTGGGCCACTTCAGCTGTCAAAAAAAAATGTCCATCATCTTTGGTCAGGGTTGGTCATGAATTATGCAAGCTCAGATTTACGTGAGGTCTTCAAGGATGCAGCCTTGCACTGAATACAGCTGCCTTGAGTTTAAAATAGACCAGATGAGGAGGAAGTCTCTCTGTTCCAGCGGCCAAGCGATCTGCAGAGAGGTTGTTATCACTGCTAACTCCTGCAGCCACTCTCTGGCGCCTGGCCCCAGATTCAGACTGATGGCTGGATCATCCGGCTGTCAGAGAGAATTAAAGTGAATGACAAACTTTACTTCTTTTTTCTGCCAACTAGATTCAGAATGTCAGAGTTGGGGAAGGGGACCTCCGAGGACATCTTGGAAAAAATAAATAAGACAAATCAGACTGGCACATCTCAAAAATCAACTTGCTACAAAATAAAATAGAGTCAGTGAATTTGGGACCATCTAAGCCAGGGAGAATACACGCAAGGGCCTAGAGGGCCGGGCTGGCAGTGGAGAGGAGCAAAGCAGGGCCAAGTGTCAGGCTGTAGGGAGTGGTGAGGGCCGCAGAGAACCATGGAGAACAGGCTCAGCTCCAGCAAGTGGTGCCCTACCCAGCACTACCAGAACTTAGAAGCTGAAAACCTAGATTTAAATTGCTGACTTTTTATTTATTTATTCTTTAAAGATTTTATTTATTTATTTATTTATTTATTTATTTATTTATTTATTTATCAGAAAGAGAGAGAGGGAACAAGCAGGAGGAGCAGCAGGCAGAGGCAGAGGCAGAGGGAGAAGCAGGCTCCCCGCTGAGCAGGGAGCCCGATGTGGGGCTCGATCCCAGGACCCCGGGATCATGACCTGAGCAGAAGGCAGATGCTTCACCGACTGAGCCACCCAGGTGCCCCCACCTTTCTCACCTCTTGGGCTCAGTGCAGCAGAGGTACAGTGAGGGATCCTGCAGTTGGGCCCTCTCTCGGCTCTTCACATGACTCGTGCAATTCACTGAACTACCACGACCCCTTCTTTCTCAACTGTAAAATGGGAGTAATGAGCCCTGCTTTCTAGAGCTGTTGTGACAAGCAAATGAAATGGGACAGGAAGTCACTTTGTGAACCAGGCTACGGACTGGGGGATGAGCCTCATTTCTGAGCCAGACGAGAGTTTGCTGGGCTCTCTTCCCAGGCTGTTTCCTTCTGAGGCCCCTCCATCTCTTTGTTTGGGACTGATGTGATCCCCATCAGATAAATGACAGGTATCGGTTTGTCCATTCTTCGAGGGAGGAGTGGGCACCAGCAAGGCGAGTGGTGAAGTCCCAGGGAGTTTGATGAGGGCAGTGGAGCCAAAACTGTGTACCTGAGCCAGGCGGATCCTGCTGTCCAGAGGAGCCTGTCCGTCTTTCCTCCTCGTGTGTTTAGAGAAGCAGCACTTGCCCTCTTACTTCTATGACGCCATCAGCAGTATTTATATCTGACATTTGTATTACCCACAGTCCACGTGTGGCCCACTGTGCCTACTGCGTGTGGGATATTAACATAGTCACTGTGCCCACAGACACAACCCATTACTTAATTTTATTTAAAAGATACTGCTTTACTTCCATTAATGGTCATAAACCCCTATAGTTTGTCCATTTTGTAAGGTGTTTTTGAAGCTCCTAGACAATTAAAGTCACTCAGAGATGCTACTTTTCCTACAAAAGAATTACCTAGCCCACCAATTCCTCTGAACACATCATCTAATTTGCATTATTCCTTGGTTAAATATAGTATTTGCATGCATAAAGAATAATCTTTGAATATGAAAAGGAATTTTATGATATTGCAATATACGAGCTCTTCGGAGGAAAGATATTATGTAAATCTCAAAATTAAATATTAAAACAATATTACAGTGCTGCCTATAAAAATTTAGAGCGTTAAGATCCATATGCTGAAACCAGTTCATTTTTAGGGGCTGGTCTCATTGGAAATTAGTAGGCGAAATTTGCTCCAAAGTAGAGAAAAGATTGAGTCAGAGAACTTTAAAAAGACTGGAATGACTTTAAAGAAAACTTTCATTCAAATTAATAAAGAAAAGTTTAAAAACCTTAAGTAAATGAAACTTTCACTGTTCTTAATTCAATTTCATAGTTCACTTCATTGCTTTCTTCCCATTGTTAATTCTAAAAAGGTTGTTTTTATTGTTTCTTAAGCCCTGACACTGAGAAGGAAATTTTAAGTGGTCTCAGGAAGGTGTGGGCCATATTTCCCAACAGTGGTGTGTTGTCTGTTGAGCTGAGTAGGTCAGCAGGTAGCACTGCTCTTGATCAAAGTCATGGCACCCCACCCCCACCCCCTGCAACCTTGGGGCTCTCCACGAGATGATGAGCTCTACGCAAAATCAGCCCTTCTCACCTACGCCAGCTTCAGGAGGGAGGGACCACACCGTGTTAGGCACAGGGAACCTTGATAAGTACTTGCCAGGTTCCTTTAGTCCCTCCATAGTAGTTAGTACATAAATGTTTGCCTGGGGCGTGGTGCTAGCCAGCTGACCAGGTATCTCCCCGCTCTGTGGCTCCTGAAAGGAAAGCTGAAGGGAACGATCTTCGGATGACGCCAGCAGCCCCGATCTACTCAGAGGAGCGCAGTGAGATTCAGCCGCACTCGAAGGGGGTTATTTATTTATTTAAGCGCTCTAACTTTGGGAATGTATTCATTCATTCAACACAGCCTTTGTGACCGCTTTCCACAGGCTGACTCGTGGGTTCCTGCTTCTAGGGGCTCCCGTTCATTTGCTTTCTCAACAAATATTTATTGAGGCTCTCTGTGCGTCGTGCACTGCTCTAAGCACCAGGAACACAAGAGCCAACAGCACAGACAAAAATCGATGCCTTGCGGAGCTCACATTCTAGTCCACAGAACTCACTGGGACTGGGGTCACGGGCCCAGACAAGTCACAAGGGAGGAGACGACTAGCTGGGAAGCAGCACTAAGGACCGGTCAGCTGGGCTCTTGGTCCCACAGCCTGCTGTGGTGCCAACTTGCACTTTCCCAAAGTTAGGAGGCGGCCACATGTAATTGAGAGAGAGCATCTCGGTCTGTGGTGGTTAGGCTGAACACTGACCATGTTGGGTGGCCTATTTCACTGACCAAGTTGGACTTCTTATGGACAGATATCACCTGCTGGACCGCGCGGTGTTTGCTTGTGGGTGTTCTCCGTCTTTCCGGTCCTGGGCAGTGCGTGGTGGTGCTGCCCACAGCTGGGGAGCAGCTGAGAACACCCCGCCCTGCATTCCTGCCGGAGGATGACTGGAGGGCCCCTTGGGGCCTGGGGCTCATTTGCTCATTGCACTCTAGCTTGGGCCAGGCATTCTCAGTCTGTGGTTTGTTAGGGGCAAATGGGACAGACCTACTGGCAGTGAGATTGTAGTAGGTTCCTTACCCCGTTCCAAGTCCAAATGAGATTGCAGTAGCCCTTCTCATAGAGGAACCTCATGGAGGGAACTTCTAGCTGGATTATGAGCTAGTTGCTGTTCGCCCCGTGGCCTTGGCAAAGGAGGTGGGAGGGAGGAGGAGTCCTGGTGATGTGTCTGCCCTGCACTCCTGCAGCAAATGTCAGCTCTGTGAGCCACAACTATAATCTTCGGACAGCATGCCCATATCCATCTTATTGGCTCTTGTTCCCCAGTGTCTAGCTAGATGCCTGAAATAATAGAAGTCAATAAATGTTTATTGAATGGATTAATAAATTATCAAGCAAATATATGAATGAGTGCCTCGGTCTTTCTTAGACTCAGCTCAGACCTCAGCAAATGGTGCAGCTTGAGCTCTCTCTGTGGTCTCTCCTTCCTCACGCATCTTTGGGCAGATGCTATGATTGGAGTCAAGCCCCTACATTCTTCCAGATGTTGCTGAGATGTGGATCTTCCTGGGGGCACTGTCCTCCTAAAACATGGCCCTGGGAGAGACACTGTGCGGTGGCTCGGGCAAGCCCCAGCTGCTGGAGCAAGCATAGCTGGGGTGGTTGGGCCGGCGTTCCGATGTACTGTCTGTCCACCGGCATGCCAACTCCGTGCCTATCATTTTCACAGCACCAGCCATGTTAAACAGGCAGGAGCACCAGGGGTTTTTGAATGCTGCAATTAACAAAACAGTAATCAAGCTAAGTGTTTAATTTCAGAAAATTAACATTTTCTCGGAGCGGATGTGAAAGATGGAGAAAAAAGGCACATTAAATGTTCTGGGTAAATAAAGGCAACACCAGACCACAAATATTTTCTGGTTCAAGGGAGACTTTTTGCCAACCCTCAGGCCTTGGGATCAGTTTCCTTCTGAGACCCGAGCTGCAGGACATCAGCAAAAGAATGGAGCCCTAGGATTTTAAAATGCGTGTGCCTTTCTTTTCTTCTTCTCTTCTCTTCTTTTCTCTTCTCTTCTCTTCCCTTCCCTTCCCTTCTCTCTTCTATCCTCCCTCCCCTCCCCGCCCTGCCCCTCCCCTCCTCTCCCCTCCTCTCCCCTCCTCTCTTCCCTTCCCTTTTCTTTTTTCTTTTCTTTTCTTTTCTTTTCTTTGCTTTGCTTTGCTTTCAGAACAGAGCAAATGCTTTATCTGTCCAGAAGAGCTCAAGGGCACAAGGGCCCCCTGTGAGCACATCTGCCCCGTAGAAAATCCTGATGTGTGTATTGTCCGTCTCCGAACTGTACTAGTTATAAGGATGATACCATGAGTTCTTGAACGTGCATTAGTTTTTCATGCTCATAGGCCATATTTCTCCTGATAGACTTCATGACTCCCAAGGGAAAAGACCAGGTCTCACTCCTCCACTGACCCCTGTGCGTCAGCACAGTGTCCTCTGTTCTGGCCCTTACAGAATGTTCATTGTAGTGCTTCATAAACCAGCTGGCCGTCTTTTGTTTGCAGGCACGAGTTTGCACGTGGGGAGGGAAGCTTGTGAGGAGGTGGGTGTGCAGGGAGCTGGTGGGGACAGGACCTCCTGGTGCCTGTTGGCTTATCAGATGCCCTGGAAGAGAGTGAGGGCCCAGGACAAGGCCTGGAAGGGCAAGGGAAGCAGCTGTGCAGCAGGCACAGGGTGGAGTTGGAGCACAACGGGCAGCCTTGAGGCTCGGTGATGAGGTGCCACAGTTCGGCAGGGAGGGAGGGCTGTCGGGGGTTGTGGGGGTTGCGCTGAATGTGACCATGGGTCCTGGGGGTGGGAGGACTGGAAATGTGGCTTAGTGAGCAGCTTTCCTAAGGGGTGTCTCTCAGACAGCTGACATCGAGAACAGAGAAAACAAAGCAGGAGACTGAGCGGATGTTTTTGCAAATACGTAGGAGACATGCCAGGGGCTCCCAGAAGTGTTCAGGGACAGCGGCAAGGGGGGGGGGACGGGGTTCAGTTCTGCACATGTGTGATTTGTGGACATCTTGAGTTCCCAAGTCCAGGAATTAGTTATGCGGTTGGGTATTTTCTCCACAATGTGGGAGATAAGCTGGGTTGCTGAGGGTGAATGGAGAAGTATTGGCGTCGAAGGTTTGAGGAGCATGCAGTGCCATTGCAGAGAATGGGAGATGGGACTGAGCAGAGAAATCCATTTCCAGAAAGTGTTGAGGGTTCCTTGGAAGCAGGTGATCATGTGTTTACAAAGCTGTCCATCTGCCCTGGTATGTGACTTTCTCAGCAGTGCATGACTGACCCTACATGAAGTTAATCGTGGATCTCTCTCGGGATGAGTTTTGCTGGTTGTATCCTCAGAAAAGATAAAGGTGACTCACACCTGAGGGCTAAGGGAGTACTGTCAATTATGTTATTGCAAAGATGGACCTGGGCTGGCTAATGAGGGATGCACATAAGGAAGAGGGCTGACGCGTGGGGTGGAAGTCAAGGCTGAGAGGGCTGGGTGAGCCAACCAAAGTTGCAGTGGCTCGTCAGAGGTTGCCGAGAGGAAGAAGACTTGAATTTGTGGCTTGGAAAATGGAGCCACTTCAGGTGAGGCTGAATCCAAGTGTGCCATGAGAATGGGCAGACGTGGAAGAGTGGTGGGGTCGGGGAACGTGGAAGTCATCCACCGAAGGGCAAGTCCTGGGATGGAGCAGACAGAAGCCTGAGTCTTCAGTGAGTCGGGTCTGGTGGCAGGAGGGTGTACACAGTGCTCCCAAGCTTGGCGAGCCACAGCAGCACCGAGTGACATTTTAACAGAGGGTGCCAGAGATGGTGAGCAACGGTGTGGAGGTGGTGGCTGGGAACAAGGAGGACACAGCCCGCTTCCCAACCCTGAGGTGTGCTGGGCATGAAACTGTACACTGCTGCATTTCAGAGGGCTGCAGAGCAGAGGTGTCCCCGGGAGTCAGAGCCAAGGGGAGAGGGACCCATATGGTTCTGGGGATGGGGATGCACAGAGAGGGGCTCACCACTGGGCATTGCAGGAGGGAAACATGCCTGCAGGACAGGACGAGGGGCTCTGGGGCTCTGGGTCCTACAGCCGGAAGCCTTCCATCTCCGGGATCAGGGAGGAGAGTCCCGGAGACTGCAGACACAGCAACCCTGCCTGGTGTTGGTGGTGGCGATGTCAGCCTTAGGGCGGTGGTGGTAGGTTCCCCCGATGTGGGGGCGCCCTGCTGAACTTGTGAACATGTGTGGGTGAGAGCCAGGTAGGAAGAGGCACACAATCTGCTGCAGGGTATCCTTTGCTCTCCCGTGGCCTCGCCAGGGCCAGGGTTTCTGTGAGTCGCCTTCTGTGATCAAACATTCAACAAAGTGGAGCGGCCATGGTGCTTGTCCCACGCCTTCGGGAGGCAGAGCGATGGGTCTGTCTCGGCCTCCCTGCCCTGGGACCAGGCACCGCCTGGCAGGTGCCCCTCATGCACTCACATATCCTTTCAGAGCCTCCCACCTGCCACAGGGCCACAGCACTCGGGTTGCCTTCCTTTCCACAATGCGGGGCCATTTCCCGGTGTGCCTTCTGCTTATCCCAGCAAGGAGGAGGAGCCAGGCATGGTGACCTAGGAGGGCCCCCAGGACCCCACGAGCCAAATGCTTCCTTCCTCTGTCTGGAGCCCCCTGATCTCCCTGAGGAACTGCCCTCCCCTGTGCTGGGCATCCCTGGGGCTGGGTGCCTGAGTGTAGGGGGAGGGAAAAGATGGCTGGCACCATCATTTCTGGCGCTGCTCTCACCTGCTGAGGACTTAGGGAAGTCACTTCCTCTCTTGTCTTCAGTGCTTAAATCCATAAACTGGAAGAATTGGCAGAAAACTGAATGACCTCAGATGTCCTTTCAAAATTTTATGTTCTGAATTCCAGATTTCTAGACAAATGGTTCTCAAATTTAAGTGTGCATCAGAATCCCCTGAAGGGCTTCTTAAAACACAGATTGCTGAGCCCTAACCCCAGTTTCTGATCCAGTAAGTCTGGAGTGGGGCTCAAGATTCTGCATTTCTTACCAGTTCCTAGGCAATGTTGATCTGGGATCACATTCTGAGAACTAGCAGGGTCAGTTGGATGATCCCAATAAAGACCCCCCCCCCCACATCAGAGTTAATATCACAAATGAGAGCTTCTGCTGTAAACCTACATCCCCAGAGCAGCTCCCAACCTCCCACACCCAGCTGTCATACTCCTGCCCTTAGTTTGGAACCAGGGCCTTCATGGATGGACCCAGGAAGGAAGCACCTGTCTGGGGTATAGGGCTGCCTCAGCCACTCAGGCCTAGAGCCCCCACTTTCTCTCCCACTCCTGCTTCATTGAGCCCATGGTGAGACTCAGCCAAAATTCTACAACAGAATCAAAATGATGCCACCCCCACAAAGCAGTCCTCTGTCCTTAGATGACTCCAAGGTAAAGAGGGAGATTGGAAGAGGATGTCAGGGTCATCTCAAGGCAAGCCCAGAGCAAAAGTCTTAAGAAGCCAATGTCCACAATAAGGGAAAACAATTAGAAGAATAATTAATTCTGCTTTTGTATTCATATCCAGTCTCCAAACTAATTGCTTATTTGTTTAATCTACTTTGGCCAGAAGTGTTACTGCACCAAAAATATTTAATGAGTCAGGCTTCCTAATGTAAAATTCAAGCGTATTTGTGCAATGAAATGAGTTTTCATCATCAGAGGGAGAACCTGTTATCTAAGCAATACCTTCTCGACAAAGTTATCTCCCAGAATAGAAATGTCAGAGGAAACACAATTCATCGTTTGCACAGTTCATCTGTGTGCAAACTGTTCTTTGTCTTTAGTACTGGTGGGCCTGAAGTCTTTAGCTGACATTTAAATCGAGATTTTAGTTTTTTCTTAAGAATGTGTTTCATATAAGGAACAAGATAACCCACCGCCACCAACTCCTCACTCCCAATCTCATCACCCATGCCTTTTAGGAGCACCCATAATTTAATCTGAGGCCTCAAGGGGACTTCTGGAGGCTGCCCAGAATTTTTGGATCTCTCTGTGAGCCCTTCAGAGTCTGGGCTGGGGAAATGGGAAATGGACTGGCTTCGGGGCTCTGGGACTCTTGCTTCTGATTCACCCAGAGCAGCTCTGAATTGTTCAGTTTCTCCTTTAATGCTTCAAGGAAAATTTTGTTGGGAGAAAGGATTCCACGGCTCTTAAAACAGAAGGAAAATTAGAAAGCTACTAACGTTAGGGTAGCATTTCAGCTGAAACCTCTCAGTGAGGTGGCAACGGCCCCAGCTCCCGCCTTTTGCCTCTATGCCATGTAAAGGCACTCCTGTCCCTGGGCCCCCAGTACTGTTATATTCAGACCCCCTCTGTATTTCTCCCCAGGTGCAGGCTCCTCAATGCTGCACTTCACCTGCTCCATAGAGGGCAGTTCACACCCTTGCCTCCCCTCCCCACTGCACCTTCCTCCCTGAAGGGCCACTATCCGTGTTAGGTACCGGTACATGATTTTCTGACCCTTTTACTTCCAGTGTCTTTAGAGAAGAGTCTGCAATCATTCCAGTAAGGGCAAACTTTTATGGAACATCTGTTATGTGCTGACATGGTGGGAAGAGGCTAAAGACATGACTTATGCCAGTGATGGAGAGCAGAGATGAACACCTAGGAAGTTAGATCACAGTGCACTGTCCCAAAGTGGCAATTACAGTTGACAAGAGTTACTAAAATAAGGGCTCTGAGTTGGGAGGAGGGGGGACAGGGTGCTCTGGTGAGCGTGGTCAAGCGGGACTAAGGCAGGGCAGTGTGTGGCCTGATCTGTGCCTCTGAAGGCTACTGGGTTATGAAGAGATGTGTCAGAGATCCCCAAAGCTGGGTTCTGCTGGGACACGGTGTGGGGAGCACTTAGAAGAAAGCAATGGGCTCCTCTAGGGGACAAGGCGGGGGGGAAGCCTGGACAGGCCAGTGGCTGCCATGTTTTTTAAATGTTAAAGGGGACTTTTTCCAATGGGAAGCCATTGAAGATATTTTTTAAAAGATTTATTTATTTATTTTAGAGGGAGAGTGAGCCTGAGTGGGGGAGGGGGGAGGGCAGGTAGAGGAGAGGAGAATCTTAGACTCCCTGCTGAGCACGGAGCCTGATTCGGGGCCCAATCTCAGGACTCTGAGATCATGACCTGAGCCAAAATCATGGGTCAGACGTTTAACTGAGTGAGTCACCCAGGCGCCCCCCCATTGAAGATTCTTCAGCATCAGAGGAACATGTGTGACTCAAGCTTTGGAAAGAGTAATCTGGCTGCAGTGTAATTTGAAGTGAAGGGGCCCAGAAGTGTACAAGGGAGGTGGGACGAGATACTAGGTGAAAGGAGATACAGGTGACAAGGTCAGGAGAAAGGCAGGGACAGAGTGAAGAAAGCATCCATGACACCTGGACCTGAGTCACACTGTCAGATGGGTGGGCCATGACTCATCCCTTCCTCAGAGTCACAAGTTCTCCTTGTCCTCAAGGACAAGGAACCTATTGTTTACATCCTAGATTACTTCCCAGAAAAACTTTAAGTCATCGTGAGATGTCACAGGAAACCATCTGTCTTCTGGAGCATCCATCACACCAACCTCTAGGGAACCTGCTGTTAACCTTCCTCTTCTCCAAGCTCATTCTTCTCCATCATTTCCATCTTGACTGGGTAGACGTGTTCATTTATCCCCACAAAGATATTTATCAGATAAGTACCCACGATGGTCACTGGGTCGCGCTTTTCACATTTACATCAGGAGCTATGCCCAGGCATTGCTTTGCATACGTAAAGAGGAGTGAACCCAGAAGAAGACTGTGAGGTGGTTGCTGAGACACCTAGCCTAGCGGACTAGATCTAGGTAGAAGGAGCAGTAGGCTGTACAGGGCACATCCACAGAACATTCGAAAAATCCATAACATAAGGATTAATACTCCTGTTTTACAGTTGATGAATTTGAGGCCCAGAGAAGTTAAGTGACCTTAGTCCAAGATCACACAGTAAGCAGATGGCAGAATAGGAATCCACATCTCCCTACAGCATCTGTAGAGTCCATAGTTCTTCTCTCTTTTTGCCAATTCCTACTGCCCTGGGCTGGGCCCTAGGTTCCTGACTATTCCTCACCCTGCCTGTTTTCCTCATAGCTGGGGTCTGTGGTATACAGATTGCAGGTGGTTAGTCCAAGAATAATTTTGCTGGGAAATGCTATTCTAGAAAGAATAGAAGAGATTAGCATTACTATGTAGTCCAGCAATTTTACAATGAGATATACACCCAAGAAAAATGCAAACATAGGTCCACACAGAAACTTGTACATGAATGTTCCTAGCAGCATTATTCACAACAGCCAAAATGTATAAACAACCCACATGTCCATTGGCTGATGGATATTTCTCCTAGAGAAATCAACTCCCAGGAAGGGAGAAGAGATTACTAAGCCTTGAGGCACACTGTTCAGTGTGGTGCAGCAACATCTCTCTGAGGGGTCACTGTGAGGACCTTCCTTCTGCCACACATCACACCGGAGGGCCAGGGACTACTCCCCCCACCTGCCCAGCATGAGTTATCATGGGCAAAGCAGATGGACTCTTTCTATGGGCCTCCTTGGAAAATTCACATAGGAAAATCCCCCTAAGTGGAGAAGTCATTTATCTTCCAGGAGACTTACGAGGGCTGTCACCTGAGCCAAGGTGAAGGGGACTCAGCTGTGACCTGCGCCCCAGCTCCTAAGGTGGGTGAGAGGTGGCCTCAGAACAAGGCTGTCCCTGGTACAGTTTCTACCTGCAGAAGCAGCACTGTTTTCCCTTTAGATGAAATCTGCCAAAATTTTAAATCCAATTTTCATATTTTTTATAAACTCTTCAGGCATTTTACTCTAATAGATCAACTTAATTTTGAATGTGTGTGTGCGTTGCTTCTACTTTTCTTTAAAACTACTTTAAGTACTTTTGATGTCTCAAATAAAATATTTTAATACAGTAAACTGTTATATTATTTATTATATCCCCAAATGGATTATGGTTAAAGCTGTTGAAAGAATTATTTTGACACAAAAATCAATTAAGACATTAGAATGCAATTTTTAATAAGCAAAGATAATGCATTAGAACGTGGTAATTGTCCTAGAAAAAAAGCATCAACTTATTCCCATATTTTGGGATTTGAGATGCTTAATTGTTGGGGGGCGATGGAAATGCCCTTATTAAATAAGGAAAACAAAATGAATAAGAGGAAAACTTCAAATATGACTGAGTCGGTAACTAAAGGGTCAAAGAATGTCATAAACATAAAATGTATGGTCCAGGTGAACCTGAGATACGACGGCAAGGTTTCCATACATGAAGACTTGAGGTTCTGGATTTGGGGTTAACTCCTAAGAGTCACACCACCCTCCCAGACCACAAGCAGCCCTATGATCTCCTTTAGAGCCTTCCTTACAAATGGAGGGCTGGGTGGTGTCTGGCCAGGGCCAGCCCCAAGGCCATGGGCGGTGGTAACCTGTGACCAGTTTGGGCCCACGTTTGCCTCGTGTCACCTGTGAATTCTTTCATAACTTGTAGCCAGGGCCATCCTGTCCCAGCAATTTATCCACATCTCGTTTGTCAGCTCAGGCGAGAACATTCTGTACACTTTCTCTGCTATATGTGATATACTATCTTACGTCTGCCTGCTTCAAAAGCAATTTGGGAGTATGATCTCCCCAAAGTCTTCCTTGGTGAAAAGGAGATAGTGACTCATTGACTCAGCCCGTCTTTGCATCTTCTCCATCCCTGAGCCCCTTGACCAGTGGAGGTTAAGTCTCTCGCTGCTTCTGACACATTTAAAGGGCCTCTTATTATTGGCAATAGCCTCACTTATCAGATACTCCTGGTCCTGGTTCTTTTTGAACCAAGCTGATTTTACCTCAATGCTTGACAGGACATTTTGCATTGCCTCCCCACTCTTTTCTTTGCATCCTGACTTCTTATCAGGTCCAGCCTCTATTGTGCTAAGAAGGAGTACAGGGCAATTTTGATCATATTTGGGGCTTTGGAGCATCTTGTCTTTAGGACAAACACATCCTTCTTGAGCCCTCAGTGCCTTTTTGCCCCAAATAGCCCCTAAGCTAATTCTTTATTCTTACTTTTTCTAAAAGAAGGTCCGTATTTATTTCTTTGCTAAATTTTAATAATTTTTTGAACTCTTTATTTTCATTTTCTTCTCTCCATAGAATATTTAATTTAGTCAAAAGCGATCTTGTGAGGGAGACACTCTTTAAGAATTCAGTCAAACTATTCCTTCATCTGAGGATGCAAGTTTGTGAAGAAAAGACAACGGGCTAGGACTTACTGTTGAAACCAGCATATCAGGGTTTGTGGGGGCTGCTTCTTTGAATTAGTCTTCCCATTCCTCTAATCTGCCTTAGTTTTGCTAGGAGAAGGGGGTGTTTGTGTGGATATCTGAGTTCATTTTTTATTTTCTATTTTGTCGAAGGTTTCATAACATGTAAAAACCAGATTTAGAGGTGGCATTTGCACTTGGAGAAGAAGAAAAAAACAAATTTGTTACCCACAAAAACCAAATTGGTGATCACCAATGTCAGAGCACCAAATGTAAGCTGCCCTTGATTTTCAGGGAGGAAGAGTAATACTCTTTTACTCTTCCATGTGCTAAATCCCATCTCAATTAAAACATAAGAAATTTAGAGTGACCTGTGTGAGGATAAACAGCTTGCAAGGGGGCCTATGAACATCTGTCATCACCATAAATCTAAGCAGTGTGGGCAGTGGTGACCCTTACCCTCTGGCAGCTTCTCCCGGATCCACATGCTGATTGGCTGCTCGGAGGACTTTGCCATCTGTGTAACAGGGGTGTTCTTCTCAGATTTGGCTCTGGATTGCTTCTGGATCACCCTGCCCTATGGTTGCCTCTTTACCACCTAACCCCAGCTAGATGCCAGGGATCTTCAGGGCAAGGCTGTGACTTTTTTTACACATCCTTCCATCCCCAGTGATAGAGCAGGGGCCTGGCACAATGGCTGGCAAATATGTTGAGTCCTGAATGATGATTTTTCAGGGATTAAAGGCAAAGAAAAGAACCAAGTCCATCAAAATCCTCAGGCCATTAGGGTTAATCTTTCCAATTTTTAACCCATGGTGCTTTAGCTCTCCAGGGAGAGGAGGATCCCGAAAACCTATATGGCACTGACGTGGTTGTCAACATGTAAACGATGTTTCCATGCAGGCTGGAGGGCAGCATGGAGCTGGGCAGCGAGTGTAGCGGGGGTGGGGGAAGCAGGCTTCCCCAGACCGCCTGTGTTGGTGGGCCCACCGGGATCCCCCCGTCATCTGGCCTGACTCCAGAAACTGCCCCGCCTTCCTCCTTTCCCTGGCTCTGCCCACTGTACTAGAGGTCAGGAATGCCACCCATGAGCCATCCCTACTTAAGCATCCAGCCTGTGGCTAACTCCAAGCTCAGTTCCTGGTTTCCTTTTACATAACTTAGCAGCGGCATTTCACACATTCTCTCCTCCTGCGGACACTCATTGCCACTTGACTTCTAGGTAATCACACTCCCCTGCATCTTGCCATCTCATTAGCCTTGCTTCTCCAGCCCCTTGGCAGTTTCTCCTCCTCTCCTGAATCTTAGACCATATATTCTCTTCTCATTCCCACGAGGATCTCTGTCTGCTCTGCAGCTTTCAGTATCTCTGAAATACTGGTGGTTCTACGCCAGTATCTCCAGCCTGGACCTTCTATCCGTGCATTTGCCTACTCAGACAGCTTCTACTATGTCTTGCCGCATCTCAGTTCATGGCAGCCCCATCCTTGCAAATGCCCAGGCCAAAAACCTTGGAGTCATCTGGGCTCTTCTGTTTCTTCCCCATCCCACATCCAGCGAGATGTGCTAAATTTATTCAGAATCTGACCACCCCCATTCTCACCACCTCCACCACTCCGAACCTGGTCCGAGTAGCCACAGTCTTGCAGCTGGATCATTGCAATAGTGTGAAGCTAGAGCTTTCAGCTTTGGCACGGCCCCTGCATTCTATTTGCAACGCAGCAGAGGGTGATGCTGTTAACGCGCAAGTCAGATTATGTCCCTCCTCTGGTCACCACCCTCCTTCTCACTCAGGGTAGAAGCCATTGTCTGTGGCCTCGTCTCTGCTCCAGTCCCACTGGCTCTTCGCTGCTTGTCTGGAACACCAGCCTGCTCCCAGGTTTAAACCATTGCCCTGGCCCTTCCCTCTCAAATGCTCTTCTCCCAGGTGTCCACATGGCTCTGTCCCCTGCTTCAACCCCGTGCTTCTGCACCTACTTCTCAGGCAAGGCCTTGCTGACGCAATGATTTCGAACTACAGCCTTCTCCCAGCTGGCCTCCTACACTTCGGCATTCTCTGTCCCTTCTCCTCTGCTCCATTTCTTCCTGTTGTTACTTAATATTCTAACATCCCTTGTGATTAATTGATTACATATGGCCTCTGAATCCCTCCACTAGCAAATAAACTCCATGAGGGCAGGAAATTTTCTTTCATTCACTATGGAATCTCTAGAACCCAGAATGGTGACTGGTACATGGCAGATTCTCTGTGAACATTTGTTTAATTAGTTCATTAATGGACCTGGGCCATGCTGCTAAGTTAGGAGAAAGAGAAGGTGCATTTGACGGTTGAATCAGGATCAAAAATTATTACAGTTTACCAGATTCATAGGCCAGATGTTATACCATAAAGGTAAAAACATACACGTAAATCCCTGTAGTCAAAGCCAAAAGCAAACTCTACAAATAAAAAAGGTGGAGCGCACCATGAGAAAACCTAAAGGTTGTATTTGACAGTGATTTCACAATCGAATGGCAGGGAAGTGTTTTTTATGCAAAAAAGGCTGATGGCCACATTAACAGATGCATGGTACACAGATCATGGGAGATACTAGTTTTACCCTAATCTTTGCTGCCTAACCAGCAGTGGGAGAATTGGATTTACCTCTGGGCCACATGCCTAAAAAGACAACATGAGCCCCATTTGGAAAGGAGCCACCACAGGTGACAGCATGTCATGGGAGAAATGTTCATAGTATCTGGCCATTCTTTTCAGTAGGAAAAACTCAGGGAAGACCTAACTAGTTTCTTTAGCTATTTGACAAGCCATTCTGTGGAAGAAGGAACATTCTGTATTACTTTAGTCAGTGGAACTGAGACCGTTGAGAAGAAGACAAATTTCAGATAAGGATAAGAAGACATGCAAATTGGTGAGAGCTACCCAAGGATGAAGCCACAGAGGCAGTGAGCATCCCATCCCTGGGGACACAGCAGGGCCCAACAGAGAATCCTTGACAGGGGGATTCAGGACTGCATAAAATCAGGTCTTCCATGAAGCAGACACCAAGGTAGGCTTATAGGTGCCAAAGATCGGGGAAATGGGAGGGGAGGCCAGAGGAAGCCGGGATAGCCATCAGATCACAATGAAGGAGAGGGCAGGAAGGAAAATTGGATGGGAAGACTCTTAGACCTCCACGCTGTACAAAGAAGCATTGGAGAGTCTGATGGGGAGTCCTCGGGCGAAAGCCGCCCAGCAGAAGAGTCAGGAAGGGGTCTTTCAAAGCATCCTCACTGCCCTCAGTCAGTGACTGCAAGCAGCCTGTGGGAGATGGGGCGCTGTGTGGATGCGGTAAATGTTTTTGGAGTGCAGCAGGGGGGCCATGAGTCAGCCACACTCCCAGGGGTGGGAGCTCTGACAGCTGCATCTTCAGGGCCACCTCAAGGTCCCCTAATGGGAACTGAGCAGGGTCCTGGGTGGACTCTCTGATTCTAAGCCCTCCTAACACCGTGTCTCACACTGTGCTCTCTTGTGGCTCCCGGGACTGTGGACATCTTCACAAGTGCTCTGCAGCCCCATCCCCGGCCTACATGTCCTTGGTGCTCCCTGAGATCCCAGCGAGCAGAGAGCACAGAGCGCAGCGACCCCCGTGCCCAGGCCCGCAGCTGCGCTCTGGAGGGGGATCCGTTAACTTAAAGTGAGGCTAGTAAATGTCACTCCACCACAGTCCCCCAAGAAACCCGTGTGAAGTGGGGAGGAAATGACCTTCATAGCTACAGAGGTGCCAGGACTAAACGGAACAGCCCCTGAGCAGAGTGCAGACTGAAGCCTCATCCATTACCCACCTCCTCCCCTAGAAAGACAACCCTCATTTGTCATTTCCAGACTGTTTTCATTTTACTTACACCGTGTGAAAAGGGTCGAATTGGGAAATAAATAATATTATTTCCGAACAGAGATTTTGGAATCACTTCACAGATTTTGGAATTATTATCCTGTTTTCCAAATGTTTGGTTTGTGTATCATTTCTTCATTTATATTTGTGGGTTCTTTATTGCAAATGTCCTCATTTGGAAAACTCTGACAAAAGTCTGAATGAGCTCGGTTGTTGGTCTGTGTTCATGTCTTTTTGAGAGATGCCTCCTCCCTTTCTTTTGAAGTGCAGCAAAATCCTGCATGCAGTTTCAGAAAGAGATGTTTGCTAGAACATTCCTTTCTATTGCAGTAATTCTGCACTGACCAATTCTACTCTCTCATTAGCATCCCTCTCTCCAGGTGATCTCTTCTCTATAGTAGCTCTGCCAATTAATGAGAGACTGAGATCCCTTCACCACCTTCTGTTCAAAAACATTCCCTTGTCCCTCTTGTCCCAGTGTTGGAAGCCTAGACTTGCCCTGGTTGTCACCCCCTCCCTAAATGGCTCCAGCTTCCCCAGGCCACACTGTTTTCATGGGATTCCTCCAGCCATCTCTTTTTTGTCAAGCCTTTCTCTTCCCCGTGCAAAAAACACCGTGTCCATTCCAGGCCTGCCCTCATATATGTCCCCCTGTCCTAAAGTATCACCTTTTCTCCCCTTTGTTATCCGTACTCCATTCATTATGCAAAACCCACAGGAAGTTCTGCACATCAGCTCTGCTTGTGAGAAAGAAAGGGTAGGTTCAAACCCAGAGACACTTCTCTCTTCATTTATCTCTGAAAGACGACACTTGTCATGTAATTGGGGGTCTGTTCACCTGCCCTGTCTTTTCCTCTCTCCACAGCCCCTTCCACTGTTCCCATCATGCACCAGGTCAGTGCCACCATGAGGAGCATCACCTTGTCATGGCCACAGCCAGAGCAGCCCAACGGCATTATCCTGGACTATGAGATCCGGTACTATGAGAAGGTGAGCCAGCTCTGCCCACAGGCTTGCAAGACACAGGACCAGCTACTGTTCAGTGGAGTGTGGCCCACTGAGGGCACAAGTGGGTGGGCTGGAGGAAGTCCTGAGGGAGGCCAGAGGCTCCTTGGGAGAGTTTGTTGGGTCTCCCTTGGCAAAACTTTCCAAAGTCCGGACACTTTCTGTACCAACTGAGGAGATAATCTCCCAGCCTACCACCCTGCTGGTATGGGCAGGCCCAATCACATTTTCCCAGTCGTGTATTTGCTATACCAATGTAGATGCACAAAACTGCCAAGTGTCCCTTGAGCTTCCCAGAGATTTTGTGGTTTTGTAGACCAGTGTTTTCCAAAGTGTTTGATGGTATTCTTCCAATATAAATTTGTTTATTTATAAATCATATGCTTGTACTACCGTGCTAGTATATTTGTAGAGATTAAAAACATGTAAATGGAAATTTAAAAGATGAGGTCAAAATTATTAGAAATAGAACTTTGTGTTTTATCTACTGACTGTTCTTTAGCAGCTGTTCCTGGGGCCTGCTGCTGAGCACACGCTGCCAAGAGAAGGAGATGGTGCCCTATGGAGCTGGTCCCTTTGGTCTCTGGGCGGGGGGAGCACCATGTTAAACTGTAGCATTTGCAAAATCCGAGGAAAATACCAACCCAACACATTTTTTTAAGATTTTATTTATTTATTTATTTATTTATTTATTTATTTATTTGAGAGAGAAACAGCATGAGAGGGGAGAGGGTCAGAGGGAGAAGCAGGCTCCCTGCTCAGCAGGGAGCCTGATGTGGGACTCGATCTCAGGACTCTGGGATCATGACCCGAGCCAAAGGCAGTCGCTTAACCAACTGAGCCACCCAGGCACCCAGACCCAACACATTTTTTGTAAAAACACCAGATTCATTTACTTGTTCCGTGAGTATTTGCTATTTGGCAAGTACTACTCTAGGATATATTAACGATCTAAATAAACAGAGATTCCTGCCCTCACGGGGCTGACTTTCTGATGGAAGGAGCCAGAAAATGAACACAATAAATAAAGAGATCACATAGTATGTTAGAAAATGAATCATGCAAAGGAAAGTAGAAAAGGCAGAGAATAGTAAATGGGATCAAGAGGTCACGATTGGGGGAGGAGCAGGTTGCAGAATTAAATAGAACGGTAAAGGTAGGCCTCTTGGAGCAGATAGTTTCCAGGTAAAAACTTGAAAGAGATGAGGTTAACTAAGGTCAGGAACACGGCAGGGATGTCCACTATCACCACTGCTATTCAACATTGTACTAAAAGTCCTAGCCACAGCAATCAGACAACAAAAAGAAATAAAAAGCATCCAAATCGACAAAGAAGAAGTCAAACTCTCACTCTTTGCAGATGATATAATACTGTATGTGGAAAACCCAAAAGACTCCACCCCAAAACTGCTAGAACTCATACAGGAATTCAGTCAAGTGGCAGGATATAAAATCAATGCACAGAAATCAGTGGCATTCCTATACACCAACAACAAGACAGAAGAAAGAGAAATTAAGGAGTCGATCCCATTTACAATTGCACCCAAAACCATAAAATACCTAGGAATAAATCTAACCAAAGAGGCAAAGAATCTGTACTCAGAAAACTATAAAAGTTTTGAAAGAAATTGAGGAAGACACAAAGAAATGGAAAAACGTTCCATGCTCGTGGATTGGAAGAACAAATATTGTGAAGATGTCAATGCTACCTAGAGCAATCTACACATTCAATGCAATCCCATCAAAATACCATCCACTTTTTTCAAAGAAATGGAACAAATAATCCTAAAATTTGTATGGAACCAGAAAAGACCCCGAATAGCCAGAAGAATGTTGAAAAAGAAAAGCAAAGCTGGCGGCATCACAATTCTGGACTTCCAGCTCGATTACAAAGCTGTCATCATCGAGACAGTATGGTACTGGCACAAAAACAGACACATAGATCAATGGAACAGAACAGAGAGCCCAGAAATGGACCCTCAACTCTATGGTCAACTGATCTTCAACAAAGCAGGAAAGAATGTCCAATGGAAAAAAGATAGTCTCTTCAACAAATGGTGTTGGGAAAATTGGACAGCCACATGCAGAAGAATGAAACTGGACCATTTCCTTACACCACACACAAAAATAGACTCAAAATGAATGAAAGACCTAAATGTGAGACAGGAGTCCATCAAAATCCTAAAGGAGAACACAAGCAGCAACCTCTTCGATCTCAGCCACAGCAACTTCTTCCTAGAAACATCGCCAAAGGCAAGGGAAGCAAGGGCAAATGAACTATTGGGACTTCATCAAGATAAAAAGCTTTTGAACAGCAAAGGAAATAGTCAACAAAACCAAAAGACAATTGACAGAATGGGAGAAGATATTTGCAAATGACATATCAGATAAAGGGCTAGTATCCAAAATCTATAAAGAACTTACCAAACTCAACACCCAAAGAACAAATAATCCCACCAAGAAATGGGCAGAAAACATGAACAGACATTTTTCCAAAGAAGACATCCAAATGGCCAACAGACACATGAAAAAGTGCTCAACATTGCTTGGCATCAGGGAAATCCAAATCAAAACTCAATGAGATATCACCTCACACCAGTCAGACTGGCTAAAATTAACAAGTCAGGAAACGACAGATGTTGGCTGGGATGAGGAGAAAGGGGAACCCTCCTACACTTTTGGGAATGCAAGCTGGTGCAGCCACTCTGGAAAACAGTATGGAGGTTCCTCAAAAAGTTGAAAATAGATTTACCATAGGATCCAGCAATTGCACTACTGGGTATTTACCCCAAAGATACAAATGTAGGGATCCGAAGGGGTACATGCACTTCGATGCTTATAGCAGCACCGTCCACAATAGCCAAACTATGGAAAGAGCCAAGATATCCCCCATCTGTCCCCCTCGACAGATGAATGGGTAAAGAAGATGTGGTATACACACACACACACACACACACACACACACACACACAATGGAATATTATGCAGCCATCAAAAGGAATGAAATCTTGCCATTTGTAACGACGTGGATGGAACTGGAGGTTATTATGCTAAGCGAAATAAGTCAATCAGAGAAAGATATTTATCATATGACCTCACTAATCTGAAGAATTCTTAATCTCAGGAAACAAACTGAGGGTTGCTGGAGTGGTGGGGGGTGGGAGGGATGGGGTGGCTGTGTGATAGATATTGGGGAGGGTATGTGCTATGGTGAGCACTGTGAATTGTGTAAGACTGTTGAATCACAGACCTGTACCTTTGAAACAAATAATACGTTATATGTTAAAAAAAAAAAGAAGAGGAGGGGAAGAATGAAGGGGGGGACATCGGAGGGGGAGCCGAAACATGAGAGACTATGGACTCTGAAAAACAAACTGAGGGTTCTGGGGGGGGTGGGGAGTTGGGTTAGTCTGGTGATGGGTATTAAAGAGGGCACGTACTGCATGGAGCACTGGGTTTTTTGTTATATGTAAACAGTGAATTATGGAACGCTACATCAAAAAACTAATGATGTAATGTATGGTGATTAACATAACAATAATAAAATACATAAATAAAAATTAAAAAAAAAAGAAAGAGGTGAGGTTATTGTGAAGCAGGGGAGAGAGAGGCAACTGCCTATGCAAAGGCCCTGAGGCAAGGTCATGACTAGAGACTCTAGGAGCAGGTAGAAGACCAGCATGACTGGAGTGGTACAAGCAATGGGAAAGTAGCAGGCAGGTGAGAGAGGTAACCAGGGGAGGTGATCATGCTGGACCTTAGAACTTCAGCTTTCCCACTGAGTGAGATGAGGATCCATAGCAGGGTTAGCAGCAGAGGAGAGACAAAATCTGACTTCCACTTTAAGAGGATCATTCAGCTGTCTCATTAAAAACCAGCCTGCTAGATTATAATCAGCTAGAAAAAGGATGATGGTGGCTTGATTGGGATGGGAGGAGATGGGCAGGGAAATAGTAAATTCCGAATATGGAAACCGAAGAGAGAGCATCAGGATTTCTAGCAGGTTGGACTGTGGATGTGGGAAGGTTTGTGCCTGGCCCAATAAGAAGTCCCTAACCATCATTGACTTAGAAGGGGGCGTGCTGTGGTAGAGCTTGCTTGGGGTAAGGGAAGGGACAGAAGCTCAGCTCCATGTCTAAAACACCTTTGAGATCGCCAAGGAGAGCAAGCAGCTAGATGTCCATGTCTGCCGTTCAGGAGAGAGGACCATCTTGGAACAAGTCCATCTGGCAGTT
The DNA here is from genome assembly GCF_009762305.2 of Zalophus californianus. NCBI lineage: Eukaryota > Metazoa > Chordata > Mammalia > Carnivora > Otariidae > Zalophus > Zalophus californianus. The sequence continues at coordinate 91,566,157 of NC_045595.1, forward strand.
GTCCCTATATAAATGGTATGAAAGCCCCGAGGCTGGCGGAATTATCCAGTGGGGTATGGGAAATTGGAAGAAGATCAGGGATGGAGACCCACAGCCCTCCAGCATGGAGGCTGTGTTGAATAGTGGAACATGACTGCCTTGGGAAGAAGGACCCTAGCTCCCCAGCTCCTCAGCTATTTTTCCCTTTACATGCAGACCTCCCCCTCTGAAACACTGTAATTAACTTCAACTTCTGATGCTATGAAGGAAGCTTATTCTCCCATTTCAGACCACATCCCTACTTCTCAGTAATTTATACTAATTATTAACAAACACACATGCACAGCAGCTCAATGCCTGAGGTAGCTTCCACACCTCAGTGAAGCATATTATTGTCCTCACTCCAGAGGAGAGAATGCTTTCCTTGGGAACACGGAAGATCCTTTGCCAAAGCATTGGTTACCATTCAGTATGTTACTATGGAACTCTAGACTTCACTTAAGATCTGTTACATTGCCTGGATCATTTCTAATGCAAATAAAGAAAAAGACTTACCCTGTGAGGGTATTTTGCAGTAACCACGGTGATCATAATTCATCGTATATTGAGTACCTATTATGTGCCAGATATTCACAGATACATTAAGTCTGGTCCTTAAAATAAATAAAAGAAAGATGTTTGCAAGCCAAGTATAATCAATTTATAGACGATGGCACTCTCAGGTCTCAGGAAGGTCCAATGGCTTACCCATGACCATGAAGAAGCAGAACTACAGACGTTGTTACTATATTCCAGTGGTGTAAACGTCTGAGCTCAGTGTGGAACTAGATAACAATCATGCTGATGCTGAGGATCTCAAAATGAATGTGGCCTCTGAAATAAGAGAGTGCATCTTCATTTTAAATCCAAATGCTTCTAAGCAGAATAATCTGCTTCCCTGCTCCACAAGGCCAGTAAATCCTGTCTTTAGAAGATGCAAACATGGGGACACCTGGGTGGCTCAGTCGGTTAAGCATCTGCCTTCGGCTCAGGTCATGATCCCAGGGTCCTGGGATCGAGTCTCACATTGGACTCCTTGCTCAGCGGGGAGCCTGCTTCTCCCTTTGCCTGCAGCTCCCCCTGCTTGTGTACTTTCTCTCTCTCTCTCTCTCTCTCTCTGACAAATAAATAAAATCTTAAAAAAAAAAAAAAAGGAAGATGCAAACACAGGAGAACTCAGCCTGGTAGACATCCTGGATTCAATCCAAAGAAACAAAACCACGATTCCTCCATTCTGTGCCCCTTCCTCTAAGCCAGGAGTCAGCAGAGTTTTTGCATAAAGGATCAGATAGGAAATATTTAGGTCTGTGGCCATACAGTGCCTGTCCCAACTACTCAACTTGACTTTATAAAAGAAAAACAGCCATACACAATATATCAGAAGGTGGGCATGGCTGTGTTTCAATAAAACTTTATTTACAAAAACCAGGAGCTGGCCATGGACCGTAGTTTTCCAACCCCTGAAAACCCTCCCTGGGTCTCCTACCTCACATCCCCCTTTCGATCTGCGCTTGGAACACCTTTTCATTTCAGCTCTATGAATACAATCAATGAGGCTTTCGCCTCCTCCAACAGCTCGTTAATAGAGAGCTCAGTTGCCATCAAGCTGATGACACTCCCAGAGCCTCTCCATGTTCATCTCCTTCCCATTTTAATATGCTTCCATTCATCATTCTCTCTTGTTTACTGTCTTGTAGCACTTTTCACTCCTGGTGTCAGCACTTGTAGGCAAACCATGGGAGGAGCATCTACATCTGCTCTCAGCTGTCTTCATGATTAAGCGTTCAGACGTTTACTTGCTTTTCATAATAACTGTCTGGGCCAGAATGGGCTGGGTTAGGCCTTGGGAATTTCTACCCTTCAAATTTTAGGATCATTTTCTCCTAGAAACTCTTTCAGACCTTGGCAATATCTTGTGCCCGATCGATTGGTTCAAATAACTGGTCTGAAGTGTGGTGTTTATTCATTCATTTAGCACTGAATCGTTGAGCACCCAGGCGGTTTGGTGCCAGCCCTGTGCTGCATGTCAGGGATGGGAGCCATGGTCTCTGCCCTCAATAGCTACAGTGTCTACCTCTCACATGCTTATAAAATCAATCATGAGGCCAAAAAAAAAAAAAAAAAAGCAAGCAACTGTGCTCTTCGCTCTCACTCATTTTTCTAAAGTTGATTGATGGTTTTGAAGGGAGCAAGGACGAATACTCATTTTAATCACTGAACTTCTTGAAGAATGTGTGGGCTATAAAGTGATTATAGGGTAATGTTTTGTCCCCACAATCCAAATACCAATACACCAAAAGACAGTTTGCAGTAAAAAAGCTGCCTGGTCAGTGTTTTACTTCTTTCAAGAAGCACCTAATTCCACAGATTCCAGTAAAACCAGAGAATCCAGACAGTTACCCACTACCAGGATTTTGTAGTGATGGGATTTTGTCCTAATTTGCAAGGTGGTGAGGTGATTTTTATAGCTTCAGGTCTCAGATCTCCAGTGCATCAAGGCAGTAATGACCAAAGCTCTGGATGATATTCCTTCTGTAGTGGACGGCCTTCTTTCTGCCGGATCCTTGATTGGGAGTGGGCAAGGGGGAATCTTCCTTCTTTTTAAATAGATCAAATGATGGATGGGCAGTTCCCCCCCAGGAGTCCTTTCCAAAGGCTGATGGATAACCCCTCCATGAGGACGAACATGTAAACTTCAACCATCCCGTCAAGCTGGCCTCTAGCCTGTGGTCCCTTTAACCTGCTTCCGAAGCCTTTGTCACCACCCCATGTGTCACCACACTCCAGATAGGCCCAGTGGCTTGCAGGCTCCTGAATCTCTTTAGATCTTGCTTTCCACATTCTATTCAGTTCTCACTCTCCACATTTCTCCATGTGGCCAATTTCTTTCACCTGTCATGACTCAACCAATGTCACCCTCCCAATCTCCTTATTAGCCTGAGCTGGGTGACCTTCTGCTGTTCCCCCACAGCTCCCCAAGCTGCCTTCTGCCAAGTCACTCAGTCAACACTACTGTCGGCGTCTGCTCATTTGCTGGTCTGTCCCACAAGATTTTGTGTCCCCAAGGAAAGGGGCCATGCCTTGGTCCCTGCAGCCCACATATAGCTCCCAGCACATGCTAGTGTGTCATAAATGCAGCTGCCTGGCCCAATGATTGAGTGAATACACATCAGGTCACCCTCCCCTTTGGAAAGTAGATGTTTACATATTTTAAAACAATGGCATTTTTTTTTTTATCATTGCACTGTATTCTTTTGTCCTGGCTCAACTCCCCAAACTTCTGTGGCTTGTCTGAGGATGTGGCTTACCCACCTCTTGCCATCAGCTTTCCCCTCATCTGTCACCATGCCTCTAGAACCACTGTGCCTAGAACTCATCACAGAGCCCCAGATGTGCACATTGGACTTGGGAGCTTCCCTCTCAGTGACCCAAGCTCTTCATTTTCACCGATGTCCCCATTTTGCTCTAAGATTTATGGTAGAGACAGGGGCAGGCCCAGACTCGAAACTTTTGTTTGGAGATAATGCATAATCTCTAAGATGTGCACATGGAAATGACCAGAGGCTTGGCTGGTGTATACGAGGGAGCTGAGGGTAAGGTATAATGATAAAGAACAGCAATGAAGAGAGTCCATGGAAAGCCTTCCTGGAAGAGGGGGCCTTAGAGGTGTTGTGGGCATAGGGAACCTGCAGGGTACAGAAGAGCACTGGAGAGAGGCATTTCAGACTGGGAAAACAGCCTAAGCAAAGGCCCTGGGGCCAGAGGTGTTACTAGAGGGACAGCGAGGTGGCAAATTCAGGATGTGAGATTAGATTGCTTCATTATGAAGGGCCTGCCAACCTAGATTTAGGAGTTCTGTTTTTATCTGGTAATAGCTTTAGGGAAGGTCAAAGATCTTTTTTAGAAAAGAAGTTGGGATTTGGTGGGGTGGGAGCAGCAGAAAAAATGGGAAGCTACAAAAGTCTAGGCACAAACCAAAGGTTTCATAAGATCAGCAGCAAAGAGGAAGCACCCTTGAAGGGCACCCACCACGGGCAGAGGAGTCAGAGGGATGAGAAACAAGAGCAAAATCTGCGTACACCAGAGGACAGTCATGTGCGGATGACAGGGACTGTAGAAGACAGTGTGGAAGGTGCTGGAGAGAGTGATGGGGGCAGGGGGCTGACCCCTTGAATAGGTGAGAAGGGGCAGGGCCTGCTCTCCAGGGAGAAGGGACATGCCCTCCTGATGCTGGTGGAGGGGGGGAACTGAAGGTTGCAAGCCAGACGGACAGACACAGGCCAAAGTGAAGGCAGAGCAGGTAAGGGAGATAGTCCAGAATGGCCTCAGGCTCTGTAGCAGAGTGGACACTAAGCCACTCAGCTAAGGATTAGGACTTGAGGGAGCTTAAGGGGTGATCTAGAACAGCCATGGTGAGGAGTGACCAGGAGATCTTGAGTGAGGAGAGAAAAGACGAGGCCTCAGTAGGACCAAGACAAAGGGCAGATGTCCGGTTTGCTTCCACTGACCTCAGAGACACCACAGGATTTTGCAAACCTGCACATGCTTTGTTATTCTATCAATGAACCCGGGAGGGGGAAGGGGCAGAGAATGACAGTGAGCGTCCCAGCCAGGCCCTGAGAGCCCAGCCGTTTGCTCAGAGGCTTCTTTTTTAGAGCACCGCCACCTCGTGACAGAGCTGATTCTTCATTCCCTTAGTCCAGGCCAGACTGTCCCCCATTCAGAGGGGGGCCTGGGGCCAGTGATGGCTTCCAGTGGATGGGGCCTGGGTGCTCCAGTGTGGAGCAGGTGTGGATGAGGCATTCAGGAGCAGGCTGCAGACTGTTTTTGCTCTTTTTCAGGAGCACAATGAGTTCAACTCCTCCATGGCCAGGAGCCAGACCAATACGGCGCGGATCGATGGCCTACGGCCAGGCATGGTGTACGTGGTACAGGTGCGTGCCCGCACAGTGGCCGGCTACGGCAAGTTCAGTGGCAAGATGTGCTTCCAGACGCTGACGGACGGTAAGAGGCACGCCAGTGAACTGGTACAGGGCCAGCGCTTGGGGGAGTGAAAGAAGCCCCAGGAGGCTGCCCTCGGAGCCCCAATGCCAACCTCTCGATGGATTCCGGTGCCATTCCCTTGCCTCCAGAGGGGCTGTGCACACTTGCGTGATTCACAAGGCAGGGCATCTGTCTGAAGTCTGGCCTGTTTCTCTCCTAGGATCTCAGGGGTTTGCTTTCAAAGGGTCTCTTCACCACATGCAGGGAGGTCATGGCAGTGAGACCCACATGTATCTCGAGGGCCATGTGCCCTCCTGCCTCTGGATCAGGGCCCAGTGCCTCCGCTGCTTTACCCCCACTCCCACTTCACCCCCTCTTCTGGGGGACTGGGAGCTGAGCCTAATTGCATGAACCAAGGTCTCCAGGAAGGAAACAGAGGGGCAACACTGGCGGTGCAGCAGTCCCTCGTACCCAGCATCTTAGCTTCTTTGAAGCAACTTCGCATGGGACTCCAGTAGCTTCTGTTCATGTGTCACCAGAGATAACAGACACTGTCTTCCAAACCGTCCCCAAGGCCAGAAAGTCTGTCACCCAAAATACTTCCACCTTTGGGCTTTGTTAGTTCCCTATTATAACGATCTCTCTCAGTCCTCTGAGACCACCCTTTTGAATGGTTGTGAAAAATCTGATTTCCCTGGAGCCTGAGCATTGAGCATGGGGTACCTGCCTGTGCTCACTCACTCCCCTTGTCAGCCATTTACCATGGTGCATCCTTTTGTTTATCTCCTTACTATCTATCTGTTTTATTCATTCATGAGCTGTTGCCTGATCGTTTTCCAAATATCAGTATACTCTCACCCTCCTCAACTGAAAGCCTTTACTTTTTCACTTATTATTTACATTATATACAAAATAGTCTGCCCTTCCAGAACATTTTATTTTAGGCCAACACTCTCTGACTAGGCATGTGATAGGACTTAAGGTTTTATACTGACTCCCATTACAATTTTTAACAATAAAAATTCACCAGAAACATTTTAAAAATCAGATGATTTCATATGAAAACCATAATGTGCTTTTTCTTGGGAAACATTGCGAAGAAGCTGATGCCGGTGGGCATTCTAGTGTGGGGGCTCTACCCCTGAGCTGGGAGGGGGCTGCCCCCATGGAGGGTCTGCACCTTCCCGGTGATTTGTACCCAGATACTTTCACGTACTGTCTGGCTCCTGTAGGATTGGTGTTTGCAACCCATTTTGAGGGGTTTTTTTTTAGGTGAATCTTCACTCATATTTTGAGGATGGTGAGATGGGGTGGAAAAGCAAGCCAGTTTATTCAGATGAATAATGCTGCCGGTATGAAAAGAACGCAGGCTGTCTCCTGTTCCTGAAGGACTCTGTCCCCTCTTTGGACCTCACTTACCATCTCGATTTATGGGCACTTTGGCATCAGGAAGTACAGGATTAAAAACCCAAAACTCAGAATGCTCTGAGCGCTGGTCTCTTGGCAATTCTGCTAGACAAATCAAGAAGTAACAAATTTCTCCCAAGAAGACTATTCCTTTTACATCTGGCAGTTAAGTCTTATAAACCCAAGAGAGGCTAGATGTAAGAGAGTTTTGGTAAGTGGCCAAATTCAGGAGTATTTACCTTAATGACTGAGGTTCACACATCAGTAGTAATTAAGTTCACTGAGGCATCGGGCCCTGTCTTCAGCACAAAGATGAGTCTGAAGGGTGATCAGTATAGGGTCATTGGAGCAGGGAGGACCTGTGGCATTCTGCCCAGGGTCAAAGACCAGGCAGGGGACCACCACATGGAGGCAGAGCCACGGTGTGCCTACTTTTGACTTAGTTGCTTTTTTTTTTTAACCCATTCATAAAGTATGGTATTTGCATGTTTATCAAACAGTCCAGGTGATTCTTAGGCTCCCTGGTGTTTGAGAATCATCCTTCAATTCTGTGAGCGGAAGAAGACACTTCTACAGATAAAGATGTTGGTTCTTGAAGCTTCTCACTCTTTAGAAATCAATTTTAAAGACTGAAGGTCACATTGCTTTATGCAGTTTTTAAGTTATAAAGATGTTTTTATGGACTCTTCACTGTGGTTCCTTGAATTTCTTTTCCCCCCCCCAAATTATTTTTTTTAAACATGCATGTTACAGAAAGCTCTCAGCTGAGGGAAACTGAAACTCTACCCTCAGTCTTTAAAATTGATATCTATTTAATGGTAGGCTTCAAGAACAACATCCTTGTCTTTGGAAGTCTCTTTCCCCACCCACAGAATTGAAGAGTAGTTCTTAAACTTTGAGAAGCATGAGAATCACCCGGAGTATTTGGTAAACATGCAGATGTCCTGCTCTCCACTCAGAGGTTCTGATGCAGTACATCTGAGGAGGGGCCCAGAAATAGTCATGTTTAATCATCGGGCTCAGGTGATTCTGACGTAGGGCATGGGGAACTTCACTTCAAGAGCTATTGCTAGTTAGGGTTGCCAGGTAAAATACAGGACGGCCAAATAAATTCGAATTTCAGACAAAGAACCAACAGTATTTAAGTCCAAGTATCTCCTGTGCAATGTTTGGGGCACACTTAGACTAAAGCATTACTAATTGTGTATCTGAAATTTAAATGTAACTGGTGGGCCCGTATTTTTATTTACTATATCTGGCAACCCTCACTGTAGTAGAACATATAAAGCTTGATCTCTATATGCTTCCATCCTGAGCACCAGGGGAAAGAATAACCACTCTGTCAGCCGGGCCAAGTGGTTTCTATGGATTAAGGCAAAGAGTATTAATATTTGGGGCACCTGTGATAGTGTAGACATTGTGAAATGTGCCTCACATAATCTGATCATTTTATTAGTGCCTTTTTTTTTTTTTTTTTAGCAGAAAGGAGTCTGTGGGTCGGAGGGACTAAAGACTTTGTCCAAGAGCACAGGGCTGGCACAGGGGAAAGCCAGTCTTTGGGCGAGCACTGTTGGCCTCTGTGACCCAGGGACTTATCCCCCTGCGTCACACGGCACAGTTCTGACCTTGGAAGAGGCCTTGACCCTGTTCTCCTTGAGTGGGAACTGTGCAGAGCTGGGCCATTTCCCACCATTCCTTTATCCCCCACAGCACCTGGCTCAGGGCTGCCTGGCCGCAGATATTCTGGAAATACCTGCTCCGTGAATCTGTGCGCCCTGCTGCATTTCAACACCTTTGTGTTTTAGGAGATACTCGCGCAGTCGTTTTCAGTCTTCCCCTTAGACTTATCCTTAGCGTGACTGACCAGCCTTTGAGAGACCTTCCAAATGAGGGGATGTAGATTGGAATCACCTCTGCTGGGGGGACGGATGTCATCAGCATTTAGTTCCGAGCTTCTGTCACCACTGTTTCGTTTTTATTGTGGCTGTCATTTGGTTTTAGTTGTCTTTGTCTATTTGTGACTTGAAGATCACTCTTTGCTTCAGTTGGGCTCTGAAGCAGAGAAGCCATATTCTACACGTACAGACATATTTATAATGTCTTTGATGTCATGCACTGAGTCCTGGCGGTATGCAAAGGGCACACAGGAAGGACTCTAATGGCTCTTTGTCCCCTAGATGACTACAAGTCCGAGCTGAGGGAGCAGCTGCCCCTGATTGCTGGCTCGGCGGCCGCCGGGGTGGTGTTCGTAGTGTCATTGGTGGCCATCTCCATCGTCTGCAGCAGGTAGGCTTTCCACTTCTGCTCCCCCCAGCTTGCCTTGGGCCCAGGAGGCCCCTCTCCACGTGCAGGCCCCTCCCAGGCCACGCAGACTGGACGGGGCCTAACCATTCACAGACATGCTGTCAAGCTCATGGTCATCCCTCCATCTCAATCCACGGGCAGCCTAGAATTTGCCAGATTATGTGTTTGCTCTGTGCCTGGGATAAAATCCTCCCTGAGAGCTGGGTGAGGCTGTGAGTAAACAGCATCCATCTTCCAACCTCCTTTTATTCCCCCTCGCTGTCAGAGTGACAGTTCCCAAATTGCATTTGACCCACCAGAGCATCACACCCCATACCGGCACGGCCCATCCTCTGGTTAGGGAGCCAAGGTCCCCGGCAGAGGGCACAAGGCAGGCAGGCAGGAGGGGAGCCACGGAGGAAAACAGGAACTCCAAGTTCTGCAGAAGGGCGGGCCCTGAGGCCTTGTGAATTTTTAATAGGGTTGCTACTGTCTTCGGGGCTTAGCCCAGATTCTGCTGTGTGAAGCAGCGGAGTTGGCTTCTCTAGAGCTGTTCCGTGGTACAGCCAGCGTGCTGATGGCTGTCCTCAGCGACTCTGCCCCAACTCTGATGGGGGACCCACGGTCCCGCCTGGCCTCTGAAAGACCTTGACTTGAAAGCGGATCCGGCTGCCCACGGTGGTGGTCAGGCCAGGAAGCAGGACAGGAGCTAAATGTTAAAGTGAGAGCTGCCCAGTTCCCAGCCCCGGGAGATGCCTGAGTGAGCGCCCATTGGGACAGCGGAGCTAGGCGGACATCGCTGGAGTGGAGCAATGAGCGTGGGCCCCAGCTGAAAGAGCTCTTCTTGCTTGCCTCCACAGAAAGCGGGCTTACAGCAAAGAGGCTGTGTACAGTGATAAGCTCCAGCATTACAGCACCGGCCGAGGTGAGTAGAAAGCACACACCCCCTTCCTGATAGACGAGGTGAGTGCTTGGAGGGCTCCCTATAGCCAGAATGGCCGGTCCCAACCACCAGGACTTCTTCCAGTCGCAAGTGCCCCAGCACTGGCCTCTCTCTGCAGGTTCCCACGGCCCTCAGGCTGCCTGCCCCCTCTGCTGTCTGCCCATGGTGGGCACTCATTGGGCGCCCGGCAGGTAGATTATCTTCCCCATTGATAAGCCCATATAGGACACAGAAAGCGGGGGAAAAGATGGGGTTTAGCAAGCCAAGGAATCCTGAAATCAGACTCAGTGGGAAAAGATGGAGGGTTCTCTATTAACATCTTCTGCCTTATCTTATCCAATTGAGCAGCTGGGGAATGTGTTAACCAAATTCACAGATAAGCCAGAGAACATGAATGTAGGGAATTAAAAAGATAGCAGAGCCCAAGAGGCCAGCGGGTTGAGATATCTCCCAAGTGTTTTCTTTTAAGCAGTACCTTTAAAAGTTTTTCTCACTCATTATCTTACCCATCTCTTTTTTTAAAACCTATATATAATATTTTTCTAACTAAAATTTCTCCTCACCAACATACAGTGTAAAGTCTTATGTCGAAATTATTCTTTTATCTGTGTTGTTACAACATTGCGGGATCTGAACAAGGTCCCCCTAGGTCAGTTGGGCCACTTCCCCACTTCCAGAAAGCTTAGATCCTCAGGCCATGTTCTCCTTCTAAATAACTCCTTTTGCATCCCACTGATGCCCCCAGAAATCCATGCACGCACTTTTGCACTGTGCTCTGTCGCAGGCTCCTTCTGGAAGCCTCATCTCACCTAAACCCCCTGGTGCAGTGCCAGCACCTTTCTTCCTGTTCACTCAACAGTGGGCATGGAAGACAGATCTCGTGGACACACACACCACCTCAGTATGCCTTCGGTTGGCAGTTCCTAGAGCGAACATTGGCTCAAAGGCAAAATTTCTTATGGACCAAACTCCTCCCTTCTCCCAGGTTCCCCGAGGCAGGAAAGTGAGGCCAGGACCTTCACCCAGCAGGTCCACCTCAGAGAAGCCAGTGCAGGCTGGGACTGTACGAAGGCCACTCTGTAGAAATGGCTTTGCTCTCGGAGGGGCTTTCAACCAAAGACCAAGAAATGGCCAAGGGCTTGTAGAGGATGGAGCCCCAGGTGGCTGGTTGCTGTGCCCAGGCTGTTATTACTAGGAGGGAGATGGGGGCTCAGTGTGGGCTCCGAGGCACCGAGACTCTCCCACAGGGGTCCAGGGCAGCACAAACATGGTGGGGGATTGGGAGAGTGGTCCCCTTCTAAGACAACGGGCAAAGTTCCTGCAACACTCAGAATCCCATTTACCCTCCTTCCTTTCCCTGTCCGGGCCACCCTGTCCTCCATTTTAACCAGTTGTAACTGGTTTCACAGGGGAAACCTTACTGCGTTCTCTCTCTGACTCTGTGCCTCACTGCAAAACCTACAGATACACTTACCTATTTTAACCTGTGCATTTGCCCTTCCAGGCAGGCTCTTAGCTTCCCCAGCTGAAAAACAAAGACTTGGATTTATCTCTGATTCTCAGGTGAAGGTCCCCACCCCCCAAACCGAGCATCAGAATTACTTGAAGGGCTTTCTCCACCCCCCTGCTTCCCTGCCTCTGCCTCGGGATTCTGACATTGCCCCCACCCACCACCCCCTGCTCTGGGCTGACTCCCGGCCCTTTTAAGGGCCACTGTGAAGTCCATTTCAGATTTGGCATCCTGTGAGCTCTTTTGATGAAATATTTAGAGATGGCCATGTCTGCCTGAATGCAGAGGATGCAAAATCGGGTTCAAGAGGAGGAATGCCATGTTGGAAACTAGAGATGCCCTAGGGTGAGAATAGGGTGCCCTAAGAAGGTGCTCCCCTTTTTAAAAGGCAGGCAAGCTAAGCCTTGTCACTCCTTGGGCAGGGTACAGAGGGTCCCCAGGCATTGAGTCCAGGTGTGGCTTGGTGCCCATTGGGCCACTTCAACCTGAGATCTGGCCATCCTCCTACTCTGGCGGGGCGGGCTATGCTGGCCCACCACATGGCACCCACGTGCACGGAGGTATGCTTCCACGACACCCAGAGCCCCTTCGGGGGGACTCTGTCACCTCTGAAGCTGACAGAAGGAGGCCTCTCTAGTCGTTAGGTTGCACAGCAGTAACGGTGCCCGGCTGTAGCCAGTGAGGGCAGCTGAGCACACGGCGCCACCTGTGACAAGCTGTGTGGTCACCACCCCTGGTGCTCAAGGCAGACGCAGAACCAGAGTTCCCTTGGCTGCTTTAGAAGGCTGTCTTCTTTTTCATTTGGCTCACCTTTTATAAGGGTTCTTGCCCCTGTTCATAACCATTCTTTTTATCTAGTCCCCGAAACCTGGCTCGCCTTGGCAACCTGGTTCCCTAAACTTGCAGTCTCGTGCATTGAGCTGCATTCGTGCTTTTTCTGCCTTACACATCCATATCACTCTGACCAAAGCTATTAGTGTTGAAGAATCATAGCTGAAATGCCGTAGAGCTGGGGCAAGGCTCGGCACACTTGTAACAGAAGAGAAAACTCCGGGCTCTGATGGAGGAAGGAGTAGGAATATTTAGCCATGGAAAGCCTACTCTGTGCCATGAATTGGGAATTTTATTCTGGTAGCTCACTTCGACTCATCCAACCCTGACAACTACCTGGGGGGCAAGCATTAATGGAAGGTTAAGTGACTTACCCTGGTCACACAGCTCCTCAGTGGCAGAGGTGGACGGCACGGTCTCTAAGTCTGGCTCTTGAGCCCCTGCTCCCACCATATTGCAGAGGCTCAAGGTGCCTGGTGATTAGGAGCAGGTGAGGATGGGATGCAGACTAATCCTAGGTGTTCTGGTTGGTGGTTTGTTGGTTCCCCCACCCCTGGTCCCACTGTAGGAGGCAGAAAGGTCAACTGTGTCTAATCCGAGTGTGTGCACATAACTCTACCTGGACCACCCCACATGCATGCCCCTCATGGCGGGATGTGGTCAGCAACTGCAGCTCTGAGGACTTCCTGCCCAGAGAGAGACAGGAAGCCTACAGCAGCTCCCCAGCTGCATTCATCAGAGCCCACCTCTCTTCCCCACGGGCAGGGCAGAGGGTACCAGAGAGAGGCTGGCAGTCTCTGCCCTCCCAGGCCCTCCTCTCAAGCTGACACAAAGTCTGAAGGAGAAATATGTGCAGATGGAATACCTTCTCTAGCCCATCCAGAATGGCAGAGCTGTTCGCTCTGAGAACACTGGGGCACTTGTTTATGTCCCTCCTCTGAGCCTGGAGTGCGTGAATAAGCATGTCAAGGGGAGGTTGGATTTGGGTGAGAGAGATTAGAGGGAAGGCAAGTTGGAGAGAGAAGCTGCCGGATGTGGTGCTGGATGCTTGGATGAAGAGCCTAGAAGCCTGTGGTTCATGTTCAAGGATGGGTGGGTGGGACCGTGGTTCTCCCGTGTCCAAAGAGAGGCAGACAGATGGTGTGTTCTCATGGTTTCTGTGAGCCAGATCTCAGAAGGTGCTTGCTGGCTGACTAGAAATTGCCTGGACAGGATAATCCAGGTAGGGCAGGGTAGGCTTGGGAATCTATCTTAGAAAAGCTCCCGTCGATTCTGCATTTGGGAAATGCTACTGGGTATTTATGGGATTTATCTAATTACACACCTGATAGTGGCTGATGTCTCACTGATTTCTGAGTCGGGTGAAGTGGGGAGGGGTGGGGAGAGAGGAAGAAAAGAGTTTGGTAAGGGGTCAAGGGCTTTCAGGAAGCAACCCTAACATAACCATCTCCGTGTTGCAGGCAACTACCGATACAGTCGCAGAGCTATTCTTAAGCCTTGAGAAAAGCAAAACCAAATAGGGTATGTGCCCAGGGACTGACAAAAGCTATAATTTCCACCTAGGGCAAGAGGACAGAACACTGAGATGACAGAACGGGACTGTGAGCTTGATCCCTGCCAAATGCTTGTAGAGACCAAAGCACGTGGGTCCTGGGCATTTACAACCAAATTCAGTGACCACTGGGAAACACAGAGGATTATTAAGAAAACAAAATGAGGACCTCATCTCATTTACTAGAGTTATACATTTAGTAATTTCAAGAGGAATTGCAGATGTAGTGAGTTTTTATTTTGGCAAAAATATTTGATGATCTCCTAGGGGAAAGCATCTAAAGTGAGTACAGATCTTGTCTTCATACGCAAAGAAAGTGGGTTAGTGACTCTGTCAGCCAGGAAGGAAGTCACTAGCTTTATTCTAACCTTTGTCCAATTCAATCTCCATTCATTTGATTGTTTTTTAAATTCACGAGTCAGGTGCAAGCAAGCCTAGGGATGCTTATCAAGTTTGAAGGTAACAGTTGGAGAGCATAACTAACACCATGTAAAACAATCAAAATTCAGAACTATCCGACAGCTTTGAATGCTAATTTGAAATCTGCAAGATGAAATGTTAGAGGGATAAATCTAGAATCTAGTGTTTAGGCTAAAACGAAAATAAAGCAACACAGAAAGGAGACCTGACTTGCTATTCGTTTGTGTGAAAATGTGTAGGTATTTAGTTTACCACATGCTTAATATGAGTGATACATAGTGGAGTAAAAGGCGAAGCAATGTTATTGATGTAAAACAATAGTAAAAATAATGTCCAGTTTTGAGTACTCACTGTGTTAAACACTTTACCTCTGTTAATTCATTTAAGCCTCATAACTGTCCCATGAGGTAGATTTTACATGTGAAAAAAACAGCCTCAGAGAGGACAGGTAACCTGTCCGGAATCTTGGAGCTAGTGATTTGCAAAACAAGGTTTTAAACTCAGATCTGTCTCACTCTGTGGTCCCCAGATCAGAGGAGGTGATACACAGACATGCTGTCCTCTGTGATAGTAAGAACACATCTACAGTGATGTTCTTGGTTCTGAGGACCCCATTTCAAGAAGAACATTTTTGGCAAAGCAGCCTGCTTGTGGAAAGTGGCAAGTCCTGATCTCTTACCTTAGAAACTTGGAAACACCCGTTCAGTGCGGGAGAAACACGGGCAGGGATCAAGCACGACACCTTTAGGGCAAAGGAAAGGAGAAGATGTTGTTGTGCTTCATGAAGTTAAATGGAACCGTCGAAGGAAAGATCAGAGTAGGCAGACATTTGATTCAGGAGAGAACACCCCCACCCAACTGGAACTGCCCAACACAGAGCCAGGCAGCTTTGTGGGGAGGTAAGCTCTCTGTTCCTGGAAGCATTCAAGCGCAGGCTAGATAGCGATCGGTAAAGGATGTTGTGGAGCCAACTGCTGCTCTAAGTGGGAGATTGGACTAGATTAGACCCAGAAACACATCTCGCTCCAAGATTCCATGCTCAGGCTTCCTAGCTCTGGGTGGGAGATTGGACTAGATTAGCCCAGGAACACATTTTGCTCCAAGATTCCACGCTCAGCCTTCCTAACTCTGGGTAGGAGATGTATTTCAGAACTATAGAGGACCAGCAGCCAGCCCACTGGAAATGACCTTGGGCACCAGGGTGAAGGTCAGGTGGACTTGTTGGAGGAAGAGACAGACTGGATACTTTGGCTGCCTCTTCTGGGGTAACAGGAGCATTAGTAACTGGTCGTGAGTAAATGAGGGCCTATGAGGCACAGAGCGAAGGGCCCCAAGGGCAAAAGGTGGCAGAGTTTTCAGTGGGTGCTTATTAAATGTCAAGGAAATTTAATGAGCAACTCCATGGCTGTTGCCTTTGGGTTGCCAACAAGGCTTTGATGGCCCAGAACCAGCGGGCCTTACCTGGAAAGCCCTTCCTGTGCTGGTCATTGAAACCAAGGAGCAGGGAGATGTTACACTGTTTCCTGAAGTACCTTCCTCAATAGCAAGTAGCCTGTGGCCTACTTTCCTTCTCCTGGAGATACATACGAGGCAATTACTGTGGTTTTAAGAACAAATTTTTTAAAAATATGGTGAAACTTCCAAATACAAGGAAGGAGGAAGATCTTCCTCAGATCCCCTGCTTTTCCACTTAGGCTCATTTCCTCCCTTGGGGCTCCCCTCTTAGATTCTTCCTCACACCCTGGCTGGGCACCCATGACCTCTGCTTCTTCCTGGAAAAAACCAACTCCCTATTGCCCTGATCTTGGCCCTCAGAAGCAGGTAGAACAGACTGTGTCTAGTTTCTACCAAGCTTTCCCGGTAGGTTTACTCCAAGAAATTGCCCATCATGCCAACTGCTTCAACCACCACCCGTGTGCCTCTTCAATCCATAACTCCAGATTTAGACGTCCGGCTCTGTTTCCATTCTGAGCTTTATGATTGACTTCTAGGCGCTTGCATACTTCACCTGTGCGTTCAAAGTGTAAAAACACGTGTGCAGACTTTCCTAACAACGGGGTTTCTTGCCCAAAGTCCGTTACCTGGTTAACAGTACCGCTTTATTCCACACGTCTTGGCATTGATTTGGATTCTTCTCATCCCTCTTTAATTCCCCATATTTAAATGCTCACCAAGTGCTATCAATCCTCCCTTTGAAATTTCTCTCGCCTCTTCTGTTGTTCTTATTGCAGCACACTGGTTGAAGACTCTACCTTGCGCTTTAATTACTGCAACAACCCCATAGCTGTTTTGTCCGCCTCCAGCCCCTTCCCCACGACATCCATGTGAACACGGCAGCCCACCAGCAAAAGGAATTCCCCAGGGCCTTGTTCTTAGTGAGTGCCTCAGATGGAACAGTTGTCAGCTCTGTGTGTCCAATGGCACCGATCTTAATGCCTTCGGTTTCGCAGTCAAGGCCCTCCCGTGCTAGCACATCACTGTTCTGCCACGCTGGTCCCCTCTTCCCGCCACATTGAAGCTGGTCACGCTTTCCTCATTCATGCCATGGTGGGCTTCTCTCTGAGCTTTGTTTTATTTTATTTTTTTTAAGATTTTATTTATTTATCTGACAGAGAGAGAGAGAGAGAGTACAGCAGGGGGAGCAGAAGAGGCAGAGGGAGAACAGGCTCACCAAGCAGGGAGCCCGATATGGGGCTCGATCCCAGGACCCTGGGATCATGACCCGAGCTGAAGGCAGACCCTTAATGACTGAGCCACGCAGGCGCCCCATCTGAGCTTTGTTTTAGATACTCCAGGCTTCTCCCTCCCCAGTGCATGACCACGGGACCTGTCCTTCTTGGATTGTGACCTGGAATGCTGGCATCCATAGCCCTATGCCTTCTCTGGTTTCTGCTGCATTTATAGCTCATTTCCAGGTGTGGGCTCCCGATTCCAGACTCTCCAGCACTGTTCTCCAGGTATTTCAGGTCTTCATCATCAGAAGAACCTAAGAGCTTTGCTTTTCCTATAGCTCCCATAGTCCCTAGAACAGTGTCTTGTCAACATTGAGACAAATGAGGGGTGATCAATGTACTGAGGCAGAGCATTGGATGAAGTCCCTCCCAGGGACTGGATTTTATGTGCCGATCCCTAAACTGCTTCCCTCCTATGCTTAGATATCTGGACCAAATTTAGGTGAGTCACAAAGATGACAAAGTCTGCCTTGGATCCAGAATGGGGCCCGAGGAAGCACAGTTAGCTCTTTCCCATGGCTCTGTCAAACCTGCCGGGACACAAGATATCAGTGACTGAGAACAAGCTAAGTCACTACCTCTCTGGGGCCATAGTGTGGGATTCTAGGAATCCTCAGCCAGCAGGAGGGCATCAGGCTCTTCCTGGCACGCCTGAAGCTTTTCAGCCTGTCTGCTCTCCATGGACCCCCAAGATGTCCGTGGCACTGATTTTGTACTTTCTTGAGTACGCGAGAGGGCTGAAGAGGAGCACTCCATCTTCTCCTTTAGCTCTTAATCCTCCTGTCACCCATCATTTAGAACTGGCCCTTTCCCAGCCTGCTTCTGCTCAGCCCTGAGACCCTGGCACTTGCAAGTAGGTCTAACTGACTTTTTAGAAACACCCCACACATCTGCCAGCATCCCCAGAATTTGTCCCAGATGCTTCCCTTTTGAGAGCCCCATGATGGAGTGATGTAGGGTCTCTAACAATGGCCAAGAGTTTCTTCTCCTTCCAGGAGTGTTCTGTGCCACACAAGAAGGCTCTGGATAGTGGCTAAGTCATTTGTCCCCAGACTTCTATGCCTAAAGCATGCATTGATGGGTAAGATTTGGCTAATTTCCTGGGACTATGGGCTTTTAAGGTTGGAGGCAGTCCGGGCTGCACCCCCTAGCCATAGCATAAATGGGTTTTGAAATCAAAGAACAAACATACCTGCAAATTAGTTAATAGAAATTAGTAAGCTAGAAGATCATAAAATTGAAGATTTTTTTCTCTCTCTCAAGGCACTAGAAATCAGAAGTTTAGATCTGTACACATTACTTTTGTGCCAAAGGTATGTAACATATGTTAAAAATAAGAAACAAAATCAGTTAACTATAAAAATAGCATAAATATATAATATTAACAACAATAATAATGTAAAACACCGTACAGAGCATTATAAAATGCCTTATATTATGAGCTATATTGCATCTGATATTATTATTACTACCACTGATAATATTTTCCCAACACTCATAATCTGAGAACAATTTCTGAGCCCCGTCTCCAAATGTTTGCCTGACTCCGCAGCTGACTTGAATTCCTTGTTCACTGTCTGGTGATTCATTGCACTAAATACCATTTTCCTGATAATTAAAAACTGCTCACTGGCAAGTGGGAGCAGGAACAGGCTGATGCAGGATTTATGCAGAAACACAAAATGAGCCAAAAGACAAATGACCTGTTCTGCCTAGCTAAAGGCATTTTTTTTTCTCATCATCTTCTGGGACTTGAGAAAGCCTAGCGGTAATGCAGGAGAGAGGCCTGGAGAGCGGTGTTATTCCAGGATGAGGTAGATGCCGGGGAGCCGTGATGGGCACGTGCTCGGTCAAATCACTCTCCCGATTTCGACTGCTGGATCCCTGCCCCCAGCCGGAAGAGTTAGGCCAGGACCCTCCCTTTCAGATCCCCATCAGGAGAAAAGCACCAAGTCTGAGCCGTTTGGTAGACTTTTGATTTCAGTTTCCCTTCCTCGATGTGACAATGGTATCTTCAATTTCAGGGAAAACAAGTCCTAATTCCTACTACTGCACAGAAGCAGAACTTCACAGGCATACTGCCTCTCTCTTCCTGGGCTCCTCCATGCAGCCCCCTCAGCTGCTCGTGAAGGGCTTTACTAACAGTCAGGACCCCTGGCCCCAGATCAGCTGTGACATCACGCGTGTGCCTCCCCGCTCCCATTCCTACAAGCCAGCAAGGTAGCAAACCTCTCCGTGCGAGTAAACTGCACCCATCATTGAGTTGTGAACTTGCTCCCACCTTGGTGCACTTGGTTGCCTGTTCCTGGCCTGGAAGAATGCCAGCCCCATCAGGAGATGAGCCGTTGCCCTCTGGGAATAGGTCCTTCCCAGAATGGATGGGGGCTAATATCTGTAAAGCTCATTAACTCAGAATCCTTTCTCCTTCATCCTTATATGTGTCTGTACTTGCAAACCATTCATTACTGCACATTCTAGATTGTTTAATTAGTCTTTGTGGAAGAGTTCCTATAGGACAGCTTAGCATACATCTTTTAAAAGCCCTTGATCTAAAATAACAAGGTAGTTATTTTTAAAGTAACAAATATAACTCTAAGTGGCTGACATCCCCCACTGGCCACACCACCTTGCTTCCTCTTCCTACCTCCCCAAACACTTCCTAGAACCATTTACTGATAATCATCACGAGAGCGTCAGTGTGCGAGCCCTCTGTGTACATCAGGCGCTGTGCTGGGTATGTCACTTGCAATATGTTCTGTAATATCACAGTCACTGTGGGAAGGAGCTGCTAGCTTCGCCACTGGCAGAGGAGAGGCCTGTTCTAAAAGATGCATGTGGCTTTGCTCCATTACGCCAGGCTAGTAAGAGGCTTTGTGATTCTGTCCTCGCCTTTCGACCCCAGCTTCTGGGTCTCAGCCTCCTCTCATCTCCGCACAGCACGGAATTTGGGGAAGTTCACAGGTTGTGACACTGACCTGCTGTCCGCTTGGCATTTTGAGTGGGTCTGTGGTTGCCTTACCTCCTGCCCTCACCCCTTCAGCTCATGCTACCAACTTCCACCTGCCCCATCTGTGTTTCCTCCCTAAAAAGCTCTCTCTGGCCATGGAGGCTCCCTGCTCACCTGCGCAGCAGGCTGATCAGCCCCCACCAAAGGCTTGTGGGAACCTGGGTGGTAATAGCACAGCTCCCTCCATCCAGGGTGGGCCAACTGTGAAGCATGTGCTCACGCACACCAACTCCCACAGCTTCCCTGGGGCGGCTTAAGCCTGCTTCGGTTACCCGCGGTGGGAAGTGGCTTGAGAACACACTTTTTCTAGGCTGACTGCCTTGCCTGATCTTACTTCCCCACTCACCTGTCCCTACTGCTATGGAATCATCTTTCAGATAAGCCACTTGGCTCTCAGAACCTTGTCCCAAGGGTTGCTTCTGGTGGAACCCAAAGTTTGGCTGCCTGGAGATGCTGATCTGACTTCATTAGACACTTTCAGTCTGGTTTCAATGGCTCTTGCTCTTCACTTGTTCTTCATACCAAATGAGAAAGAGTTGAGCCCCATCCCTACTTTCCTTTTAGTCCACTGTTAGCAAAGTAGAACACCTGCCTCTCTCTCTCTTTCTTTCTCCTCCCCCCACATTCCCCAGGGATTAGAACATTGTACGTAAAGGTGAGGATCTCTCTGTTTGCTTTGTCCAAATCTCAGTCGGCAGATGCCAAAGTCAATGTTGTTCTTCCTAAGTTTCCAAGGAGCATTCTAGCATGGTGTTGACCATCCTAAAGCAAACAGCACAGCATGCTAGGAGTGATTTTATTTAGTGACTAGGAATGAACCATCTTTCAGAAAGAGTTGATCTTCTGGGCATGGCACCTGGCTCTCTCTGACTTAAAAAAACGAAAAAGCAAAAACAAAAAAAAAAACAACCCTTCACTTCTTTGCTGTATCTTCATTCTCCCTCTGGATTGGATTCTAGCACTTTGAATCCTTGCCTGAATTATGACCAAAGCAACACGAACTTGGGGGAGCTGTAGAGTCCTCAGATTTTTTTGGATGATAAATGTCAGAACTAGCCTTTGCATATAGGGCTGCAAGTCAGCGAGATGAGGCGCAGTAGGGACAGGAGGTCCCAACCTCAGACTTGGGTCCTGACTGTGGGCGCTCGGCACCTGTGCCTTTGCAGACCTGCCTGCCCTGCTGACCTGACTCTTCCATCGACCAGACAGCAGCAGCGGGCAGGCAAACTGCCTCCCCCTCACAAGGATGCCATGCTGGACCCTGTGGTGTCGCTTTCAAAGTCCTCTCCTGCTCACCACACCACCACTGAGGAAACAGTGTGTAGACTTTGCCTAGTGACACATCTGACATGTTGAAAATTACATTGTGAGTGAATCCATTTGTTTCTTGGGTTCCATTTCCTTTTTTGTCCCCTCTCCTCCACTTTTTGAATGTATGTTTTTTGCAGTGACAATTCTCTATTTTGTCCCCATGCACACCTATTTATCTTGCCATTCTAACCATCAGTGACAAAGTCTATATTCCTTTTTGTATTTCTCATTCACCATTTTATTCGTTTTTCATACTTCTGTGTGTCTGAGGGCATGGACGTTCACTACCATTTTTCTTTCATTCCACCTCATTTTTTTTTTTCTCTGTAGACTTTGCTCTTTATCAGTATTTTCTAAGCTTTTCTCTTCACGTTTTCTCTTCTGGTATTCTGTCTTGACACTTCTAACTTGGGGTTTTTGTAATAGCAATTTCTCCTTCTCTCTTTCTCTCTCTCTCTCTTTTTTTAATCCAGCCTCATCCCTCTTGCAGCCTTGGCCACGGCCGTCAGTTATAACCTTAACGGTGGCCTCCACTCAGAAGAGTTGTCAAGTTGATAAATATTGATATCTACCCTACCATTTTACCACCACTTTTCTGCTAATGCATTTGGTTGGCATCAATCAGTTTCTTTGCCTTCTGTGAGCGCTCATTGTGGGAACTGGTCCCGATCTGTCATTTATAAGTAATCTGCTCCGCATTTCATCAAGAGCTCAGAAAGAGAAGAAAATATAGAGGAGAAGTAGAGGACAGAGAACCAAGCTAGTGTAGCTCAGAGGGAAGGGACATGGGAAGGCCCAGCCAGGCATAAAGAAGCAATCTGGTGTGTAGGGGAGCTAGGGACAACAGCCAGGACTTACTGACCACCGTGTCCTCTTTGGGATGTTAACCCTGCTTGTCTCCTCTAATAAGGCTCCCCAGGGATGAAGATCTACATTGACCCCTTCACTTATGAGGACCCCAACGAAGCTGTCCGGGAGTTTGCCAAGGAGATTGATGTATCTTTTGTGAAAATCGAAGAGGTCATCGGAGCAGGTATGGCTCTCCCCCCTCCCCCTTGTTTCTGTTCTCTTGGTGTCCAAATATCTTCTTACCACCGTGCAAGGTGTTCTCTTTCAGCATAAAAAGTCATCCCATTGAGAAAAGAGCCTCTAACATCTTTCTCCCCAGAAGATGAGTCTGAATCATCTACAATGTGTGTCTAGGGATCTTTTGGGGACCTTCATCATGGTGGCCAAGCTTGACCGGTGTTGGAGAGAGGTCAGCTGTAATTTTGAAAGATTCAGACATAGCTCTGGAAATGGACTACCAAATGCAGATGAAGAGAGAGGTCTAGGGTACACAGTTGAGAAGACTGAAAGAAACAGAAATTTTTAGAAGCTGGACTTAATGTCTCACTCACTGATATTTCCATGGCTCTGGATCAAGATTTCTTCCCAAACTTTCAGTTCTCCTTTTCTTATATACACGCAATTGGAGACAGAACCTGATGAATTGAAGAGGGACCACTGTTTCTGGAAGAAAACCCACCCCTAACTGTATTTCCTACAAAAGATCTATGATATGGACGGTAACCCAAGACAGATTTCACTTCCGAGAAACATGCATGCTCTCATCCATCGTATTGCATTGGAATAGAAACTCAGCCCAACAGAGGACTAGCTGCCTGAGATGTTCTCAGGAGATCCTACCTAAAGACTGACCTAGAATTTTCATCTTTCCTTAACGGATCAGTAGTTGAGTCAATTTGGCAGTGGACCCAGCCTTTTTAATGTGGAAGAGTAAAATATCCCGAAATATCTTCACTTTATAAGCAATCTCTTTATGCCTCCTCTACTGCCTGTTTTGAATCTTCTTAAAACTGTGCTTGCTTTGTGTCCTCTTTCCTTTTATTTTCTTCTACAAAATTCTTTGTCTTTCCTTCTTCTCCAGTTCTTGTTAGCCATTGTTCAAGCTCTCTTCACGCATATGCTGTTGTCTTCCTTTTAGTTTCTACGTTTAGAAGTGCTTTATTCATAGCAATATTTGGAAAGCCATGGAGTTGCCTCTTCCTGTAATGTTTTAACTCGATAAAATATGCTTAAAGTCTTACAGACAGCCACTTCGTATATTATCTTTAGGGGGAAAGTCACTATCCTTCCATTCACTGCATCTTCTTAATGCACAGAGGGGTCACAAAGCCATCTGTGAAATTGGAAGTCACATTTGAAAGCTTGCCCATTAGGCCACCATTTTCATGCTCTGGTTTCTCTCTTAAAGAGCTCCACCCTCATGGCATCTCTGTGGGGGCTGCTGGAACTGCCCCTGTCAAGACACACCTCTCCTCTTCTCACCAGCCCCTCAGGAGTTCCAGCCAGCTGGCCGTAATCTGATCCACATGAGTCTATACGTATTTCCCATTGACTTTCATTAAATATGTTACTGAACCACGACTTTCACTTCTGTGCAGATAATTTTTTCTTCCTCCTTAGATGCTGACATATTTAAAGATCATGCCTTGGAAGGCTGGATACCAGATAAATTGGATTACTCCTAGGGGCTCAGATTTCTCCAGTGAACTTGAAAGAGTGTTGGGGAGGCTTGCTTTCAGTCCTGCACCCTGTTTCCCCACGTTATTAATTGTTGTTATGTCATGTGGTAATGGTGCTAGTGATTTTAATGTTTTTATTTATGTCATGTGCTTCGAGCGATGTGTTCTGGACTGCATTTCACCCCAGGGAGCCCCCATCAGCCCCCTCCCACCTTTGTCAGGGGAAGAGTAAAGAGCCTTCTCACTTTATGACCCTGCCAGGGAGTGACGATTGGGGGTGAGCTCACCAACAGCCAGATGCCTATAAAGGGGCAATCGATGGCGCAGCTCCATCCTTCACTTTCCCTTTTTGTGTAGCCTGGGCCTCTGCTGCCGTGTTGGTGCATCTTGATCAGAGAAGGTCAGTCCTCTCCGAGGCTCACGTGGTAGTGGGGAGGGATCGATACATTTAGCAGTTCATGAGACGTCCAGCAGCACCAGGTAAAGACCCGTGCCTGGTCGCTGCCAATCACCCTCTACCAGACACTCATCTCCTCACGATTCAGAAATTCCAGGGCTAATCCCTGTGGATGTTAATTCACTATGTGTAACTCGATGCAGTTTTAACAGAAGACACTCCTAGCTGGAATCAGTCCCCACTTTTTCTCCTCTCTCCACTCTTGCTTCTCCCACACCCTGCCTCACTGAGACTGACTTCACTTTGTGCTAAAAGAGCTGGTGTGAAGGTCAAGTTAAAAAAAAAAAAGAATTTTGTAAGGTAATGTTTATACAGTGTTACTGGCAATCCTGCTCTTAGCCTCCTGGCTGATCGGGAGCAGGGGGCAAAAACTTAGGGTTGCAGATGGTAACAACACATGAAGAGAAGACTCAGAAGTTAGTCATCCTTTCTTTGCTTGTGTATTCCCTCCTTCCCCCTCACCCTTCAACAAGCTCTTATTGAATACTCCTTGCATGCTGGATGTGGGGTTCCGGAGATGGACAAACAGCAGTCGTCTCCCATGCCCAGAGGTCTGACAATCTTAGCGGGAAATAGGCCAGTCATATGTTCGCTGTTTCACACCATCTGCAACAGGCGTGTGCAATGTTGGGCCAACACGGAGCAGTGCTCAGTTCCTTATTCTGGGAATGGGCAGGGACATCAGGAAGGCTTCACAAAGGAGATAACTTTGGCCTGAGCTTTCAAGGATGAAAACTAGTCGAAAGAGCAAGTTTTTTTGTGAAGCTCATTAGAGAATGAGACAATGACAGAAGAGGAAAATTGCATGATTTAAGGAGAGAAATGAACATGACCTTCTAGCAGCAGGCTGCTGGGGCCAGCTGGTACCAGCTCACAAGAGCCGACTGTGTACATCTCTTTCCAGCCCCATGTTCAGTAACACATGTTGGTAGGGCCACATCAGCCCCACGAAAAGTATTTACACGGCGGGAATTGGCAAATGCTACAAATGGGAGGTGTCTGTTCCTCTGTTTCTTTGCTTTCTGGAGAGCTGGTAGTTGAACACTTACTAGCACACCCCAGCCTTCCAGACTGTGCAAGGTTATTTCAAGAGGATGCAGAGGAACCCACCTATGCCTGCTGAGTGTGGAGCCCGAGGAGTGGGCTGTGATTGTTGCAGGAGGGGTTCCGTTTAGAGTTCAAGAAGATCCTCGTTCATTAAACACTGATCCTGTGCCTGGGACTGTGGTGGGTGCTGGGAAATGCAAGATGCCTAACACTGCCTGCCCTGTAGGGGTGATGGTCTAATACACACGCCGTGCCCGTCCACAAGAGGATGGTGGGCCATTGACTGCTAAGACGAGGGGCCTAGAGAACACATAGGCCTGGAGATGGGGGGAGAGGCTTGAGGGCAGGAGGGAATCCAGGGAAAAGAGATCTTAGGGGCCCATGAGGATATGGAGGCTTTGGATGGACTGACATGCCATGTGGCACATCCTAAGAACAAGGAGGAGAGAAGGCTGACAGGGAGATGTTTCCTGACAGTCAGTATCAAGCATTGAGTCTGGGGAATCAGGCTGAGACCCGGCATTCCAGAGGCTTGGGTATGGATTTTATCCTGTGGAGGATGGTGAGTTTTAGGTAGGCGTCTGAGCAGGCTGGGTGATAGGAATGAGGCTCTGGGGACGCAAATCGGATAGATGGTGTGTCTGGATTGGACTGGAAGGAGGTGATGGAGAAGGATGCGTGGCCTCGGAGGCATGGAGACCAGTTGTGGGGCTTTGCTTGGAAGCGTGGAGAGGGTTTGAGATGGCCGCTGCTGGGATGGAGGTGGTAGGGCAGGCTGTGCTCCAGTAACTAAACGGATCTAAACCGGAATGGATCCAAACATGGTGAATGGAGCTGATGCGGGGGATGTGACACGGAGGTTGTGGCCAGAAATGTGGAGCATGGGATTAAGCCCCTTGAAGGGAGGGAAGGCTGCCAGGCCCCGGGGGTAGGGCTTGGCCGTCATGCATGTGAGTGAAGGCAGTAGAGTCAAGTTTAGGTACTGAGGCTGAAGAGTTGTAACAAGTGCCCAGGTCTTCTCAAGCTGCCTGTCTCTCAACATCACGCTCAAAGTTCCATGAAAGCAAGGCATCCTCAGGGTTTTTGTTAGTCCCACGCCTGGCCTGGTGTGGCACTCAGGGGCTCTATCAAAAGTTTGTTGCTTATGGTTGAAGGAAAGTAGGTCCTTGGCGGGGAGAGTAGAGCAGGGAGGAAAATTTGGGGAACTGGGCAGAGCTTAGGAGAATGGAGAGAACTGAGAGGGAGGTGAAGGGTCCTGATTCACTTGGCGCTCCGGAAGGGGCCAAATGAGATGAAGGCCACTGCCCCCCCACCCCCCGCTGCAGATAATGGACACCACTGGTCTCTTCAAAGAGGGCCATAGGCCCTCTGGAGTCTTTGGAAAGTATCAGCTCTTTGTGACCACAAATCGGACTCACAGGAACCATCTCACAGGTCAACTCCAATTCATGGGTTAATTCTGATCAGTTCGACCCGTAGATTCACCCAGAGCATCAAGCAGGCTGCCATCTATAACTGGGCCCTACGGCATGAATGGCGGTCTGGCTTGTGCAATGTGTAACCTATGTAGCTATATGCAGCAGCCCTGATCATGACTGTCAAGTGCATGAAAATGTAGGTAGAGGTGACACTAGAAGGTGGCTTCCAGAGGAAGATATGGCAATTGTATTTTATTAATAAATCTCCTCCTCTGACTCCAGCAGCTGCCAATTCAGCATTTCTACAGATAACTTTTTATGAGAGAGAGGCAGGCTTATGGGGAGAGGGCTGGGTGAGCTGGGGAGGGGGATCTGTGATGTGCACAGATTGGGAACGGGGCCAGTTCCGTGCCCACCAGTTCTCTTCTTTGAAGAAGACGGGTTTTTTGGGAGTGTTTTGGTAGAAAGGTCACTTGCCAACCTGACTCTCCTGGGCTTATTCAAAGTGAGAGTGGGAGCATGAGGGTGGCCTCAATACTGGACAAGAGTCACAACAGGAAGGGTTTCCAGAAGAGGAAATCAAGTAGATGTCTTAAGGAATTATGATTAAAATAACTGGCATATATTGAACAAGGACATACTTTACAAGCGTTTTCTCACTTCACTCCCTTAATGTGAGGTAGGGTGTGTGTGTGTGTGTGTGTGTGTGTGTGTGTGTGTGTGTGTGTGTGTGTGTGTGTGTTTAAACTGGTGAGGAAATAAACATTCAGAGGACGGCTTGCCAAAGATGGTGCTGTCAGCTGAGTGAATAATAGAGCAAGAATTGAAACATAGACACGGCTGATCTAGGTCTGGTGAATGTAACCCCCACACAGCTACCACTTTGGGTACTGTTCTGGAAAAGAGCAGTTAAGTATACAGGGATGTTACTTCTGATGGTAAACTCTGTCTGGGAGTTTGGAATATGCAAACGTCCTTGCTGGCAATGATGAAACTGTCCTAGAATTCAGTATGCCCATGGGGAGTGGGCAGGCACCCCACATTTCCTGGGGAGGGCAAGTTCTTCTGTCCCCCAGTCCTCCTCTTCTAGTACGATCAGCTATCTACCTTAAGAAGGGTAACAATGAGGACCAAGATATGTAGCATTTTCAGTATGTGCTTGCTTACATTATGAAAACAATGTCATCGACAGGTTGGCAGTTGTCGAATGACCACGAACAGCCATAAGAAAAGAGAAAATCCGTTCACTCTCACCGTGTAGGTATTAAGTATTGTGGACCCCATGGCTATCGAGCAGGTTCCATTTCATCTGCTAACTCCAGTAGCCCGGTAGTGGGGACCTGGGGAGCTCTGCCGAAAAGGAGGAATAGCGCTGTGATCAATAAGGAATGTCTGTCCTGGGTGCGGGGTTAGGAGGTAGCGGACTGCCTGCCATGGTTTTACTATCCCTGGTTTAGCCATAACCTACTTACCTTGCCCAGGCTACTGTGATAAAACTGGCTGGTAATCATACTTTAAAACCTAGTTTAAATTTATTCTTTAAAAGTTCCTTTTCTGGTGGAAGCTTGAATTAGTAACTAGAAGCTCTGCTTTCCTTTTTTTCCCCCAAGGCAGTTTGTGACTTCAAAATGCTGTTGCTAAAAAAGAGAGAGAGAGTGCAATTGTGTGTAGCTTCTCACTGCACATAGCCAACAGTCACCGCTCAAAATACCTGCTGGCAGGTTGGATATTTCATTTTCAAAAATTGAAAACTCTTTCCTTCTGATTTTCTATATAATAGCTGAGGCATTTAATGCTGCCAAACCACTTCTTCTCTCTTCCTCATTTTGTCAAGGAAAGGAGGAAAGAAGAACTGGCGAGGAGCTAAAAACTTGTAGGGGATAATTTCAGGAGCTGTCTGGAGGACAGTCTCGGGAATTGGCTGCATTACCCTCAGCGGACAGCCTGGAGGGTTGTGGTTCTCAAACTTGAGCCAGGCGTCAGAATCCTCTTGGAGGCATATTAAAACTCATGTCACAGGACCCCACCTACTGAGCTTCTGACCCAGAAGGTCCAGCTGGAGCTGGAGAATCTGCATTTTCTAACAAGTTGCCTGGTGTTGCTGTTGGACAGAAACCACACCTTGAGAACCAAGCCTGGCCCCCAGACTGGCCTGAAGCTGGAGAGAAGTCCCAGCCAAAGGGTAGGAGAGGCTCCAAGGTCAGCTGCGAGGATGCATGCCAATCAAAGTCCAGCCAGACCAAAATTAGGCTGGCTACAATCACTGTCAGTGAAGGATCCACGTAGCAAGAATCAACCATAACCTCTACCCAGTCATTTCCTACAAGCATCTATTTTAAATATAATGTTAATGCTTGATTTGTGGAGAATATTTTTAGGTATTATGAATTTTTATCAAAAACTGCAAAATGTATGGCCGTGGTTGGGAGCTCTTATAAAAGGAAGCTCTCTAGAGCTCAGATCATGGGAAATCAAAGCATCACAGACAGCGAGCTCTAGCCCAAATGACAAGCAAGGTGTCAAGAAGCAAAAATAGTGTCTTGAGAATGGTACATGAACCTGAAGTCAAAGGTCAAGGGGACAGAGTCTCTCAGACTGTAAGCCACCCAAAGCCTTGGTTTTCTGTTACTAACAGTGGCAGTATGCCCATCGACTCCCACTCCCTACGAACTTTGGCGGTGCTAGAGGGCCAGAGCCCCCACACTTCAGCACCTGAGGCTGACCTGGAGATGCCTTCCACGCCCAGATACCTGGCAGCCTGCCTTCCCCACCACCCCCGGCATAAAGCCCTGCTTTGTCTTGGGTCCCATTAGTTTGCAGAAACCTGCTCTTCCTCCTTTTTCTCTTCCAGAGCCCACCTCCCACACGCGCCAACCCCCCTCACGCCCCACCCCCGGCTAGTCTTAAATCACCACCCACAGTGTATAGTTTACAAAGCACCTTCTCCAAGACTCAGCACCCCATTAGGAAGCTCCCCGGTTGTCCATCCTTTCTTTTTATTGTGTAAAGCTGAGAAAGCTGAGCCTAGGGGCAGTGATGTGCCCCGAGTCCGGTGGCCGGGCTGGTGTCCACATGAGCTGCTTCCTCCGCTCCCTGCCCCAGTCCCTCTCCCAGCACTGGGGCCACGTAATGACAGGGTGGAGCACAGACTCCAAGTGAAGACTAAGTGGCTTCCTTGGCGGTGGGTACTTTGAAAACCTCTGGGCTTGGAGAATATGAAGTCTTTTCTTTGCCAGACAGGAAAGGAGCTATTTTTACAGAATCAGTATGAAGCCTGCAGAGCAGATCCCTGAGAGCAGTAACACCATAGTGACTGACTACAAAGCCCGGCTCCCTACCCAAGGAGAGCATGTGTTTTTTCAGTCTTAGGTTCTCAGTTTTAGGTTCTCAGTAAATCGAGGGGAAGGAACAGAGATTTCCCATGGACCCCTTGCTCTACACATACACAGCATCCCCCACCCCCAACAGCAGCCCCACCAGAGAGGTATCTTGGTGGATAAAACTACCTTGACACATCATTATCACCCCCAGTCCATGCTTTACAGGAGGGTCACTCTTGGGGTCGTATACTGTATGGACTGGGACAAATGTATACTTGACAATTGCAGACAGAGTGGTTCCTGTCTGCCCTGAAAATCCTCTCCGGAGAGCCCATTTTTAGTTTATCATTTTTAAAACCAATATGATGCAACCCCCCACAGAAGATACAGCTTTAAGCTCAAGGAGTAGAAGCACTGCACTTGGAAACCAGTCAGCCACAAAGGTTAAACAGTGTAATAACATTTGTCAGTTCGGAAAGTAGTGTGAGCCACACCACTCTAGGTAGAACTTGCCAAAGCCACACCTTCGCTGGTCTCTTCCTTCTTGTGTTCTTTCTTTCCACTCACATCTATATAGCCCACACTCGGAGGCAGCCCATACACAAGCCCTGCTTTCCAAGGGATTCAAAGGTGTAGTGATAAAGCCCAGGTATGCCAGGGCCTTCGGGGGCACCTGGGTGGCTCAGTTGGTTAAGCGTCCAACTCTTGATTTCAGCTCAGGTCATGATTTCAGGGTCCTGGGATCAAGCCCCACATGGGGCTCCACACTCAGCAGGGAGTCTGCTTGAGATTCTCTCTCTCCCTCTGCCCCTCCCCCAACAAGTGCTCTCTCTTTCTTTCTCTCTCTCTCTAATAAATAAAATCTTAAAAAAAAAAAAAAAGAATTCCAGGGCCTTTAGCAGTTCCCTAATCCATCTGAGATACGCTTAGGTGTTTTTTTTGTTGTTGTTGTTTTTAAAGATTTTATTTATTTATTTGACAGAGAGAAACACAGCGAGAGAGGGAACACAAGCAGGGGGAGTGGGAGAGTGAGAAGCAGACTCCTCACTGAGCAGGGAGCCCGATGAGGGGCTCGATCCCAGGACCCTGGGATCATGACCTGAGCTGAAGGCAGATGCCTAATGACTGAGCCACCCAGGCGCCCCGTTAGGCTTGGGTGCTTTAGACCCGTGGTGATCAACCTGGCTGCGCATCAGAACCACCTGGGCAGCCAGGCCCAGCTTCACGGGCCTGTGACCAGTGTCATCACCCTAGGCCCCAGGTTCAGAGGGGCCCACACTTAGTTTAATGCCCTGCTGTCACAGTCTTGAAATCCTGCATAAGTTTTGAACAAGAAGTCCTGCAGTTTCATTTTATACCTGGTCTGACCCACAAATTATGTCGCTGATCCTGCGGGAAGCTGATCCTGCTTCTACTCAGGGTGCACCCAGACAAGCGAATCAGAATTCCTAGAGGTGGGACCCAGACCTCTGTTCTTTGTACAAAGTACACCTGCTCCCCAGGGTTCTGCTGTGGGCGGCCAACTTTGGGAACTACTGGCATAGAAGAGAAGTCTTTAACTGGGGCATTCCTGTGTGTGTTGTAGGGGACATCAGATTCACCTGGGGCACTTTCCCCAAATCCACACACTGATGTAGAAATTGATGAAGATTCTGATTCCTAAATATTCTCACCCCACCCGACTCCCAGGTAGGAAGTTTCAATGACTGTGAGATCTATGACCTAGGCCCAGTGTGTTTGCAGTTCCCTACATATGAGTTGCAGTGACAGTGACGGCACGTGAACTGTTAGGACCTGCACAGCTGGGCCATGGTGGTCCCTGGATTGTGACTTCATAGCCACACTGCTGAGCACACCTGCCAAGAGGCAGTATGGCAGGGGGAAAAGGGTGGGGCACCGACAGCAATCCTGGCTCTGACTCGCAGCTGTAGGGTTTAGGGCCTGTTTTCCTTGTGCCCCAGTTTCCTTACTAGTAAAATGAACATTATAACACCCAACTCGCGAGGGTGCTGTGAGGATTAAATAAGATATGCAAAGAACCTAGCACATTGCCTGGCACCTAGTAGATGATCAATAGATATTGGTGTCCTATCTCCTCCAAGAAGAAATATTACTGTGTCTTTCCCTTCAACCACTGTCTTTTTTTTTAAGATTTTATTTATTTATTTGACAGAGAGAGATAGCGAGAGAAGGAACACAAGCAGGGGGAGTGGGAGAGGGGGAAACAGGCTTCCTGCCGAGCAGGGAGCCCGATGCGGGGCTCGATCCCAGGACCCTGGGATCATGACCTGAGCCAAAGGCAGACGCTTAACCGACTGAGCCACTCAGGCGCCCCTCAACCACTGTCTTTTTACTAAAGAAAATGTAACTCATTATTAAAGCAACAAGGAAGAAATACTAACCAATATTCTTCAGTTAGTATACTTATCAAATATGCAATCTATATTCATTCAGCTCATGGTTCCTGAATACTTGCTAGGTCAAGGTGTCAGAAGGATGGATTTTATATACACACACACAGATTATAGAGCTTGTATGCATGTATACGAATATACACACACACATGTACACACATACTATACACACACGTATATGACAGGCCCCTGTTGTGCAGTACTTTTAAAAAAAATGTACTCAGTTGAACAACAAAAGTAATGCTTATTGTAACAATTCAAACAATATAAAAGAAATTAGATTAAGTTGACTGACTTTACTTCCCCACTCCTATACCCACTCTTGTAGAGCAACCATATTTAAAAAGAATTTGAAGTTATAAATAAATTTTACGTGGACTTTTCCCATTGTTTTTCTTTTGCATCCATGCACACACACACTCCATTTGGGTACATACGGTGTTCACATTCCGTAGCTTTCTTTCCTCTTCTTCTTCATTGAACAATACAATGCGGACATCTTTTGAAGTCCAGACGCATGACTCATCTACTAGTTTTCAGTAGCTCATGGCATTCCACAGGATGGATGTGTCATTTTCCAGCCATTCCCCTGGCTTTGGGCATACAGTGTTTTGCTATAGAAGAAGATGGTGCAGTAACAGTCTTTTAAAAACATTTAAATACTGGTACTTCTACTTTTTTCGGATAGAGCAGGATAGAGTGTCCAGCAGGTTACAACCCAAGAGCAGACAAAGCAGAAGCCAAACAGGTAACAATAAATATGCTCCCCCACCCCTTTGACGGGCGTGCCTACCCCATACCAGGCACCACAGTGGGCCCTGCAAGATAGGAACACGAACGAAACCCCATCTGACTTCAAGCAGTTCAGCAAAGCAGCATTTGGTTCATGTCGAAACCAGTGTCACACATGATCTATGTCCTCAGGTCCACGTTGAGATCATCCTAATGGTGTTTGTGCCAACCTCTACTCTGGCCCTAGCTTCCGACAAATCTCATGGACTCTGGAGCAATTTTGCGTGAAGAGCCCTTTCCTGCAGCTTCCTTCCGATGACTTCTGCAGCAGAAAACAAAGGGAACTCCCAGCCAATCACAGAGGCGATGTTAACTTGCTTTTCTAATTCGGCCAGTCATCGATCTGCTCACAGTTTGCTCCATTTTCTTCCAGCAGCCAAAGGTGAAAGCGAAGGTTCCCCCCAGCAGAAAGCCACGAGGCCCCATCTCCCAACAGGCCTTCGCCACACATGTCAGTGATGCACTTACAAGTAGACATTAAACTGCCTCACATGAAAGAACTGGAAGTTACAAAGCCAAACGAAATCGTAGAACAACTCTTGAAAGCACATTTAACAGGATTCAACAGATTTTGTAAAGCAGCTATGAAATAGTGCCACCAGAATTGTTTTTACTCTGGGTGATGTTCCTGCACAAATGTTGAAATGCTACGGCACCCGCGGAGGTGTGCTGCTCTCATTCCCTCCGAGAAACCACCTTCTGTTCAGCTGCCGGGTGTGCAGGGCGCCGCCAGCCTCCAGCTGCCCTGCCTTCAGCACCTGCCTCAATTTCCCCGCAGAGGCCAGCTCTTCCCAGCAGCCCCAGGCAGCTGGAGCCTGGGCCTTCCTGGCACGGGTGCTCTGTACTCTGGAGCAGCCCACGAGTGGAGAAAATGGGCAGGCCTGCTTCAGCCAGGGCTGCGTGGCGATCTGGAGCTCTCCTTATCCATGCCTGCTTCCACCTTTCTTTTCATAAGGTCAGGTCTGCATCGTGATCTGGGACTCTGGCCAATCCTGCTTCCCCTGCTTGTATCCTGTACGGTGTCCGCTAACTTCCCTTCCTGACTGCTATCTGGGTGACCCGGTAGACGCAGAAGCTTTCGGGGCAGTGTAGGAACATGAACGTTATCCATCTCATTCAGAGCACTAAAGAACCTGAACGTATTCCCTAGCCCCTGGATGTTCTTGCGTCAGGCTCTGCTAAAAATGAATTATGGTCTGCCAAAGTGAAACTGACCGTTTCATTTTAATTATTCAGCTGGTACACAAATGAAAAACCAAACGTGAGGAAAAACAAACTTATATAGACTCTGAAATTCCACTTTAGTTACCCGAACTATTTCGAAAAACTGAGGCAAGGGACGTATTTTAATATAACCTCTGCGTTTGCCATGAACTGATTGGGGCCAGGACACCGTAGTTTCAGTGAGAGAACACTGTCTCCATCTCTGTCACTTTAACCACAGTTCCACTCTGAGCACTATTGTGCCCGCCACTATTGTGCCCTGGTGGTTCCGCAGACTGAGAAGGAAATGGGTAACGATTGCATTCTTGTTGCAGGGGAGTTTGGAGAGGTGTACAAGGGGCGTCTGAAACTTCCGGGCAAGAGGGAGATCTATGTGGCCATCAAGACGCTGAAGGCCGGGTACTCCGAGAAGCAGCGTCGGGACTTCCTGAGCGAGGCCAGCATCATGGGCCAGTTTGACCATCCCAACATCATCCGCCTGGAGGGCGTGGTCACCAAGAGTCGGCCCGTCATGATCATCACAGAGTTCATGGAGAACGGCGCTTTGGATTCTTTCCTCAGGGTAAGAGTGGCTCGGGGGCGTGGGTGACGTTAGCAGTATGGGATGGATGCTGGGGAGGAGTGTCTGCATGAGGCTAACCTGCCACTTAGGAATTGCCCAATGAAATGTGGGTGGGCATTGGAAATGGTAGCGAGGTTGACAGATTTGTTTCTGAAAGGATAGAACACAGAGGAGCCTGTGGACCCCTCGGTAGGAGGACAGCATGGAGTGGGGCCTCGATAAATGCTCGTTGGATGAATACGAATGACAGAGGCGGGTGACGAATGGCCATCAGCACCTGCATGAATCACGGAGATTGAGGAGACTCTCAGCGGCTACGCTGCCCTGTGTGATTCCTGCAGACGCCAGTGGCCATCGCTGTCTTTCCCCAGGACAGCCCGCCCAGCCTGCTCCCTGCATTTGCAGCTCAGAGATAAAACAAGGCCACCCTTTCTGATATCCGGCCCCCCACCCTTGGAGGAGGTGCTCCTGGGCAGGAGAGGAAGAGACAGTGTCACAAGCATTCACAGGTCTTTTCTGTGACTCCACACCAACCTGCGGCAGAGGTGGGGGGAGTGCCTCGAGGCCTATGGCTGGGAGATCTGTAAATGGTCATTGTCAAACATGCTCCCGTGGAACCATGCCGGAACGGCTTGCCTCTCTGTGGGACATCACAGAGTGACTCAGAGCGGGGGTGGGTCATCAAAACCCCATGATGCTGATGTCTGGGGAGTCAGCTGGCAGAGCACAGGCCAGCCAGCAAGTCCTGCCTTGGACCAAAGCCTCAGCTGGGGACTGGGGGGAGGAGGGGGGCCTGAGAGCAGAGGGTGTGCGGGCAGCATCACAATGGGGCAGGGTCTCCTGAGCAAGGACTTCAGGGTAATACCAAGTGGCAGGCTATGCTTGTCACCAAAGCTACCAAACAGTAGCTGTGGCTGCAGATCAAAGGATCATTCAGATACTTGGTCTTGAAATTATTCATGGGGCCACTGCTGTGGTCATGCCCTCTACTGGGTTCTGGGCCTATAGACATGAAAGAGACAGGGCTCTAATGCTAAGTAAGAAATCACCCAAGATTTCAGTGGCTCACCACAATTTATTTTGTTCATGAATCTGCAATCTGGGCTCGTTGGGGACATCTCTGTTCCATGTGGTGTCAGCTGGGGCACTTCAAGATCTGGGGCCTGGAATCATCCAAAGACTCACTCACTCATCTGTCTGGCAGCTGATGCTGGGTATCCGCTGGCCTGTCTCCAGGTGTCTGCATGGGCTTCCTCACAGCAAGCTGGGTCCTAAGAACAAATGTCTCAAGAGAAAAAGGCAGAAGCTGGACCACTTTTGTAACTTAGCTTCAAGTCCCACAGTACCCTTTGACCACTGTGAGGGGCTGCCCAGATTCAAGGGGGGGGAATGGGCCCTCCATTTTGATGGGGGGCAATTACATGATGTGGTCTTACACATAAGCGATGGGAGGTCCTATTGTGCCCATCTTAGAGACTACAACCTGCCACAGCGGTCCCTTCTCTGAGGACCTGAGTGCCCAAAGCGTCCAGCAATCATCTGCCCAGATTCTTTATGTTTCCACGTGTGGTGTGAAGATGTATGGTGAGCCAAGAAGAACTGAAATCTTCCTAGGGGAGCCAGGGAAGTCTTTAAAGAGGAGGGAAAATTATCTGATACTGGAGAATGAGGCACTCGCCAGGCAGGCAGGGGAGAAGGCAGGTACGATGGAACAATTGAGCAGTGTCTTCAAAGGCCAGAGCCAGCATGACCTATCTGATAATCTTTCAGCAGCTGTGTGGTTGCTCCAAAGCTCAGACTCAGGGCCGAGGGGCTGCCGTGTGGAAGGGTAGCTCGGGCACTTGTCTAGAAGCTGCATTTGCACCGACTGGCTACTTCAGCAGGGCAAGCACACGCTTTTGCCTCCTCTGCGTTTTTAGGCAGTAGCAGCTAATTTTTAGTGGGGGGCATGGGATGACAATGGATGGGGCTGACGTACGCAGCCTAATACGGCCTCCTTGAAGGTATGGGTTATGCCCTTTATTTTAAAACCCCCGGTACCTAACACAGGGAGCACCTGGTAAATGCTGGTTGAGTGAAAAACATGAAAAGCCATTTCTGGCACCAAAGTGTTTGGGAATGGCAGGAGAAATGGGAGTCATCCTGAGTGTACATGGTCTCCCCTTCTTATAGCCAGACCCCTCACGTCAGAGTGAGGTAAAGACTGTGCTTTCCTGGGGACATTCATTCGTGATCAGAGATCTCATGAAGACAGCCAAATAAAAGTGAATAGAAGACAATGTTAGGAGAGAAAGCATTTTCTGGAACCAGCCTCCAGACCTTTTTTAGGAGCCATTTATTTTCTACGAGTCACCTGATTGTACTTCACAGAGTCGCAACATGATTTGAGGACTGTGATCAGACTTTCTCCCCCGGAACATACAAGCAAACAAAGAGATTCATTCTCAGGAGCCTGCAGAAAATCAAAATCCCACATGGATGCTCCACACAAGGCTCTTTCCGCGTGGGGCCCAGGACATGGGGGCATGCTGGACACCAGTATTTTTCATGATGATGAGGCCCAGGTGGTGGGAGAAGAGCCAGGGGCAAGTGATGAACACAGGGCAACAGAGGATAAGGGATGGCAAGGAAGGAACGGCCAGAGCAGGCAGCACCAGGAGGAGAGGGGAAATGAAGCGTTTCTGACTCCTCGAACAGCATGGAGGCAGGTAATCTATAAATCTAATTTCAGCCTTACTACCAAACCCTGGAGCAGAGCAACATTAATTGATGTATCTGCCGCTTGGTAAAATTGAAAAGTAGGTCATCAGTGCAGTTCTGCAGGGCCCATCTTCTGGGAAGTAGTATAATTTTAGGACCACCATTCAGAGAAGAAAGGAAAAGAGTCCTCAGTTTGTGCAACTGCCCCCCCTCCCCTCCACCACCAAACTGTTCATGGTAGTTTACAATGAGTCTGAGAGGCTGTGGGCATCTGGGATCCAGTGAGCACCTTGGACATGGCTTCTCACAGCCCACATACTGCTCCTCTCCCATTGCAGGACGTAGAATCCTTCACCTTCTGGAGGGATTAGAAGCACCATTATTTTTTAACCACATGTTCAGTAGGTTCATTATTGTCCATTTTTGGAAAATATCTGCACCATGGATTATGTCACATGCAAATCCATAATTAAACATTTGCTTGTTGGCACTCAAACTTAGGGGATTCAATCTGGTGGCTCTTGGATAGTCTTAAGAACACGGCCTATAGCCCTCATCAGTGTCCCTCCCGTGCCAGAGCCAAGAAGGTCAACGTGCTCTGGAAGGCCTTCCTGCCTAGCTTGGCCTTGTGGTCACTGCTGGTTCATCCACAGATGGCCATAGCTGTAAGACTCTTAGAAGTTACTGAGCAATGTCAAATGTGGACATTTCTTATCAGGGAGGCTCATTCATGGGCTGGAGCTAGATGACCATAACCCAGAGGTCAGGAAGAGAATACCAGACTGGATGCCCCGAGACCTCGGTTCTGCTTAGGGCTCCACTGGGAGTCACCCGGTGGCCTTGAGCAAATCTGTTAACTCAATTTCCCAATCTATAAACTAAAGGCTTTGAGCTGGAGGATCTTGAAAGGTAGGTCTCTTACAGTTAAAAAAAAAAATCTATGATTCATTCTCTTCAAACAAATCAAATAAGGATTTCATTTCCTGAAGTGGATTTGTCAACGAAAGTTGAAATACCTAAATCCTTCCTGCCTAATAAAAGGACCAGCAAGTGGCTTCAGTGAATTTGCTGAAAAGCAATTTCAGCAGAAAGCACTTCAGGAAGGAAAGAAAGTTTAAATCACTTCACCCAGGCCTGTATTTTTTCTCTATACGGTGTTTTTACCATGTGATCAGCGTGGAGCCTGACCCTTTTCCAAAGTCACTAGGAAAACTGGGCTTTTTCTGTCTTGTTTATCTTTGGATGCTGGTGTTCCTATCTTTGGAAGTTCTTCTTGGGAAGTTACACCAATGAACTGAACATAAAACAGTTGAACATGGCAGGGGATCTTCATGTGTTTATATCTTTAAGTTTCACCAAAATTATGAACTCAACAGGCACAATCCTGTCTTATCGTGATATGTGATTCCTCTGCAGTTTCTAAAGAAAATGTGTTGCCATTGCAAAGTCAGCATATTCCATGAAAAAGACCCCGGACAGGAGTTAAAAGATTCAAATCAGAGTAGCATATTTGAGGTACACATGCCTCTACTTTCTTTTTCTAGGACCATGGCAGACATCA
Source organism: Zalophus californianus (assembly GCF_009762305.2). Taxonomy (NCBI): domain Eukaryota; kingdom Metazoa; phylum Chordata; class Mammalia; order Carnivora; family Otariidae; genus Zalophus; species Zalophus californianus. Next base: position 91,605,177 of record NC_045595.1, read on the forward strand.
TTAATCAGTCATGTCACTTTTTGCTGCAAAGCTTTATATGCAGCCTTCTTCTCTACACATTTGAGGAAGTCGTTACTATCAGAGACGGAATGTCAGTGGAGAAGTAATTTGCTATTCTGGACTTAGATTCTTGTTGTAAGTCAAAGCCACACTGAGTGATTTAAGGCTAATCACTTAAATCTTCTGGACTTCCTTTATCTCCTCTGAAAAGCAATAAACTATCCCCTGCCTTGCACAAAGGAGGATCAAAAAGTATTCTATAAGTGTGACTTGCCATTCAAAAGTCAAGAAATGGAAGAAATCATGTTTGTTCATTAACTGACCTAAATGTCCCGCCTGCATCATTAGGCCCCAATCGTCCACTACTACAGCTGGGGTGTGGACTACTGGGGGGTCTACTACAGATGCCAACCCGTTGAGCTCAGAATGCACTGCGGACTAGGCTCTCCTATGGTAATGATCCTAGGATGTCTCCGGAACACACCAGGAAGCTGCGGGAACCTGCAGTCCTGGCCCTAGGTGTCCTCCATTCCTCTCACCAGGTATCTGAGTATGTGGGCAAGCTGGTTTGTGAGACATTATGGCCTGGCTGATAATACCAGCAGTCCTTGCTGCTGTCTTAGTATTCATGGGCACGGAGACAAGCCCTGTCACATGTATTGTCTCACTTGACCTCACCAAAATCCTATGAAGAATGGACAGTGTGTTCTTGCGTTACGGATGTGGGAATGACAGCTCTGGAAGTTAAATGACTTGCCCAAGTGCACACAGCCAATACGCGGCAGAGCCTGGACCCCAGTCTGGGTCTGTCTGTCTCCAAAGCCTGGACTTTTCACCACTTCTTGGCCTTTATTGACTCCAGAAACTCTAAGGGTGACTGATCTAAATATTAAAACAAATCAGATAGTAAAGCTGTTCCAGGTAGGCTTAAATGATTTAAAGTAGAAACAGACATATTGCTGCACATTCTTTCAACATTTCTTTTCCCAGAGTTGTTTACAGTCACCACCAGTCCCCTCCCCAAAATCTATTTACAAGCTGGCTTCTTTTGGGAGACATTCATTTTTAACCACATTGTTGTCTACACTTACAGAGAGGAAGTAACAAACTGAATTGGAAAAATATGACCCTTGTGACTTGCAGCTGAGACACATTTTCTAATATACAGAAGTTGCATGACAACTTTCTGGGGAGGCAGGTCCCCAGAGACCTACTTAGAGAAAATGAATGGTGCTAGCAAAAGCCTGGCTAACTTCTCGAGGAGGTGTTGATTGAAGTTCATTAGTGAGAAGGAGGATTCGCATCACTCACGGCACATCCAGCTCTCGCAGATGGGCACCATGTGCTGCACACCAGAGTTTCCAAAAAAGCAGATCTGTACTTCCTTTTGGAGTTGGTTAGAAGAAAATATTGCAGAGAAAGCATTCCAGGCAGGCTGGGAGGGGGTTAAGGTTTGAGTTAGAAACAGTCTGGAACCTGGGGTGTGTCGATCCCAGTGTGTTTGGGGCTTCTCCTCTGGCGGGCGTCTCAGGAAGGAGTGGAGGGAGGTCACTTGGCTCACTCTAACTGATCAAGGGGCAGAACCCTGGACACAGACCCAGGCTTGCGATCTTGCATGAGGAGAAGTCTTCAACATTCATCCTATCATGGTTAGACTTTTTGATGGCGGGGTTTTCTCCAATAAATAGGGTATCTTTGCAATAGTTGTTTCATTTTTCCTTATTGATTGTTGCGTAGAAAATGCTTTTGTAGAGGCACATGCATAAATGATGTGCCCCACACATATTCAAGGGAGGTAATGCATGTGAGTGCATTGTCTATCACCTCACAGGCGCTCAATAAATGGGAGCTGTGCCCACTGTTTATGCTTTCTGTGTTTCGTCTGAGGGCACTAGGGAGTGGCTGCCTTGCCCGGTGTCCAGCAGTAACTGGACCAGACCTAGGGTGTTCTGCCTCCTCCCACCTCTCCCCCAGTCAAAGCATCTCAGTGCCTGGGCCGTGCTCTACTTACAGAATACAACTTATAGCCCTTTGGGGGAGCAACTGGGGTTGTACTAGAAGAGAAAATGTGTTGTTGGCAGCATAGCACATGGTCCACTGATTTAACCAGTGGGTGCAGAAACCAAGAGTCAGGGGCTTTGTGTAGGCAAGAGGAAGGCTGACTCATTCACTGAGGTGTGTCATTGAACCATGAAGGAGAGCATCCCCCCAGGAAACAGTGAGCCCACCGATGATGGGAGAGGGGCAGCAGTGCAGGTGGGCCTGAGGAGGAGAAGCCCCAGCTCCCATTCTCTAAGAGGGTCCACATGCCAGACACTGTGTCTGTGCTTCTCCTGCCACTAACCCCTTTGAGGTGGGTGTGGTTATCCCAATGTCAAGGTTGACAGCCCTTAGAGGACCCAAGGAAGACACCTGAAGCATTTAATTCTGGAAACAGGGAGTGATGTAGCAGTCATAAATTGAGCATATATTTACTGAGCTTTTTCTATTTACATTAAGGTTCTTAGCCCTAGGAGTACTGTGGTGCCCACAAGAAGGAGGGTCTTGTCTTCAAAGAGCTTAGAGTCAAGCGGCGGAGACAGACGGACAGGTGTGCGCACGTGGGCACATGCGTGCACACACACACACACACACACACACACACACCCCTAAAACTTGTGATGTATGCTGAGAGGAAAAATAAGAACATGCGCTGGGGCACCTGGGTGGCTCAGTCAGTTAAGCGCCCAACTCTTGATTTCGGCTCAGGTCATGACCTCAGGGTCGTGAGATCGAGCCCCGTGTCTGGCTCTGTGCTCAGCAGGAAGTCTGCTTGAGATTTTCTCTCTCTCCCTTCTCCCTCTGCCCCTCCGCCCCTCAAAGAGATAAATCTTAAAAAAAAAAAAATAAGAGCATGCACTAAAGACACTAAGATAGAAAGTGCATGCTAGTCATATTTGGAGCAGGAGAGTAGTTGTGGAGACATTGTCTCTGAAGAAGGGACACTTACAGGGAGATCTAAGGGCAGGTAGGTGTTGACTGTGGGGAAGAGCAGCAGGGATGGCATGTGTAGGGGCCCTAAGGCAGGAAGAGCTTGGCTTAGGAACTGACTGAGAGGTCACCATGGCTGGCAGGTGAGGCAGTGGCTCATCCCCCGGGGTCCCATGGGCCATGCTGAGTTTGGAGCTTTTCCTTAATGTGGTGGGAAGCTGTTATAGAGCTCGAAGCCTGGGAGTGGCATGGCCTGATTTTTGTCTTCCAAAGCTGGCTCTAGCTACTGTGTAGAGAATGGATGGGAGGGCGGGTGCGGGGAGGCTGTTACAGGTGATGGATGATGGTGACTTGGTTAGAATGGAGGCAGTGAGGATGGAGAGGCGTGGATGGCTTTGAGATGTAATTTGGAGATGGAATCGACAGGGCTTGGCAAGGAGGAGAGAGCAGAGCGTTCAAGGAGAGGGATGAGGGTGGGAGTGGGAGGGAATGAGGGAAGGAGAAGGGCACAGTGAGCAGCATGGCCGGTCACTGACAGATGCTGACAAGCAGTAGGGCCACGGCATCTCAGCTTCTGCTTAACCACTGAAGCCCATCTTGATCCCAACGCCCTTTGTGTCTTGTTACAGCAAAATGACGGACAGTTCACGGTGATCCAGCTGGTGGGGATGCTCAGGGGTATTGCCGCAGGCATGAAGTACCTGGCTGAGATGAACTATGTGCATCGGGACCTGGCTGCTAGGAACATCCTGGTCAATAGTAACCTGGTGTGCAAGGTGTCTGACTTTGGCCTTTCCCGCTACCTCCAGGATGACACCTCAGACCCGACCTACACCAGCTCCTTGGTGAGTCCTTCCTGGTATTCTCAGGTAAAAGCGTGGCATGAATAAGAAGTGGCTGCACATGACTGGCCTAGGGACCCGTGGCAGGCAGGGCACATTGGGAGGGGCTGGGACCGGAACTTCTCTCTCCACTGGGGGAAGAAGCTGCCAGATGGAGAAATAACAGCAGCTGGTTGTGAGGCAAGCATTTGGGCATAGGCTGTAAAGAAGCGTCAGGGTGTCTGCTCTGAAGCCCTGGTGTTCCTTGGTCAATGAGAAGAGAACCTTCTGGAACAGGTGATCTGGGGGAATCCAGGTAGTTGGATGGTGGCATCAGAGATGTCCATCAGCAGAAGTAGGCGCTGGGGGGGTTAGGTTCTGTGTCACCGGGCAGACCCTTGGTGCCCTTCTCCCACTCTAGTGCTTCCTGACAGTTTAAAGACAGAGATCTACATGATGAGTCCTCTTTCATTTGCGTTTACTGCCCAGCTTCCCCCTCCACAGTCCAAGCAGCTCCAATCACCTATGGCCAGCACCTAGTTCACACAGTTCCAGTCAGAACTGTAACAGGTCCAAAGTCGAGCTCCTGGTTTACTCCATTTTGCTCCCCAATCTCTGCATCTCCCTGGTTGCACCAACTCAACTCATGACTGAAATCTGAGAATCAGCCTTGATTGCTCTCTGCCTCACCATCCATGCCTAATCCCTCAGCAACTCCCATAGGTTCAAATAAAATCTGCCCCTTTCTTTCCTTCTCTACAGCCCCCACCCTATTCCAAAGCACCGTTCTCTTTCACCTGGTCCCTTCTAGTAGCTTCCTAACTGGTCTTCCTGGTTTCCTCTTGTCTCTTTACATCCACTCCCAGTATATTTTTATAAAAATAAAAACAATACAGAGAAGTAAAGGGAGAAAAGGTAACCAAGAAACCACAACTGCCCTGAAACAAGGGTCAGTAAGCTTTTCCTTAAAGGCCAAATGGTAAGTATTTTAGGCTTTGTTGGCCAAGAGGTAAGACAGAGGATATTATGTAGATAAATATGTAACCATTTAAATTGTAATCCTTTAAAAAGGTATAAATACCATTCTTAGCTCATGGGCTACAAATATCCAGGTGACCAGACCATAGTTTACCAACCCCTGTCCTGAAGCACCAATTTTAAATAATTAGGTGTGTCTCTTTTCACACTTTTCTCATTGTTCAAAATGTGAAAATTTTTATTTTATAAAAATGGGATCATACTAAGCTCATTATACTGTCCTGCGTGTGTGATGGGCATTCTTCCTGCCCAGCCGCCTTTCTAAGTTTGTGAACATTTACATTCCTCCAGGAATGTATGGTGCCCATCTTCTGACATCCTTACCATCAGTGAAGGTGATCGATCTTTAAAAATTTGCCAATCCAAAGATGAAAACTGATACTTCATTGCGTTTAAGTCTAAGTTTTCAACTGAGTGCTAGAGATACTACCTTACTGTCTTTTCACACAGTTACTGGGATGCATGTTTTCTCTTCTGTTAATTATCTGTACATGTCTTTGTCTATTTTTCCACTGGGTTGTTTGCTGGTTTCTTAGAAATTTATAGGAAGTCTTTTTATATTAGGGATGTTAACCCTTTGTCTCCGCATATGATGCAATTAGTTCTCCTTCCTCCCATCTGTTCTTCTTTTGCTACTGTTGATGATATCCTTTGGCTTCCAAAAGTGATTAATATTCATATAGTCGATAATATGCATCTTTTCTCTTTATGTCTTCTTGAGTTTTCTGGTTTATTTGAAATTTTCTCTTCACTCCAAGCTTATAAAGTGCTTTTTAAAGTTTTCTGTACTCTCTTACAGGGGTTTTTGCTCTATTATTTAAATGTTATGCACACCTGAAATTTATTTATTTTTCCCAAGATTTTATTTTGAAAAATTTCAAGCATACAGAGAGCTTGATAGAATTTACAAAGGATAGCCATCGACCCACCATCTAGTTTTTAGAATTAATATCTTTCTATGTCTGATTTATTATATAACTATCCATCTGATCTTTCCCTCTGTCCATTCTTCACTCCATTCTGTTTTGTTGATGCATTTCCAGATTTCATGTTCCTTTTGACCATCTTTATGTCTGTCTTCTTTGGAAAAATGTCTATTCAGATCCTTTGCCCATTTTTTAAATCACGTTGTTTGTTGTTGTTATTGAGTTACATGAATTCTTTATATATTTTAGCTATTAACCCCTTATTGGATATATGATTTGCATATATCTTCTCCCATTCAGTAACCTGCTTTTCCATTTTGTTGTTGGTGTCTTTTGCCATGCAGAGGCTTTTTAGTTTGTTGTGGTCCCATTTGTTTATTTCTGTTTTTGCGTCCCTTGCCTTTGATGCCAGGTGCAATACAAAACATTCCTAAGATTAATGTGAAGGAGCTTACTTTCGGTTTTCTTCCAGGAGTTCTATAGTTCTAGGTCTTACATTCAAGTCTTTAATCCATTTTGAGTGGATTTTTATATATGGTATAAGATAATGGTTCAATTTCATTCTTTTGCATATAGCTGTCCAGTTTTCCCAACATGCTTTATTGAAGAGACTGTCTTTTCCTCATTGTATATTCTTTGCCCCTTTGTTATAAATTACTTACCAGATAAGCATGGGTTTATTTCTGGGCTGTCTCTTCTGTTCCTGTTTTTATGCTTTTTATGCCAGTACCATACTGTTTTGATTACTCTAGCTTTGCAGTGTAGTTGGAGATCAAAGACTGTATTTCGGGTTTTGTTCTTTTTTCCTCAAGATTGTTTTAGCTATTTGAGGTTTTGTGTGTGTGTGTGTGTGTGTGTGTGTGTGTGTGTATGTGTGTGGTTCTATGTAAATTTTAGAATAATTTGTTCTAGTTCTATAAGAAATGCCATTGGAATTTTGATAAGGATTACACTGAATCTGTAGATTGCTTTGGGTGGTATGGGCATTTTAACAATATTAATTCTTCTGATCTATGAGCATGGAATAACTTCTCATTTATTTGTGTTGTCTTCTGTTTCTTCATCAATCTCTTATAGTTTTCAGGGTACAGATCTTTCACCTCCTTGGTTCAATTTATTCCTAAGTATTTTATTCTTTTTGATGTGATTGCAAATGGGATTGATAGTTTGTTATTAGAGTATAAAAATGCAACATATTTTTGTACATTAATTTTGTGTCTTACAACTTTACTGTTCTAACAGCTTTTTGGTGGAACATTTAGGGTTTTCTATATAAAGTATCATGTCATCTGCAAATACAGTTTTACTTCTTCCTTTCCAATTTGGATGCCTCTTATTTCTTTTTCTTGCCTAATTCCCCTGACTAGGACTTCCAATACTATGTTAAATAAAAATGAAGAGATTGGGCATCCTTGTCTTATTCCTGATCATAGAAGAAGAGTTTTCAGCTTTTCACCACTGGGTATGACAAGCCATGTGCTTGTCATATATGGCCTTTATTATAATGAGGTACATTTCCTCTATACCCACTTTATTGAGAGTTTTCATCATAAATGGATATTGACTTTTGTCAAATGCTTTCTCTGTATCTACTGAGATGATCATATGATTTTATCCTTCATTTTGTTAATGCTGTGTATGTTGATTGACCTGTAGATGTTGAACCATCCTTGTATCTCTGGAATAAATCCCACTTGATCATATTGTATGATTCTTTCAATGTATTACTGAATTTAGTTTGCTAATATCTTGTTGAGGATTTTTGCATCAAAATTCATCAGGAAGGGGTGCCTGGGTAGCTCAGTTGGGTAAGCATCTGCCTTCAGCTCAGGTCATGATCCCAGGGTCCTGGGATCAAACCCCACGTCAGGCTCCCTGCTCAGCAGGACCTCTCCTTCTGCCTGCCACTCTGCCTACTTGTTCTCTCTACATATCTATCAAATAAACAAATAAAATATTTAATAAAAAAATCATTGGGAATATTGGCTTGTAATTTTCTTTTTTTTTTTTTATGGTATCTTTGTCTGGTTTTTGTACAAGGGTAATGCCAGCCTCATAAAATGAGCTCAGAAGTGTTCCCTGCGATTTTTTTGAAAGAGTTTGAGAAGGATAGGTATTACATCTTCTTTGAATGGTGGGTAGAATTCACCAGTGAAACCATCTAGTCCAGCACTTGTATTTGTTGGGAAGTTTTTTTATTACTGTTACAATCTCCTTACTAGTAATCAGTCTATTCAGATTTTCTGTTTCTTTATGATTCAGTCTTAGAAGATGGTAAAGTATTTATTTCTTCTAGGTTATCCAATTTGTTGGTGTGTAATTATTCATAGCACTTTCTTATGACTTTTTGTTTTCCGAGGTATGAGTTATAACTTCTCTTTTATTTATGATTTAATAAATCTCTCTTTTTTTCTTGGTGAGTCTAGCAAAAGATTTGTCAATTTTACTTATTTTTTCAAAGAGTCAGCTCTTAGTTTCATTGGTATTTTCCATCATCTTTTCAATCTCCATTTCTTTATGCTCTGATCTTTATTATTTCCTTCCTTCTACTAGCTATGGGTTTCATTGGTTCTTCTTTTTCTATTTCCTTTAGGTGTAATGTTAAATTGTTATTTGAAATTTCTCTTGTTTCTTAACTTAGGCCTGCATTGCTATGAACTTCCCTCTTAGAACCACTTTTGCTGCATCCCAGAGAGTTTGGTAAGAAATGAATAAGTCTTAAGTATACGTCTATAGAGTTTTAACGAATGCATACAACTGTGTAACCCAAACTCCTGTCAAGATACAGAACATTGCCATCACTCTGGGAAGTTCCCTCATAACCCTCCCCATTCTGTTCTCACCCCTACCCACACCCACAGGCAACCACTGTTCTGATTCTTTTTTCAACCATAGGTGTGTGTTGCCTGTTCTAGAACTTCACATAAGTGGCATCAGACAGCACATGACCTTTGTGTCTGGCTGCAGTCTGTGAGATTCATTCGCATTGTTGTGTGCAGCAATAGTTGGTTTCTATTTATTGTAGTAGTTCATTGTTTATATATCTAGTCTTTTGTTGACAGACACAAGTGCTAGTCTCAAACTTGTTTTTGAATATGTACTAAGATATGTATTTTTACCCTGTTTTCATACAGGTGAATAGATAATTATGTCAATACCACGTATGAAATATATTGTCCATATTTTATTGAATCACTTATCATCCTTGACATATGTTAGGTTGCATATATGAACTATGTTTTTTTTTATTTAAATTCAATTAGCCAACATATAGTACATCATTATTTCAGATGTAGAGTTCAGTTATTCATCAGTTACATGAGCATTGGGTGAACTATGTTTTGATTCTCAATTCTGCTCCATCGATCTATTTCTTTATTCTATGCCCAACTATATTATTCTGATTGTGATAACTTTAGTGCAAGTTTTACTATCCATATTGTTCTGATTATAATGACTTTAGCAAAAGTTTTACTATTTGGATAAAGTAAGTTATCCTTCATTATTCCTTAAAAAAACTTTGTTGGCTGTTCTCAAATATCTTTTCTTTCATGTGTAATTTAAAATCACTTTTTCCAATTCTAAAACATGCACACATACACGTACAGTCACATTTGGAGTTTGAATGAAACTTTATTCTACTTTTGAAAGGACTGACATTTTAATGACTGTGAATCACCTAAATAATATGAATCAAACATTTGTATATGCCTTATATTATTAAAAGTGTTTTAGGTAAAGGATTCCCCACATGATTTTCTTGTATACATTTGTTAGATCATTTGTTGTGGTTTTTGTTTTTCTTCCAAATGATGGAGCTTACCAACTCCAAGACCTAAGAGCTCTCAGGATTCTTCACAGTCATTATATTCATCTGCCTCACTATATTTATCATATTATTTCTCCAGGCTTTGTTTTTATCCAAAATAGAAACAAATAACATGTTTGCTGATAAAACAATTTGTGTTTCTAGAAATACAAAGAATTTATTCACGTGAAAAGTATTCAGCATCTACTATGTGCCAGTACTGCTCACAGGCTAGGGACACAATCATGATCAAAAAGAGGCATTGTTACTACTCTCCCATCACTCCCAGGTTAATGAGGAAAGGAGACTTTAGTCAGATACATACACAAATAAGTGCATAATTATCAGTTGAGATAAGAGCTATTATGTTTTGTGAGAACATGAATAATAAAACAATAAATAACAATATAATCTGACCATATCTAGCAGAATTAAGGAGGGCTTCCAGAAGAAGAGATGGTGCACCAGCAGAGATTTGAAGAATAAGTCACCCAAATGAAAGGAGTAGTTTAGAACACTGAGAGATACAAGTAACACATACAAAAGCCCTGTGGCAAGAGAGAAAATGGAACATTAGAAGAGCTCAGAGAGGACCCTTATGCCTGGAATTTGGAAAAAGGAAGAAAGCGGCCAAGAAGGTCAGCAGCAGCCTCTTGGACCCTTGTGATAGAATTTAGGGCCTTAGAGCAATGGGAAGTCATTCCAGGGCTGTGTGTGTATATGTGTGTGTATACGTAGATGGATACATATGACCCAAAGGTGATGAATTTGCATTCAAAATAACCTGGCTTTTCTCTTGCCTTACCCTTCCAATCTCTTCTCTTCCCTTCTTTCAAAACAAAATAAAACAAAGTGCTTTATTGGCTTTCTTCCTTTAATCTTTCAACAAAAAACCACTTGTCAGGCCCAATGAAGGTAGATGTCTTGAACAAGGGAGGCATCCCTCGCAGGTACCTAGACCCACCTGTGAGGGAGCCAGCAGCCCAGCAAGGTTGGGAAATTAGCTATTTACAGGGAGATTGAGAAATATATTAGAGTTAATGGGAGCTATTGGAAAAGGAGGTACAAATGTGGAAAACATCAAAACTAGAATGAATTTTGTGGTGTTGAATTGGAATCGAAGGCATTGGTGTGAACTTGGGGTTTTTAATATGTAAAGAGGTAGAGAAAAAAAATGCAGGCTGAGAGTGCCTCAAAGCAATGAAACCACGTACAATACAATTACCTATATGTAGAACTTGGGAAATTGTTGCCCAGTTTCCTGAGGCTCTATTCATTATTTTCCCCAATTTTTCCTCTCTATTCCTTATAACTATCTTTAAGGTTCATTGATTCTCTCATTTGCCATCTCCATTTTGCTAAAAGAAAGTTCTTCTAGTGATTTTTTTCTATATTGCCTTTTTTAGCCTTATGATTTCTTATTAATCTTTCTTTTATAATTTCCAGTTCTCGATTGAGGTGTTTTATCTTTTTATGCATCATAAGCATATTTTTCTTTACCTCATTGAGCATAGCTATAATAGCTGCTTTAAAGCTCAGGATGACCATCCTGAGGTTGGCATGTTTCTTTCCCATGAAAATAGGTCACATTTCCCAGGCTTTCTGTATGTCTAGTAGTTTTGGAATATGTACATTATGAATGTTATGATGTAGAGCCTCTAGGTGCTATTATATTGATCCAAAGGGTATTGATTGCTTCTGATTTAACAGGAAGTTAACTCAGTGAGACTCGACCTGCAAACTATCATGTCTGCAGTGGGCAACAGCTCAGATTTCAGTTCCTGTGGTTTTCAGTCTGTCTCATACAGGCATGATTCAGGGGTCAGCCAGAGAGTCAGGAAAAGTTCATATCCAGAATTTGGGATTCTCTCGTCCTGGCTTTCTTATTTCTAGGGAGTCCCCCACAGCCCCCAACTCTCCAGCCACCTGATTATCCTGAGCTCCTTCCGTTGGTTCCTCCAGTCAAAAAGGGGGTGGGATTTTCAGCTGGAGTTTTGGCCACAGGGCAGACCGTCCTCATAGCAAAATTGCAAAAGGTGAAACTCGTCTTGTGCTGTTCAGCTGCTGGAATGCCCAGATAGTTCTCCTTTATATTTTTCCTCTTACTTCCCTTTCTCGTCTCTTCTATTTTGTTGTTACTCGCTGGAGAGTCTGTTTGTTGGAAGTATAATCCCCCCACACCAAGAGTGGAACCTTCCGCTTGTTACCCTGAATCAGCAATACTGTAAAATAGCCTTAAGACCTTGGTATTCCATCTTAATTCCCCTATTTCATGCAGTTCTTTCAAGACCTTTTTAACATCATCATCTTCTAATACATCTTGTTTTATTTTATAACTGAAGACCTCATTAATAGCTATTAAAGTTTTCTAGTTTTCCCTACGTGGCCCTCAGCTTTCATCTCTCATTCTGTCTTAATTCTCCACCATGCTTTTCCCCAGGTCTTCCTTCTCTAAATTGCTATTTCTAGCCCCAGGATCATTTCCTTCCCACCAGGCTCCTGGAGTAATGAACAGATAGAATTTGTTCCTTTGTGCTTTCTTACAGTTGGAATAAACCCACTAAACTAAAGAGGAGTTCTGAGTTACTGCTGGTAACATTCCCACCCTTTAAGGGGAGGAGATACATGAGCTGGGCTGGGCTCTAATACTTGTATGGCTTACAGAACATTTCTGAATCCTGGAATGGGTGTTCACATTCACATCCCCATGTGTCTTGGTTTGCCTGGGCAGCCATAACCAAGTACCATAGTCTAGGGGACTTGAACCACAGACCCTTATTTCTTACAGTTCTTCTGGAGCCTGGACAGTCCAAGATCAAGGCTCTGGCAGATTTGGTGAGAGTCCTCTTACTGGCTTGCAGATGGTCACTTTCCCTCTGTATGGTGGAAAGAGCAAGAACTCTGGTCTCCTCTTCCTTCTCTGAGGACACTGATTTCATCACAGGAATCCTGACCTTATGACCTCATCTAAACCTAATAACCTCTCCAAGGCCCTACCTCCAAATACCATCACATCAGGGGTGGGGGGAGTAGGGCTTCAGCACATACATTTTGGGAGGACACGAGCCCGCAGTCCAGAACACCATGCTTGCCTTACAGACTAGTTCTCAAGGTTTGACTTCCGAGGTCACATTACTGGTCCTGTTCTCTGTTACCAAGAGGAAAAAAGTACACACGTACCGGGAAAGGTGCCACATCTTTGATTAACTCTTTGCATTGGGGGCTCCCGTGCACACTCGCAAACTCGATCTTCACCCTTTCTCTCACGTTGGTGGACAGAGTCCCAACAGGATCCCACAGACCTTCTCTGCATGGTGGCTTTTTGATTAAGTCAAAAGCTACACTCCAGCAGGGCTCACTTTCTCTTCTCATCAGGAGGAAGAGGCGCCATCCAGTCCCTTTGTGAGCAAAATCTTCCCTTCTTAGTATTCAGCCAGGTTCCTTCTGCCAAAGTAGTGTCAACTCTCCCATCCTTCAGAACCCCAGATTGTCTCTCTGAGAAGTCTCCAGCCATGCACTGTGCCTTCCCTTGGTCCTGCTCCCTGCAGGCCTCCCTGTTTCATCATAAACTGCACTTCGTCTTCAAGGCGCCTCTGATCTCCCTCAGCCCCTTCCCCTTTGCTCCTCCTGCAGCTCCTTCCTCTTGTCTCAAGCCCAGGCTCCTCCCACACCCTGTGTTTCTGCCGCTTCTGATGCTTTCTGCCTTCCAAGCCCACCAGTACCCCCTTCTCCTTGTTTTCTCTCTTCTAATGTCTGCTGGCATTCTCTGCCCCCTCTGCCTCCTCTGTGAACCTCAAACAGAGCTGTTCCTTAGGCATCTGCCCCTCCTGGCAGGAGGCAGAATCCATCTTCCCAGATGATTTGGCAGCTGCACCTTTGTCCTTCCATGACGGTTGTCCCCTTACCAGATCTTTCTTACCTGCTGTGCTGTCTGTTGTGCCCCTCCTTTCCCACATTGACTGCCTGGACCGGCTCAGGGACAGCTGGGCTGTTGCACTTCCTCTAGAATCTCCAGCACTGCTCTGGGCACTGGGCTTGGAGGGCCCATCCTTGCCATGGGACAAGGCACAGCCTCTCCTGGAGGGCAATCCCTGTGAGTACCTGGCCCCACAGCTCACCCTGAACCTGTTGGGGAAGATCAGTCCTGCCCCTCATGTGCTCTGCAGAGGCCCCTGTTCCCCTGTGATGAATTTCAGTCATGGTGGAGGTCATGATGGAGACAGGACCCTGTCTCCTCCTCCCCCATTATTCCCTTGAATTACTGTCTAGGCTGCAGCCTCCATCCTCCCTGTGTTTCTGGGGGACAACATCTGTTCCAGCCACAATTGGTTCTGTGCTGAAATCTGTAGGGCCTTTGCTTCCACAGAAAATTTTACCTTTATTCCATGATTTTATGCTGCCCATTTGAGCCCTACCTTCAGCAATGTCAGCTGGGAAAGGGGCAAAAAGACCCTCTCTAGAAATTTCTTGCTCTCTGGCATGGCAGAATAGTTCTTGGACACGATAGGAAGAATGCAGGACTTGCATTCAAACTGTGCTCTGTAAATTTGGTCTTGGGTCTCCTCATGCATCAAATGGGATGTGTGAGAATTTGTGAGATTTGTAAGACCCCATGTGGTAAACCGGAAAAACCCCCCAGTTCAGGTCCTGCCCTGATCACAGCTTCTGTGACCCTTGTGGGTACTGCCATGAGTGCTTTTCATGCTCTCAGCACCCAGACCCCATGGAAGACACACACAGACGGACATTCTCAAGGATAACTGGTAAAAAAAAGTCCTCTAACTGTCCCTATTCTTAGTCACTCCAAAACAGAAAACAATAAAGCAAAGAGCCTCCAGAATCCCAGGAAAAGATGATACTCACAAAAGACAATTAAGCGCCCTTGGATTAGAATCACCATGGAAAGATTTTGAAGAAAACTTCTCAGGAGAGTGCAGGAGGAAAGGCAGCTGAGTTACTCCGTTCCTTGCCACGGTGGTGTCCACACCTCACTGTGCACCAGAACCTCCACAGGGCTTGTGAGAGCACAGATTTCTGGCCCCCACCTCCAGGGTTTTGGTTCTGTAGGTCTGAGGTGGGACCCAGGAAGTGCATGCACACAAACCCAGATAATGCTGATACCACCACTCTAGTGCTACGCTTGGAGAACCACTGTATTGAGGCTATTTTAGGGAGCATACTTTTACTTCACATACTTGCATTGTAAGAAATGTCAATTATTTTTCAAAAAGCAAAGTAAGTCTGACAGAGTCCTCATCTTGTACACTGGAAAAGGATATGTATTTTCCGTCATCTTGGAACTCTTCCTCCCTCCCCAACCCCAGGGGAGTGTGAAGGCCCTGGGGCCACGTGTAGACACCGTGTCTCTGCATAGCCTGGAGCCCCTGTTCCTCTGGCCCAGTTTCACCTTTGTCTGAGGAGACAGGGAAGGCACAGTCCCGGCAGAGGTCGCCACCACAGAGCCCCACACCAGCACCTGCTTCCAAGGCTCGAGACCCTCGCTCTGATCCTGCGACTTGGCTCCCCTAATAACCCAGTTCCCAGAGCCTGAACCCCTCTCCCATCTGTCCGCTGCTTTGGAAGAAACACAAAACAAAACAAAAGATATTAAATCAGCCCTAGAGATCCTGCCATTGGTATTAAAGCATTGGAGTCAGGTCTATGATTACCCTCAGTCTAGAGATTCTTCCATTCCACAGACTAAAAATCATATAAATTACCAGCTCAGTCATATTCACTGTCATGGTCATCAGTGATGTGGCTGCCCATAGAGTGGGGTTGAACCCAGAGAGGGTTTCTTTGCATTGTGTTTGTTTGGCCCCCATTTTTTATAAGTAAATAGGTGCTTAAGGAAGGAAGATAGTTCAGGGTGCCTGAGGGGATCACCCAAGTCTGGGATGGAGCATTCTTATCGCTCTAGGGAACTAGCTTGGGAGTCTTTCAAAGGGGGAATCCACAGAGAAAAGATGGAGAGGATCTAAGCCTCAGCCTTCATGCCAGGCTCTGAGCCCGATGTGCTCAGAAGTGGTGCCGTGAACAGTCTGAGCCCCCTTCTCTTTAACATAAGCCAGAGGAGTGGTGGGCCTGCCTCACTTCCCTGAAACAGCAGGGGACGGAGGGCAGAGCTGGGAGCACAGGCATCTCCCTGTACAGGCTGCGGAGACTTGCTGCTCCACCAGGGGCCAGCAATGCCATTCACAACCCTCCTTGGGGACAGACTGGCTAGGTGACTCTGTGGTGAGGGCAGGAAGACTCTCTGAATTTTCCTAAAGCCTGTGATGAGCGGCTCCCGTCAGCAACACCCAGGGAAGGCACACCAGCATGCGCATGCGCACACACATGCATCCACTCACACGTAGGTAGTACAGTATACACAAAAGCATGGCCAGAGACACACACAGAAGTGCGCACAGACATACACTCTGGACTCCCCAGAGGCAGACACACGCAGACCCAAACCTAAGCTGGTGCAGGGTGATAGATAGCTGGGCGTGTTCCTTTTGTTACCGCTCAGGAGTGGGTTCAATGCTACAGTACTGTTCTAGATTGGGTTTTTTCTTACAATGTACCTAATGCTTAAAAGGTGCAAAGAAAGCAGAAAATTGTCTTGAAGATAATCCTTCCTGCAGGGCTTCTGGAGAAAGCCCCTTTGTCTGCACTTGGCAGCGCCAACTTGAAGAAGGTGCTGCTAAGTAGGTGTCCGTCTGACAGGTTTCGGCGCAGGCTGGGAGCTTTGACCTTCTGAAAGAGGCAGGTTTGCTGGCTTTCTGTCCGGTGACCCCAGGTCCAGCTCTGCTTTCCCCCACAGTTCCTGGCGGTTTTTACATTTAAATCATGCTTCTCCTTCCTGTCTGATTCAAGGCTTCCCTCACGAGGCCGTTTTCAAATTATGATTCCTCGCTCTTCTTTCAATCATCGAGCTTGGGTAACAGGCTATCTCTTGGGTGGATGGAAAGTGGAGAGGATTGAAGACGAGCAAGGAGAGGCGGGGAGACCCTTTAATTGCAGCCAGAATAAAACCGAGTCCTGGTCCCCTGGAAATTCTTCTGTAGCATTAATTATGCTTAAGGAGGAATCATTCAAATGTCATACTCTACCCCATGCTCTGCAGCTCCGATCATTCTTCTTCCGGCAGTCCTGCCTCCTCCTTGCTTTGATATCTCTCCCGGGTCACTTTGTCACCAGATGCTCAGTTAGGGATATCAGGCCCTGACTGAAATGCCCTTTTGAAAAAGACTCAGCATAATTATTATTAGTAAGGCCAGTATATTATTAGCAGCAGTGAGCTCGGGATGGGATTTCAGAGCCCCTGGAGGCTGGAGTGAGGCATGAGTCAGGTTTCTCCGGAGTGCATCTCTCTGCTTTGAGCCTGGTGTGCTGGGTCAGGCAGGTGGAGCCCTCCTCCCTCTGTGCCTGTCATCATGCCTGTCCTCACAGAGGAGGGGCCCGCCGCCTGGGTGTGGGCCCATGCAATGCCTCCAGCCGCTGTTCTCCCAGCCACCACATTTTTGTGAAGCACTTAGTATGTGCAAAGCACAGCAGCTAGCCACTCAGACGGTTCCTGAGCTCCTTGCATTTCCTTTCTGGCAAAAAAAAAGGGGGGGCATGAAACAACCAATTAAGCAATTAGCTATGTAATTATAATTACATACTGTGGGGAAGAATATATCAAGTATGTATCACTGGACCCCGAGGAAGTAACCCCTGGGCTAAAACCCAAGGATAGAGAGGAGAGAATTTGGGGAACAGTATTGCCAGTGCTTCATAGGGACTGTCTCATGGGGACTGTCCCCAAGCTGGACACAGCAAAGACAGAGTGTGGAGGAGAGGAGGCTGTTGGCTGAGATTGTGCTCAAGCACAGATCCGGTAGAAGCAGCTCTCCTGTAGGAATAGCCACGGGGTGTTGGGGGAAATGGCAAGCCGGGCCACCCAAGTGGGCCCACAGTAGCTTTGATCCAACCTGTGAACTCTGGGGTTCTAGGAAAAGAGGAAGAACCAGAAATAAGACCCCAGACACCAGTCTTCAGGGACTGGGCTGGGGAGCCCTGTGAAGAAATGCAGGATTGAACTGTGAGGGTGCCTGGTAAGAAGCACTCCTAGCAGAGGGTATCTTTCACCTTCTTGACAGAGGTTCCAGTGAGAGTCAGTCAAGAAGTCAATGAGCCAATCCATCAGGGATCATTGATTTCTGGCAAGAGGCAAGGACCTCTGCTAGAGAAGGAAATAAACTTTACTTATTTTTAATATGTTGATTGGCAGTAGTGTCTGTAAATCATTCACTAAGATGTAGGCTTATTTTCCCCATTCAGTGCTTAGTAAATAAAAGTGTGGAGCAATACGCTTAGGGGACAGAGCTGGCTTTCAGCTGAGATGAGAGGGGGATGGAGTGGACTCCCAGATGAGTTAGATAGGAACTAAGTAGTGAAACTGGGTACATAAAAGGTACTCAGTGACTGTTTATAGGATGGATGGATGGATGGATGGATGGATGGATGGATGGATGGATGGTTGGATGGATGGATGGATGGTTGGTTGGATGGATGGATGGATGGTTGGTTGGATGGATGGATGGATGGATGGATGGATGGATGGATGGATGGTTGGTTGGATGGATGGATGGATGGATGGATGGTTAGATGGATGGATGGATGGTTGGTTGGATGGATGGATGGATGGATGGATGGATGGATGGTTGGTTGGATGGATGGATGGATGGATGGATGGATGGATGGATGGATAAATGGATAAGGTTATCATGAGGGCTCAAAGGCTGAGGGTTTTCCAGAAAGAAGTAATAGCCTGATCAAAACTGAAGAGGTAAAAAAAGTAGCTGGTGTGCTCACTGAACAGGCTGATTTGGCTGGTGTTGGGAAGGGCGTATGCTGGCCAGTAAAATCATGCTATGTTAGTTCTAGAAGGGCCCTGTTATCAGATGAACTGTATCCCCCCAAAAAAGATACATTGGAGCCCTAACCTCCCCCCCATATTAGTGAACGTGACTTTATTTGGAAATAGGGTCTTTGCAGATGTAATCCAGTTAAGGTGATGTCATACCAGATGAGGGTGGACCTTAAAACCAATCACCAGTGACCTTATAAGATGGGAGAAATTTAGACAGAGGCACACAGGGAAGAGATGGCCATGTAATGACTGAGGCAGAGGTTGGAGGGATGAATCTCCAAGCCCAGGAAGGGCAAGGATTGCCAGCAGACACCACAAGCTAGAAAAGGCAAGGGAGGATTCTGCCATACCGATTTCAGAGGGAGATTGGCCCCGCCAGTGCCTTGATTTCAGACTTCTAGCCGGCAGAACTGTGAGACAATAAATTTCTATTGTTTTAAGCCACCCAGTTTATGGTACTGTGCTACGGCAGCCCTAGCAAGCTCCTGCGAGTCCTAAGAGACCAACTCGACCCCTATCACAGGACAGGTGGGCAGTCGGACTAGAAAGGATGGAATGAAGGATAGGACATCGAAGGGTCTTAGATGTACATCTAGAATTTACCCAGATTCAGGAGAACCTTACTGCCTGACAATTAAGAAAAAGGTAATAAATAAATAAATAAATAAATAAATAAATAAATAAATAAGCACATTAGAATCTTTGCTTGTTGAGTTCACTGTATGGTGGTACATCTTTGCAGGAGCACTGCCTTCAGAGACCTATGGCCCTAAGGGTTAAGTACCAAGGTCTGCTCAAGTTTCAAAAGCGCTGACCAGCCCTGAGATTCTGGGAGTCTTTGCAAACCTCCCTCTTGTTCTTCAGGATCCTACCATTGTTAGAAAAGTTGATTCGGAGGGTGGAGGTGCCCATGTGCCCCCAGCCTAATAGGGCCTTCTAATAGGGCTTGGCCTATGAGCCCTTCGTGGGACAGAGCCGCCTCACAAAGAGAGGCCTGTGGGTCTAGCAAATCTCTCTAAGGCGAGGTGTTAATCCTGGAAAGGGAAACCAGGCCTTCGAGAGCACACAAAAGCCAGAGTGATTTTCTAAAGACCCCAGTGGCTCAAAACCAGCACTATCAAGGGTGAGCATATTACACTTCCTCTGGGAAGGCCAAATTTGAAACTTAAAGGCAGCCAAGGCACTCATCCGGTCAGGTTTATAGGTCCAGAGGTAAAAGAAAGAGTGAGAGTGGGAGTAGAAGGGAGAGAGAAAGAAGAGAGAGCGGAGTGAAGAGGGAAGAAGGGGGGACTCCTGATCAAAGGCCACTCACTAACTCACTCCGAACATAGGCTAGCTGCAGGGGAGCAGGCGGGGCGGATTTGTAGAGGTGAAGATTTTATTTTAATCCTCCCGCAAAAGCATTCAAGTAAACCCTTTCCCTGGGAGAAAGGGAGAGAGTAAGAAAAAAGAAAAGAAGATTCTCTGTGAAAAGATGCACGCAGACCGCCACTAATATTGCTCACTTAGAGAATACGTGCCATCTGGGTGTTTGATGAAGAGAAAAAGAAGAGTCCAAAGCCAGGGATTCGGCTGGCGAGTTGCAAGCTGCTCACCTCTCCTCCGTGACCAGCTCTTTGCTTTGTTGGGGGTGGATAGTTCTTTTCTTGGTCCGCATTGGCCACCTTTTCAGAGTGACCTGTCGGGGCTTCATTCCTTTATTCTCTGTGGCCAAGGAGCTGAGCAGTGGGGAGAGGGGAGGTGAGGAGACCCAGGTGACCAGAGCAAGGCTGACCTTCTAGTCATTTATCATGTGAGAATTGTCCATGAAAATGCAAAGCCTCAACCCAGTTGTGCCTGGGGCTGACCCCGCGGCTTCACAGGAGTGGCCATGGTGCCCTGACTTTAGGCTCCAGAATTTTTTGAAACTTCTCCTTTGGAAAGAAAATTGGCCTATCCTAGGGATTCTAGCAGATGGCGGGAAATCCAGGGAGACTCCACCCCAAATTGCCAAGCAATGTGAGTTCATATGCTTTTAAACCAGCATCACCAATAAAATGGTATTAAATGACTTTGTAGTTAGATATTTGACCCGGAGCAATTAAAAGGGCAAAGGCTTGGCCAAGAAATGCTGGGGTAGAAAAGGTAGGGGGAGTAGATGCAGGGGGAGGGGGAGGGCCCAGTGTGCCTCCTAAATTACTTTGTCCTATTATACAATATGGTTTCATTATCTTGAAATGATGATTAGTATCCTAAGTAATTCTCAGTATTAGAAAATTATTTTAGGAAGTAAATAAGACACTATCATTTAAAATCCATTATTCAGGGTTTTTTGGTTGTTTATTTGTATTGGCTTTTGATACCCATTATCCTACCGGTAATCATTATCTTCCACACTAAAGTCATCCTTTCCTTGTTTTATTTTTCAATGTTTTCATCAAATTTCAAACCACATAGCATAACTCGGTCCAGTAGCTCTAACGACAATTTCAGTGCACAGGATTTCACAGGAGGTAATTCTGAAGGGTGGTCCCCTCAGCAGTTGTAAGGACAAGGATGAATTTTGAGCCAGAAAACATGGCTTGGGTCCTGGCTCTGCCAATTATTAACTTGGGGTAAGCCTCTTTGAGGCTCCATTCCATTATCTGTTGAATGGGAATAGTATATTATACTTGGTCTGTATCACATTATTGTAAAGATCAAAGGAAAAATATTGTGTTGAAGGTCATTTAATAAATTTCCAAAGTCCTATAAAAATGTAACAAAATAAAAGTTACATAAAAGCTGATGCAACAGAATAAATTATTCTCCATCTCAGTACAACACATTTTTTTCTCTGATTTGGGGCCAGGGGGGTGGGGCAGGAATCTGTTCCAACAACACATGACATGCCAAATATAATTTGCAGTGCATGAACTAGTTCCATTCAGTTAATAACGTAAGTGGCAGGATCTTAATCTAAAATCTAACCAACGTAATATAAAGAACAGAAATGTGGATAGCAATGGGACTGAAACCCTCTGGCTCTGCTACTAACACACTATGTAACCTGTGTGAGGTATTTACTTCAGGAGCCTCAGCTTTCTAACCTGTAAAATGGGGATAAAAACCTACCTCTCAGGATGACTGTGAAAGCTGGATGATATTAAATACATAACGTGCCCAGCAGAGCAGTTGGTGTCCAGTGGATACTTGACAAACGTCCATCTGCTCTCACCAACCCTGCGGTGCCTCATAAAAATGGGAGTGGAGAGGGGCACCTGGGGGCTCAGTCGGTTAAGCGTGTGTCTGCCTTCAGCTCAGGTCATGATCCCAGGGTCTTGGGATTGAGCCCCACATTATCGGGGAGGCTGCTTCTCCCTCTGCCCCTCCCCCCGCTTGTGCTCTCTCTCTCTCTCTCTCTCTCTCTCTCTCTTTCTCTCTTTCTTTCTCTCTCTCAATAAATAAATAAAATCTTTAAAAAAAAAGGGGGGGGCAGAGGAGACATAGCCTTTTCTGTTATAGTGCCTTGTCCCTCAATGCAAACTCACTCACTCAGTGATTTTGGTAAATGGGGGGATGGTGTCAGCGTCATGTGGAAGTCCTATGGTTTCATATGATCTTTCCCCAGGATATTTACTTCTTTTTTTTTTTTAAGATTTTATTTATTTATTTGAGAGAGAGAGAGAGAAACAGAACACAAGCTAGCGAGCAAGAGGGGGAGGGGCGCAGGGAGAGGGAGAGAATCTTAAGCAGACTCCACACTATGGGCAGAGCCCCACATGGAGCTTGATCTCAGGACCCTGAGATCCTGACCTGAGCCACCCAGGTGCCCCAGGGTATTTCCGTCTTGAAGCAATCAGGGACAAGGTTTCTTATAATGAAAGAGAAAGCCTTAGCATAATAATAAGACCTTAAGAAAAAAGTTGAACATTGACTGAAAGACCTTTCTTTTATGCAAATACGAGTTAGTTTAGCAATTCCAGAATTGCTGTGTTTTCCACTCGGTGACCTGGTGAATCTGAAGATGTGGAAGCTGTGGAAACATTTTTCTTTGTCTTAAATTTTAATTTTTGGGCAAAGAAGTCTACCCTCCTGAACAGATTCGTACTTTTGATAAAACTGATCTCTATGAGCTGTGACTGCCCTTCCCCCGCTCCCCCGGGACCTATATCTCTTACAAGGAAACACAAAATCCAGGGCTTAGGCTGCAGAAGCAAGGACGGATAGGCTGGTGCAAATGCAGGTTGTCATTTACCCACGCTGCCATTTTTATTAGGAGTGTCATGTTTTTATTACATTTTGAATGGTCTTCTCCAAAGGTAATTTTTTCTCATAGGCTCTGTTATTTTATTGTGCCATTTGGCAGAATATGAGGTTTTTTCAAAATGCGTATATGACATTGTAGCAGAAAAGCCTGGATTAGGAAAGTAGAGTCCATTCAGTCACTTTCAGGAAGCATGCACTCCATTTAGGTATAATCAATACTTGAACCATCAGCAGGCTTAGCCATTTGAGACAGGGAAAATGTTTAGGGTCTTTAATAAGATCAAAATGAAAACAGTTGCGTTGGTAGGTATCTGTGAATTAAAGGAAAGGAAAAACTGTGGTGTCACCTCTTGCATATGAGTCTCCAGAATGCCTCTCTGTCCATGTGACCAGTGCTCTTCTCTCCAAGTCCAACATTAATAGGAATTTTTCAATATTTTCATCACATTTCAGATCATGTAGCATTACTCAGTCTAAAAGTCCGTTGACAGACAGTTCGGTGCATAGGACTTCGCAGGAGGTGATTCTGAAGGGTGGTCGGGGGCACCGCTGGTTGATGGGGAGACATAGCTGGATTCCAGACCACTGCACTGCTTCAACCACAGCAGCTTCAGTTTTATCAATTTTAGATATTGAGCTTTTACCAAGCTTTCCTTTCAAACAAGGGTTCTGCCACTACAACTGTAGTATTTGGAAACTACAGGCCATCAGTTGTGATGATAATAGGTTATTTTATGTGGTCGATATTTCTGTCCCTAATCATACTTGTTCCAGACCTAAAAGAGAGTCTACAGACCATGCCAAATACTGGTCTTTAGAGAAGATCCCAGGGAAATTGTATTACATTTTAGGAGCTTCCAAGCTAGGATGACGTCCATATTACTTTTTTTTTTTTTTTTTTTACTGTCTGCACTGAAACCATGATAGAAATGTCTTGGGGCTCTCTTCTCTGGCTTCTCTGTAAGAACAGTGTCAAAAAAATGCCAGTTTGGTCAGAGAACACTTTTAGATACCCAAACAACTGAGAAGGAGATTTTTTTCAAACTTTTTTATTTGAATAAAATTTCCAAAAAAATGGATATGATTTCAATTTGACAAAACCAATCTCTCCTAGAAGCGAATACCCTCCAGGTCCCACAGCCTACGGTCAGGTCTCACAATCAGTTGTTTTATCTGTTCAGTCTCCTTCAATCTGAAGAATTCCACTGTCTTTCTTTGTCTTTCATGACATTGACTTCTCTTTTTTAGGAACACAGTCACTTTTTTTTTCATTAATAGAACAATCTTCCTTTGGGGCTTTTCTTGTATTCCTCATAATTAGCTTCAGGTTCTACATTCTTGACTATAATCCTACATGAGTGACGTTGTATACTTCCTAGATTACCATACCTCAAGACATATGAATGAGGTCCATGTGCCCTTCATTGATGGCATGAATTTTGACCACCTGGTCAAGGTTTTGTCCAACTTCTCCACTGTATATTTGCATACAGTATATATTACATGTTTTCCTTTGGTAACTGATAAACAGTCTGTGGAAAGACAGGCTGTGCAAATATCCTGCTCTTTGTGGAAATTTCCCCTCTAGTTTTAGCACCCATTGATGATTCTGATCTGAACTAATCTTTATTATTATAGCTTCAGAATGTTTTCCAACTCCAGCCACCATATCACACTTGTCACTGACATTTTGGATGGTAGTTCTATAATCTTATTAAATGTTCCTTTATTCTACTTGGAAAGTCAGCCCAATAACATTCTGAAGATCACATTCTCTTTGATTTTTGCCTGGGAAAGTTTTGGAATGACCTTTTTGGCTAGAAACATTAAGATTCTCATCTGTTCCCAATTCCTGTTTTAGACTTTTGCCTTGCAGACCTGGTCTTATTCCATCACTATCCACTCTGCCCACACCTTCGATGCAAACAGTCTGATTTATTTGGGGGGGGGAGGTGGCAGAAGAAGGGGGAAATGGACAAGCTCCTCTCTGTCCACAAATATGCTGGCTCACTGATTCCTACATCTCTGCCTTCGTGCCTGCCCTGCTCCAGAAGTAGGATGTCCTGCCCTTTACCTGTCCGAATCGCACCCATCCTTTGCCACAGGCAGGAAAACACAGCCCTGAAGGGCCCAGAAATGTGAAAGTCTTAAAGGCCTTGAGAAATACTGAAATGTTCCTACAGGATGTAGAACCTCCAGGAGGTTTTCCAATAAGACCAGATGAGAAGGCTTCTCTTTATCACATGCACAGGACATAGATCTTGGGAACCTTCCAGGACTTCTCTTGACTTGTGGTTGAGGATTATCTCTGAACCTTTTGGGCTCCCACAAAATGGTAAGTATGGGCTCCAGACCTTGGGAGACCATGAATCTGGTGGAAATAGTAACTGTGGGCTTTTTTTTGGGGGGGGGGGTGTTCACAGTTTACCAGCCCCCAGATAAAATGGACTCTGAACCCTCTAAAAAGGGGGTGTTTGGGACTTCAGCAGGAGGTGCTGCCATAACTCTCACAATTACAGAGAATTCTGGAACAGAGCCCCTGCCGTCCTAGGCAGAGCTTCAAGGTTGTGGCAAGATTAGGAAGGCCCCAAGTCCAGTGAGTGGGGCTGGTGGTAACAGCCACTAAGAGCCACAGGGAAAGGCTCAAGTGCAGGGTTGGAGGAACAGAAACTGAGGGGTCTCTTTTCCCGCTGTGAAGACCCCAGCTGCCTTTGGGACAACCATATGGTAAATTTATTCATGGTCAGGGAGGCAAAGACAAGGGGTCTAGACCCATCAGGTTGGGGGAAATTAGGTCTGGGAATGTGGGAAGAACTCCAGCAGTTGGTTTTCTAAGGAATGGGGAAATGTAGTGTACATCCTAAAGCATGTCAGAAAATAGATCAGTCACCAAAGGACAGATGAGAGGCCAGCAGCATTGGCCAAAGTCTAAACCAAGCTGGAGACCCCAGCACGCCCCAAGCAAGGGTTCTGTCGAGCAGCCCTGTGCATGCCAACAGCATCCGAGGCCAAAGGATGAGAGATTGGGAACAACCATGGGCACCTGGGCCCAAGGTCCAGCCAACTGCTGTGCCCTCAGCGCCGCTCTCCCAACCTGTGCCTGGTTGCATGTCAGTCCCCCGCTGACGGCTGCTCAGTTACTCCCTAGGCCTCTGCCACACTCCTCAGGTTCTACCCAGCCCTGCATTCTTCTCTCCCCGCCACTGGCCCACTTTCCTCCTTTATCACAACATCCCCAGGCTTGCGTGTGCCACTCAGTACCTGTTTGTGAAGTGAATTAAGAAATTAATTAATGAGTGACAATATGTCCCTGGTGATCTGAGATACCAAGTAGGAAAATGGTGTACCCAGGGAGCAATATGGCTGTCCACGGCAGCTGGGTTCTTCACAGTGGGAAGAGACCCCTCGGTCTCTGCTCCTCCAACCCTGGACCTGAGCTTTTCTCTCTGGCTCTTAGTGGCTGTTTTCACCAGCCCCACTCACCAGACTTCCGGCTATCATAACCCTGCTCCTTCCACCCACACCTGGGGGAGGACCGATCCCAGAGCAGCCAGAGAGAAAGGAGCTTATAGTCCAACTTGGAAGGTCAGCCCATTTGAAGAAAGAAGTTTCTAGAATGCCTTTTTTTAATGTTATTATGGTTTTATGTATAAAGGCAATGCTTAAAAACATCAAAAAATAAAAGCATGTTTAAAGCACAAAGTGAAACAGACTTTCCCTTCCCAATTCCTAGAAGTCACTGTCAGTAATAGTTTGGTGTGGGTGTGTGTATCTTTTGTGGTCCTCAAAATGGTCTCATCCTATACAGACCACCTCTTCATGGACTTGCTCTGTTACTTAAGAACACGTCATGAGGGGCGCCTGGGTGGCTCAGTCAGTTAAGCGTCTGCCTTCAGCTCAGGTCATGATCCCAGGGTCCTGGGATCGAGTCCCGCATCAGGCTCCCTGCTCAGCGGGGAGTCTGCTTCTCCCTCTGCCACCCCCACCCCCAGCTCGTGCCCCCCCTCTCTCTCTCTTGCAAAAATAAATAAATAAAATCTTTAAAAAAAGAGAACACATCATGAACATGACCTTTTCCTCTCCCAGTGCTTTATTTCATGCCTTTGGAAACTTTTCACTGCTGCCCTTGTCAGTGTCTCGGGCATCCTTTGTATGAAGGAACCGTGGAAACTAACCAGCTCTCTTTGGATGGCCATCCTGGTAGCTTCTGATGCTGTATCATTTCAAACAGAGCTTCAGTGAATGTTCTTACACAGATGTCTCTGCACACCCGTATGGATATCTCTGTACAATAAATTTCAAGAACAGAAATCCCGGGCTAAGAAATCTGCACATTTCACATATTTTAAATACTTTCAAGCTTAAATAAAAATTCTAAGAATAAGAAGAATACACTCATACCTTTTTACCAGATTCTTTACCTATTATTATTGCTTCACCTCCATTTCTTTATTATTTGCCTGATCCCCCCCCCAAAAAAAATTAAAGTTCTTTTTTTCTAAATTCTTGGAAGAAGTGTTGGCTACCTTATGGTTCTGTATCTCCGTATACTTGAGTGCGACCTTCTGCATTTCCTGAGAATAGGGATGTCCTCTTACATAACTATAGTATATCTGTCAACTTCAGTCATTTTATATGGATAAAATACTTTACTGTCTGTATTCTGATTTTGTTAGCTGACCCCAAAATGTCCTTTGTAGCACCTTTTCCTCCTAGTACAGCCTCCAGTCTCAGATCAGATATTGCATTTTGGTGTCATGTTCATTTAGAGTTGTTTAACCTGGGGTATTTTCACAGCCTTCCTTTGCTTTTTATGATATTGACATCTTTAAATAATACCATCCTTTAAAAAAAAAAAAACCTCCCCCATTCTAAGTTTGTCTGATTAGACCCAGGTTATGCATCATACATTACATAACTGGTGGTGTGTCCTTGTTGTTCATCTGCCCCTCGTGGTGATGTTAAAAATTGCAGATTTTAAATTTTGGTAGAAAAAGTTGATTTCCCCAAACATTTTGCCAATTGAACTCCAGCCACAGTTGGTGAGAGTTCTCCCATGTCCCTATTCCCTCTCTCACACTGAGTCCATCAGTCTTCTTCTTTTTTTTTAAGATTTTATTTATTTATTTGAGACAGAATGAGAGAGAGATAGAGAGAGAGAGCACATGAGAGGGGGGAGGGTTAGAGGGAGAAGCAGACTCCCCGCCAAGCAGGGAGCCCAATGCGGGACTCGATCCCGGGACTCCAGGATCATGACCTGAGCCAAAGGCAGTCACTTAACCGACTGAGCCACCCAGGCGCCCAGTCCATCAGTCTTCTTAACTTATTCCTGACCTGTATACTCCCCCTGCTTATGAATGCTTTATTTTAAAAAGAAAGCAATAAATGTTTTTTCCCATTTCCCTCTGAGATACACTTTAATATTCTTATCTCTCAGCAAATGATCCCCAAACACCAAAAGTGCAGTGCACTCACATGGGCTTTGGTATCCCAGTGCTTGTCTGGACTTGAGCAGTCTGGGGTGGGAACAGTGCAGGTGGATTGGGACCCCTGGCTGAGAGTCCCGGGCTCCACGCTCTGCGAAAGGAGAACAGAAGCCAATTCTTCTTCCCCCCGTTTGAGAGAGGAAAAGATGCCACCTGCCCTGCACATACGGGACACACTCCCCCATTTATACCATTACTGCTCGGAGGAGAACGCAGCGCAGGATTTGGAAAGGGAGGACCCAGATTCAGGTGCCCTCCCCACCTTTGATCAGGCGTGGACCCAGGCTGCCTTCCCCCTCTCGCCAGCTCCCAGTGCTTGTAAAATGAACTTCAGATTACCTGGTTCACATAACTGATGTGCAAGGAACACGGGAAAGGGCTGGCCTCCCTGAAGGGTCTTTGGAGCTGGCTCTACCCTCCCTGGCCACCCCTCACACCCACCAGAGGAGGACATGTGGCCCAGAGAACAGGGCTCATGCCTGGAGGAAGGCGGAGCAGCCTCGCTGCACGTCTCACACCCTGCCAGCATCAGCTAGCAGCTTCTCATACGCCCCTCTGAGATAATTAAGCATTATTATCCCTATTGGCAGGTGGAGACAGTAAGACAGAGTGGTTAAGTGACTTGGTTATAACTGCTGGGATTGTGTGAGAGAGAAGCCGTGCCAAGAGGAGAGTGTGGTTCAGAAGGCCAGAAGAGCTTAAGCTATTTAATGTGACTGATTATTTTACAATAGCTGTTGGAGGGTGGGGACAGGAAGAGAGACTAGAGTGTAGCTAGTGGACATTGGTAAGGCACCAAAAATTACACTGTGAATAAGGAATATACTCAGCATATCTATTAAAAGGGGTTGCCATGGACAGTCTGTTAGATGCTTACATCATGTGAAGAGGAGGGAAAAAATTAAAGGCAGTAGTTAACTCAGTGAGGACAACGGAATAAACCCCAGAGGCTTCCCACATGGCTGGACAGAGGTCCCTGAGACGTTCATGCAGAGGCTACGTTGCCATGGGAGGCGCAGGCCTGGCCCAGGAAGCCTGAGTGCCGTCGTGCATAGGGCAGGAATGCAATGCAAGAAGAGTGTGGTGCCCCAGCTCATGGGGGAGACACAGGGGCAAAGGTGGGATGGCCCTCATGGGTTATTGACAGAGACAGGAGCCACGGAGACATGGGGCCAAGTGGGAAAGCCCAGAGATCTTTCCAGTACCTGGAAAAGGAGAGAACTGTAGCCTCTTAGGGTGAGCCTGGGGCTGGGAGTGGGCAGCAGTGAAGCAGTGGGGGTGGGAGTGGGGCTCCAAGAAAAAGCACAGTTCTTGCCTTTTTCAAGGAAGCATGGATACATACTGGACATGGCACAGGAAAGTGAAAGGTATATAGCAGGGTGACTGCCTAGCCCCGTCCTCAACCCTGCCCTTCCCCTCTTCACTGATCCTCCCCACAACCTTGTCAGCCAAAGGGCCCAGAGGCCCACTGTCCCTACCCCACCTTGGGAGCTGGGCTGTTTTCCTTTCAGCAGCATGCAGATTCTTTCTTGCTCACCAGGTCCGTGATGAGCACTGGCTCCCTTCCTAGAGTACCCCCGGTCCACCCTCTGGGGAAGGCCAAGTGCGGAGAATCTACAGCCCACTGGGTCACTTAGTCCAACACTCACTCCAGAGGCCGCCTTTTCAGGAGCCTAGATAGCAAGGCCCAGTCTTCTGGAATTGCACCAGGAGAGACCAAGCCTGCACCCTCACGGAGCAGATTACCGCTTCAGGATTCCCTGGACAGTGCCCTCTCCGGGGCAGAAGTGGTATTGTTTCCTGGCTTGGCCCAGAGAGGGTACCCCTGGTCAAGTGAATGAAGGCAGGCGGTGAATTATTTAGCTGTGTCTCTCCACCCTTTCTTTTTAATTATAAACTCAAGAAGTGCCGTGTGACAAAAATAACAATAAGAAGAATGCCTGCCCACATCCCAGTCATCAGGGGCTATTTTGAGGGTGAGTAGTGAAAGACAGCAGTTTGCCCTGCTGCTGTAGAACAGAGAGACAGCATCTGTTTGGTTGACCAAGATTTTTTTTCCAGCTGGGAAACGTCACTGAGTGGCCTTTCTGTTCTTCACACATGAAACACACACTATCATCCGCATATTTTTAGTTAATTTATGTCCAAATAGGCCTTTCTCTAGCTGCTGGAAAATGATGTTTAGGCTGCAATTACCTTTCACAGCATCTCACAGAAGGGTTTCGGCGCTCACAAAGCTCAGGGGAGAGGTAGCAAGGACCCCACTGACTGTAAATCTCTCCATTTGTAGTTATTCAAATCACATATTTTATTACTAGTACGAAATACATTGTGTCACTCATTTTGGAGGAGCAACTAATGCTTCAAGAAAAGCTTTGAAAAACATTCTATTTAGAAACAATTTTGTCTGCAGCCAACGCAGTGTTTCTTTTTGGGTTGTCTTTTCTCCCAGCCCTTTTCCGTTATTTATGTCATTTGCATGACAAATAAGACCATCCTCTCCAAAAGCTCACCTGTTCCTGCAGCCTGTTTCCCACCTAAAGTTCTTATTCTCTGTATGTTGCATCATAATCCTTAGCATGGTAATAAATTACAGTGCACCATCAAGATTGTGGCGTCTGGAAAGAAATAAGCAGCAGGGCCAGATGAACTCTCTCCGAAGATAGAGAGACTGTTTTCATGCAAATTCCTGGCATCCTGGGGAACTAGGAGCAGCCTCTTTATTATATAGACTCCATTGCAATTCTGCAGCCAGAAGCCATTTCCACTGGCTGTTAGAAGCTGGTAACACTCAAGAAAGATAACCTTTTAGGCAGAACCTGCTTTTCCTTCCTGGCTGATACTGGTCTTATCTGGAAAAATCACTTTGCTGATTAGGTTGGGGGAAATGGGTCAGTGTACTTACAAGCGCTTTTAAATAGAGACGCTCATTCTAATATACCTTCTTAATTTAATGGTTAGAACCACATTAGACCTCTTGGTCCGGGCTCGCGGACAGTGACTGGGGAATAGGAGGAGGGCGTGTCCCGTGGATGCACCCTGAGGACAGGGCCACCTGTGTCTGATGTGTGGACAGAGGACTGCACAGAGTCCCTCTCATGGACAGATGCCTCACCCAGGCTGGCCCACTGCACCGGTCAGGAGGGTCGCTGCTCCACAGGGAGTGTCCAAAGGCCATTCCAGATGGCCACTTTCTGTGTGATGGAAACCTCACTTCAATTCGCCCTGCATTTCCCTTAGGCCCCAGCTATACTCGATGGAAACTTTGGTGAAACCAGCTTGCTGTCTTTTTCTCCCCCACCGTTTTGAGGCCTTTGGAGGCTCAGTGCAGTGTTGGCAAACCCTTGCTATATATATATAGCCATTCAGTCCCTCTCCCGTGGCGGACATTGCTCTTCAGTCACGGCCCTCTTCCTTGCTGAGCCCAGATGAAGTCTCAGAATGCTCAACCCAGCCATTAACAATGCCCAGGGTTGGTAATCAAGATGAGACCTCACTCAATCCATGATTTATGCTTGGCTGGTCGATGGCAGTGGTTCTCAAAGCGGGGGGGAACCACACTGAGCATTTGTTAGAAATGTAAAATCTCAACCCCTCGCCCAGACCTGGTAAATTCCAAAGGCTGGATTAGGGTTCTGTGATGTGTGTTTTAACAAGACTTCCAGAGTCTTACGTACACTCAAATTTAAGAACCACTGTTCCAGGCCAGTGGTTGTGACTAAATGACTGCACATTAGAATCACCTGAAGCATGTGAAAATGTTAAAACCTACCACCAGTGCTTAGACTCCACCACAACCAGAGACTCTAAATAAATTAGAATACCCACTGGCATTAAAAAAAAAAAAAAAAAAAAACGAAGGAAAGGAAAAAAAAACAACAAAAAACCTTCTCCAGGTTGATTCCAATGAGCAGCCAAGTTGGAGAACCACCAGCCTAGGTTTTCTGGGTCTGCCAAGAATAAGGGTACTGACACTGCCTTGAGCTCTTGCTGCACAACTCTGATGCGGCTCCCATGGCCTGGAGTGGCCAAGCTGGGTCTGCGGACACTCTGGTAAAGTGCGGGTGGACTCTTCCGGAGGCAGGCCATGCCTCTCCAGCGAGTAGAAGAAGCATCATGGTCAGGGCTGCCTTCTGACTATTGTCCTCATTACCACAGCTGGGAAAGTGCCGTGGAGCTGCCTCTTGAAGTCTTCGCCTCGCAGTGCTCACGTTGCCGAACAAAGGGCAGTCAGTCCTTCAACGTGGACACCGGCCTGGGTCTGATCAATAGCACCAAGGCCATGTCACAGAGGGGCTTATCTGCCGGGCTTCAGTCTTTATTATATAGACTCCATTGCAATTCTGCAGCCAGAAGCCATTTGGGAGTGAAAGACACTCCCAAATCCCACTGCCTCCTATGGGCAGCCATGGTAGCTCTGCCACCTGGGAATTCAGCCACCGGGTTTTTAAGCTAGGGCCTGATAAACATTTATATACTCAATGTATTAGTTTCCCGTGATGGCTGTTACCAAGTATCACAAACTGGGTGGCTCTAAACAGCAGGAATTTATTCTCTTGCTGTTCTGGAAGCCAGAAGTCTAAACCCAAGGGGCTGGCTGGACCGTGCTCCCTCCCAAGGCTCTAGGGAACAATCTGTTCCATGCCTTTCTCTTAGTTTCTAGCTGTTGCTGTCAATCCTCGGCGCTCCTTGGCTCGCAGGTACATCATTCCAATCTCTGCCTCCATCTGCATACGTTATCCCCTCCTATATCTGTCTCTGTGTCTTCACACGGCCTTATTTGGATACCAGTTGTTGGATGTTGGGTCCAACCCCCAATCCAGTATGATCTGATCTTACTTGGTTACATTTTGAAATACCCAATTTCCAAATAAGGTCACATTCACTGGTACAGAAGATTAGAACTTGAACATATTTCTTTGCCGGGGGGGGGGGGGGGCAGCGGGATAAAATCCAACAAACACAACCCAATAAATCTTGTTTAATGGTAACAATAATACACTGAGTAGTTTACAGATACATCATGTTGGATCTTCACAACAACCCCAATATGTTTTATATGTTGTCAACTTTTTGGAGAGTTGTTTATTGTGAAATTCAGCGAATATTGCATGATGCTCTTGGTTATAAACCTATTACTTCCAGACTTCAAGGGGATTCCTCATGCAGCATGATCCCAATATTTGATGAATAAGTCTTTTATCACTATACTCAGTAATGAGTGTCTGGATTCCTGCTATATCCCCATTGAGACTATCTCACACAAGATGGCAGAGAAAAGTACCGTAGCAATGCCTCTCGCCCACAGAAGTGTTACTTTTATGGGTATCACTAGGATAAGTCATCAGCAAGGGGAATCGGTGCTATGCTCAGACTTTGGCCTGTAAAACTCCACAACTAACTGGGTCTCAGAACCAATACTATGAGTGGTTTAATCTCACCGTGACAAGACAGTGAGCCGGCTGGGGGCCACTGTGTCTATCCATTGATCCTTGACAGTGGAGCTGAGTTTCACCACTGACTGCCACCTCTCCACCAGGATGCTGGGCAGCATGCGTGTCCCCCTCAATGCTTGTGGCAGGCTGGCTGCAGCTGAGGGACTGAAGTACCTCTACACTGAGACCCACCCAGGTGTGGGTGTGGGTTAATTCCCTGCCAAATTAATCCACTGCCGGATATCTTCTCTTAGTTCATCAGATTACACACAGACACCCAAACACACACACACACACACACACACACACACACACACACACACACACTTCATAGTTTACCTTATACCAGAGTGAAGGCATGATTATTCTGAAGCAGTGGATTTCAAACTTTTGAAGAACTTCTCAGCAGCACAACCATTCAGTACAAAGCTTTATGTGGAAGGTCAATATATGAAGTCCTGTGGGGGAGACTAGGGCCCTGACGGTGGTGAGATGCTCCCCCCTGCTCTTCTCTTCTCCCTCCCCCACATCCCAGCAGTGACCCCATGGCAGCTCTGGGGAAACTGGGTCCCTGCAGAATGCAGACTGCCTTCACGTCCCTGGTGGTGCAGTCGTCTGGTATCTTGGAGAATCCCTGTGCTGGGGACAGTGCTCTCTTGAAGCCCAGTGTCGGCCTCTCTTTGCCCACATGGAGGCAGTTTCCTTCCCAGGGAGTGCCATCCGTTCCTCGACCCCTGAGAATTCTTCTCTCATGTTCTTTCCCATCCAACAGGGCAAATCACTCCTTTGTGCTCCTTCCTCATGCCTGCTTTGGTGAGAGCCAGTGACTCCTAGAGCACTTTGTAATCAAATGAATGCCCTGGCCTTGGGCCTTCCGGTCCAGACTTCTCTTCCAGCAGGAGGACTGTCCTCACTAGCAAACCCCTGCCTGCTGTAACACCATTCCACTAAATGTTCTTCCCGTCTCCCTCCATGAGGCTGATCACTACAGTCTAAATTAATAATTGTCCTTTCACATGACCAAAGACAAGTTAAATAATCATCACCATAATTACCTCTGAGCATCAGAAGGGGACACTGATGACACAATGTTTGAAAAGCTGAGAGGAACGGTTTAAAATTCCCAGGAAGGAAAGCACCCATC
Source organism: Zalophus californianus (assembly GCF_009762305.2). NCBI lineage: Eukaryota > Metazoa > Chordata > Mammalia > Carnivora > Otariidae > Zalophus > Zalophus californianus. Next base: position 91,639,934 of record NC_045595.1, read on the forward strand.
CCTATGCACCCCTTGCTTTCCCTTCCTCTTGTTCGCCCCGGAGGTCAGCATCGCCTGCTCTCCTGGCTAAGTGGGAGAGCTGGTGTGACAAGCTGTCACCTGTCTGTCCAGGGCAGCTCTTCTGAAAGGCTCTGCTCCCTGCTGGGATTGGGGGCAGGGGAGGAGGTGGCGTGACAGGCCAAACTCAGTGTTCAGTGAGGCCCAGCAGCACAAGGTGGCAGGAGGGCTGAGGCGCTTTGCCAGCAGGTCCAGCTCCACCACTTTACATGCAAGAGGGAGCAACTCCACAGCTGTCACCGGCAGCCCCTGGGGTCCGCTCCAGACTTGGCAGAGAGGACACCTTCAGACTCCCAAACCACCTCTTTGAAATTCAGAAGAGCCACTTCATGTCCCCTCCCCCTCTCTGACACAAACATACACACAGAAGATAAGCCTGAACTCTCTTACCCACAGACCTACACGGCCAAGCTTTCCCTCTGTCTCCCACTCTGCTCTCACACATACTGATAAGTCCTCACTCACAGAGCCCCGCTCTCTCTCTCTCACACACACACACATATGGTCACATTCCCTCTCTCACACATACACACACAGTCACATTCTCTCTCTCACACACACAGTCACATTCACACACACACACACACAGTCACATTAATTAAACTCCTGCTCTCTCCTGCCTCACTTAACCCAGGTATTCTGAGAGAGCAGAAAGCCCTCCCCTGGGCCCAGGGCCTCTCCGGGTGTGGGGTCTGCCCCAATGGCGAACACTGGCCCCCAGGTGTTTGATGACTCCTGGCTCACTGGCTGAATTTTCCACCTCTCTTCCCAGCCATGGGCAGGGAAGAGAGAAAGCCAGTGAACTCAGTGCTATTCTGGGGGATGGTGAGAACAAAGCACCTGGGTGCAGCAGAGACCCAGGCCTGCCCTCTAGGCATTTGTCACGTTGCTGGCATTTGAGCTGAAGATGTGTCCCACCACAAAAGCCTGCTATCGTGCTCGGGGGAAATCAGGACTGGCTTCCTTGCGGGAAGCTGGATGTGCACCTGGGGAGGTCCTGGCCTGGCAGGGCAGCCGTTATTCCTCCCAGACCCCGGCCCGGAAACCAGATACAAATACACTTTGCTGCTTGCTCCTTTTTCTGTCACTCGCACTCAGATTAACCACTTACACATTTTAAAGGTATTTTTGCCAAAGTCCTACATGCATCTCTGGTGATTGGAACAGATCGTGAGAGCGGTCAGTGTAAAAATAGCCTCTTTCAGGCGGAGGCATGAGGCAGATGCAGAGGGGAGGGAGGGAGCCTCATGTATTGTGCAGGCAGAGCCCAGGCAGAGAGAAAGGCTGGGGAGGGAAAGCCTGCTACTTGGCAGGAAGACATGAACATGAGGACTGTATTTGTTCTAGAGACTGATAAGCTGTGGAGGGCAGCGTTGGTGAGTGCCCCCACTTCACCCTGAGGAGCGGGGTGGCATAGGGGCCCTGCTCTCCACACCCGCCCCTCACACCCCCTGGGACTGCTGAGTTGCAGCCATGCTGGGCTCCCCCTTGCAGTTAGTTATCATCCCTGCTCTCACCCCAGCCCCTGCACACACTCCTCCCTGCTTGGGCTTCCCTCCCTGCCCCCTTGCCTGGTTAACTTCTACTTGTCCCCTGGGACTGAGCATAGAGTGGAGTAAGAGTTCACACGTGTGCAGCATGCCAGGCCCTGTCCCAAGCACTGTATGGATAGGAACCCACAGAATCCTCCCAACAATCAGACTACATAGGTGTAATCTTCCCGCCCCCACCCCCCCGCCCATTTTGCTGATGAGAAAGAGTGGCACAGAGAGGTTAGGTAACTTGCCAGAGGTCACATAGGTTGAAAGGGGCAGAACTGGCATCCAGACCCAACCAGAGGCTCCAGGTGCTCTTAACCCCGCAGGACACTGGCCCTCTGGCTGCTGCTGGCCACCTTCCCCACCCACTATCTATGTTAGGGAGTCCACTCTGGTTCTCAGAAACCCTGTATCCGCCCTCGCCTCACACTCCTCACTTTCCGTCTTGTAAACAACACATTTTCAGTCTCTGTAGTCTTGTCTGCCTCCCCACTCCCTGTGCAGCCTGAGGGCAGGGACCATGGCTGGCTCATCCCTGGAACACCAGCTCCTCCAAAAGGGCCTGGCACAAAGCAGTGCTCACTGCCTAATGTTGATGGAGCAAATGGATGGATATCAATCCCTTAGGTACTCAAAACAGGCCAAGGTCTGGCAGAAAAGCTGAGGGCCAAGCAGAGAGGCAAGTTGGAAAAGTCCAGTGTGGGGTTGGAGGGCAAGAAGGAGAAGCAGACGTAGGAGCAAAAAGTGTATCTCCAGCCTCCGAATATCAACCTCCATTGAAAGGCAGGATGGCAGCCAGGGCCTACAGAGACCTGAGCACTGAGCTGTTCAACCCAGTGCAGCCCAGGGCTGTCCACAAGCTTCAGGGTGAGGAAAATCCTTCCCCCCTACAGGTGGAACACAAGGAAAATGGGGCAGGGGGCAGCACAGCGAGATCTTATAGTAGGAGGCCCCCAGGAAGGACTCCCTATCAGCTTCTTCCTTTTATTTGCCTTGCTTCCCCCTGACTCAATGGTGTGAGTGTTACAACGTTGCGGAACAAAGATGGCTGTAACTCACATCTCATGGCTCACGTGGCCAATCTTGGGTAGTACAGAGTTGCATGTTGGGGAGCATGTAGGACATTTCCACTCCCTCTCCCCACCCCCACAGCAACGTTAGGATCAGCATGCAGGGAATTCGGGACCAATGAAGCTTCAGTACAGCCGTTGCCTCACGGGTGGTGTGCCCACATATGGTGTGAGACCAGCACAGGCCACACAGATCCTCCTGGAGCCCCTGTACGCGGGTGCATAATGGAGGCTTGCTGTGCAGCATGGGCTATCCTGGCTGCCCTAATTCACGAGGCGTGAGGGTGGAGGAGTGGAAAGGACATGCATGCCGAGTTCATTTTCTCCTGCCTTCAACTAGAAACCTGACAGCTCGGCTGAGTAGCTTCTCTGTCTTCCAGGGAGGGAAGATCCCCGTGAGATGGACAGCTCCAGAGGCCATTGCCTACCGCAAGTTCACGTCTGCCAGCGATGTCTGGAGCTACGGGATTGTCATGTGGGAAGTCATGTCATTTGGAGAGAGACCCTATTGGGATATGTCCAACCAAGACGTGAGTGTCGGCGCTACCTGGTCACCACAAACCCCAGCCAAGGGTTCCCACAGGCAGTGGCAGGCCAGCCCCTCCTATCTGGTGTCAGCTCAGGGCCTTACAACCTGAACTTGAGGTGTCTGGGCGGGGGGTACAAGGACCCCCTTGGCACCCGTGTTTGAGCTAATCAAAGAGTCCAGCATGGAAAAGCGATAATCCCAATACTCCTAGGAGCCTGTAAAAGTGCCTGGGCCAACCCAGGAGCCCTGGGGCTGGTGCTGCATGGCTGTGGACCATGAACTAGAGCAGGCCCAAATAAAGCAGGAGATTCAGCCCTGCTTCAAAGCGCACAGCCTGTGTGTTGTCCCGCTGTGGGGGACAGAGTAGGGAGCGGTGTTGTCTGCCCTGACAGATGTACTGCCTTGAGCCAGTTGCGGCTTCTATGTAGCTCACACCTCTCAGCTTTAAAGAGAGGAATCATAAAGGGCCCTTCTTTCCTGAGAATCTAGTCTTTGGGGGCCTCTGTCACCTATCAGCAAAGGAGGAGCTGAGCAGGCTTCCCAAAGCTGGTCAGATTCAGATGGCCCACAGGAGTGGGACCCTGCCCAAGTGGAGGTGATCAGTACCCCGCCAGGCTGCCCTCCAAGGACAGAGGCAGGCAGGGAAGGAGAAGGGTTGTCTGAGATGCGCTAAGCAGAGGTGTTCCAGATGGGACCCTTTGCTTCATAACCACTAAAACGTGAGGAAGACTTTTGAGGATGAGTTGCTTTGTTAAGGCCCCAAATGAAAGTCGTGTCTGGATTTCCACACTGCCTTTGATCCTGGGCTGTTCCCCTGGACCATTCTGCTTTTGTATTTTCAATACATGCCCTCCCCCTGGAGCTGAGAGGATTGCAAAGCCTGCATTCCTCTGTTCCGCTTACTCTGCCCATCTCCCTGGGGGCAGTTATTACATTTCCCAACCTAGTGGCAAGAAGAGGAAGGGCCATCCCCAGGCAAGATCTGCTCCACTGGGCAACCAGCTGCACCATACCCACCTCCATGCTTGGGTGGCTCTGAGCTATGGTTAACTTGAGAAATCTGGCCTCAGCAAGCCCTCTATCCAGCCTGAGGTTTAGAGCCACGGCAGGTGCCCAGAAGATTGAGTAAGATGGCAGTCTGGGAGCTCAGGAAAGCTTTCCCAATGGGAGTGTGGGGAGGGGCCGGGCTTCTGCTGTGGCAGTGCACCCTGCTCCCATGGGTGTGGCAGCGTCTGCCCAGGCAGGCGAAATGGCTGCATCATTAACCAGGTCCCACGGTCATGTGAGGCGTCTGGGTCCCCTCTCATCTATGATTACCCATGCCTTGCCTCCGCCCCTGGAGCATGTCAAAGCCAAAAGTGTCAGAATGGATTCCGAGGCTGCATTCACGAAATCAACTGCCCCCCCCACCCCACCCCGATTGCATTCAGACTGTCAGCTAGAGGAGTCATAAATGGGATCCAGAAACATGCAGGCCCTTTCCTGAGACTTTAATCCTATTAAGAACAATTCAGCACACATAGAATGGATTATGAAACTGTCTGACAGGCGAGATTTGACATTCAAGAACTCAGCGAAGGAATTCACCTAGGCTGAAAACAAATGGAATTTCTGATACCAAACTTCCAGAATTCCCAAGTCATTCATTCAGCAAACACTCAACGCTGCTAGCCATTGTGCTCGCTGCTTCTGTTCCCGGGTGTCCACGGTCCAGCGGCGCATACACCCAGCCATGGGACCATTTGGGAGGGGAAGGTAAGGAAGGCTTTCCAGATATTCGACGCTTGAGCTGGGTCTCAAAGGGAAGCAGAACATGTGCAAAGCAGCAGTTTATTCTAATTTTGTCTTATTTCTCCCACATGAAGCCCCTAAGCATTGCCCCAAGTGCAGTTCTGCTCCTGGTGGGAAGTGGGGGGGGGGGGGTACCTTTCGCCCCCTGGGAAAAGGCCCAGCCTGGGAGAGAGCCAGGAGGGGCCGGGGCGGCCCAGGCTGCAGCCCCACTTGTCAGAAACCACGGAGGTGGTGGCAGTAACGGATTCTACAGATGACAATTGAAAAGCTTTAAGAAAGCGAATTGCAGAGGCAAGTCGGAGTGCTGGTAATTGGGCTTCCAGAGCCCAAGAAGATCTTTGAACATGTACAGAGAGTTTGTCAGCCAGAGAGAGAACTTGGAAGTTCTGCTGCTTGGATCTGATTGACAGAGATAATGAGAGTAGCAGTGTCTGTGGAGAGGAGCTGCGGTTTTACTGAAACATCAGAGTTCAACTTAACCCCCTCTGCCCTGGTTCCTCCACGGCTCTGAGCTTCTCCACTTCACTCTCCCCTGTGGAAGGTGTGGCAGGTGCCACCGGACTCACTATTGGGAAAGACGTGTCTGGGGGCCACCGGCAGCCCACTGAGGACAGGAGGGCCCGGGGCGGGCCCCCGCTCGTCTCCAGAGAAACTCCAGTCACTTCCTCCGAGGCACTGGGGTCAGACCACCTGCCCCATGCCCCAGCCAGCCCCAGCTTTCTCCGGGTCCAAGGGAACAAAGGCGGCCCCTCCCCCTCCCTGCCCTGGCCCTCTAGGACCCAGGGCACTGGCCTGTGCTGGCCTTCAGAGGCCAAGAGAGTTGCTGCAGACCATTCCAAGTGAGCCAGCAGCCTGCTCTGCTCAGGTGACAGTCGCCTCTCATGGTCACAACCTGGCTTTCGCTTCTCTCTATAGATGCCATCTGATCTCGTTCTAATCTCCAGTGTTTTCAACAGCCATTTATCCCATCCTGTTACCAAGGAAAGGGACCCAGGACTCACTCCGATTTTCAAGTCTGCTCAGAAGAACACCCTATGCCCCCAAGCTTGGGCCGTATCTTTCCATACAATTCAAATGTGGTTGTCACTGGTGTTTAGAGCCATCAGATGGCCAGATGGAAGGTGCTTCTCCGTGTCTCCTCCCTGTTTTCCACACCTGCTAGCAAGGCAGGCATGACAGAGAATGATCCCCAAACCCCACTAGAGGACCACAATTATTTTTTGAGATAATGATGTTTTAATTTGATTGTAAGTTATATACTCAGAAAATTTGGAAAACACCCAGATCCTTAAAAAGAGTAAAATTCTCCAAAGGCACAGCACTTCAGTGAAAGACTTAAGCAGATAAATCAATTAATGACCTAGGTAATTTTTTCTTTGGAGTGGAGGGTAAAGGCTTTTTTTTTTCAATGTGCAAGAGGCATCAATGCTTCCAGAATATCAACCCAAGTAATAACAAAATTATCTAGAAGAAATAGCAAATGGCATAAAAGTCCCATTTTGTAAACACGAGCATGGCTATCCTCTATCCTGGAAGGTGAGAAATAGGGATCTGGCATTAATTAACCCCCCACTATGTGCTTGGTGCTTCTCGAACGCTGTCTTCCTAGGCCTCCAAGTGGCCAGCAGTAGAATAGATACCCCCCTTGCAGAAACATCTACTGTGGTAGATGTGGTAGGAACGACAGCCTCCACGTGATGAAGAGATGCCTTCTACTGTTCATGTGTGTAGTGCTCAACATCATCTCACTGTGTCATGTAATCTTTTTAATAACCCCATTTGTGCAATTTCCAGAAGTCAAGTGACTCTCCCAAGGTTCTGGAGCAAATAAGAAGCGAAACTTGGATTTGAACCCAGGCCTCCAGTGTCTTTGCCCATAGCTACAGTGCCATACTGTCACCAGCACCGTGTGTGGGTCTGCCTCTTGGCTGACCTGCAGGGAGGAGGGATCAGTGGTTCTGATGTCCTCTTAAAAAGAAAGACAGTCTACCAAACAAACAGAGGAAATACAAAAGCAAATGCCAGGACAGTCTTCAACATGTCCATTGAGGTGGCATGCAGAGGAGACAAGGGAAGTGTAGCTAAGTTGCATTTGATCCAGAGCTCACAGACAGAAGATCAGTGCATGCCTGGGTCCCCCAGGCTCGTGGTACTCTGCCCAGGAGTGTGCGGGTCACCGGGTCTCACCATGGAGCTGTGCCCTCTGCTGAAGTGCCCTGACTCCACTGCTCCTTCCTGTTATAGGCAGATGAGAGAGAAACCTGCCAGTGGGAATACATACTATTTTGGGCTCTGGCATCAAATAATTTGAGTGGAGATGCCAGCAGTTTAGGGGAACATGAGCTGCCCTGCACTGGAAGACTTTGGGGGCCCCTAACCCCATGAGAAGTTGAGTACTGACACCAGCCCCTCCTGCCAGCCCTACCTAGCTTGTCCTTAAGGAACCCAAAAAGAGCCATTGAGTGGATAATCCCACTTGCCTCCACAATGAGTAGGGACTCTGTGACAGGGACCCTCAGTCTGGCTGCTTAGAAGGACCTGGAAAGGGTTCCAATTTATGAGCCACGCTGATGGGAAGGATGCCCGGCCACTCTTCTTCATGGATGACTTGGTTTAGCTCCATACCCCTGTTTGCTACCACAAAGACATCAAACAGCTCCCAGGACTATTCTCCAGGCTGAGATTACAATGCAGCCCCACAGAGGTGTAGGGAAAGTGGGCTTCAGGGTATTCCAAACTTAAAATCAGACACCCCTGCGCTGTCTTCTCAATCCCACTGTTTCCTAGCTGTGGGTCCTCAGGCAGGTTACTCCACTGTGTGCTTCTGCTTCCTCTTGGGGCAGATGGGCTGTAATGCCCTCCTAAGAGGAGAGCAGATAATTTGATTGACAAGAGTTTGGCAGAGGTAAAAATTTGTCAGTGGTGCAACATATTATTCAAAAGTTAATGTTCCCAGTCACCAGTTTGTGTAGAGTTCTAATATTGGTATGGTTTGTATGCTTGTTTGTTTTTCCACCACCTAGAATATAAGGAATAATACACCTTGATTATCTGTAATGATTTCAGGTCATATTATCTCATGTCCCACTTCATGTCCTATATAATGGGCATAGAATTTGTAAAAATATAGACTGATTGAAAATATTCAATTTCTGATGGATCTACAAGGTAAAAAAAAAAAAAGAATTATCAGTTGAAATGAATCTGACATTTTTTAAAGTAGAGGCAAAAACACCTGAAAATCCCTGAACTCCAAATTATTTCCTTTGTTGTTTAAGGTGCCTGAGCTGTTTATTTTAATATAAAATCAATGTATAATTATTATAGAAAATAAAAACACAAACAAGCAAAAAGAGAAACATAAAGTGCACTCATGTGTCTACCTGCCCGGAGGCAACCATCATTAACACCATGGTATATATCTTTCCAAGGTCTATTGTATGCATGGGTATAACTACTGTTTTTTGTTTTGTTTTGATTTTTGTTTTTTACAAAAGCAAGATTATACTATACCTGCAGTTACGCAGCTTGCTCTTTTACCTAATATTACAATGTGAGTACATTTCCATTTCAATAGGTACATTTTTGCAACATCACTTCAAGGGGCTCATTGTATTCCAGGCCTTCTATTGTGGTAGGAGGGTACCATAATAAATTCACATGTTTAGCACTGGGGGTGGTTTACAATTATTTTCATGATGACGAAAAGCACAGGGGAGGCATAATTGATTTAAATGAATTGGAATAAGAAGTAAAGTGTAAAAAAAAAAAACTCTTACAACATATGAAAAGCAGGCAAAAGTACTTAAAGATCTGGAAATCTTAACAAAATTCTCTCCTGGAGTATGCGCAAATTCCCAAAACCTGATTGGATAGATTCATTTTAGCTCACCTTGTTATTTTGACCATTGTCATTGTACTTAACCAGTTTGTGTAGCCAAATTATCTTCAACCCAGTTCATGTTGCTGCGGGATGAAGATGAAGGCAAACAGTGCACGGGAAGCATCTAGAGGGGCCCTGACACGCAGTAGGCTCTCTGTTAAATGCTGATTCCTTCCCTCTCTTAGCAGTGTAAGGACTAGGCCACCACAGGCTTTGGTGGGTATCCTTTAGAACTAACCAACTCACTAGGTTTCCCACGTGCCATTGCTCCATAGCCCCCAGTGCCACCAGCTGCCAACAAGGCAGAAGGGGGCTCGATGTCCTCTTAAAGAGAGGAGAAGTTCAAGCCATTCCCCAGCTCACCCTTCAGTAAACATTGACAGAGATTCAGGGTGTGTCAGGCCTTGCTGCAGGTGCTCGGGACACGAAGGGACAGTAAGACATGGTCCCTACTTTCAAGGAGCCCACAGTCTAGGGGAAAAGGCCAAGGACATACACAGCCCATTATGGTGAGAGTTTCATGAGCACAGACCTAGAGCGCCTGAGTCAGGGAGGCTCCCATCCCCAGGGGCTAATCTGTGAATGACTGGCTGGTGTCCCTTCACCCCGTCATGCCTGTTCCCGTGTGCGTCTCTGCAGGTCATCAATGCCATTGAGCAGGACTACCGGCTGCCCCCGCCCATGGACTGTCCAGCTTCCCTACACCAGCTCATGCTGGACTGTTGGCAGAAGGACCGTAACAGCCGGCCCCGTTTTGCAGAGATTGTCAACACCCTGGACAAGATGATCCGGAACCCGGCAAGTCTCAAGACTGTGGCAACCATCACCGCTGTGTGAGTCTTGTGGAACACGGTGCTTTCTAGGTGTGGGTGGTCACGTAGCCAGGGGCAGACCCAGTAGCAAGGCTGCTAGCCTTTTGATCTATTGACAGCAAGAGTGAGGTGGCTAAGCTTATCCACTAATGGAAGAAATGCCAAGATCTCTCCTTTCCTTTTTCCTTTCCACCTCTCTAAAATATTCCCCACTTCCAGCATGGGCTATGGACAGATATCAAGATACCCGTCTGGGTCTCCACCTTCTGCTGGCTTCAGATGGGCTGGATGCTGGGCTCTGTAACAATTGAGTGTATGTGATGGGAGTGGTAATGAGCCCACCTCTGGGAGATTTTGTTTCCAGAAAGCACTGTTTCTGTTAACCACACCAGGTAGAGCTGCAGACTCGGAACCTTGACCCACCTATTAGCAGGTAAAGGCCCTGATTGCTGTGGGACACGGACATACAAAGCCATTGGATTTGTTATGAGCAAATGCACAGAACAACTTTGGGCTCCTGTCAGCAGCCATCAGCTGTATGTTACTCTCTATATTTGCAATGTTAGCTGACTGACTAATTGATCTTTTCAACCAGTTTATTGGGCACTTATATGCTAAGCACTGTGCCCATTGCTGACAGTATAGAATGAACAAGATAGACATGATGCTGGCCCTCATGGAGCTTAAAATCATTTAGGAGGGGCAAACCCACATGATCACCCAAAGAAATGCAAACTTGAGACCTTGATTGCCATTATGGCAGGGAGGTGCGTGGTGCTGGAGAACATGGATACATACCCTACCTGGTATCAGGGATGCATCCCTGATGAGTGTTCTTTACAGTTGAGCACTAAAGGGAGAGAATGCATGAACTGAAGGAAAGGAAGATGGGAGGAGAAGGACAGGTGTTCCAGGCCTAGGAACAGCATATGCAGAGCCTCGAGGGTGGGAAGGACAGGGCCAGTGTGTTCAGAGTCCAGTCTGTGAGGGGACTAGGTCAGGGGTGAGGCAGGCAAAGTGGGCAAGGGTCAGACGCTCAGAGCCTATAGGCCCAGCTAAGACTTCTGGGCTTGACTTTCAGAGTAGCGAGTGCCCATTGAAGGGTTTGACATGAATCGGGGTCAGGGTGAGGGTTATGCACATGATACACCTGCATTTTTCAAAGAACACCAGGCTAGAGTGTGAACCTTATGTTGAGGGGAAGGAACAATGCTTGAAGAAGACAGGCAGGAGAATATTGCAGCAATAATGCCAGAGAAGATAGGGTCTTAAGTCAGAGTAATGGTCCAGAAGGAGGGGGATGAATTTAAGAGATTTTGGAGGTCAAATCTTTAATTCTTGGTGAAAGACTGGGCATGGGTGTTGAGGGTTGAGGGATACGTCAAGGTGGCACCCCACTTTGTGGGTTGGGTAGCAGAGTGTCTGCTTTGAAAATGTGCCAGAGAAGGTCAGTGGAGGGCTGATCTGTTTCATTTATTTAATTAGCTGAGGATAGAACCAGGAAAAAAAAAATATTACCAATAGATTTGGGAAGGTTATAGTGAACTTTATATATTTTTAAAAGAACTGTATCTTTGGTTGGTGAAGCTCTTCGATTCCAGTTTACAAAGGAGTTACGGGCCTTCTCTTCCCTCCAGACTGCATGCTGGCATCAGTCTCCCTGGGCCGGCCGATGTGTGACAGAGCCCATAGGCAGGGGTACTGGCCACCTCACCTCCAGAATTCTTTATGGAAAGAAGGGTCAGCGCAGGGCTCCCGTGTAATCCACATCCTGTCAGGAAGAAATCTTTATCCTGCGTGAAGTCTGCTGTCCGCCCAGAGTGTGGATCTGTCCACACACCTCAGCAGCTGTGGGCTCACCTGCTCCTCTCTCTCTCTCTCTCTCTCTCTCTCTCTTTCTCTCTCTCTCTCTCTCACAGGCCTTCCCAGCCCCTGCTAGACCGCTCCATTCCAGACTTCACGGCCTTTACCACCGTGGATGACTGGCTCAGTGCCATCAAAATGGTCCAGTATAGGGACAGCTTCCTCACCGCCGGCTTCACCTCCCTCCAGCTGGTCACGCAGATGACATCAGAGTAAGTGAGGGGAACAGCCTCTGTGCCGCCTGTGGGTGAGAAGGATCAGGGTCCTTCCGTGCTGTGGCTCATGGTACCAGTCTTGATCTCTGGCCTCACCCCCAGAGCTCCACTTCTGTATAGAACCAGGCCTGGTGGGGAAGTGCCATGGAAAGATGGACAGGTCGGGTGGCAAGGCTGAGATTCATCCTGGCCCCAAATGAGCGTTCTTCCAAGTTGCAGCCCTATGTCATTTGCCTAATCATCAAGAGTCTCTCCTCCATGTAAGTTTTTAAACTTAACCCATCAAAAAAAGCATCCAGATGGAAAGAACACAGCCAGCCAGCACTTTAAGCAACATAGCAGGAAGAGGCACTGCACTGATTCAGCAACAATCCCAGACGTGGGGGGAGCTTGGATCCATACTTGGATAGCACTGGTGAATAAGCAGACGTTTCCATCCCCCACCAATTATTTACCAGTCTGCAGCTCCCACAGGAGGATGGAGAAATATGAAAACTAAAATTATTCGAATACGATGAGAGCCAGAAAGGGTCTTAAACATCCATTAGTCCATCATTTCCCCAAGAATGTTCTGAGCAGCACCCATTCTGGGAAAGGTTAATAGGTTCTCCTTGGAAAAAGTGTCCCCCGGTCAAATAAATTCGGGAAATACTGCACACTTTATCACCCTTTTGGAGATTCGCTACACATATTAGCGTTGTAAAGGCCACGAGAAATCCTGAAAGAAAGAAACCCACTGAAAATTCTTAAATACCGTGGAACCATATTTTGGAGGGGCAGGGTTTTGCTGCACGGTAGTTTGGGAAATAATTATCTAGTTCTGTCCCTCCCATTCAGCAGATTCAGAAAGGAGGTGAGTTAGTGCCGGAAGCTTCAGTGCTCACAAGTGGTAAAGGGCGGTGGGGGGAGGTGGCGGCTAAAACCTTCTTTCCTGAAGGCCACTTCCATCTCTTCCTACCAGTCCGCCCCGGGGGCACAGCATGCCCATACTTTGTGACACCCTGGTGTGATCTAGGAATCTTTAAAAATTACTGATGCCTGACTTCCACTCCTAGATCTTCTGGTTTAATTGGTAGGAGCTGAGATTGGGGCATCGGGATGTTTAAAACTCCCCAGGTGATTCTCAGGTGCAGCCAAGTCTGGGAACCACTGGACTGAAGTTGGCAAGGGTCGAATTTTGAGTACACACACCCAGCTAGAGAGGACCTCACCGACCACCTGGCCCACAACGTGTATGGACAATATGGGGGTTGGTGGCCTGTGACACACGTTTCCCAGGTTAGAGGATCAGTCAGTCCTCCAGGCGATTGGCAAACACTTACAGGTCACCTGTTATGTCTTGGTCACCGTGCTAGGTGCTGGGATTTCCTCCTGTGGTGGGCCAGTTGCTGGGTCCCAGGGGAGAGGGGTGGTCCCATCCAGCCCCAGCATCTGAACCCCAGAGAAACAGCTTCTGTCCCAGACTACTGCTTTGCAGTCAGTCTTCCTGGAGTCCCTCTCTACCTCTCTGAGGTTGATTCTTGCCAGAAATGATGGAACCTCCACTTTCTCCAGGGAGATGGCTTGAATGTGCATCTAGCCTAGGATCCGCGAAACATCAGAATTCATTTTTTAAATGTGGGTTCTTTTTCTTGTTGATGCCTTAAAAAGGCAGTCCCTGCCACTATGAATTATTGTCAGGCACCACCAAAAACAAACACACACACACACAAAAAGCAGCAGCACTTACCAGTGGAAAACCAGGTTCCCCATCTTGCAGAGCTGACGTG